>NC_141694.1:93353969-93971469 GCF_964263255.1 Lissotriton vulgaris
CCAATCGTTAAAATAAGCAGAGCCTCCAAATTATAAGGACCAATCAAAAGAGGCAAAGGACAAGAAACTGGGTTAGTAACTGGGGCGCCTGAAAATCCTACAGAAACATTAGTTAAGCCAGACAAAGGTGCACCAGGGAGTTTAGAGTGAATGATAGAACTTCTCATTGCACCAGTATCCAAAAGAAATGGCTCTGCAACACCCAATGCAACAACTTCAACATAAGGCCCATTCTGATCCACTGGAACTGATACGACTCCCTTACTTTGTCCATGGCTGTCCTAACTAGAATGAAAATCCTGAACCTCACCCTCAACACAATAATCGTCATTGTAATATTGCACAGACTGAGTATTCTGTTGATCAAAATAATTCAAAGAACGCGTAAGGAGAGGCGTAGAGACCTAGTGCGGCGCGAGGCTGACCTGGAGGCGCTGGAACGTAGGGGCAGAGAGGAGGACGGGGGGCCGGCCAGGAGACAGCTGGCTCTGGCACAACAACAATATACTGCAGTGCTTCTAGACGAAGCCAGGCAGGCTTGGCTGGCTATGCGTAGTCGTATATACCAATGGGGCGATAAGTCCTGCAAGATGTTGCTTCGTTTATGTCAGGGCATCATGCACGCCCAACCCCTGCCCCAGATAGTGGAACTAGATGGGGAGCCTATTTTGGAGCCGGCGGCGATGGCTGAAAGCTTTGCTACATATTATGAGGCTCTATAAGCGCCACAGGAGTGTTTGGAAGCATAGGTCGTACAACGATTTATTGATGACCTTCCACCTAGGGCCGTCTCAGACGAGGCTTGTGAGATATTAGACTGCCCCCTGACAGATGCGGAGCTAGCCACAGTGCTGGGCGAATTGAACCCAGGGAAAGCCCCAGGACCAAATGGGTTCCCTAGTGAATTTTTTCGGCGCTTTGCGACCCAACTGAGCCCATATTTCTGCCCGGTTATAGAAGAAGCGCGGGAGAATGGTACGCTGCCACCGGACTGGCGACATGCGGAGGTGGTGGTTTTCTTGAAGCCATAGCGACCCCCTGAGAGCCACGCGTCCTACCGCCCGATCTCCCTGCTCAATACAGAGGCTAAGATACTAGCTAAGGCCCTCGCCAATAGACTTAAGCCATACATCACAGACCTGGTACATCCGGACCAGGCCGGCTTTATGCCACAGCGGGCCACTCGTCATAATATAAGACGGGCTCAGGTCGCGGTGACGGCGTGGCGAAGGCTGGGGGAACAGGCGGCACTGTTTTTAGCAGACATGGATAGGGCATTCGACTCCCTGAGCTGGATGTACTTGTTCGCCTTGTTGGGACGTCTGAACCTGGGCCCTCGATTTTTGACATATGTGCGGCTCCTGAATACGGACCTTACGACAGCGGTGCGAGTGGGGGGACAAGTTTCCCGCTCCTTCCAAATCGAGCGTGGGACAAAGCAGGTTTGCCCCCTCTCTCCATATCTGTTCGCTCTTGCTATGGAGCCCCTTGGGGCTTGGGTGCGAGTAGATGCTCAGCTCAGGGGTTTCCAGTGGACGGTTGGCGCAATGGATAGAATAGCGCTATACGCAGACAATGTGTTTATTTTTTCTCACTGACCTGGAGCGCTCGGGGCCCCGTCTCCTGCGAATCCTACAAATTTTTGGTGAAACGTCTGGATTGGGCGGCCCGCAGCCCGTGGGGGACTGGGCGAGAGAGCTCCAGATAGCCACAGATGGCGTGACATATTTGGGAGTGTTCCTGTCCGAGGACGCGACCGCTGCTATCGAGCACAATATTACCCCGGTTTGGTAGTGCACTCGAGAAGACCTTAAGGTGTGGTCCAAGATGCCGCTTTCCATCCATGGTAGATCGGCCATCTTTAAGGTGGTACCAACTGCAGAATTACTCAGTCCTGATTGCGCAGGGCTGGTTCAGGCGCCTTAATTCGGTGCTCAGCCGGTTCCTGACAGAAAACACCTGGAAAACTCATACCGTTTTTTATAAATGGTTCATCGACGACATTTTCTTACTATGGAAGGGCCCGCACTCCTTGTTGACTGACAAAATACAAGAACTCAACACAAGAAACCCACAAATTCAGTTTACTTTTACCATCAACAAGCAAGAGGTACTGTATCTGGACGTACTAGTACAATTGCAAAACAACAAAATAGAAACAGCAGTTTATCATAAACCCACAGTCAGAAACAATACCCTAGCCTACAACAGTTTTCACCCTAGGAACCTTTTGCGAAACTTACCATATTCGCAACTATACGCAGTAAAAGGATTGCATCAACTGCACAAGCATTGAATACAGAAACCATTCGACAAAGACAAAGGTTTGAAGCTAAGGGATACCCTGATGATGTTACACAAAAAGGAGAAGACAACATTTCAGCAGTCAAAAGAGAAGAATTGCTACAACCCAAAACTAAATCAAGAATGGATCGTCGGGGGGGCGTGGCCGAGCGCGAAGCGAGATGGCCGCTTAGTTTGCGAGCTCCGCTCGCCACGGCATCAATCCTGCTACTATCCTGCCTTCCACCGCTTGCACAAGCTCGGGGCCGACTTGCTGCGGCGTCGGAAGACCAGGGGATCCGTTTGCCGTGACTCCCAAGTCTGGATGGGTCCGGTAACCCTCCTTCCCGATCCGCTTTGCCCAGACCGGGACTGAGCCCGTCTGCTGCCCGAGGGGATGGAAGTTGCTGCCGGTGGCCGGGATCACTCGATTGGGCGGCTCTGCAGGCCGGGACAACCGTTGTTCATCTTCGCGGGAGGCAGCATTACCGCTGCACCGGGTGCTTTAATCGACCCGCGCTGCCGAGGAAACGTCCGCATTGGGGGACTTTGACTCATTGATCGGTGAGACTTTTCCTTTGTTCTCGGCTGTTTGTTTGTGCCGGCAGGAAGGACGGAGGGGCGCCATTTTGGGTCGGTTGAGACGCTGCACACGCTGGAGCAGATCTGTGTTTCCTTTGCGGACCCCGGAGCCAGGCTTCTCGGAATACTGGTATGTGTCTGGCGGAATTGCCCGTGGTGCTGTGATTCCGCACAGCCCAGTGTGTCTGCTACATACGCTTCCTACTGGGTGCCCACGGACAAGCTGACACGAATGCGGCCATTGCGGTACAGTGGATCACCAGTGTCTATACAGTGTGGCTGACACCCGTATGCTGCCTTTACCGCCAGCTCCTTGCCCGGGCGCGATTGCGTCAGCTGCTGCCACCGGCTGGGTCGGGGGCGATATTGAGTAATGGTGGTTCTGTGCTGGCTGTGCGCTATGGAACCCATGGTTCGGGACATTGTTGCTGCCCTGGGTTCTCTTCGCCTTGCCTGGATGAGGGAGGGCAGGGAGCTCGGACGTAAACTGGACGTCATTCATGCTTTACTGACTACTGAGGACTTCGACGGTCCAAGGGAGAGTGCTGCTATTCATGATTTCCCACTGCCACTGGATGTCCCTGACGAATGCTTACAGATGGCTCCGCGGGAGGCCCTGCTTAGTGTTGGAGACGCGCAAGAGCCGACTGCCTGTGTTTATGAGACTTTGGTGCCCGACACTGGTGAGCAGAAGGACTGTCCTCTTCGGGCTGCTTCTTTGCCCGTCCACTCCACGCTGCTTGTACTGTGCCGTGCCTTGGGAGCTGGGCTCGATTTCTTCCTGCAGCGCCTCCGTGTTTGGAATGGTGGTCTTCTCGGCCCCCTGATTATGGTGTTTCACAAGACATCGGCTCTGCTTTGTTTGCCTAACTATCCTGACTGTCTGGTGCTGGACTGCGTTGTTAACTGTCTGGGACTGCGCATTGATGGCAGGGTCAAGGTGGGCCAGGGGTGAATTTACTTTTTCTTCCTTGGATTGCATGATGAATACCCGGTCTGATATTGAACTAAGGACGCTTCCCTGGTCTGTGGTATGCCACATTTACTACTTGGTGATTTATGGGTCTTTTTGCGTTTCGAGCCTGAGCTACTTTGTGTAAGGGGGGGAGGGTGGGCAATTGATACTTATGATTTCCCCCCGGTTTTTTCCCCTTTCATTGGGGCTCTTTGGGGGGATAGGCACGTTAGTAGGGGGGGGGGGGCGTAGCCTCTTAGAATGTGCAGGGCGGGGGGTTGGTGAGATGGAGTTTCTGGGCTTACTTTATCTTTGATCTATGGCCTTATCTTGTTTATGTCTTCTTCCTACATTTCGGGTTTGTTTTGAGGGCGACAGGCACGCTGCAAGGGGGGGATAGGCGGTAGCCTCTGCAGGGGTGCAGGGTGGGGGGTTGGGGGTTGGGGTTCTTGTTTTGTTTTCCTTAGTTACTATGGACCTTTTCTCTTCCTTTCTCTCTTTTGTGTCTTCTTTTCTTTGTCTTTTCTTTCTTGTTTCCTTGGATCGAAGTGCTGGGTTAGTGGGACTCTCTCGCTGTTCTCCGCTTCAGGCGGTCCTGTGGGAAGTACCGGGGTTGACTATGTTGCCGGGATGGGCGAGGGCTGATGTGTTGCTTGTATAGTATTTTGCCTACCTAATGATTGCTTTTAGACCAACAACGTGAAAACGCTCGCTATCCGATTGCTTCGTTATATGCCCTGCCCACTCGGTACCCTTGCTAGACTGTTCGGCTTTTGATCCTTCACGTTCTATTTATTTTAAAATTAACCTTCATTCCTCCTGTCACTCAATAGACGCTCTGGTAATGTTGTAACTTGCTATGCTTGCTGATTAGATCAATGTGCTATTGAGTGGGCGTAAATTTGCTAATGTTCGCTAAGTCATAGCCGAGGCCGGCCAGGTGGTTGTAGGCCCGTAACTGTTTGAACGGTGAAATAAAGGTTTTCCAAAAAAAAAAAAAAAAGAATGGATCGTCAAGTTTTTGTAACCAAGTTATCAACACAAGCTAACTCAATCAAAAACATCATCAACACACGATGGGAATTACTGCAAAAAGAGGAAGATTTTCGAGGTATCTTTGCCAATAAACCACTGTTTGCACATACCAGAAACTCCAATTTACATGAATTGGTTACTCGCACCAAAAAGGACACAGGATCAACCCATCTTAACAAAGGCATGAAAAAATGTATAACTGCACTCACTGCAACAACGTGATGGAAGGACCCTTTTTACTACACCCTCAGAATGGCAAAAAAATTAGACTCAGGCAACAAACTAATTGCAATTCATCCTATGTCATCTATAGTATAAAATGCCCCTGCGGAAAACTATACGTAGGAAAAACTGAGCGCAAAGTAAAATTCAGCATTACAGAACATAAGAGCCGAATACGAAACAAAACATTAACATCTAGTCTAGTTTCACAATGGACAGAAATGAAACATACTATTCCGCAACTTAGGTTTCAAGTCCTAGAACAGATTCAAATTTTGCCGGACCGAAACAATGAAAAATGGTTATCGCAAAGAGAAATCTGGTGGATAGACTTTTTACGAACTCAAGTACCAAAAGGTTTAAATGACAAAATAGACATGTCTTGTTTTCTTTAACCCCCAAGATTGACAACCATTCACTTAACATTTACAGAACCACAGATGTATCAAAATTACAGTGTTTTAGGACAAAGAATTCCCTCCTCTCCAGACCACTTAACCCTAATAGGTCAGTTCCTTTAATCACAAGATCCTAGATTTTAGTACAGATTCACACATCCAAGATAAAATACAACACATGATCGTAGAGCATATTAGATTTAAAGATATGAATTATTGTGTAAAATACTAGTTGTCGTTTTTTATTGTTTATAGAAAATTAATTAATGTCAAAAATGTACATATTTCAACGTATAAAACATTCTCATTTTACAACGCATGAATGTCAAAAGTGTACACTAGTCTCTATTTTCAGATTTAAAACATGTTGGATTTCCCCTTTTTTCCTTTCCTTTCTCTTTTTTCTGTTTGTCTAACGTCGAGTTTCTAACTGAGTACTACGTGCAAAGCTCCCTACACTCGGGTTTCAAAGATTCCAGTAGACTAGTAGTTTTAACACCAACTTGGTGAACTACTATGTATTTTCAGGATACAGTCCGGCGTTTTTGTCACTTATGCGCTTCACTGAATTTCCAAATAGTTTCTTTATTTACCATTATACCAACACCAACATGGCGAACTACCACGCACTGTCAGGACTAAGTCCGTTGTTTAAGTTATTTACATGACTTCAAAATAGTTTCTCGTTTTTCTCGATCAGTAAAGCACTGTCAATTTACGGTAGACTCTATCAATAAAGTTTGAATTTCAGACAGTGAACCCCTGCGCCACCAGATAGCGCTACACACTCTTTCAGAGTCTTTTTTCTATATTCATTTATCGGTTCGTCCAATGGCACTATTTAAGCTACTTCCGCAGTCCGTCGTCAATCTTCGGTTCGCGTCCGCACGCGGGCTTCCGAATGTTTGTAGCGTGAACGAGCAACCCAGACGCCAGTCTCTGTGGCCGATAATCTTTACACAGGCATTTACCGAGTTAAGCAGTTAAGCTCAGGAACGTTAACCTGATTTTTATTAAAACTGATCCATTTATTCTCTCTTCAGGATCCGGGTTCCAAAAAAGGAGCCCCCTCGCCGTTTCGGAACTCCACTTCCAAACATTTCCTTCAATGTCACAGTAGACACTTATTTAAAAGGTACACTATGTGTATGTGTTTTTTTAAGTTTAGAACTTGTTTATCAACACCAACAGAGTTAGGGGCACTGTTAAGGCGGTAACATGCCTCCATACGAGGATGTTGACCGAAGGGCTAACGCCAATGCTGGCTTTGAAGTCGCGGTGGGAGGATAGTTTAGGCAAGCCCATACCGGACGCGGACTGGAGCCAGATCATGAGGCGGACGTGGAAGGGTACGAGAAATGCGAGATTTCAGCAGGTGCATTTCTTTGTGATACACAGGGCGTACCTGACTCCGGAGAGGATAAAGCGATACTTCCAGGTGCTTGACGCGGTGTGCCCACGATGCTTGGCGCCCGAGGCTGACTTGGATCACCTGTTGTGGGGGTGTCCGAAATTGGGGACATACTGGCTGGAGGTGGGGGACCTTCTAAATGCGGTGACTGATAGGGAGGTGGACTTTGATATGGCGGCGTGTCTCCTGCTCTGGTTCCCTCATACTAAAAAAACGAGAATCACAAGTAAATTTATTGATTTGGGACTCATGTTGGCACAAAGAGAGATAACCTGGCACTGGAAATCTAAAGAAGGCCCGTCGGTGAGGAGGTGGACCAATGAGCTGTTGAGGTGGGCGGGCTGCGAAAGCATTATTAGGGTGCGGCAGGCTGCTGGGCTTGGCAAGTAGAGCTGTTTGGAAATGGCAAGGGCTTGGGAGATGGTGGTGCAAGCTTTGCGTGACTACCTGGTGGAGGATGAGGAAGAGGAGCCATAGTCCATGAGGATTCCATGTACTAGTAACGATTGCGAATGACTCCTGATGTGTGACGTGCCCCAGAGACAGTACGGATTTGGAATGCCCGCATTAGCAGCAGCAGTTGTAGTAGTAGTTGAGGGGGGGGGGGGGATGTTGCGGGAGGTAGTTCGACCTAGCGGGATGGCTCTGACTTAATGGATAGATCGTGGGACTGACCCGGAGGCGGGGGATACCCGGGATGGAAGGTATTACGCTGGTTACAACACTGGGAGGAACCGGTCGGTGGAAGCTGGAGGGCTACAGAAGGCATTGTGTTGGCTGGGGTACGAGCGGTTAGCTTAAATCCCATGAGAATTCTGATTTCGCTGGGTGGTGCTTGGGGGGGGGGGGGGTTTAGGGGGGTAAAAGCAGATACTGAGAGGTGAAGCTGATCGGACACCGGGAAATGGAGTACACGGTAGCATCTTCCTGGAAGGACAGACCTGATTCGCCGCCCAGCCTCCGAGATGTGGGCTGAATGGCTGTGTACGATAAGTCTAACATTGTTACGGTTGGGACGATGGGAGTGTACTGATTGGCATATACTGAAGTCTTGTTTCTAATTCTGCAATAAAAATACATTTAAAAAAAAAAAAAAAGAACACCAACAGAGTTAGATACTATAACAAGGTTTTTTTCTATTCTCCAGTTACCTATCATATCGATTAATCTCCACATTGCGAGTACGCCAACGCACAGAACGTCAACGTAACCTAAGCTCTGCTATTCTAGGTACAAACCAATCAACCTCTAAGCGAGGTCGTATTAGCACTTACCATGTATAGCCAGAAACAGAATCTTCGTTCATTATAGATACTGTTTTATTTATCATTCTTATGTAGTTTAATCAAAAGAAGAACTCTGGAGACCATTTTTTCGGTACACCCCTTAGCCAGGACCGGTGATCCAAACAACATTACCAAGCAACCTAGGTATGACATTCAGCAGCAACGAATAGATTGTTTTCCTTTCTGATGGTTCCAGACACTTCATAATTTGAGTTTAATTCTTGATTCTGTAGACCTCAAGAAAGGTTCAGTCACCGCTCCAGTACTCAGTCTTTCCAATTTAGTTTCTTCTATTTCATTTGGTAAGTTCTCATCTCAAACAACGTTTCTTGAATTTCTCACTTCAATCACTCTGATTTCTTTATTTAAGTTCATTTTTCCCTAAACCGTAATCTAAAATGACACCTATATGTTTATGCCTAAATCCAGTGGCAGAATTCAGCTTTTTCAAACGTGTGTTGCTTATTTGAACTGTGAAACCAACATGTCTATTTAAAACGCTGCATGTATAATATTTGACAAATTTTCTATTCATGATATATAATGTATGACAGCATGTGAACCAATTGTTCAAGTGTTACCAGTGCTGATAGCCGTTTTATACATTAGTTTATCCATTATGTTATGTTTTTCAGCGCCCCTGACGAAGGGATATAATCCCGAAATGCATTGGGACAGGATCATCTTTTTTCTTCAATTATAATTTCTATGTATGCCAAATTAGCAAATGTAATGTCTAAAAGAAGACAGATAAACATGTATTTCTCTTATGATATGCAAATGTAGAAAGCATAAAATTAGGAAAAAGTGTTGAAAAAAATTGTTGTTTCAATTAAATACTTTTGAAAAACTACATTAACGTGTTTAAACTTGTTAGATTACATAGGCGGATGGATTTCTACCAAAAGTAGTGCGGGAACGGTCTAATGACGCTAGTCACTAGTCTATATCTATCATATTACCAGGCATCCCATTTATTGGTTTTGAACGACTGGTGGTATGCAGACAGAAGTGACCCCGCTTACGCAGTGGAAAGAGCTTTGATGGGCACAGCATCCGTCCACACACTGCTTTACTCGGCGCCCCTCAGGAAATCTCTACCATCTATTACACAGGTGGTTTATCAGGTTTGGAAGCAGACGCTGCGCAGGATGGGCTGGTGGAACGTGCTTACCCAAGAAACCCCACTGTGGCACAATGGCCGACTACCTCAGTTGGACACACTGATGGGCTGCCGGGGATGGGACGCGATTGGCATCTCTACCTTAGGAGACGTCATGTCGGGGGGCGTGCTCAAGTCCTTTTACGATCTGCGAGTTGAATTTGAGATTCCGAGAACACAATTTTATAAATATCTTCAATTCAGTCATGCTCTGAGGCCATATATAGCAGGGTTGAAGGACCTCCCGGAGTTTAGCCTGTTAGAGGCCAAAGTTTTTATGGGGGAGCTACCCGACAAGAAACTGTCCCGAATCTACCAAACCATTGTACGGCACTGCTCCACCGATCTGCAACACCTTAAAACAGCATGGGAACAAGATGTTGGGGACTTGGATGAGGAGGACTGGGTGGAGGCACTGGAGAGCCCTAGGGGAGCTGCAATATCCACGCGCCTGCAACTCATACAATTTAGGTACCTACATCGCACATATTACACTAGGCAGCGCTTGTGGAAGGCGGGTCTGATTGCGTCCCCAGATTGCCTTAGGTGTGGGTCGGAGGTTGGAACGTTACTACATACAGTGTGGGAATGCAGGGCGTTGCAGATATTCTGGATGGGGGTGCTCCGGTGTTTGGATGAAGTCCTGGCCTAGGTACTTCAAAGAGATCCTAAACTGACACTGCTACACGTCATGGCTGGGGTGGGAGGTAATAGGTACAAGCGCCATTTACTTCTGCTGGGCTTAACATTAGCGAAGAGGGATATTGCGCGCTCGTGGAAGGTGCCCTAGGCTCCATCACTAGTGACATGGAAAAGGGGTATGGACTTCAGCATGGGGCTGGAGCAGCCTATCTTTGTGGCTAGGGGCTGCCCGCAAAAACATTATAAGATTTGGAAGAGGTGGGCGGACTATTGTGGACTGGAGCTAGACCCACCACCCGAGGACATTACAGACCAGCCTCGGATATACCCGGACAATCATGGCAAAACTGTGTATTTATCGGTGCATGATATGTATTGTGCACTGGAGGTGTATTACTTGAATGGAGCAGGCAGCAGCGCACGGGGGGTGGGAGTTGTGGGTGGTGGGAGTGTTGGGGGTGGGGGGGGACCAGTTTGATGCACTATTGGTTTGTACATTCTACTTCTTTTTTTTCAACAAAAAAGAAATGACTGCATTTGTGACTTGTTCAATGATGATGGTAATTGACTCTGGGTGACAGAGCATTGCAGAATATATGCTTCCTATACAATCAATAAAAATTTGTTTTAAAAAAAATAAATAATTCAAAGAATTCTGAGGGGGAAAGGAACGCTGTCCTTGAGGCAACGCACCTCGCCCTCTACCTCTAGGTGCTGATTGAAAACCACCACGGCCTCGCAGCTCTGGGAATCCACCATTCCGCTGAAATAAAACGGGACAGCTATTCTTAAAATGGCCTTCCTCTTTACAATAGGCACATTGATTAGGACCAAGCAAAGGTCACGGAACAAAAGGTTCAGGTTTCTGTAACAACCTCTGAAGCTGGGGAGGCTGTTGAAACTGTTGCTGGGCCAAACGAGGGGGATAAGCCTGTTGCAAAACAACTTTCGTTTTTAATTCCTTACTCTTCTTCTCGATCTTATCTTTCTCTTCTTTATCCCTATTCTCGTAATACTGAGCAGTAGCTAATATCTGTGCAGAGGAAGAAACAGCCCACAAACTTTCTGAGTCTTTCAACTTACGCGATAATTCTGGAAGTAAATTAAATACAAATTTATCCACAAATAATCGCTTTCCACCTTCAGTACTCATATCCTGACCACTGTGGTCGATAAACGTCTCCTCAAAACGAGTAAAGAAATCGGAAACACTCATCTTTCTTCTGCTTACACGCAGCCATCTTATCCCAGTTAACACGTAAGGCAGGCATCATCGTCTTCATTAAAACGATGATTCTACCAGGCAATTGTGCAATCAAATCATCTGGCTTAGCACCACCCACTTGTGCTGCATCTGCGGCACATATAGCGGCCCAATTACCACCTAAAGCTTGGTCGTGGTCTTCCCTACGAATCCGAGCCCACAACGCTTGTGGAACTACATTCCCCATCAGCATATCAATATCGACCAGATTCATGATGCACGCATCAACAGTCTGGGACAGCTCTTTATAATACCCAGCAGGATTTTTACGAGGGTCCGGTAGAGACTGTTTGAGCGCCAAAACTTCAGATCGTTTCCAAGGGACATGTACCCATATATGCTGGAAATGAGCAGGGACACCCGGAATATTGCCTGCCTGTAGAACTGCTTCCCTCCATACTGGAGGAACTTCCCTCATAGGATAATGTTTCATTTTCTGTCTAACTGCAGGATCAGGTTCAAGAATAGTCTGAGAAGAAAATAAAGACCTAAAAGTGACAAGTGTCCTTACAGCATCCTCAACTTCGGAACCCACAATAAGTCCTTTATCAAACTTATCCTGCACGTCCAACAGACCCTGAGGAGTTAATCCAACTCCATATTCTCCCATCCTTTTACAAGAGTGTCACACATGACATTAAAAACATATCTCTGCGTGGGCGCATTCCACTGGAGAAAGGTACTCCGAATATCAGGCTCACTATAGTGTGGACCACTCATGATCCATTTGTGAGCAAGAGCGTCCAATGCAACTCGTTCGTCGGAATCTGGGATTTGACTACGGGATTGCCTTCGAGAAAAAGCAGGAGTCCTATTAAAAGGTCCAAAGAGGGGGGAGAAAAGACCAGAAACAGTATCACTCAACCGATTGCGAGTTGGGGAAGAAGCAGACAATAAAACAGGAGAAGCAGTATTAAGCAAAGGAAGAGAAGGACTAGCCGCAACAAGAGAAACCGAAGATGAAGGAGACTGAGGTACAGAGGTTAGTGGCAAAGGGAGGTGCAGGTTGCAATGCATGAATGGGCAATTGTGGAAGAGCGGGACCAACTGGCTGTACAACAGGTTGCTGGACAGGTGGCAACAATAAGGGTGCATTAGCACCTGGTACATAAGGCGGAGGTAATCTCAACAAATAGGACATTAAGGGATCTTCGTCAAGATCCTTACTCTGTGGAGAAGTAGGTAACACAGGGTAGCATCTGTCTATTGCCATACGATTTTGCCTGTCTGAAACTTCAATCGCTCTATCAGTCTCATCGTCCTTTAACTGCTGGGCAGCCTGGATGATCGTCATATCTTTCGCTTTTATATCTCTTTTTGCCTGATTAATTTCTCTCTGTTTGGCTTGTTTACGCCAAAGGCGGAAAGAGTCAAACATTGCCGGCCTAGCTTTTCTTTTGAACAAAATTGCTTTCAAATTATCTAATATATCAGGCTCAAAGCTACCATTTTGTGGCCACTGCAAACATCATCTTTCTTCGTGTATCGGATCCATGCCTCATTAAAGGCAATGGGGCCAACACCATGTTTAGAATAGAGCTCATAAGTGGGAGTTCCAACTGGAGGAATCGGACATTAGTCCTGTAGCTGGGAATCCCTATTTCAACCAAAACAACAAAACTTCCTAAATTTGCTAGGACCAGGCATCTTAAATTCACTGGTCCGTTTACCAACTTCAAGGGGTTTTAAAACAAATAACACAGCACAAACGTACTCACCCCTTGGCTTCGGCTATTGTAATGGTCGAATAACAAAACCAAAAAAAAAAAAAAAGAAGAAGTGGCCGCTACCCACGAATACTTAACTTGATGTGCCTAAATATCCTCATACTTCTTCTCAGGGGTCTTACCAATAAGTAGTCCATCCAAAAGCAGCAAATAAATCAACAGAGAATATGAAATATGAAAAGACATCTTTATTACAATTAATTGTGAGGCTACGTCGCCCAGTCACACCTAAAGCAACTGGATGAGGCAGTCTGCCTGAATGGTCTCCGCACAGACCTTTTATACAATTTATTATGCCCTAGGCACACATTTTCTCTTTGAAGTAAATTATTGTTGGTCACTCCCAGGACGTACACACAAAGCACTGTATGATGACAAACCCACTTTCAAGATAAGTCCAGGCCATAAACAATGTCCACATAATGCGTACATTCTCTAGCTGACAAGGCCGGATAAACCCAAAACATTAAGAACACAACCCATGTCATAAATAGCTCGTGGAGGCAGGAACAGAAACAGATGGAAGTAAGATAGGCATGTTTGTGTGTAGTAAATCTTTACAATGTCCTGTGCTCTGATCTATAATCTTGATCAGCTAAAGGGCAGGAACTGGCTTGGCAAGGTTAGCCTCAAGCAACAGGGTCAGGTTTCGTCAGGTCATGCAGAAGTCAGCACAAACCCATGCTAAGGTTATGTCCTTAAATACTTGTTCTGCCATGGTGAGAGCCTATTGTAAGGGCAATGCACACAATGGCTGCTATTCACAAGATGGAACCCAAGGGTTCAAACAGAACCTTCAAATACACAGTGAATCCATTGGTGTAACATGATGAAAACACTCATGCATACCGCATTTGTCATTTGCGGTTCGCTGATACCAAATTCATAACAGAATCATGATATTTTAAATACAGGTTCAGAATTTTCAGAACCACAGACCATCCTTTTGCCCTTACATAGGCAATAACCTATACTCATGCTAATCTGAGTCCAGGTCTATATTCATCACTGACCTGGTCCTACTATACTCCAGGCAATTATATTCACAGTACCTCAAGTTGGCTCACTGATGCGGCTATTCTTAACCTCACACTCAGTCAAAGAGTCTGCAACAGGGTGTGCCTATTTTTTTTAAAATGTCCTCATAAAATCTCTGCGTGTCATTGACTATATGTCTACACTCCCTCTATTCAAGCTATGCTTGTGCAACCCCGTGTGTGGTTGCTGAAAGGGAAAGATCCAGTTAAATCAAAGTAGAACAAGATCAGGAAAAAATGTGTTGGAGATGGGAAGGTACCTCACGGGAGCAACCACCAGGGAACTGCTGACAGGTTCTCGTCAGTATGTTCCACTTCTCATCATTGGCTCCTTCCCATCATAAATAAACAAAATGCAAAGTAGGAAAAAAGGAAATTTAGGTAGCTCAAAAAAGTGTATTTCCCTACCCTAACCATGTGCCTATACCCCCATAGACATCAACACCGCTATTCAGTGTGATCCTGCTTTAAAAATGGAGTTAGAAATCCCTAGCTTTTTGAACACCTTTATTCTGCGCTGAGTTTCTACTCCCACTAAAACCAACACTCTACCGTTGTGCTTCGTTTTATGTTGTATGAAGCCAACATGTTTCATTGCCTGTGTGAATATCATCGGCAATTTCGGCAAAAAAGCAACAGGGTCAGCTTTTGTCAGGTCATGCACAAGTCAGCACAAACCCATGCTAAGGTTATGTCCTTAAATACTTGTTCTGCCATGGTAAGAGCCTACTGTAAGGGCAATGTACAAAATGGCTGCTATTCACAAGATGGAACCCAAGGGTTCAAACAGAACCTTCAAATACACAGTGAATCTATTGGTGTAACATGATGAAAACACTCATGCATACCGCATTCGTCATTTGCGGTTCGCTGATACCAAATTCATAACAGAATCATGATATTTAAAATACAGGCTTAGAATTTTCAGAACCACAAACTAAGTGGTCTTTCACGCCAACAGAGGTCCGTCTAACGTCTCGCGATACCAGTCATCACCAGAGGGTCCAAGGCATGACGGCAGTCAGGGCAGCAGTCATCAGCCGCCGTTTAAAAGGAGTAGCCGCGCTGAAAAAGACCTTCGGTCCACTTAGACACTTGACGTGGTTCGCGAATCCTCCAGAATTTTATTACGAGGCTTCTCAGGACCCTCGGACTGAACCTCTACCTCTGTAGCCGCCGCACGTTGGGCGCCAGTTGGAGAACCGGGCGTTATGGGCCTGACGGCGCAGGGCACGCCTCAAATCCCCGAGTTCACCTGCCTTGTCGAACAGAGACACAAGACACTCTGTTGGGCGTAGAAAACCAGGTTTATTAGCTGCAGCTAAGCCTAGTTGTCCTAGAAGTACATACAGAGTGTAGATTCTAAGGAGACTGCCACTTTAGTCCATGGCGCACAATCTTTTATAGTACACATATTTACGACATTCACTCCCAATACATACAAAGCAAGCCAATAGGAAAAGTTGGAAAACAAGCTATCAGGTGTCCCAAATACGCCCCTTTCTCAAACCCCGTTTGTTACCCCTCCCAACAAATTAATCAGTGCTAGTACCGACAATCCAATTTGCAGGTGGCAGGACGTATTTGTGTGCCTCAAAGGATAGTTGTGTAACAAGAGAATACAAGGAGAGAATAGCGAAGGCCAGTCGGATAAGATAATGTAAGGAAAGAATAGGAGAAGCTAAATAGTCAGTCGAGACATGGATCAATCAACCCAGACATGGATTAGCGAACTCGGCCAGGCTCTGACATTGGTTTCGTAAACAAGGGCAGGGGGTTACTCTTTAACAGAAGGGACACGTAGCAGCTGAGAAAAGCAAAAACACTCAGTTCGCCGTGCTGCCTGAGTGACGGCAACACAAAATGGCGACGAGACACAAAATGGCAGCTAAATACGGGACGAAGTCAGAAACCAAAGAACCTCAATTCAGTGGTTTTGACTATCGGCAGTAGTGAGGAGGAGCCGACTATTTGGTCCAGCCGAACATGCAGATCATGCACGTGGGAGTAGAATAGTAATATGCAGGTGTTTGGGTGTCTCGAGTGCCAAATGTCGGTTAGAGACCCGTGCATGAGTTAATCGCGTAGAGCCTGGGCATTAGAGGAGGCAGGGGTGTGTGTCAGCGGGGGAAAGGAGTGGTATAGGGAGATATCAAGCACTGAATTAAAGTCCCCACCTAGTAGACACAGGATCCCGGCCTTAGGTGCAAGCGCGCTAGAGAGTTTTTGCCGGAAGACTGGCTGCTCTATGTTTGGGGCATATATGGACCCTCTGAGAATAGACTGCCCGTTTAGTCTACCTTGCACTAAAGCGTCTCGCCCCTCTGGGTCGGTGGTCACCTCCTCTACAATAAATGGAGTGCCAGCTCGGACCCAAATTAGTGATCCCTTCGCTTGAGCAGAAAAATTCGTACTAAACACTTGTCCGCGCCATCGCCTGCAGAGTATAGTGGCTTCCAGCTGCGTGATGTGTCTCCTGTAGCAGCGCAATGTTAGCGGCTCTATGCTGTAGTGGGAGAACAATAGAACTTGTAAAAACGTCTGCGGAGTGGAGCCCCAATGTAAGCCCTCCCAAACCATAGTGCGGATACAAACAGCAGTACAATATGGGGTTACGAGTCGCAGCTGTTGGCGCTGGCTTAATAATTGCTGTTCCCTCGTGAGTTGTCGCTGGTGTAACCCCTGCCAGAGGCCAGCAGATGTCGAAGAGGCTCACTGCTTACCGGGTGAATGCAGCATGGTAGTGTAGTTTGGTGGACCGCCAGCTAATGCAGTTTACGGGGGTGATTACTGTTTGTTACATGGCAGCTTAGGAGGCACAGCGATAATATAGTGTCTGTCGAAGCTACAGATGTTAAATTATATCATCAGCAGTTTGTCGCGACACCTCAGGAGGATGGGGGGAGTCGGGTCCTCCCGAACACAACTGGGGCTGCTTATCCTCTGCCATGGATTGGTTGGAAACGGTGTCCAGGCCCCAACTTTGAGAAGGGTCCCCCAGTGTTGCTGTGAACTGTAGGTCCCTTCGTTGTTCCATGATGATTTGCTCTAAGTTAGGAGGCGTGATCTGCGAAGCTGGTGACACTGCTGTCTGGTGTTTGCTGCATTTACGATGTCGGCTGATTTGTTTCTCCATAGCTCCCAGCTCTGAACGCTGGCAGATAACCCCTGCTCGTCCAGCCAGGACCAAGTGTTTGTGGGCGACTCGAAAAAGTGCATAGTGCCATCCACTAACACATGAATGCGAGCGGGGTACAGGAGGGAATATTTCATGTTTAGCTCCTTGAGACGTTTCTTTACCGATTGAAAGGAGTTCCCGCTCCGATAGACCAATGCGGTATAGTCCGGAAAGAACATGACGTGGGCGTAAAGAACTTTTGCACATGAGGACTTCTGGGTCTCCCCCAGAATGGCGTCTCGGTCCTTAATATTAAGGAGACTGATCAAGAAAGGTCTTGGTCGCGCCCCAGGGGGGCCTCCGAGGTAGAACTCAATGTGCCTGCTCAACAATGAACTAGGGGGACAACGCACCTTCTGGTATACTGCTCTGCCTAGGGTACTGGGTCCCGGTCTTCCAAATCCTCCGGCAAGCCTACCACCCGTACATTGTTGCACCGTGACCTGCCTTCCGCATCGTCCAGCCGCTCCTCAAGTGTCTGGCCTCTGGTCATGAGATCCATCACTTTAGATGCATTCGAGTTAGTGACCGGGCGCAATTCCAAGATGGCTGTCTTCTGAGTCTGCACCTTGTTGGCTAGCTTCTTGTGGGCCGCGTGCAGCAGCGTAAAGTCTGTAGCTACTTTGTCAATTTTCGCTTCAAGGGCAGAACGTGTTCTTTCCATTGTTGTGCCCAGCTTCTCAACAGCACGTAGAACCGTGTCCACCTTCTCCGATAGTGATTGGTGCTGGGTCGCGGTAGTCTGCAGCTTTTGTGGATGTTGTGTCCCCTCCAAGCATGCGGGTGCCTGGAGAGAGGTGAATCGCAGTCTGCCCATGACTAGCTGTTGGGCTGTCAGCATATGTTTGGCGAGTGGTAAAAGGTATGAGATATGCTGCAGGCGTAGGGATCACGCCGACTCCCGATTAATGCCCCTGCTGCTGCAGCTTTAGGTTGGGTGGGCGGTCACCCCACCTTTTGCTTTTTGATTCACTGGTTTTCAACTTAATGTGGCTGTGGGCCTGCTAATCAGACCCACAGCCCAGCTGCTCTCTCTCTAAATTCACCACATTGTACTTTAGGTGCATTACCAATTGGATACTGGATCACCTTATGAGCCCCTGTACAGAGTACTATAGGTACCCAGGGCATAGGTGCATCCAAGGCCTACCAGGGGCTGCAGCATGTATTATGCCACCCCTGGCTGGCCACTCAGATTGATACAACTGGCTTATCACTCAGCTGGGGCAAGTTGTGTAATCACCCCTTGCTTAGATATAGTATTCCTATATATAACCTTATACCTATAAGTCACTCCTATGGCAGGCCTTAACAATCCTGGAGGCAGAGTGCTTGGTTTTGTGTGAGATGGTGCTCTAGCATGAGCTGAGCCTGTCTGCAGCTTTCGGAACCGTGTCCTTATAGCTGTTCTAGGATATTGCCATACCATAAATGCTAATTCTGGTTTGGCTTTATCAAAACATGCCGAGTTAGGTGTCATACGTTTTGGAATACTACCACCTCGCCAGTTGTGGCGACGGGGGTAGCATTCCACCCTTCTAGAGGGAGAAGACATATTGTTCCTACTATTCCTGGTTAAAGTTAACCAGAGCCTTAGCATCACAAAATGGATGCTGCTGCCACAGACACAAGTTTGACCTTTTACTCCTGGGAGTCCTTCCAGCGACGGAGTCTCGGACAATAGGTTTCCTGTCTTGGGAGATGCTAGCACCACCCCAGACAGGTTCTTGTGTATTAGGGCAGGGAGGGCTGAAAGAAAGGAGACACTGCCTGGGGCACACAAGGTGTCCCATGCATAGTCCAGTTCAATCCGGTGCTGGGGAACTCCAGCCCCAGCTCTGGCGCGAAACTGGACAAAGGGAAAGGGGTGTAACCACCCCCTTCCCTGGTCCCACCCATAGGAGGGACCAGCAGGTAATCCAGCCCCTAGATTTGGTATATAGGTAGGAGCTGAGTCCCAAGACTTTAAATTTATCCTGACTGAAACTCTGAAATGAAACTCTGGACCTTCGACGATCTACTTTGCAAGAAGACGACTGAAGAATCTCCCTTGTGGTCAAGGAGTGACCACCCTGCACAAGCAGGCACCATCCAGCGATCAATGGCTTGCTTTGTTGATGGTCCCGCCGGAGCCCGAGCACAGAGCCTGACAAGAACCAGACTTCCAGACATCCAACAGCTCGATCCACAGTCCCAGCAGAGCTGAGACCCGTGGAGGCGACGCGAGACGTGGGACCGGCCATCTTGAAAAGTCTGTGACTTGCTAATTGTGCAGCACCCGAGGCACCCTTGAAGCTGTGCATTGGGGATTGAGAAGCCCCAGCCCCGAGCATCATCTGCACCGAAGATCAACCCTGCACATTCGACGAGTTCTGCGTGGGGCCCTTCTGCATTTTCCTGCTCAACGCGTCTGCCCGGTCACTTGCCCGTTGGCTAGTGGCCATCTTGGCAACGAACCTTTGAATTTACACCGCTGGTCTGGTTGCTCCAGACTGGCCCTTGCTTCCCTTCAAAGAAGCAGCCCCTCAGACCTTGCTGGTCTGAGTAAGAAGCCAACTTCGTTTCCTGCGTGGGTTGCCTTTGCCAAGGCTTGTTGACTTCGTGGGACAGTCTGTGCCTGACTCCTGGTCGTCGTCGACGCCTCCTGGTCCACGTGGCTGCAGAGACAAGCTTCACGACATCACCTGATTGCTTCACGACAACGCCTGGTTCCTTCCTGGTCACTGGCTAGTGACCCAGAGTCTATCCCTTCTGCTTTCAGGTACTCTTCATCCTCGATCCGCCCTTGGATCCAACCGGACACTTCTCTCCTGGTTGCCTGCAGCATCTTTCTTCCAGGCTCTATAGGATTCAGTGACGAAACCCGACACACTTTGACACCTATGCACCCGCTTCCTGTGGGTGAGGTAACGCGAGTGCTCCAGTGGGTACTGACTATCCAACTGTCTAGGTTTCAAGTAACTTTCATCGAGTCCAGTCAGAAGTGCCCTAAAAGAACTAGTTTCCATTTTTTACGTTCCCATTCATTCTCTATGGTAACTCTCGTGTGTGTTTAGACACTGCACACGCCTCCCGTGGGTCTCCTGCTTCCCAACTCTTGGTAGCTCTGCGTAGCCCCAGCGATTTCCTAGGCCTATTCACTTTTCGTGTGGTGGTCCTTATACCACTATTTTAGTATATGGTTTAGCGTGCCCCTAGGGCCCTGCTGTATTTTGTGCAACTTATTGTATTTTAAATGAATGTCTTGTATTGTGCTTGTGCCTCTGACCTCATAAAGAGTTCAGAGGGATTGTCTAGAAATAAATAACATATATATTTTATATATATCCTGTGTGGTGTCCTTTCATTTGGTATTAAAGGGGTTGTATTTGGTAAAACAGCTGGCTTCACATGCCCTCTTGAGTTTAGCCTAAGACTGCTTTGTCCATGCTACCACTAGGATAGCTGGTCTGTAAGGTTGACTTTACAACCATCACCATAAGGGTTGTTTGGACTGGTGCAAGGTGCTCACTAGACTAGTAAACATCATATACCAGGCCAACTTCTCACATTAGGTGGTCCCCGGATCTGCACAAGCTCAGTCCGCATTAAGGGAGGGTCCCTCGCACCGTGAATTCTCGGGGCACTAACTCCAGGACCGCCCAGCCAGCTGTGGGTAGTCCCTAAAGACAGCACTAGGCTGTGGGTCTTGAATGGGAAAGGCCGGCACCGGTGAGCCCCAGGAGTGCCACTAGGTCACAGGCCCCTCCTGCTTCCCGCCTGCGATGGTATTCTTCACTGGGAGGGAGGAAAGGGGAAAGAAAAGGGCAGCTCAGCTGGCGCACACTCTCTAGCATGCTGGTGGGCCTAGGCCTGGCACTGGCCCCTGGGCCCCACCAGCGCGGTGCAACATCCTCCCACTCCATGCCTCAGCAGGGCTCCCGGGTCAGCTAGGCCATTCTGTGCAGTGGATTTGACGACCACAGACTCGGGACTTGGGTGGGGCTTTAATCTGGGGCCCCACCTTGATGTAATGCTCAGTTCTCAAAGGTCAGTCACAATGGGTTCAGCGCATGAACTTGAAGTGGGATAGGGGGGCGCCTACTCTGGGAGACTTCCTGGTGCCCCAAACACTGGGCCCTCTTAAGGTACATTCTACGTGCCGCAGGACTACTCATGATGGGGAGTCTGGTGAGGACAAGAGTCTCTCAATTTACCCCCAGTTGGCAGATAATCTGAATCATCCATGTCTTGGTGGTGGGGGATTTTGTTCTTTTGAACGAAGAAGGTAAAGACGTGTTGCCCTTAGAGCGGAGGGCCATGGTATTCTACTCCCTTTGCTTATTGGCTCACCAAGAAGGATGGAGTCTCAGAATCATTCTCTAACTAAGGCTCCTGAACCCTTAATTTGGCTGGACAAGGTCAGAATTCTCTCCTTGGACCAAGTGCTGCTGGCCATCAGTGCATAGAATTGGATGGTATTCCTCGATCTCTAGGATGCTCTTCTCCATCTGCTGATTCTCCCTTCTCACAGGCACTCTATGGTTCACAAAGGGATCCTGATTCACAATTCTCAGTGCTGCCATTTGGTCTGATGCCTCTATCACAATTTCTTATCAAAGTGTTGGCTGCAGTGTCTGCCTCCTTCCGAAGGTCAAGAGTTCATATATTTCAGTACTTGTCCCAAAGGTTGATGAAGGCAGTTAACTCTGCACTGATCCCCTATGCCATCTTCAGTGCCCCATTCTGTACAATATGGTTTTCTCAGTCAATGCCCTGACTCCCTCCTCATCCCAATGAAGATTCTGACTTTTAGAGGTGCGGTGTTGGACACAAGCTGCAAAAAGGCATCTTTGAGGCATTTGTGGCTGTAGATACTCATGCTGAGCATACTTCTGCCATCTAATGTTTGGCCCAGATGTGGACCCTTCTCCTTCTCCCATCCTCATCCCTCCACCATGGTAATGTAACCTGCACCATTTCGTTACAGACTTCTCTGCCACACGAAGTCCCCTTGGACCAACCTCATCAGGTCTGTAATTTGAGTCTGTCTCCCGAACACAAGGTTGTCTTTGAATCCTGCCACTCCGCTTCCTCCAAGAAGACCCTCAAACACCGTCTGGCTCGACGTCTGGAGATATTGCATAGCAGCAGAGATGACACACCAAGCATTTTTGGCTAAGAGGACCTCGAGGGAGAGCATCACCCACAATCTTCGGCAGCAGAGGAAGGGACCTTCTACCCCGCCAACAGCTCTGGCTCCAGTCTGGATATCAAGGACTTTCATCCTGCGCAACCTGCTGTAAGACTTCCCTCCCCCTTGCCACTTTTTCACGTCGAGGAGACCCAGCTTAAGAATCTTTCTGCCGTCCTGATGCCTTAGACACTGGCTGCCGGGCCACCACTGCTTTCAGGCCATGGTTAGCACCTATCACCTTCGGATGTAACGGCCAGCTTCGGCTTGGCTCTGAAGAAACTGTTGAGGCCAACACACTCAGCGCTGGCCGTGTCCACCTCTGAGCCGACTGCCCCGTCGGAGCCGACTCCTTTGGCATCGAAGTTGAAAAACTGCCTCGGAGCCGAAAACATTGACACCAACATTGAAGAATGGCCTTGCCTCACGCACTGTTGAACCGATCCTCCACAAGCGAGGAGATTGGCACAAGGCAGAAACATCTCATCATTCACCCTCATATGGGCCAAATCGTAGCCTGCCCCCAGGGGTCTGGCGCTCAACCCTGCAAGTGTCAGCTAGCCTTTGAGGAAGCTTGAGGTGATGGGCTCTCTGATATAAGATCCATCTGTCAGCGGCGTTCCGTCCTGGAGTGTACAACGACTTTGGCAACCTCCTCAGCAGGTTGCATAAGCAAGTCCACTAGTTGGAACTCTACCCGCAAGTCCTCCTCCAATACTTTGCCAATGGGGCTTCCTAGAGATAGACCTATTTGCCACGGCAGAAAACGCCAAATGCCCAAGCTTCGCCTCCAGGTTTCCACAGTCCAGGGGCAATGCACTATGGATGAGTTGGTAAGGGATATTGGCTTACGCTTTTTCTCCTCTCCCACTTCTCCCGTTTGTGGTTCCGAGGCTTAGGCAGACATCTTTCACCCTCATTCTGGTGGTTCCCACCTTGGCTCCCCAACCCTGGTTCACAACTCCGCTCAAACTCTCAGTGGTTCTGCACCAGAGGCTCCCCAAAAAGTCTGACCTTCTCACGCAGAACCATGGAGAAATCAGACACCCGGATCCCAGTCTCTCAATCTTGCAATCTGGCTCCTGAGGTCCAAGAGTTTAGGTGCCTTAATCTTCTACCTGAATGCATGAGATTTCTGTTTAAAAGCATACCCAGCAGAGGAACATCAGCAGTGATTCCTTGTTCTGGCAAATTCCATCAAAAGAAAAAAATGTCACTTTCGGTACGACTTTTCAAATCACTTTTAGGGATGATGTCATCATGCATACCGCTGATTCCATTTTGTTTTGGATGCGTCCGTTCTAGGAAGAGCTGGACAGACAGTGGGTACAGTCGGTGGGCTCATTCGACGACATGGTCAGAGTAACTCCTCGTACGGTGAAGGCCCTGGACTGATGATTAGACACAGACCATCTGTCAGCAGGGATGTCCTTGCATCAAGAGGCCACACCATTAGTGATCACAACAATTGCGTCCTTGGAGGGATGGGAAGTGTTAGACGGACCGGGAGGGTCGGCCGAGGTTACGGGGAGAGGTCTCCAGGGAGAGCCGTCTCCAACGACTGTACAGATAAGTAACTTCCCCCCCACAGACGGACACCACACAAGGTTGAAGGTTAACGAGACTTTATATGCAATTCTTAGGTTACGATGATGGTTACAAGGAGGTCTGGACTCAGGGGTCCCCTCGGTTCTAGTCTCTGGTTTAGGAAAGGGGTAGCGGGACAGTCTTTGTTACCAACTAGTGGAAAATAGCTCTCAATCCTCGAGCTCGGCGTTCTAGATGATCGGGCCGCGGCGGAGCCAGGCAGGTCCCGAGATGGACGAAGGAAAACGACGGTCCGCGGCGGAGCCTGCAGGTCCCGGTGAAGATGACGGTTACAACGGTCCGCGGCCACGCCAGCAGGTCCCGACGACGATGAAGGTGATGAAGATTACGACGGCTGTGGCAGCGCCAACAGGCAGGACGATGGTGCACAAGACAGAGCTACGGCAGCGCCGGTAGTCCGTCCAGGATGAGTTCCTCTTTACGTCTCTCGACTCCAAGATACAACTGCCCTCCTGCTCTGGAGCTGCCCCAGTTATAGGGCTGGCGTGCTTTGATGTCCGGACCCTCGCACTTGGAGGTCGGGAGGTCCGGGATGAGGGAGTCCAGACACCCAGCAGG
Organism: Lissotriton vulgaris; assembly: GCF_964263255.1. Taxonomy (NCBI): domain Eukaryota; kingdom Metazoa; phylum Chordata; class Amphibia; order Caudata; family Salamandridae; genus Lissotriton; species Lissotriton vulgaris. The sequence goes on from NC_141694.1 coordinate 93,378,491, forward strand.
GGGGTGGAGCCAGCGCCCGGGGAGGCGATGGGCGAGCGGCACTTGGTGGGGGAGAGCCATCGGCACCTCTTTCTCTCATTGACTTGCCAAGTAGCCCGCTCACCTCCTGGGTGGAGGGTGGTGCCGGAATGTCTGAGGCCGGGCCAGGCCCAGGGTTGAGGTCGATCGGGGGCCAGGCGGCCTCGTGGTGGAGTGTCCAAGATGGCGCCCCAGGCTGGGCGCGTGGGCCGGCAGTGGATCGGACCCACGAGGTCGACAGGCTCGAGGGCAGGGGTCCCTGAGGGGACGGAGGACGTGCAATGGTGGTGTGTGGTACTTGCGGGACTGGACTCAGGCCTGGTTGGGCCGGGGGAGAGCGGCCCTTCATGTGGCCTGTCCAACATGCGTCCCCCCCAGCTGAAGGCGGGGAGAGTTACCCATCCTCTTGGGGACTCTCCTCGTCGAGGCGGAAAAACCGGGACAGGCCATCCGCGTTGGCGTGATCTGGCCCAGGCCGGTGTTCGACTGTGAAGTCCATACCTTGCAAGGAGATGGACCAGCGTAGCAACTTTGGGTTCTCCCCCCGCATATGCATCAGCCATTGCAGGGGTCGGTGGTCGGTCTGCACCCGAAAGTGGGTGCCGAAAAGGTAGGGCCGGAGCTTCTTGAGGGCCCATACCACAGCGAAGGCTTCCCTCTCTATGGTGCTCCAGCGTTGCTCCCGTGGTAGGAGTCTCCGGCTGATGAAGGCCACCGGTTGATCAAGGCCTTCGGTGTTCACTTGAGACAGGACTGCCCCAATGCCCTGGTCGGAGGCGTCCGTCTGGACGACGAACTCCCGGCTGTAGTCTGGGGCCTGGAGCACAGGGGCGGAACACATGGCGGCCTTCAATTGTTCAAATGCAGTTTGACACTCTGGGGTCCAGGTGACTTTCTTGGGCTGGTTCTTTGACGTGAGTTCTGTGAGGGGCCCCACTATGGTACCATAGTCTTTCACGAACCTTCGGTAGTAGCCCGTGAGGCCCAGGAAGGCTCGTACCTCGGTTTGGGTGATGGGGGGCTGCCAGGCCTGGATGGCGGCAATTTTCAGCTGTAGAGGGGCCACTAGGCCGCTTCCCACCTGGTGTCCGAGGTAGGTTACAGACCCTTGCCCAATTTGACACTTGCTGGCCTTGATCGTGAGGCCAGCTCGCTGAAGGGCTTGCAGCACTGCTCGGAGGTGGTGGAGGTGCTCGGTCCAATGGTGGCTGTATACAGCGATGTCGTCTAGGTAGGCGGCGCTGAATCCTTCGAGCCCCGCCAGGACCTGATTGACGAGCCGTTGGAATGTTGCTGGGGCATTCTTCATGCCGAAGGGCATGACCGTGAAATGGTAATGGCCATCGGGGGTGGAGAAGGCAGAACGTTCTTGCGCCCGGGGTGTGAGGCCGATCTGCCAATAGCCTGCTGTCAGGTCGAAGATGCTGAGGTAGCGGGCAGCTCCCATTCGGTCGACTAGTTCATCTGCCCGGGGGATGGGATGCGCGTCTGTTCTGGTGACCGCATTCAAGCCCCGGTAGTCGACGCAGAACCGGAGTTCTGGTGTGGTGCCGGGGGCAGCTGCTTTGGGGACCAGTACGACAGGGCTGGCCCAGGGACTGTCTGAGGGCTCGATGACCCCGAGCGTGAGCATCTTGGCTATTTCTTCCTGGATGCAGGCCCGTACCCAGTCTGGCACGCGGTAGGCCCGGTGGCGGATAGGGGGGCTGTCCCCGGTGTCCACATCGTGCACACACCAGGAAGTGACACCCGGGGTGAGGGAGAACAGGCTGGCGAACTGTGATAGGAGGGCTTGACACTCTTGGCGTTGTTCTCTGGTGAGGGCCTCTGAGAGCCGGACCCCATCCACGGAGCCGTCTTGCTCTTGAGTCCGTAGGAGGTCAGGGAGAGGCTCGGAGTCTTCTTCAACCCCAGTGTCTGTGGCCATCAGGAGGCTGAGCTCTGTTCGCACAAAGTGGGGCTTTAGTCTGTTAGCGTGGAGGACCCGGAGAGGGTTCCGGGAGGATTCCATGTCGATGAGATAAGTGGCAGGACCCTTGCGCTCTATTACTTTGAAGGGCCCCGTCCATTTGTCTTGTAGGGCGCATGGCTCAGTGGGGGACATCACCCATACCTGTTGGCCAGGTTCGAATTCAATGGATGAGGCATTCTGGTCATACCATTTTTTCATGTCTTCTTGACTGGCCTCTAGGTTGGCCTTCGCTAGTTCTCTGAACCGCCGGGTCTGGTTGCGGAGGGTGAGGAGGTACCGGAAGACATCTGGAGGGTTCTTTAACGGAGGCATCTCCCAGCCTTCTTTGACGAGACTGAGCGGCCCTCGCACTGGGTGTCCATATAGCAGTTCAAATGGGCTGAAGCCCAGGGATTTCTGGGGGACTTCTCGATACGCGAAGAGGAGGCACGGCAGCAGCACATCCCACTGGCGACGGAGGGGCTCTTCCAACCCCCCGATCATTCCCTTTAGCGTGCGGTTGAACCGCTCAACGAGTCCGTTCCCTTGAGGGTGATAGGGGGTTGTGAATCTGTAGGTGACCCCGCACTGTTGCCAGAGGGACTTCATGTATTTGGAAATAAAGTTCGTGCCTCTGTCGCTGACGACTTCTCGGGGGAAGCCCACACGGGAGAAGATCCCCATCAGGGCCCGGCCGACCACCGGGGCTGTCACAGTTCGCAGAGGAACAGCCTCAGGGTAGCGGGTGGCGTGGTCCACTAGCACCAGGATGAATCGATGGCCTTGTTTTGTGCGTGGGTCCAAGGGCCCCACAATGTCTATTCCGACTCTCTCAAACGGGGTAGTGACCACGGGAAAAGGTTGCAGGGGAGCCTTTAGTTTGCGGCCGCTCTTTCCACTGGCTTGGCACGTGGGGCAAGATCGGCAATGCTGGTGCACATCGTTTCTCATTTTGGGCCAGAAGAAGTGGGTCACTAGGCGACTGTAGGTTTTATCTTGTCCCAGATGTCCTGCCAGGGGGACATCGTGGGCCAGGTTTAACAGGAAGTCTCTGAAACGGAGGGGTACCACTAGTACTCGGTTGCTCCCCAGCTCGGCGATTCTTTGCTCGCTGTACAGCAGATCATTGTCCCAGTAGACCCAATGAGTTCCGGGGGTATCCCCTGCGCTTTGGGCGAGCGCTTGCTGGCGGAGTCCCTCGAGGGAAGGACAGGTCTTCTGTTCTTTGCGAAATTGTTCTTGCGTGGGCCCCCCTTCTTGAGGCCACTGGTCGAGGTTAGCGAGGTCGGTAGGTTGAGCTGGTTCGGAGGGAATGTTACGGTCGGTGTTTTCGGCCGGGGCGACCGGAGGCGGTGGCGCCGGCCATTCGGGTTCTTCTGGCTGGTGGTTGGCACGGGCGGCCATGGAACGGGTGGTGACGCACGCCCAGTCTGGGACGCCCAACATCCCCAGGTGTTCCTTTCGCTCCACGGCGGCCCACGGAGAGCTTTCCAGGTCATTGCCCAGGAGGCAGTCTACGGGGGCATCGTCTCGGACCGTCACTTTCAACATGCCGGAGACCCCCCCCCATTCGAAGGGGACGCAGGCCATCCGACACAGGCTCTCCGAGTTATCGGCTGATCGTACAGGGCAGAGAATGTTCGGTAGATACTGTTCTGGGGCCACCAGGTGACAGCGGACGGCTGTTACACTGGCCCCGGTGTCACGAAGGGCTTCGGCCTGGTGTCCATTGATGCTCACCCATTGGCTGTACTTCTGGGTGTTAGCGGGTAGGGGGACCCGCGGGACCATGTCTTTCCCCCCTAAGCAGGCTAGAGTCATGGCGGCTGGCTCCCACTCTTGATGCTCTTGTTCGTACTCTTCCTGTTCCTCGGAGATCTGTTCTTCCCCTAGGGCTGCAGCGGCCACTTGGCGGGGTCTTGGGCTCTGGTACTGCGGGCAGTTTGGGTCGTTCGCATAGTGGCCGACTCGTTGACATCGGTGACACGTGACATTGGCTCTGTACCCCGGTCGCGCTGGGGTGCTGCCCCGGTTGGCCGGGGGGGTGGTGTTGGTAGCGGGGGCGACCGGGGCGTTGTCTCTTCCTCGCCCTTGGCCCCCTCCTCCTCCTCTGGGTCGGTGCTGACCATTGTTGTTCCGGTTCTGTTCGTAGGACCCATTCCGGCCCACTCTGGTGATCTCCCACCGGTCAGCTTCGGCTGCGAGCTGCCGGGGATCCGTTAACTTGCTGTCGAGGAGGTGTTGGCGGAGTTCAATGAAGCAATTGTTCGACAGATGCTCCCATACCATCAGATTAAATAGTTGCTCGTAGGTCGTGACGTTGCTTCCTCGGATCCAGCCCTCGAAGGCTCGGCTAAAGTATGTTACATAGTCCACCCAAGTTGTACCCGGGATGCGGGTGCAGTCTCGGAACCTCTGACGGTACATCTCGGGTGTGAGACCATAGCGGGTGAGGAGTGCCGCTTTCATATGGTCGTAGGAGGTCATCTGGTGGTCCGGGAGCTGTAGTAGGGTGTCGCGGCCCTCATTGAGGAATCTTCCCCAGAGACCGGCTCCCCAGTCGCTTCTATCGATCCGGTGTGCAGTCATAGCGATTTCATAGGCTTTAAACCATTGCTGGATGTCGTCCTCTCTGAAGTATTCTCGGACAACATCCTTGGGGATGTGTACCTTTTTGTCCGTGGCCCCTGAGGTGGGGGGTCGCTCGGGCACCCCTGCTTCTTTATTCTGCTTGCGTAGGTTGATCTCAGCTAGGTTCCGTTCGTGTTCGTACGCTAGTTTCTTTTCCTCGAGCTCCCTTTGTCTCTGTTTCTCCTCTCTTTCTTCTCGGAGACGCAGGTGCTCTAAGTTGATTTTTTGTTCGGCCAACTTAAGTTCAACGTCCATTTTAAGTCGGGCCATTTCTAGTTCGTGTAGTCGGGTCCTTTCTCTTTCCTGGATCTCGTCTTGCGAGAGACCCGTTCTTTGCCCTTCAGGGGCCGTGGTCGTTTTTTCTACGGTGCTTTGATCAGGGGTTCCGGCAGCCCCGGTCTCTGCCCAAGATTCTAGGGCATGCTTAAAATCGTCCTTGGTACTCAGTCCGGTGGTAGCGATACCCAGTTCGATGCAGAATTGTTTTAGTTCACGATGGTTGTACTCCTCCAATTTCTCCATTTGGAATTTCTCGGTTGATCCGCTCTCTTTCGTGGTCATTGTGACTTCGTCGTGGGGTGAGCTACTCTCTGTACGTTTATGCGGTGATTCGGATCGCGCCGCTGGCCACCAATGTTAGACGGACCGGGAGGGTCGGCCGAGGTTACGGGGAGAGGTCTCCAGGGAGAGCCGTCTCCAACGACTGTACAGATAAGTAACTTCCCCCCCACAGACGGACACCACACAAGGTTGAAGGTTAACGAGACTTTATATGCAATTCTTAGGTTACGATGATGGTTACAAGGAGGTCTGGACTCAGGGGTCCCCTCGGTTCTAGTCTCTGGTTTAGGAAAGGGGTAGCGGGACAGTCTTTGTTACCAACTAGTGGAAAATAGCTCTCAATCCTCGAGCTCGGCGTTCTAGATGATCGGGCCGCGGCGGAGCCAGGCAGGTCCCGAGATGGACGAAGGAAAACGACGGTCCGCGGCGGAGCCTGCAGGTCCCGGTGAAGATGACGGTTACAACGGTCCGCGGCCACGCCAGCAGGTCCCGACGACGATGAAGGTGATGAAGATTACGACGGCTGTGGCAGCGCCAACAGGCAGGACGATGGTGCACAAGACAGAGCTACGGCAGCGCCGGTAGTCCGTCCAGGATGAGTTCCTCTTTACGTCTCTCGACTCCAAGATACAACTGCCCTCCTGCTCTGGAGCTGCCCCAGTTATAGGGCTGGCGTGCTTTGATGTCCGGACCCTCGCACTTGGAGGTCGGGAGGTCCGGGATGAGGGAGTCCAGACACCCAGCAGGGGGGTGGAGCCAGCGCCCGGGGAGGCGATGGGCGAGCGGCACTTGGTGGGGGAGAGCCATCGGCACCTCTTTCTCTCATTGACTTGCCAAGTAGCCCGCTCACCTCCTGGGTGGAGGGTGGTGCCGGAATGTCTGAGGCCGGGCCAGGCCCAGGGTTGAGGTCGATCGGGGGCCAGGCGGCCTCGTGGTGGAGTGTCCAAGATGGCGCCCCAGGCTGGGCGCGTGGGCCGGCAGTGGATCGGACCCACGAGGTCGACAGGCTCGAGGGCAGGGGTCCCTGAGGGGACGGAGGACGTGCAATGGTGGTGTGTGGTACTTGCGGGACTGGACTCAGGCCTGGTTGGGCCGGGGGAGAGCGGCCCTTCATGTGGCCTGTCCAACAGGAAGCCTACCTACTAGAACTCCAAGTAAGGTGAAAATGGCATCAAGCTCAAACTCAATCTCACATAAATTTGTTAGAGTTGAAAGCTGTGTATCTGGCCCTCGAGGTGTTTCTGCCAAGGATACAGAATTCATCAGTGCTAGTCCGAATGGACAATACCACAATGATGCAATACCTAAATAAGCAAGGGGGCACAAAACTTCGCTTTCTCTACAAGGAAGCCCAAAAGTTGTGGGAATTGTCCATAGACCACAGGATCTGCCTTCAAGCAGAACATGTTCCAGGGCCGCAGAACACAATTGCAGACACGTTAAGCAGACTGACATCATCCTGTCACGAATGGGAGCTACACCACCAGACCCTGAAGAGCATATTCCTGCCCTGGGGCCCACCGAACCTGGACCTATTTGCAACTCCCCCAAACAGCAAGTGCTGGTACTGTGTAAGTTGGCATCCCCAACAGGGTTCATGGGGGAATGCCTTTTCAATTGCATGGTCCGGCACCTTTGTTTACACTTTTTCTGCCATTCCTCTTCCAAGAGTCCTGAGAAAGATGAAAGTCGAGCCATGCAAACTGATCCTCATCGCTCTGGCCTGGCCACGTCAACACTGGTACATGGAAATGCTTCTCCTATTGCAAGTCCCACACTTCAAACTTCCAGTGACTCTAGATGTCCGGACTATGAACCGGGGACAGATACTACACCCGGACCTCAGGAGTCTGCATTTGTCAGCTTAGCACCTGAATACAATGAATTCAGACATTTGATTATTTCTAGTGAATGCTGTAATATCCCAGCTAAAGCAAGGGCGGACAGTACCAACAAGACTTACTGCCTCAAGCAGAAGCGTTTCTGCATCTGGTGTCATCGGGTTAGTTTACATCCACTGTCTTCCTCTCCAGAACAGATCCTACCTTACCTTCTGCTTCTTGCAAAATCAGGTTTGGCGCATAGTTCTATTAAGGTTCACTTAGTGGCCATTTCACGGTACAGAAGATCATCACCTTCAGCTCCCTTATGGTCTTCTAGAATAATTAAAGAGTTTCTCAAAGGGCTCTTTCGATTGTTTCCACCAGTTAGACCACCATTACCAGCCTGGCAACTGAACACGCTTCTTTCACAGTTAATGAAAAACCCCTTTGAACCAATTCACACTGCAGAAATCAAATTCCTATCTTGGAAGTTGACTTTACTTGCTTTGACCTCCGCCATAAGGGTCAGTGAAATGCACACTTTTGTAATAAAGGAACCTTTCTTGCAATTCAGATCAGATGGAGTTCTGCTCCGAACAAATCCAAAGTTCATTCCAAAGGTGCCATCTGATTTCCACCTCAACGAACCAGTGGTTCTTAAGACATTATTCCCGAACCCTACGACATCGGCTGAGAGAGCTTTGCATTCATTGAATGTCAGACTTTGCCTAAAGTTTTATTTAGAGAGAACAAAATCTTTCTGTAAGACCTCTCAACTATTTGTGCCATACAGTGCACCAAGGAAATGTTTCCCACGCTCCAAACCTCCAAACAGAGTATTTCCAGGTGGATTGCAAGTGCAATACAATTTTGTCAAAAGGCTGGCATACCTCTGTCGGCTAGAGTCTGAGCACATTCTACGAGGTCACTGGCAACATCTACAGCTTTCTTTGCGGGAGTATCACTTCCAGAAATGTTCTTGGCAGCAAGTGGAAGAATAGACACGTTTTCACCCGACACTACTGTTTGGACTCAGCAGTTCGCAATGATACAGCAGTGGGTCGGCAGTACTTCTGCATCTGTTCAATTAAGGAGAGCTGTCTACCCTCCTACTATATTCAACTGTATCACATTTCCATATGGTAATTTGGTTATTGTCTTGAATTCTTATGGAAGTGTTTTCCTAGAATGTTAGCATTATGGTTATATCTTTTATACTGTTTGGTGATTGCTTGCAGGTTTTACTTTTTAGATTCCTGTTAAACGTCAAAACTATGGTAAATGTGCTACCAAACTGCTTGCTACTCTGATTCAATCATGTGAGTCTATGAAAGTTCCAATACTAGAGTAAGAAATAAGTTACTTACCTGTAAGTGTAGTTCTCCGGTATTGGAAGCTTTCATAGATACACATGCAACCCACCCTCCTCCCCAGGGGGAAGCTCACCTTAGATGTCTCAACAGGTTGTATATGGCACTTGTGCTAAAAAAATCTGAGGTTCTGAGCTTCCTTCAGGAGTGTTCTAGAGGGTGATTAGTGCTGATTGGTTGAGGCAAATAATGTGTCCTTTTCTTTATAAAGATTAGGATAGGTTGTTAAACTAGGAGGCCTAGGCCTTCTTTAGTCTATATTTAAGTCTACTACTACTACTATTTTAAGTACCAGGGCCTCCCATCATGACGAGTGGAAATGATTCAAGCATGTGAATCTATGAAAAGTAAAGTCCACATTTGTAAAGCGCACAATCACCCGTAAGGGTCTCTAGGCGCTGGGGGCCGTCGGGAAGATTAAGCAAGCTATTGCCAGAGTCACATGGTGCTGGGCTAACCTGCCGCCGGAGCCGGGGATCGAACCGTGGTCCCCAGATTCCAGCGTCAGTCGCCCTGGCCGCGGCGCCACACCTCTCCCAAAGCTTCTAATACTAGAGAACTTCAGCTACAGGTAAGTAACTTATTTCATTTTCCCCGCAAGAATCTATATACGAGTTGTGGAATCTGCGGTTAGAACTATCCATTCGAAGAAAATGTTATTTGACTTCGATGACTGCCACTGTGTAATATATGCAGCTTATTATAGGCTATATTGACTTGTTGGCCAGAATTTCTTTATTTTCTTTAAAAGCTAATTTAATTTAAAATAAAACAAATAAATTCTTCAACAGACCTGATTTTTAGAGAAAACGTGTGAAAAGGAACGACAGTGTGGCTAGATAGGCTAGATCGGACTAAGAGTGGAAAACTGACACTGCTCCTTTAAGAAGCATTCTCCAGTATTCCATTGTGCCCTGTCAGTGACAGTTGCTGCACTTTTTGGCCTTACTCCGTGGCCTCTCTAACTACTTTTCTGTCCAGGTAATTCCAAAAGTGCTTCACTAAATGCCTTTTGGAACCAACAGTGTTTTTTTAATCTGATTTGGAATAGAAAATATTGTCTTTTTCACAAAAGAATGCCATCTCTGTGTGAGATGTCCTTCCTTTTGTAGCAAGAGTGTGCAGACTGACCTTGACAAGGTCAGTATTGGTGGCTTGGTTTCTATCTTAATGAGGAATGTGGCTACTGCCAATAGTAGTCCACAAGAACCCTTAAGGACAGACAGAAGATATGCTTCAATCTTCAATGGCGCATAGGAAAACCAATACAGACATCCGCAGGAGATACAAGGAGCATTTAGAGGGGACTCACTCAACATTCTCTAAGGATGCCCGTGGGGAGATCGAAAGAGAGGTCAAGGCATGGAATATGCTGGTGTTCGTGTTCCACATGTAGGTATGTGACATTAAGGACAGGTGCAGTCCCCATCTGTTTGCTAGCGAGGGCAGGATTATAGCATAGGAACTTTGGATATTAATGATACCATGATATCTGTCGAAGGTGGGTTCCACGTCGGAACGTGATCTTACGACTAAAGGCTTGAGATCCAATATTAGGAATATGAATAAAAGGAGGGTTCCATTACTTTTGCATTCCATTACTTTTGCATCCTCCCCGTTACTTTTCTTCTCGAAATTCTAGATTTACAACCCCCAGGCATGCTTCACCACATATCTCCCTGGCTCCAGCCACGTTGCTAACAGCTTTCCCTCCAGCTCTGGGTCAGCCAGTGGTGTTACCTACTCCTGCTCAATTGAAGGTACAAGATGGAAGAAAGTATGCAACCACTGAAAGGAGCTACATCCTTTAGAAATTTAGAGTGTAGCGGACACGTTTTTGTTGTTTTAGACATTCTAGATGTAGGTTACATTCCCATTGAAGATCTTGCACATTTAGTAAACCTATTCTAGGATTTCTTCATCATCAATCTTCAGAAAATATTACCCAAGACTTTGATCTCTCCAGTCTTGTGGGACTCCAATTGGTGACATCAGGACTGTCAGTGAAGTTTTGTAGGAAGGACAGCGAAGCTCAACAAACAAATGCCTACTCCCATGTCTTCCATATCACTTATTTTTAATACACTCAGTCATTTCAGCTCTACATCTCATAGACTACAATGTTGACCTCACATCTTATTTGCATGTGGTGCCTAGGCGCGCACCCTGACTTAACACTTAAGTGCGTCTTGTGTCAACAGGTTAAATCGTCGGCGTTGCATCAGTGTCAAATGACCCCGTTAGTGGTGCTATGGTCGACAGCCCCTCGTCGGTCGCGGTCCTCTTCTTTCTCCAAGGACTGCTCGAGGGCCAGCTCCTGGAGTCCTTCGTCCTCGATGTCTCCTGGTAAGTCAAACGCCTTAGGTGGTCAGCACCACAGCCGTGTCCAACTTTACAGCGTACGCGTAGTGTCCCTGACTCGCCTCCTATTCCTCCGATTTTTGAGTTAGAGCGTGTGTCTATCCCACGCCTTTCGGGTTTTCCCATTGCCCTGGTCACTATGGCTCAGATGAGAGACTACAATCTTTCTCTTCACACCATTTGTAGTTCTCAGCCTCCCTCTGGTGTGCTTCTTGGCCTCAAGGAGGTCGGTGAGGCCTTGACTGACCCCAAACCAGCAGGACCACCCTCGTTGCCAGCTGGGCCCTCAGAACCCATGATCAACTCCATCTCTGCTCCGGTGTACAGCCCTTCAGGGTTCCCACCTGTGATACCTGTTTTGGATCTGTCGACTTCAGCGTCGACTGCACCAATTGCCCCTACATTGTCTCGCCTCCCGAAACTGAGGTGTCACCCTCTCAACGCCGGTTGAGATCAGCACCAGTGGAGCAGTCCTGTTCGGGTTGCCTTCGGAGGAGCCCCCTGCTATTTTCTCTTTCGCACTGTGGTATTTTGGGGGTATTGGTGATCACATGACTGAGCCTCCTCCAGAGTTTCATTAGGCTTCTACCCTTGGTGACGCTAGTGGCCTTGATTTTTCCCACTTCTCTGGCCTGTTTTCTCCCCCTTCAGACGCTAGCTTGGCTTTGGCAGAGAGTAGATGTAGTGCTGGGTCTGCAACTTTGTTCTGTGCAAGTGGCCAGTGATCCCTTACTTGGGGTGATTCAGCAGGGCCAGCCCTCATTGATATTATATTGGGTACCTGGATTAAAACCATTTCAAGGGCCTCCGTGGACCAGTCTATAGCTCACAAGCACAATCTTGCCCCTGGAGACCTGCTCTGCCTTTCCTGTCAGCCTGCTCCACACAACTTTGTGATTCAGGCTGCTACGGCCTTTGGTACTTTGGTTAGGCATTGCTACCATGCCTAACGTCCCTCCGGACAGGGGGTCTAAAGAGCTGGATGCTTTTGGTCAATAACTCTTTTCTGCTACCACTCCTGCTTTACTGTTCCTTAATATGGAGTTAACAGCAATAATCACATTAGTTGTTACTTGTGTTCTTTAAGAGTTCTTTTATTAGGTTCAGTTGTAAGTAACAAATCACACACAGGAGCTACAGCCGACGCGTTTCGTCCTCTTGGGACTTCTTCAGGGCGAAGTGAAAGATAGGAAAGTGTCCTTATGTCTTCTCCCGTGACTATCAGGGTGCGTGGAAATATCTGTAACGATTTATTATGCTCGATAGGGTATCCTGTTGAACAAAAAGTTCTCTGTGGAGGAATCTCGTCTGTCCGAGCCGTTCTTATTATTAGGCGGTATATATCTGTTTGTAGTCTGTACTGCCAAAATTCTCTTGGGAAGGTATTTCAATATTGTACTTGTTATTATCATCAAGAATATGGATATTGATCCATAGAGAGCTGGAACCAGGGTAATGGAAAATGTAGGTTTAGTCTGGCTATCTATTGTTGGCTTGTTGTAAGGAAAGGGATATTAAACCTTCTGCTTAGACACTCTTAATAAAGTGAACTAAGGCATCCCCTGGTTCCTATGTCCACCTGCAGTACAACGTCCTCCTCCGTCAGGTAGCAGCTGCTACAAACAGATATATACCGCCTAATAATAAGAACGGCTCGGACAAACGAGATTCCTCCACAGAGAACTTTTTGTTCAACAGGATACCCTATCGAGCATAATAAATCGTTACAGATATTTCCACGCACCCTGATAGTCACGGGAGAAGACATAAGGACACTTTCCTATCTTTCACTTCGCCCTGAAGAAGTCCCAAGAGGACGAAACGCGTCGGCTGTAGCTCCTGTGTGTGATTTGTTACTTACAACTGAACCTAATAAAAGAACTCTTAAAGAACACAAGTAACAACTAATGTGATTATTGCTGTTAACCTCATCAAAGTTATCAGTTCATGCAAACTCTGAAGTGGTGCACCTTGACCTTGTTTAAAGTAATTCATAGTTCATGTATTGAACCAACATTGTAACGGTGGGTGTTATTGAAGTGTGCACACATATTGTCCCATGTATTATAGTGTGGGTCTAAACTAACTTTGGGAGAATATTTGACCAGGTGCTGTTCTGGTGGGAATCCTCCACCGTTGTTCTTTTTCCAAAACTGTTCCTTAATATGGCTTGTATTTTGGTCCGTTTATCTCATGCGTTGAGATTCGGTCTCACGCCTTTTGCCCTCCGTCCCTGATGACTCTCAAGACACTCTTACTCAGCTGATCCAAGATGACCATCAGGTGGCTACATTACTGATTCGTTTTGGCATGAATACCACAGATTCTGTTGGACGGACCTTGGCCCTTTTGGAAGCTCTTCGCCGGCGTGCCTGGCTACTCCCCTCTGGCTTTTCTGTGGCTGCTCAGTCCGCCTTGGTGGAAATGCCTTTTGATGGTCAATATCTGTTTGACTGTTAAGCTGACTGATCTACTTCGTTTTTGGGATAGTCTGAGTGGAGCGAAAACTTAATCCCTGATTGCTATACCGTTCTCTTATTCCTCCTGTACTCAGTCTGACTGTGAATAGTCTCCTTCATTTCTTTCCTGTGTGATTTATTATAGGGCGGTGCCAGCTGGGGTCAAATTTTAACCCGCCACCTCCGTGTGACATACAGTGTGATGGGCCTGGCCTGGAAGGAATTGTCTGTTCTTGCATTCTTACCCTGTCAAGGATTGGTTTGGGTCCCTGGTTGTTTAGGACGCATCTTATTTTCTGGCCTTGTTTGGTTCTATGCTGGTGATTGCACAGTGTCCTCTTGCTTTCTACCCAAGTGCTGTTTGGGGTGTTTTCATGGTATTGTGCGGATGCACTGTTGCCTTGTTCCCGGTCCTACAGGGTACTTCGTCTTTATCCCTTACAGGTATTCTTCCATATTTTTCTGACACCGAAGTACCCCTTATACGGAGCTCCACATGCTGTGCTTTGGTGCACCGGTACAAGTTGAAAGTTGGTACACAGGGATTCTTCTTGCAACCACCACACACCCTGCCCATTTGTTGAGTGTTTGTCCAAACTAGCCAGGGGGTTCTTTCCTTCCACGCTATCTAGTACCCTTCTATTCTAGAAAACTCTGGGAAAGGGGCATAGTTCTTAAAATAGGGTGCGCTGTCTGGTCCTGAACTAAGAGTTCTCCCTACTTTCTCTCTTCAGGCGTCAGCACTTCTTGTGCTAGTTCTCGCTATATACGGGCAAGACTGACTCCTGCCCATTTTCTTTTTTCTCTTGAGTTGCTTGCGACCATGCCTTGTCTTTTTCTTGGCATGGGTGGCCTACTCTGCCACCCAACCTCTTTTATGCCTCTGCATGGTCTGTTTTTCCTCTGCTTCTGCCTTGCACAAAGCTTCGGTTGCTTTCACTTTTTGGTTAGAGACTTTTCCAATACCAACCCCAATGTTTCTTTACTGGCCTGGCTGTTCTTCAGATGTGCCTCCTACACTTTTTTGGGGATATGACTGTTTTTCATCTTCAGTTCTTCTTGGACATGGATTCCTTAATCATCCACTCCGGGTTGGCTCGTACTGTGGTTTGTTGATCCCTTGGGGTAGTATCCATGGAGTTTCCTCTACTTCTTGTGAGTGTGGTTGGGGTTCTAACCTCCTTGGGGGTTTGTTTCCCTTGTACTAATAAGCATTGGGTGACGTCAGGATCATCCCTCACATTATTCCCTGGCTTGTTACCTGGGCACAGGTTGCCCCGTGCTCATGAGGATCTTCTTTTGCTTCTGGCCTTCATGCTTGTTTGAGTGTGGGCACTGCCTCTCCATCTGTTACTTCAATTCTTTACACTGGCCTTTTGGCTGGACCTCATTTCTGGCGTTGGTCTTCCCATACTATTTTCTTTTGATTTGAGGACTGGGTATCTGAATAGGCCTACCTTGTGTTGGCCTTGTTCAACTCAACCCTTTTTTCCAGTCCTCCCTTGTGGTCCTTATCTCTCCATTCTTGTGGGGTTGTTTCTCCCCTGCAGTTTTCTTTTCAATTGTCTTGCGACTGCCTAATCGTACTCGTTCAGTAGGTAGTGCTGTTTCTGTCTGCTCATTTGGTTTTCTGGGGTCTGTGAATTCTATCCCATCCTCTCTCTTTAGACCGGGTCATGTGGCTGGTTTCCAGGTCGCCTTTGTCTCACCTTCGGCTCATGGCCACTGTTGTGGTTGTTTGTATACCCTTCTTGGGCACATTTTATTGTGCAGTGTAATTTCTGTATTTGTTTGTTTTTATATATATCTACGCATATATATATATATATATATATATATATATATATATATATATATATATATATATATATATATTCATTCCTACCTGTTTATATATGCTTTATACCTTCTTTTCTTTAGATTCTCCATTGCCTAGTCCCAGAGGACTTCCTTCTCTCTCAAATTGTTTCCTCTACCTCAAGTGGTTTATGGGCTTGATTGTTTTTATTCCTCGCAGTGGTTTTCTAAGCTATTGGTTGGTGCTCTCTGCATTGCCTAATTCTATGGCTAGGAACTTTGGCCCAGTAGTTTTAGTTAATATCCTTAGCCTTCCGCCTCAGTCTCTTGGGCACATGTAGTGCTATGTATATATAGAGTGTTCTTCCCCCTCGTCTTATTCTTCTGCCATCATGTTTTTCCCAAGTTTTTGCACAACTGCAAATTCGGTTCTGTACGGGCTTTCCCCAACTGGTGTCTCTCTCTCTTTGTCTCCTTTTCTTACTCAGACCAGATAGTGTAGCCGGAGATCTTTCTCTGCATGGATTCCTCCTTCAGGATGGTATTGCTTCGGTATCTCATTCAAAGGTAAGGAATCTGCTACTAGACATCTATCAGATAAATAAGTTACTTACCTTTGGTAACACCTTATCTGTAGGAGTTCTAGCCGCAGATTCCTTACCGACCCACTCATCCTCCCCATTGTGCAATCTGATTATCCTTTTCGTCCAGAACTCTTTTATGCACCCTCGTGCCTTTCGTTGGTAAAAAAAAAAAAAACTATTATTACAAAGAGAAGATAAACTAACAACCAATAATTAATATCAGCATCTTTCAAAAAGAGGATTCTTTTTGGGCACACTGTTTCCATTGCAGTTTTTATACGTGGCTCCAATTTTTAGCACGGAAAGTAATTTCAGAAGAAATTGCCATCAGCGGTGGGCTTATATGGACTCTGGCGATGTCATATCTGGTGACGGGGTAGTTACGGAGTTGTTCGACTCCCTCTACAGACGCATAGAGATAGTGCTGTAGAAAAAGTTCTGTATCCTGTCTGGCTCCTGAGGTTAATTTAAAGGTAAGAACACTGCAGCTAGATCTAGTCTCTACTGGATAAGACGTTACAGAAGGTATATAACTTATTCATCAAAAGGTTAGCCCAGAACCCAAGCCCTACTCTGATTCTCTCATCCACCCCAACTCCTTCCTGAGACATGTCCAGGCCCCTTCCTTGTGACCCCTCCCTGAATCAAAGAGCACCCATTGAAGTGTACCATGGGAGCTTTCGCAAGTGTGTCCCACCCAACTTACAGGAGTGCAGCAATACACATCGGTCTGAGGGGGGTGATTGCTCTACCTCTTCTCCTCATGTTTCACCATGCGACCCTTGGTCTCCCAAAATAGAAAACAGTCTGCCATGTAGTGTCTTTCACAGGCACACATACACCCAGCACATACTTTTAATATACGCATACTACACAGCACTGTATCCTTCATGTTTTGTACCACTCACAGACACAAATACACCGAGCACGTGCATTTAACATGCACATTCTGCACAGCACTACATCAGTCATATATTGTACCACTCACAAGTACACATACACCGAGAACACGAAATCAACATGCATGTACTGCACAGTACTTCCTTATTCCTGTATTGTACCCCCACCAAGCACACATACACCCAGCACAGGTACACCACTGATGTGCTGCACACCAAACCGTTGTCGGCCAAGGGGTGAGTTGAGCACACAGCAGTGGAACTTTAAATGAGTGAGCCTGTAGGCCTCACTCCAGCGGCACAGGTTAAAAAAGATCTGTTCCCTTAACTCCTGATAGAGGCAGTATCGTTTCACCACTGTGAAGGTACCAATGTGGGTGACCCTCCTGGTCCAGAAATATATCACTCCTTGAGAAAGGCCTTTGTCATGGCACACTTTCATAATCCATGTTTGCCTATGACAACAAAAATCCGCATTAGAGATCAAGACATCAGTACAGTTTGGGCACTCAGGGCAGGGGTGCATGTATGTTACTATGCGGAGGACTTTTCCGTCCCAGCAGTTCCATAGTCTTTTGTCTACCACACCAGTTAAAAAAAGGAAGAAGTGATTCAGATGAGGAGTCTCTGGGAAGTTGTATCCATTAGAAAAGACAAGCCACTTAACCTTTGGAAACTTCTATTGATGGATTTGCATCTTCCCGCAGATACCTTCCCACTCAAACTTGTTTGAAGATCCTGACGAATGTCTACAGTTGTTTGGATAAACGGATGCAATATATTGAAATACTGACCTGAGTAATGTATGAGTCTCTTAAATCTGCTACTGAATTGAAGTAGCACCACTGGTGTCAGTGATGGGTACTGCTAAACAAAAACAAAATCTACATAGATTTTTGCGCCGGAGAATAGAATTAACGAATATTCATCAGACAGAACAGTGCCAAAGTCAAGTAACTTGTTCTTATGGGAATGCACTATGTAATAAATATAACATATTGTTAGTGATGGGTACTAGAATGACCTGAACATTTTAGCATGGTCTGAGTCATGTTAATTTTTCTTGTTACAGGTGATATCTGAACCACTTGTTCCAGATGCTGTGACATATTTCTTCACCATGGTACTGAACGGTTTACGAGAACACACAAGTCATGCTATGTACATTGATGCACTTGTTCAGCTTGGATTTCAGATCTACGAATCTCTGGTAGGTTGTCTGTGTTTCTGGAAGACAGAGTAAGACCATGCAGTGAAGATGTGGTAGGTAACTTAAATGCCATTGACATAACGTTTTTTTGTAGGCCTTGGTTGTTTAGGGATTTATTTAAAAATGTATTTTTATACTACATTAACATGCCAACTTTAGCCACTGAAAATTGATTGCTTAACAGGTGAGCAGATTGAATCTAGTATTACTGGTGCTTGATCCGTTGGCAGTGAAGTTTTTTTTTTAATATGTGGTTGGCTAGAAGATTATATCTGTGCCTCACTTTGTCAATATTTAGCCCAAATACCCTTCAGGTTCTTTGAAAGCTTTCCCCTAACAAGGGTGATGTTAGTCTACGGATCCACTGAGTGCAAAGCCCTCAGCCTGAAACCAATTGCTAGTTTTAGAAGATCACTGGTGACCTCAAACAGTGGATGCATAACTGTGGGAGGCCCGTGGGGATGTATGGCGCAGAGGGTGAACCGGTATGCTCAACATAGCCACAAACTATCTCATGTGGTCCCTAGGTGCATCATAGTATAGACCACTGACAGCCTGAAAATCCCCATCATGGCATGCTGAAACTACACTGGAATATCCGGGTAAGCTGAAATAGGCTCTGGAGGAGGCAGTGGCTCTGCTGGCAGAGGAGCCTCAGTGTATCGTGTCTATTAGCTCTGGTTCCAAAAACGATTCCAGTCAAAGTGGAGAACGTTCAGGCGTCCCTGCTCTTTTTTTTGTTCTTGTTTTTCTCTTTAAACAACTTGGAGGTTAGAGATGAGCATGACTTTAACCTCGACTGCGACTGGTATCAAGTCAGACCCTCGTCATGTGCATGCAATCATGAGCTTGGCCTCCCACTCCTTCATTACCTTGGTATAGGTGAGGCACATTTCTCACACGACTCCGAGACATGCTTCGGCTACAGGTTCCCCTGACAGACCTCTGTATGTCATAGATAAACATCTGTCCTTGACTGGAGCAGCAAAGCTCAAATCCTAATTTGTTCAGGTGATATCCCTAAAGGAACTGCACTAAAGCAAAGCATAGTTTTTGATAGAATTTCAAAAGACGGGAAATCTGCAGGTAGAAGTATCAATCAGAAGAAAAACATAATTACCATTAACAATCTGTCTGTTCATTGCACATCTATGTCTGATAGAGACTTCTAGACACAGAATCCTTACCTTAAAATTATCTCCAGCCATCAGACTAGAAACCGATATTTCCATGAGCAGTACCCCTGCGTACCAGTAGGTGGCGGTGTCAGCATCAGATGAGACATTCCCAGTGCCTACATAGGTGCCACTCCAACACGCTGACATCAGCGCAGATCTGGAGAGCTACCACCAAGCACTTTTTAACTGATCTTTTTCGAAGACTTTTTCACATTTTTCTCCTGGGATGGCAGAATGTCCACTAGAAAGGCCGACTTCAGACCCTGGAACACCTGCCATTGGCAGATGTCGGTGTCGGACCTGCTTCTGGTGCCTTCAGCACGAGCATGACTCGATGACCTGCATAGATTGCCGCTCCATGCAACCCGAGGCCTTGAGTAAACAAGCTCCTTGCTGTCTGACATCTGACGCCACAACACTCCTGATCCTGGCCGAGAGGAGGGTCCCAGATTGGTTGCAGAGCCCAAAATCCTCATTGCACTTCAAGTCATCAGGTAAGTTTCACAAGCGCAAGAAGAGTAAGAAGTTAAAGAGGTCTTTAACTTAGCCACGTACGTCAAAGTCATCCGACTAGACGAGGTAGCGTCGTCATTCGAGGCCTGGTTCCACGGTTGAGCCTGCTCTGCGTCGCCCTGAGTTTCCGGGAGCCAGAGCGACCCCGTCCAAATCCATGAGTTTTGTGAGGTCAGACAGTTTTGGCGGATGTGCCTTCGGGCCCCCGGGGTTCAGAAGAGCCGACATTCATTCTCCACCTGCAGCTATATGCAACACACCCGCCCCTCCTTCCTGGCTCCAGTCGGGACCCTTTGAACCATGGATGGATCTGGACCAGTGCCGGTTGTACCACGACAACCTTCCCCGGTGCTGGTCCTGATGCTGATGCTCCTGGCAGCACCGTCAGCCGACTAAAGCCACGCCTTCCAGGCCCGAGTCCTATGAGTTGGGACTTGGGAAAGATTGTGAGGGGTTGCTGGAACCCGAAGAAAACCAGTCCCTAGACCCCAACATGAAGTAGTGTAAGAAATTCGGCAGACGCCACCTGACTGGCGCTTCACTAATTTCTGGAATGCTCTCCCCCTACCATGGCTACAGAGGAGGAGGCCTATTTTGCTATAGTGTTGAGATGAGAAGGGCATCCGAGGTCCTGGACCTTAGCCGCCTACCCTCAGTGGCAGTCAAGACTGATGTCTTGACGGATGTGCTTCAGCAGGAGAGACTTCTTAAGAACCACTCCCATTTAACGGGAGTTGGGGACTTGATCCACACTGAGCACAACGGCTCCTGTGAACATGATTGCCCGCTCCCTAAGGGACCCCCAACTTCTTAACACAGCACCCTTCCCTAGAGAGCTTAGTGGTCCAAGCTTCCACCTCCTGTTTAAATCCTGGCACATTTCCTACCACTCCACTGGATAGGGAATCCAAGAGGCTGGACACCTTAGGAAAGAAAATGTTATCTTCCACCAGACTGGCACTGTGGTCCGTGAACACAGTGTGCCTTATGGGCCATATCTGAAAGAGACACGTTAGTGATAGATTCTGTACCTTAGAATATCCCCAGGCGTCAGACTGGATCCGGAATTTTTTTGCGTAGCAGTACCCATGCGCGTCGGTAGGCGTCGTCCGCGGCTCCGCGTCCGTCGTCGGCGTCGTGGGCGCCGTGATGACGTCGTCGGAGTACTTAGACGCCGCCTCCGCGCGCTGACGTCAGTTCTTTTTTTTTTTTCGCGCCAGCAAGTGCAGATCCGGAAAAAGTAGTACCCTAGTCAATTTTTGACTAACTTTTTACGATCCTTTTTGATCTCTTTTCGAAGTCTTTCGACTCCGAAGGTGCCGGTAGGGATGCCCGGGTTCAAGCCCTGCGCCGACTGCAACCAACTGATGTCGGTTACCGACCCCCATCGCCGGCGCCTGCACTGTCTAGGCCCGGACCACGACGACAAGTCCTGCTCCGACTGCCGGGCCCTGACGTCTAAAGCTAGACGGGAACAGTCCCGTTAGCGACTCGAGCTTCGGCAGTCCGCCCGCGCCGCTCGAGGTTCCGGTCCGAAAGGAGGTCGAGGGACCGGTCGCGGGGCCGAGTCACCACAGTTCAGGGAGTCGACATCGGTCTTCGGGCTCGAAGTCCTCAGGTAAGAGGCACAAGAAGTCGAAGAGGCACCATTGCTCTTCTGACTCCCCCCGACGCTCGCGCGATGCGGCCGATGGTTCAGGCGACACCGCCCACGCGGCTCCGCGACCTGCTCCATACCTGCCGGTCCCTGGTCACACGCGACGCTGGAGGAGATCGAGGCCTTCCTCTCGGCCATGAGGTCGCTCTCTCCTCCGTCGAGTTCCGCGGCCCGACTGGGTCCCCACGCGGGCCGGGTGCTTCGGCCCCGGCGCCGTCGGCGACTTCGGTCCCGACGCTGCAGGGCCCCACTGGATCCGGGTCGCCGCCGGTCGACCTCACGACCTCGCCGGCGCCTGCCCCAAGGGTGTCTCCCCCGCTCCACCGGCGCCGTCCCAGGACGACGCCGTCCCTGGTCCTACCCTCGATTCGGGTCCGGCGTCGGAGCGGCGCCGCTCGGTGCCGCTCTCGATGCCGTTTGGAGATTTCTATTTCTATGACCCGGTCCCATCCTTTGAGCCTCAGTACCAGGCGATGGGTGACGAGGGGGATTGGGAGGGGTCTGAGGACCCTCTGGCATGTGAGCATCAGTCTTCTGTGGACTGGACAGGAGAGCTTGGGGAGGCCAGTGGTCTGGACACCCGATTCTGGTTTTGTCTCCCCTCCTAGCGTGGCTACGGAGGTGGGGGCGGCTTATAGTGTGGTGCTGACGAGGGCGGCCAAGCCCTTGGCCCTTGAGCGCCCCGTCGCGGCCATGAGGACTAACCTCTCCTCACTGAGGTCCTTAAACTGCAGTCAAGCTCGGCCGAGCCTCTGCTGCCCTTTAATGAGGCCTTATCTGACGTTCTTCTGGGCACTTGGTCCAAGCCCGCTACAGGTCAGCCTGTGGATAGAAACGTGGCCAGGCTCCACCGCCCGGCTCCGGGCGACCCTTGCTTCCTGTCTACCCACCCCACCCCCGCGAGCCTAGTTATCCAGGCCTCTAATTCCCAGACCGCATTCCCGGAGGCTCCCCCCGATCGGGAATCCAAGAGGTACAAAAAATACGGGAGGAAAGTATTCTCCTCCCTGAGTTTAGGATTGCGGTCAGTCAACACCGCGTGCCTCTTGGTCGCGGACGTGCTGCCAGAGTGCCCGGTGGAGGTCCGGGCTAAACTCGGCCAAGCCATTGTGGAGAGTCGAGATGTGGGGCGTTATTCCATCCGGTGTGGACTGGACACTACTGACTCACTAGACAGAGCGATAGCAACGACGGTGGCGATTCGTCGCTACGCCTGGTTGAGGTCCGCCAACTTCTCGGCTGATGTCCAAAACACACTCATGAGCATGCCGTTCGATGGCCGTCCCCTCTTTGGCGCAGACCATGCGCTTGAGCGCTTTAAGGACTCCAAGGCTACGGCCAAGTCCTTGGGCCTCTCGGCCCCGTGCCAGCAAACGGCTGCCTTTCACTCATTTCGTGGCCAAGGAAGGGGCGCCCCCACACGTCCAGCCAGCCACGGGCCGCAGACTACCATCCAGCGCGGTGGCGACGTGGGAACCGCCGTGGCGGCTGTCGGGGACAACGGCGAGGCCAGTCCACACCTACCTTTCTCTTGCCCAGCAGGGCTCTGCTCTGGTCACTATCAAGGGCTACCTTTCTGCCCTTTCAGCCTTCTGAAGGCTACCTGATCAGCCTTCTTTGTTCAAGTCCCCCATTGTAAACAGATTCTTAAAGGGCATCACTCATATGTTCCCTCCTGTTCCTTTCGTGATGCCCCAGTGGGACTTGAACCTGGTTCTAACTTGCTTGATGTGCGCTTCCTTTGAGCCGCTTCATAACTGTCCTCTAAGTCTTCTTAAGCTTAAGACTGCTTTCCTGGTTGCCATCACCTCTGCCAGGAGAGTGAGTGAGCTCCAGGCTCTTTCCTCTAAACCTCCTTTCCTTTCTGTCCATCCGGACAAGGTTGTGTTGTGTACAAAACCCACTTTCCTGCCCAAGGTAGTCACAGCCTTCCACATCGAGCAGTCCATCACCTTGCCCACCTTCTTTCCGCCTCCGCATCCCTCGAAAGAGGAAGAGAGGCTCCACCGTCTGGACCCAAAATGTGCGCTCTCTTACTATCTGGATCGCACACACCAGTTCCGGGTGGATGACCAACTCTTTGTTGGTTACGTGGGCGCTAAGAAAGGACGGGCGGTGCACAAGCGGACCATCTCTCTGTGGATCGTGTTGTGCATCCAAGCGTGTTACTCCTTGGCTAAGAAGGAACCTCCTGTTGGGCTGAGGGCCCACTCCACTCGGGCCACGGCGACTACCACTTCTTTGGGCCGGGGAGTCCCCTTGCAGGACATTTGTCAGGCAGCTATGTGGGCCTCGCTGCACACGTTCGCAAGACACTACTGTCTGGACAGCCAAGTCCGGAGGGATGGCTTCTTTGGCCGTTCCGTCCTCCAGGACTTTCTGGTGTGATTACTGGTTCGCAGACCCACCACCGGGGTTGTTATTGCTGGGGTATCTATTCTAAGGTAAGGAATCTATCACTAACGTGTCTCTTTCAGATGCACAAGTCACTACTTGTGTAACAATATATCTGTAAGAGACATTAGTTAGTGATAGATTCCTTACCGACCCACCCATCCTCCCCGTTCTGCGAACCAATATCTAGGGTTAAGGTCATCCCCTTTAAGGGCCCTAGTTTCATGGCACCAGTGTTGGTTTTTATCATGGCTCTGCGTTTCTGGCGCGGAAAAGCTGTGTATAAGAACTGACATCAGCGAGCGGAGGCGGCATCTAAGTACTCTGACGACGTCATCACGGCGCCCACGACGCCGACGACGGACACGGAGCCGCGGACGACGCCTACCGACGTGCATGGGTACTGCTACGCAAAAAATTTCTGGATCCAGTCTGACGCCTGGGGATATTCTAAGGTAAAGAATCTATCATTATCTAATGTCTCCTACAGATATATCGTTACACAAGTAGTAACTTGTGCTTCTCCCATACCCTATGGGATTCGGTTGCACATGTTTTGCCCATGGTCCCAAAGGAGTCTCGGGCCACACTCTCCCAAGCTCTGTCTGATGTGAGAGATGCAGCTAAGTTCACAATTCAATATGGGCTGGACACAACTGACTCGCTGAGCCCAACAGGTAGGTCGCTCTCCCTCCACACAGCACCTCCTGTGTGTCCCTGCCCCAGCTGCCGGTGCTGAGGAAGTTCGAGGCGCTCCACCACCCGCAGGCTACCACCTGCGCCTCATCCCTGGTGGCCAGTGGTAGGCCGTAGGTTTCTTCATCTTCCGCTTTATTGTTGTATTGTATGCCTGTATTTCATCTTTGTGTCTGTGACTGCTGTTGTTCTGTCTTCCCCTGCTGCCTGTTCGTGGTCCATTCCCGTTTTCCTCCCTCTGTTCCCCTCGCTGTCCCTGTGTGTCTCAGTCCGGTTTTTCCTTCTGTACCCCTCGCTGCCCCGTGTTTCTGCCCGGTTTTTCCTTCTCTACCCCTCGCTGCCCCCATGTCTCTGCCCGGTTTTTCCTTCACTACCCCTCGCTGCCCCCCTGTCTCTCAGCTCGGTTTTCCCTTATGTTCCCCTCGCTACCCCATGCCTCTCTGCCCGTTTTTGCCTTCTGTTTCTCAGCTGTCCCTGTATTCTTGTACCATTTTTGCCTTCTGTGCCACTCGTTTTTTCCCTGTATTTCTGTGCCCTCTTGCCTTCTGTGCCACTCATTTTTTCCCTTTCTGTGCCATCTTGACTTCTCTCCCTCGTTTTTTGTGCTCTTTTGCCGTCTTTTCCCTTCATTGTCCCTCACCACCCCCGCTGCATCCACTTCGCTTTCCAGAAACTCACCGCACCCAACAGATCCCCTGCCGCTGCTGGAGCAAATTTACAGAAGACCAACTACATGCAAACCTCGCTCTCAGCCCACCCACGAACCCCCCAACACCGACGACGCTGCCCACGGCCTCAGACGCTGGATCGAGGACTGTGCCAACACCCTCGACCCGCTGAAGAAACCCCCCCCACAGAGACACCAGCAAGAGGGCCAGCTGATTCGCCCCAAAACTCCTTGCCTCCAAGCAAGCCTGCCCGAAACTAGAGAAGGAATGGCACAGTGAACAAACTCCGGACAGCCATGCAGCACACAAGGACGCCATCCGCAACCACCACCACCTCATCAAGGCGGTCAAGAGGACCTCCTTCAAAGACCGCCTCGACAACAATGCACACAATAGCAAGAAGCTCTTCAACATTGTGATGGAACGCTCCAACCCCAGCTCCAACACCAACGACATCCCGCTGTCGCAAGCCCTGTGCGACTCCCTCACCACCTTCTTCCACTGCAAGATAGCAGATATCCACGAAAGCTTCAACACCCACACAGGCCCAACAGACAAGTACACAACAGACCCTCCGCACACCATCGACCATGACCCCCTGCTAGCCTGGGCCAGCGTGAGCGACGATGACACCATCAAGACCATGAGCACAATCCACTCCGGCTCTCCGTCAGACCCATTCCCGCACCACGTATTCAACAAAGCAAGCAGCTCCATCGCACCCCCCCTGCACAACGTCATCAATCTCTCCCTCAAGACCGCGACCTTCCCAGAGAGCTGGAAACACGCTAAGATCAACGCCCTACTCAAAAAACCTAAGGCAGACCCAAGAGATCACAAGAACTTCTGGCCCATCTCTGCTCCCCTTCCTGGCCAAGGTCATCGAGAAAATCGTCAGCAGACAGCTAACCCGATACCTCAAAGAACACAGAATCCTGTACCCTTCCCAGTCAGGGTTCCGCAGCAACCACCGCACCGAGACTGCCCTCAGCGCCGCCACCGACGACATCAGGACGCTGCTGGACAACGGTGAGACCGCAGCACTCCTCCTCCTAGACCTCTCCGCCGCCTTCGACACGTCTACCACTGCACTCTACACGCACGCCTCCATGCTGCAGGGATCCGAGACAAGGCTCTGGAATGGACCACCTCCTTCCTCTCCAGCAGAACCCAGAGAGTCCACCTCCCTCCATTCCGTTCCAAAGCCTCCGAGATCATCTGTGGCGTACCCCAGGGATCCTCCCTCAGCCCGACACTGTTCAACATTTACATGGCCCCGCTTGCACACGTCGCCCGACAGCACAACCTCAACATAATCTCCTACGGGGACGGCACTCAACTGATCCTCCCCCTCACCAACCACCCGATCACCTCCAAAGCCAACCTCCATGAAGGAATGAAGGCAGTCACCGACTGGATGAAGATCAGCCGTCTGAAGATGTACTTGGATAAGATGTAGTTCCTCATCCTCTGCTCCAACCCTTCAGCCTGGGACGACTCCTGGTGGCCGACGGCACTGAGGGCAGCCCCAACACCCACCGACCATGCACACAACCTGGGAATCATCCTCGACTCAACGCTCTCAATGACCAAGCAAGTCAACACCGTCTCCTCTTCCTGCTTCAACACCCTCTGCATGCTGCTCAAGATCTACAGATGGATCCCGACAGATACAAGAAAGACCCAGGCCCTCGTCAGCAGCAGACTCGACTACAGAAACGCCATCTATGCGGGAGCCCCGACCAAGCTCATCAAACGACTACAACGCATCCAAAACGCCTCAGCGCGACTGATCCTCGACATACAACAACACTGCCACATCACCCCCCCACTTGAGAAACCTGCACTGGCTCCCCGTCAACAAGAGGATATCCTTTAAGCTCCTCATCCACACACACAAAGCACTCCACAAGACCGGCCCAGCCTACCTCAAAAGACAGCTCTCCTTCTACATCCCCAACTGCCAGCTACGCACCACCAACCTCACACTCGCCACCGTCCCGCGCATCCGCAGAACAACCACCTGGCTGTTCCATCAGTAGCGCTCCCCCTTCTCCCCAGCGCCTTGAGGCCCTCGCGGGTATGTAGGGCGCTTTACAAATGATTGATTGATTGATTGATTAATTGAGCCGAGCGGTTTCTTCATTGGCCTTACAGCAGCATGCCTGAATGAGAACAACTGGCTTTTCTGGGAATATCCAAACGTCACTTATGGACATGCCCTTTGATGGCTCCTGTCTCTTTAGAGACAAGGTGGACTCCGAACTGAAGCACTTCAAAGATAGCAGTGCTACCACCATGTCCTTGCCCTTTCCATGGCCCCAGTACACCTTTCACTCTTTTTGTGGCCACGGAAGTTGCTTCCAGCCACATCATTACCAGCCCAGCTACCACAGCATGCATGCTTCCCAGCCTCTGTATAATTAAACAATAGGGGGTGGTGATGGACAGAGTTTCTGAATTAAGCAGAATACTCTCACCCAGTCAAGAGATCAGGGCTTGATCCAACACCGTTTTTTAGCTCACTGCACCATCCCAGCTCAGAACCTGGCTATATGCAAATTAGTCTGTCCCTGGCCCAGTGCATCATGGGAACAGGGCAGACCAAACTACCAAGCCAATTCTTTCACTGGGAAGGAAACAAGCTTCCGGGGACCGGTTTCTGGCATTACAGCCTTCTTCGGCCCGGCTTGCTTGAATACTGATGGTGCAATGAGCAAGGGACTCACGTCTGAGTATACCCTTCCACGCTTATGGTGGACAAAATAATAAAACAACAGGGGGTGGTGATGGACAGAGTATCTGAATTAAACAGAACACTCGTACCCAGTCAACAGATCAGGGCTTGATCCATCACCGTTTTGTAGCTCACTGCACCATCCCAGCTCAGAACCTGGCTACATGCAAATTCGTCTGTCCCTGGCCCAGTGCATCATGGGAACAGGGCAGAGGACGCGGTACCCACAAACCCTGTCGTTCGGGCAGCCAGAGATTGGGCCAGTCTACCACTCCTCCAGCACCCGCAGCCTCTGCCACCAAACCCTTTTAGTTTGCCCTCCTACCATCATGTACTCCCAGTGGGAGTCAGGGTACGTCATTACCTATTCCACCTGAGGTCTATAAGATCAGACCGCTGGGTTCTTTAAATTGTCTGAAGGTGCTACTCCCTCCCATTCGCGACCACTCCATCATCCATGGTACCCACTTGCGACAGGCTGACCGAGGACGATCTCTCCTTGCTTCCCCAGGAAGTGACAGCTCCCTTAAACTAAGGGAGACATAGAGTGTGCAGATGGCAGATGCAGATGGAGCAAGACCACTGACTCATTGTCAGTGAAATTGCTCTCCCACCCTCGCAGCTCCACCATTAAGTGAGGTGCCCCTGCCCCTGCACTCTTGAGTGTTAGTGATCGAGGCCCTCCTCCACCCGCAAGTTTCCCTGCGCCTCATCCCTGGTGGTCCAGTGGACCTCTGTCTCCTTTCTCTCACTCTGCTCCTTCACTCGTTTTTCTACCCTTTCTATCTTACACCCTTCTGCACCTTTCTGCATCTCTACTCTTTTGTGCCTTATTTCTTCCCATTTTCCCTTTCTCTCCCTCTGCTCCTTCACTCGTTTTCACTCGTTTTTCTACCCTTTCTATCTTTCACCTTTCTGCACCTCTGCTCTTTTTTGCCTATTTCTGCCCATTTTCCCTTTCTCTCCCCCTTCACTCGTTTTCACTCGTTTTTCTACCCTTTCCATCTTTCACCTTTCTGCCCTTTTCTGCATCTCTGCTCTTTTGTGCCTTATTTCTGCTTATTTTTCCTTTTTTCTTTATCCCTTCTTTCCTCCCTTTACCTTTCCCCGCCGCTGCTGCCCCCACACCCTCGACCCCCTCTTCACTACAGGAAACTACATCACCTTCAGCCACACCACCGAACTCCCATGGACCGACCATCGTTGCGTCCACTTCACCTACAGAACACCCACCATCCACAGACACCAGCACCTGCTTCCACAAAGAAACTGGACCTAAATCACCGAAGACCATCTCCTCTCCTCACTCAACAACTCCACCCCAACCATCGCGGAAAACGACAACCCCAACACCGCAGCCCGAACCCTGCATAGATGGATCTCGGACAGCACCAACACCATAGCTCCCCTCAAGAAAAACAATACCGGTGCCAAGAAAGCCAGATGGTTTACCACCGAACTTCGAGAGTCCAGGCGCACATGCCGCCACCTCGAAAAGGCCTGGAGAAACACCAAATCCACAGAAGCCCTCAACAACTTCAGAGCCGCCACCAACGCTCACCATCAACTCATCAGAGAAACGAGGAAAAAAGCGATTCAAGACGGAATCTCCACCCACGCACACAACAGCAAGGAACTCTTCAGCATCATCAAGGAGTTCGCCCAACCCACCAGCGAGTCTACTGACATCCCTCCCTCACAAGACCTCTGCGACAAACTCAGCACCTTTTTCCACCACAAAATCAAGAGCATCTACGACAAATTCGCCGAAGACAACCAACACACTGAACCCTCACCAACCACCCCCGACACCCGGAAACCAGCGATTGATGACTGGACAGCCCTCAGCACCAAAGGCACACTGAAGACAATGAAGTCAATCCACTCAGGGGCCCCCACGGACCCCTGCCCCCACCACATCTTCAACAGAGCCGCTGACACATCTCACCCATGCTCTGCCACACCATCAACCGCTCCCTAGTGACCGCCTCGCTCCCCGACGACTGGAAACACGCCGAGGTCAACCTCCTCCTGAAGAAACCCTCAGCGGACCCCACCGACCTCAAAAACTACAGACCCATCTCCCTGCTCCCTTTCCCAGCGAAAGTCATCGAGAAAGCCATCAACAGCCAACTCGCCACATTCATTGAAGAACACAACATCCTTGACTCCTCCCAATCCGGCTTCAGAAAAAACCACAGTACGGAAACCGCCCTCCTTGCCACAACAGACGACATCCGCACCCTACTGGACAAAGGAGAAACAGTAGCCCTCATCCTCCTAGACCTATCTGCGGCGTTCGACACAGTCTCCCACCGAACCCTAATACGCAGACTCTACGATGCAGGAATCCAGGACAAGGCCCTCGACTGGATCTGCTCCTTCCTCTCCGGCAGGACGCAACGGGTCAGACTCCCTCCTTTCCTCTCAGACCCCACACCTACCACCTGCGGAGTCCCCCAGGGATCCTCCCTTAGCCCGACGCTCTTCAACGTCTACATGGCTCCACTTGCCCCCATCGTCAGAACCTACGGACTCAACATCGTGTCATACGCAGACGACACCCAGCTCATCCTCTCCCTATCCAACGAGCCCAACACCGCCAGACGCAACTTTCGAGAAGGCATGGAAGCCGTCGCCAAATGGATGAAAAACAGCTGCCTACAACTAAACACCAACAAAACAGAAGTACTCATCATGGGCCCAAACCCCGACGCCTGGAGCGACACCTGGTGGCCCACCGCCCTCGGACACCCGCCAACCCCCACAGACCACGCACGCAACCTGGGAATCATCCTGGACTCCGAGCTCAAAATGGACCGCCAGATCAACTCTGTCTCATCTTCCTGCTTCCACACCCTCCGCCTCCTTCGTAAGACCTTCAAATGGACCCCCCTCGAACACCGAAAGACAGTCACTCACGCCCTGGTCACCAGCAGACTCGACTACGGCAACGCACTCTACGCCGGAATAAACAAAAACCTCATCCGCAAGCTACAGAACATCTAGAACGCCGCCGCAAGACTGGTCCTCAACCTGCCAAAACACTGCCACATCTCCAAGTACCTGCGCACACTCCACTGGCTCCCCGTCAAGGCGAGAATCACCTTTAAGATGCTCACCCACGCACACAAGGCCCTCCACGGCACCGGACCAGCATACCTGAACAGCCGGCTCAAATTCCACGCACCCCAAAGGACCCTACAATCAGCCCAGCTCTCCTACGCCGAGGTCCCCCCGCACCAGAAAGACCAGATCAGGAAGCCGCTCCTTCTCCTTCCTCGCAGCCAAAGCATGGAACGCGCTTCCGCTCCACCTCAGACAGACAACATCGCTCCCCATCTTCGCAAGAAACCTCAAAACCTGGCTCTTCGACAGACCCCCCTCCTTGATGGAATGGAACCTGCACCCCCCCCCCCCACCCCTAGCGCCTTGAGACCCTTACGGGTGAGTAGTTGCGCATTAACAAACTCATGATTGATTGATATAGGTCGTGGTGTTATTCCCACTACTTTCTCGTGCCCTAAAAGAATGTAGTAGGAACAAAACAGGGTCTTGGCTCCTCAAAAGCAAGGCTAAGCCTATGTAAACTACAAAAACAACACAACTGCCAATACTGAATTGACTTATTTCTTATTTAACAATGATCTGCTATGAATGAAACATGGCAGACTATTATCACTTTTGTCGCTAGTTTATTATAGTCATTTTTTTCTGTCAGAAAGCTTTTTCATATTTCAAAAACATTTCTTGTGCATATACAAATATACAAAATATACAGATTTGTACAAAATTTACAAGGTCAATCTCTTAATTCCTAAACAACACATCCATACCAAGCCTTTCTCACTACAGACACTCAAGTAACATTCACACACATAAACAAACAATACCTCTGAGGTATAGGTCAATGTCAACAAAAATACTTATTTTGCAAAAGGTTAGAAAAGTTTGATGAATCCTACATTTTTTACGTTCAAACAATTTGAACAGTTAGAATTATGTTATGTCCTAATCCAGTCTTTCTAATCTTTTTATATTGTTGACAATTAACCGCAAAAGATCGACGCGTTTCAAACTCCCTAATTGCGGGGTTCTCCTCAGGATCAACACGATTTCTTAGAACTCCTATGGAGGGTGTCTCTCGGGTGTGGGTGTTGTTATATAAACACTTGCAAGCTTTTTAATTCGCTTGGAGTGCCCGGTGTGGGCGTAGGGATCGCTTCACCGGGCTCACTGTAATGCATGGCATGTTTTTCAATGGGCCGACCTATAGCTCGAAGCTGCAACCAATGCACTGTGTCTTGTCAGGCACTGACGGTGTAGCGTGTAAACGGTATTGCCAGTCGGTCCTTCCGTTCGAGTCTTCCCCTAGTCATGTGAGCTTGTGTGTTCTTCAAAGAATGTAGGCCTTCATCCTATCCTAGACCTGTGCCCTCTCAATTTCTTCCTCCACAAGGAGAACTTCAAAATGCTCGCGCTCCAGTTCTGTCTGCCCTGGACCCGGGAGACTGGCGGGTAGCATTATACTTGCAGGACGCATGCTTCCACATTCCCGTCCTGCCTGTCCTCAGGCATTACTTGAATCACAGTGGGGCACAAGCACTTTCAGTTCGCCATGCTTCCTTTTGGCCTTACCAGCGCCCCTTGGATGTTAACCAACGTGCCAGGCTTTCTCTATTTCTGCAACTGGATGGTGAAGGCAGGCTCACCACAGGCTGTTGGATCCAACCTCCAGACTATGGTAGATCTCCTGCATTCGCTGGGTTAACTATCTAAGTGCTGAAGTCACACCATCTCAGATGCTCCCTTTCACCCAATCTGTTCTGGACACGGGTCTATACTCCCGGACGGCGAGTCCAGTATATTCAGGTTATGAGACCGATGTACCAGCCTTTACCCTGAATTTTGGTGAATCTGACTCTGAGGCTGATGGACCTGTTCGTGGCACATGCCAGCTGGCATATGCGGGCTCTGCAGTGAGACCTGACGTTCCAGTGGGTTCATAATCGGGGAAATCTCTCAGACATGGGCCAGATCCCAGAGAGTACTGCCAAAGATCTGCAGTGTTTTTTTAACGAGCCACGATTGGGTCAGTGGCAGATCCCTCTGTCTTCCCCAACCCGATCTGATAGTGGTGACAGTTGTGCTGTTCCTGGGATGGAGCAGCCATCTAGGTGAGGTGGAGATCAGAGGTATAGGAGGTTGGCTCAGTATATAGTGTCCACCTAGTGTGAGGTACTGTGCACTGAGTCCAGGCAACCCTTAATGATAGTGTTAAGGTCCCTGATAATGGGGTAGCTGTGGAGAGCAGCTAAGGCTTATTCAGGAGGGTGTAAAACGGGTACATTTACCACTTAGTCAGCAAGCTTTCACACAAGAAATAACCACACAAGTATACAAAAATAACAACACCAATAACTTATGTGGTACATCTCCTACCTGGAGATATCAAATAGAAACAGGTAAGTAGCATAGAAAAGCAAATGAAGCCTATGGGGGCATATACTAAGAAATTGGTATAAAAGGTAAATACCAAAACAAGACTGTTAGCCAAGAATGGAGAAGCCCAAGGGAGTAAGGAACCCACAAAGTTGAGTAGCTAGGGACCCCAAGGCGACCGAGTGCAGAGTGGTTACACCGGGTGAAACGTCCATGGGATAGCACAGGATAAGTCGTGGTTGGTATTTTCTTGTTTCGGGACCCTTCCCCAAGGACACAAATTGGATCAAGGGAGGTTGGAGAGCCACCCCACCTGTGGATTCCTATGGAACCAGTATACCTACACCAGGGAGCCCGGGTGCATTAGGGTGGAGTAGTGTCGGAACTAGTGAGGTCTGTGAGACTAACGCAGCAATGGAAAGACAGGCTGGCACGCTGGAGAGCCAGCAGATATCATTGGAGCCCCCTCGAGAACCCTCTGGCAGCAAGCAAAGGGAGTCGCAGGGAAGCCTCAGCAGCACCCAGGCGATGGAGGCCCACGGTGCAGAGGATGCAGGCAGGACGTCGTTTTTGGAGCTGTGCTGTACTGGCGCTTCTTGGAGCTTGAAGATCTTCTGTGAAGAGTGCCAACAAGCCTTGGCAACGCCAAACAGGCACAGGCCCAGGGAATCGGTTTCTGTCTGCTGGAGAAGGATTACAGTCGCCCAAGTTGCAGGGAAGACTGGTCAGGCCTACGGAGAGCCAACAAACCGCCACCTGTGTTGTAGAGCCAGCTGGTGTCCGTGAAACAGCAGGATCCACAAGCTGGTTGTCGTCGAGGTGTCTGCGGATGCAGGGTAGTGACTCCTTCACTCCAAGAGAGATTCATTCTTGCTGTCTTGTTACAGGCAGAGTCGTGGGAGACTCAGGAGGATGCACAGCCACAGACATTGCAGAACTTGATAGAGTAAAGAGATTAAATTGTAGTAGGAGCCTTCCTACCAGAAACAGTCTTTGTCTTGGTTCCTGGCTCGGTCCAGCAGCAGAGTTCAGTGCCCAACAGCAGATGAGTCTTTAGACAGATCTGTAGGGGAAGCCAGTTGGGTCTTGAAGACGACGTCTGGGGGAATCTAAGGCTCCCCCTTCAGGGGAGTCCTTAAGTAACCCAGGAAAGGCGATGGACGTCTTATGAGGTAACCCACCTATCAGGGGAGTCAGGGATGGTACTCTGCAGGATTTGCCAGTCAGATTCTGCCTATCCAATATTCAAAATGGCAGAATAAAGTGGTCACCTGGAGGAGCTCTGGGCACCACCTTGGGAGGAGCAGGACAAAGGGTTGGTCACTCTCCTGTCCTTTGTGTAGTTTCGCACCAGAGTGGAAGCCAAGGGTTCCTGGACTGGTGCAAACTGGTTTATGCAAGGAGGGCACCAAATGTGCCCTTCAATGCAGTCTGGTGGTGATCGGAAGCAC
This sequence comes from Lissotriton vulgaris, assembly GCF_964263255.1. Taxonomy (NCBI): domain Eukaryota; kingdom Metazoa; phylum Chordata; class Amphibia; order Caudata; family Salamandridae; genus Lissotriton; species Lissotriton vulgaris. The sequence goes on from NC_141694.1 coordinate 93,412,891, forward strand.
ACCCACCTTTGTTCTGCCTTCCCCTGCCCAAGGTAAGCTCAGCAGCAGGAGGGCAGGACAGTGTTTGGGGTCGGCAGCAGCACTAGCTTGCACGTAGACCCTGTAAAGCTACACATATAGACACGGGGCGGGGGTTGCTCTAAAGAGCCCCCCAGTACATGGGCTTATGCAACTAGCACCAGATTTGGTGTGGTGGCCAGATTCCAACACGTTTGTCACCAAACATGACTCTGTTCAGAGAAGCCATTATGTAGCTGGAAAGCATGACTTGGACAGTGTCCGATACATACATAGAAATGACATCCCCGCAATTACAGAAAATTGACTCCGATGCAGAGGCACTCTCACACATAGAATCATGCACTCTGCCTGTGGGCTGTAAGGCCTATCTTAAGGGTGTTGTGCAGTGACCGGGATATAAGGAAAACTGTATATCTAAAGTGAAAGGTGAATGTACCATTTAAAGCAGGCTGCAATGGCAGACCTACAGAAACCATTTACATGGGCTCCCATGGATCTCATTATGCATGCTGCAGCCTATGGGACACCCCTGGTGTACAAATTCCCTAGGTACCTTAGTACCATATACTAGGGACTTGTAGGGGTACACCAGCATACCACTTGTGGGGTTTACAAAGTACTGACCAATGAATTGAGGAGAGAGTGCACAGACACTGGGGTCCTGATAAGCAGGATCCCAGTGTACTACAGTCAAAACACAGTGACACCAGGCATAAAGTGGGAGCAGCTGTGCCAGAAAGATCCTACTTTCTTACAGGCACCCAGCAGCTAAGTTAAAAATACGATGTGGTGTGAATACCATGGACTCAGTAGGTCGAGCCATATCTTCTTCAGTAGCACTCTGCCGTCATGCCTGGCTATTCGAATCTGGTTTTTTGGAGGCTATTCAAGCCACCTCAGTAGACATGCCCTTAGATGGCATCTGTTTGCTTGCCACTCATGCCGATTCCGCATTGCAGCTTTTTCAGGACAGTCGAGGTGGAACAGAATCTTAAATCTGTTGATTCTACACTGTCTGCCTCCGTAGCTCCGCACATTTTAGGATAGTATGAGGGACGCTCATCTTTGATTTCTTTCAGTTATGAGCCATTCAGAGTGGAGTGCTATGTCTTTTCTTTTCAGATTAACCATTCCACTTTCTGGTGTCACCCGATGAGGTGTGCATGCCTTCTGCAGGTATTAATATTATTATTTCTTCAAGCTGTCAATTACCGTTTTTAGCTTCTGGTATCTGGGACATATTTGCTTTATGGCCCTACCTGGGTTTCAACACCTGATGGTACAGGGGTTTCTTCTTTTCGGAAGATAATGAAAAATGTCCTAGCAATCATGAAGAAAAGTTTAAATTTTATTAAGGACGCGGAGGCGAGGATTATGCTCATCTTTCTTTATTTCCCATTCTCAGCAACTTCAACTTAACATTCAAAAAACGTCAAGTCCCATGAACCCTGTAGTTCAGGGTTATGCACAATCCACCAATCAGTACATCCTATGGGTGAGGAGGGCGTGCTGCTGCCAACACCTTTCCTTTATCTTGACTGCGACCTTGAAAAATATTGAGGCTCGTTATTCAGTCTTCAAACCCTCAGTACCCAGGAAAAAATGAAATGTGGAAACTAATAAATCTATTTCCCCGAAACCTTGATTCAAGTAGAGGGTACTGTAAAACATGTTACCTTATCAACAAGTCACATACTATAATCATATAAGAAAATACTGTACAGTAATAAACCAACGAAAAACAAATACTTATCCCATATGTTGGGGAAACCCATCTTGATGAATCTCAAATACCTCGATGGTTTGGGTGAGTATACATCTCCTGGAGCCTCGTGCTGGAATAATCCTCGCCTCCGCGTCCTTAATAGAATTTAAACTTTCCGTCATGATTTCTAGGAATTTTTTAATTCTATGTCAGGACCGTCGGCGAGGATTATGCTTGTTCAAAGCTTCTTCACCACCAACGATCCCATATTCATGACTGGTTTAAAATAGAATCTTTTAAATATAGAGTCTGAAGACCAGTCTGCAGTGTTTAAGATGTCTTCCAGCCTAGTGTCCTGAGAAAAAGCTTTAGACGCCATTGCTCCTCTCACTGAATTTGCACCAAATTGCGAAGAATTAATACCCGCTTCTTGCCTCACCCATCTGATCCAACAGGTTATGGTTGGTCGCAAAACCGCCTTGAAGGGCTTCCTTAAGGAAATCAATAACTGACTCTCCCCAGAAAAGCGAGTCTCTTCCGTCGTATTTCCGTTCTTTGAGGCATCTAACTACACACAGCTTTGCGGATTTATTAAACACTGGGTAGGACACAATCCTGGAATCCGACTTAGTTCGGTGCATATTATGGAAAGTGACCCTTTTGGGTGTAAAAACTCTCCCCAAGATGTCCAGTGCTCGGACAACGGAGACTCAACGACAGTACACCAACCATAAAATCATAGCCAATTTGTCTCAAAGTTCATTGCAGGATAGGTACTTGTTGGGTTGCCAAGATTGGAACAGATGCAGCACCCTATTAACGTCCCATAAGGAAGAGTATCGGGGCTCCGAAGGGAGCGAAAGGAAAATCCCTCGCAACAATTTGCAGACCTATGGATGATCCCTCAAGAGGGCTCCGGCGACCGGGAGATGTCTGGCTGAAGTTGCCGATCTGTAGGAGTTAATAGTTCGATACGCCAGGCCCTAAGTCGCCAAGGAGGCCAAGAAATTCATGATGGCTACCACTTCGCATCCCATGGGATCCTGGTCGTTCCGAAGACACCAACCGACCCATCTGGTCCATGCTGACTTATAATGCTTGTTAGTGCTGTCAGCCCAAGCTTCTCCCAGTAGTCTTTGAGCTTCTGCCGATTGGCCTGAAACTCTCCAGCGATGCCCGAAATCCGCCAAGCAGCTAAGGACATCTGGCCTTGTTGGAGGAGAGGGTGTGGACCGCCCTTGGGATCCCTCAGAAGGAAAGGATCTCGGGATAGAAGGATTGGAGAATCCCAGGAAAGTTACAGAAGAACTGGAAACCACATTTGAGACCTCTAATATGGGGTGATCAGAACTACCCTCGTCTTTTGTCTGTGGACCTGCGTTGTGAGCCTCATTATCAGGTCGAACGGGGGAAAGACATACCCCGTTTCTTTGTACTAATCCTGGATGAAAGCGTCTGTTGCCGTCGCCAGAGGCTCCGGTTTTCAACTGTAAAATCGCGGAAGTTGATGGTCCAGCCGGGACGCAAAAAGGTCCACTGAGATAGGGCCCCACGTATCGTGGAGTCTCCGAAAAAACGGCGGTGCAACTGCCATAGACTCAAGTCCGCCCAACTTCTTGAGCACCAGTCCGCTATTAATTGGAAGCTCCAGGAAGATATTACGCGGTCATCGAGACATTGTGGGATAGACAGAACATCCAAAATTCCTTGGCTCGGTCCGCCAAAGCCTTTGATTTCGTTCCCCCGAGGTGGTTGATGTATCGGACTGCCGATACGTTGTCCATCTTCAAGAGCACGCTGAAAGACGCTTTATCTTTTGTCCAACATCGAATCACAAAAGACCCTGCCATCAGTTCCAGGCAACTGATGTGGAGTTGACTTTTGTCTGCCGACCACTTTCCTCCGGTAAAGGAGTCCCCGCACCGAGCCCCCCAGCCTGATTTGCTGGCATCGGACTCCATCACTAAGTCTGGTTCGCAATCGAATGTGGCGCTGCCGTTTTAGGCATTCATATGGTTCATCCACCACCTCCTCTCCATGCGCACTTCCTCAGTCAGGGGCACCTGATCAGAGTATTGTAGACCCCTCGAGAGGTGCGAGTCTTTCAGGCGCTGCAGCGCCCTGTAGCGAAGTGGGCCCGGGAAAATCGCCAGAATCGAGGAGGCCCACGAACCGGGCGATCTGTCTTCGAGAGGTTGAGGAGCGGGCCAAGACGTGTCTCAATTCCGTATGAGAAACCAAGTCTATGACGAAACCCAGGAAGGTTATCTGCTTGGAGGGTGTCAGCCACATTTTGGAATTGATGATGAACCCTAGGCTTTGGAGAAGGTTTACTGTCTCCTGTAACTGTTGAGAGAGACAGGGAGGATATTGCTCCACGAGGAGGATGCCGTCCAGATAGATAATAAGGCGAAAGCCTTTCGCTCGTAATGTTTCCTCCACTGGTTTCAGAACTTTGGTAGAACACCAAGGGGCTGAGGACAGCCCGAAAGGGAGTGAGGCGAACTCGAACACCCGGTCTTTCCACAGAAACTGTAGGAAATGAAGATGCTGGGGGAAAATGGGAACTACCAAGTACCCGTCCTTTAGATACGATCTGGCCATTCAGTCGTCTGGTTGGAAGAGATCTCTGAGCAGATATATGCCCTCCATTTTGAAATGGCGGTAGATCAGCCATTGATTGAACTCTTTCAGGTTTATGACTGGGCGCTGGCTGCCGTCCGTCTTGTCTACAAGGAAGACATTGCTGTGGAATCCTCTGGGATTGAATATGCATGGGGACCACAGCTCCTTTTCGCACCAGGTCCGGTACCTCCTGATCTATGAGGTCTACCTAATCTTGTGCAAAAACCTTGGTTGTGGGCAAAGTTCCTGAACTGGAGAACCGTAGAACTCTATATGAAACCCTTGTACTGTCCGTGACACCCATACGTCAGAAGTAATAGTTTGCCAATTGCGTACGAAACCCGCCAACCTGCCACCCACCGTCTGATGTGGAAGGGGGGAAGGCTCACCTGAGTTAGGCATAGACTGGCCTCTGGGTACTCCTCTGCCGCCGCCTCTGTATACCCAACGGGATTGGAAAAACTCTTGATGGCCCGGATCCTGGGCTTTCTTGCCGGTACCTCGTTGAGGGCCTTGAATGTAGAAGCAGCCGGTCGATCGCCCTCTACCACGACCGGCCCGACAAAAACTCTCTGTTGGAAGACTTTTTTTTATGGAGGACTGCGCCTTATCTAATGATGTGAATGTGGCGACAAACTTAGTGAGCTCCTTAATGAATGGGTCTCCCAAGAGACCCCCTTGCACCTCTGCACCTGCCTCGGATGAGGAGAGATCACCCAACTTGAGATCAACTTTCAGGAGGAAAGAGTGTCTCCATTCCTTAGAAAGGGCGCAGTTAGCATTGCCTAGGAAGACAATCACGCTCTGAGCCCAGCTGGACACCCTCTCTGGGGAAATTGGGGTGCCTGTCTGCATTGCTTCTTCCGCTAATTCTAGGGCCTTGGTGATGGGTCCGGCTATGTCAAGTAACTTATCCTGACATGACTTCCAGGATCGATCGATCCCTTTCTTTGGGTCGCAAATGTATTTTTGCAAGAAGGTTGCAATCCAAGGGTCAACCTCAGGAGTTAATGCCACTTTGCCCGGTAGGGCAGGGCGTGGGCACTCCGCCGTGAGGCAAGCTCTAACCTCTTTTTCAAGAGGTTTACGCAAGCGTCCGGCTACGAACGCCGAAACTTTGGGCGTAGATCCACTCTGAGGAACGGGGGTGGACTAGATCCTCACGGACCAACATGTCTGAGTCCTCTTCCTTGATGTCAGTGACTGGGGAGTCTACAGGACACCAAGGTTTGGATGGGCCAGCCTCGTCTGTGGATTCTTCTGTGGATTCCTCCTCTTACTCCTGAAAAATAGAGGGCTCTGGGACCTCTGGGAGAATAGGCTGGGATCCCCCATCTGGCCTGGCCAGAAACACTTATTTGAGGCGATCAAAGGCACCTAAATCCATGTCTGATGCGCTCTTGCACTTCAGGGGGAGCTGGGACATGCACGCATACGCTAACTGCATTATTCGCCGCTCAAAAGGTCCTATTGCAGTTGAGACTGCCTGGTGGATGGACGCGTGTACTGCGTCCCAAAAGTCGTCGTTCAGTGGAATAACCTCAAGGGACTCCTCTTCAGTATATTACTCTTCCATGACGGAGGATATGTAGGGTGTCATGAAGACAAATCAGTAAGTACTATGTTATCACAAGATTGTTGGGGAAAAAGGGGGTAATGCGTTTTCAATGTGATTATTAATCACAGGCTTTAGGTACCCCAAGAGTGTAAATGCTTGTATTGGGAAAAAAATTCTTTGGCGTGAGTCAGAATCACTTATATTTAGGGCACTTAGAAATGCGATAGTGTGGACTAATCAGGTCCCAGGGGTGACTCAACCTGTTTTCCAATGGGTATCTAGCTTTGGGCCTGACCAGTGCTCCCCACCGCAACAAAAATAAATATGCACACTCGCCTCACAGCGTTTTATACAGACCTGCTGAAGAACAGACGTAAGGGGGAGACGGTCTTTCAATACTGACCCACGTGTGTGGGCGTAAGGGCTTCCAAGAGCTCTGAGGCGACGTATGTAGCATGGGTGTCCGTCTTGTTCTTGTTGGTTCTGCCGCTGAAGCGTGCGACTGGGACCAACAACACGGACACGCACCCCCTACCTGAAAAAGTGCTTACTGCACTTCTCGCTGCAAGCGGGAACGCGAGTGGAGTGCCCCCCCCCCCCCCCCATCTGGCCCGTTTAATCTTCGCAGTTTCAATGAGACCTTGACTAGCCGATCTAAGAGTGCGTGAGGGAACATATGGTATAAAAAGTTTTTGAAGATCAGCTGCACTACCCCCGTTAATCCCCTTATGTACCAGAGTTAGAGATTTAAATTCAATGCGCTGTTTGATGGGCAGCCAGTGAAGTGATCTGATTCCATCTGAGGTTGGCTGTCCTCTGTGCAACCCCAGAATAAGTCTGGCTGCCGCATTTTGTAGGGACTGCAATTTTTGCAGTTGGAATTTATCAATTCCCAAAAACAGTGCATTAGAATAATCCAGTTTTGACAGGAAAAGAGCTACCATTACTGTTTTTTGGAGTTCTTGGGGTATGAAATGGAAAAATGTTCTCAAAGTTTTTAAAAGGAAAAGACATGAAGAAATAAGGCTATTCACCTGCGCACCGAAATTTAGTTTATTATCAAAGATAATCCCTAAATTTCTAGCCTTTTCTACTGGGCGGGGGCACTCTCCGCCCTCCGACGGCCACCAGGACCGGTTCCATAGGGGTTGGCGTGGCCCAAACTCTATCACCGCTGTCTTCTCTGTATTAATTTTCAGATAGCTCTTACACATCCATGCCACGATGTCTGTAAGGTAGGCTTGAAACCTAGCTGCTGTGGTCTCTGGCTGGTTAGTGATGGAAATGATGAGTTGAGAATCATCAGCGTACAAGACCAACCCGAAGCCATGTCTCCTAACTAGGTTGGCCAACGGGGTGACATACAAAATAAACAGGGTCGGAGATAGCGCGGACCCTTGTGGCACTCCACAGGGGAGATGAAAGCTCTCTGACTTCATGCCATCCCAAAACAGCTTTTGTTCCCTTACCTCCCAAAAGGACAGTAGGGACAGGGAGGTCCCTCCGACCCCTATATCACTCCACCCCTGCACCAGAACACTGTGGTTTACGGTGTCAAAAGCGGCAGATAGGTCAAGAAGCACGAGGACCGCCTTTCCCCCCATCATCCACAACCCTGTGGATCTCTTCAGCTGCAAGAATTAGCGCAGACTCAGTAGAGTGACGCGGACGAAAGCCATGCTGTGAGGTATCCAGCAGGTTATTTCCATCGATATTGTCTGTTAATACTCTACTGAGTTGTTTCTCTAGCACTTTTGCAGTGATAGGGAGACCGGCAATAGGGCGATAATTATGAGGATCACTGGGATCTAGACTTGGTTTCTTTAAAAGAGGTGTAATAGATGCCATTTTCCAGGTTGTGGGATAGCAGCCAGTGGCAAGGACTTGGTTCAGAATAGGGGTGAGATTTTCGTAGATCTTATGTGCTGCTTGATGCGTAATGAAAGGGGGGCAAGGATCAGTGGGTGCACCAGATTTTATGGAGAGTAAAAGTTTTTGAACCTCTCCGTTATTCATTGGCTGAAAGCAGGTCAGCTTGCATTGTGGATTAGTTCTGGGCACTATCATGTCCTGAGGTCTAGAAGAGCTTGGGAAATTGTTCTAAATTTCTTGCACCTTCTCTTGAAAGTAACCTGCCAATTTATTGCATAGATTTTGATCTGGCTTGAACGCTCTGTCTTGCTGAGGTTTAGCCAGCAAATTGACAGATTCCCTGGTGTAAATTGACCGTCTTTTATTTTTTGCAGTAAAAAACTGTTTTTTGCTGCAATAATTGCTTCTTTGTAATGTAATGTAATGTAATGTAATGTATAGGCATTTATATAGCGCACTACTTACCCGTAGGGTCCCAAGGCGCTTCGACCGCTGCGAAACCCTTCCTGGCTTCCCTGAGAGATGGTCCCTTAATGGGTATCTCCAGGGTGAGACCAGGCATCCCCGGCGGTCTGGTGGGGCCGTTAGTGAAGATGAGGCAAGCTAATGCCCAGAGTTGCCGAGTGTGATCGCTGATCAGAGTGGGCACCGAGGCGAGAGAATTATCGAGTCCGCTGACCCTGGTCCAGAAACATGCCGCGCCGGGAATCGAACCCTGGTCCCGGGCCGTCCTCTGCTCTCGGGTCTGCCGCCTCTAACCAGTGAGCCACACTACTTCACTTCTTTGTATAATAAAATAGTATGATTATAGGTGACTTTCTTTTGGTTGCCATAATTTTGCCGCCAGCGGCGCTCCGCTCTTCTACAGTTGAATTTTAAGCTTTAAAGTTCTGCTGTATACCATGGTGATGACGTTTTGACGCTTTATGCCGTCACTTAACTTCTGAGGTGCAACTTTATCAGCTGCTGATATTAGCCAGTCATTAAACTGCTGAGCTGCTTTATCGTTCTCAGAGTCTCGGGCCGTCGGGAAAAGGTTAAGTGCCGACTCAAAGTCACGGTCTTTGTTTTTGTAACATTGCCTGATTGATACCTTAGAAACTTTAGCTTTTGCTCTAGGTTGTATCTGGGTAATTTTTAAATTAAAATGAATGGCCTTATGGTCTGTCCATGGCAGAGCTTGAAGGTTGGAGACAATGATATCAGGATCACTAGTAAAAAATCCCATCCAACGTATGGCCTGCTAGATGGGTAGGTCCTGTTACCAGTTGTCTGAGGTTAAAAGCCTCAAGATTGTCTAGCAACCTGGCAGTATTAGCATTAATGTTGGCTTCTAGGTGGTAATTAAAATCTACTAGAATGGTGAGGTAGAGCGGGTCAGTGTAGGATTCCAGGAGTGTCAGAATGGCTTGGGAGAATGCCCCTCTGGTTCCCGTAGATCAAAAGATCAGTATCCCTTGAAAGATCTAAGAGTTATTTATATTTAATGCAAAAATGCAGTGCTTTTGCCGGGAGGGTAGAGATCGTCTCTAGCTGTACTTAGCGATGATCGCGCTAAATAATCGCTATCCCTCCCCCTTTGCCAGTCATTCTATCTTGTAAGAGGTACGCATTGCCCTCTGTAATAGGAATGTTCCAGTCGGGCACGGAGGTGCTATCTGTCCATGTTTCAGTTAAAAAGACCTAGTCTGGTATGGAGAGTTGAATAAGATCTTCCAACTCATATTTATGCTTAGCTACAGAGCGGACATTAACTAGCAGGCATCTAGCATATTCTGCTGCTGTTGCCTTAAGGATGTTGATTCTCTGCTCCGTCTGCCCCCTTAGGCTTTCTCTTTTATTGATGCCCCTGCTTCTGTCATTGTAGGGCTCTTTTTCCTTCCACCCTTTTCCTGAATTGCATGTTGGGACAAACGAAGTACCTTTGTTTAGGATTTTAATTTCAGTTTCATTGAGTTGTTTCTTGGAGATGTTAATGACTAAGTCACTTTCGTTTGGCTCCTGGTGACTCTTTTTATTCTTTCCTCTTCCGTTTCTTTTACCTCTCCTTGTTTTGTAGCTTGTGGTGTTTCGTTCGCTGCTGGGCTTACATCTAAAAAAGCCGGTTTTTGAACTTGAGTTTGAGTTTTTTGTTACTCAGAAGAAACGAGATGGAAGAAAACCAAAAAATTTTCCTTTTGGAATTAATGCAATTCGCCTTATTCCACAGTTATTTTGAATGGCAACAGAGTTTTTATAACCAAAGTAACGGAACATCTATGGGCTTTGGGGGAGCCCCAGCATACGCATGTATCTTCATGTCCAAATTTGAGACAGATTTCATTCTCAACAATCCAGATTGGAGGAACAATCTAATTGTATTCAGAAGATACATAGACGACATCTTCCTCTTATGGCAAGGCAACAAAATGACACTCGAAAACAACATCAGTATCATCAACACCAGAAATGAAAGAATTAAATTTACACACACCATTAATCAGGAGTCCATTGTTTTTTTGGATGTAAAAGTTAAGATGACTGACTTTCACTTCTCTACTCAAGTCCACATAAAACCTACCGATAGGAACTCAAGCCTACATTTCCAAAGTTTCCACCCCATCACCTTGAAAAAACATCTACCTATATCACAACTTATAAGGTTGAAACGCATCACATCAGATTCACAACAGCTGGAAATCTCTATGAAAGATCAAATCAACAAATACCTTAAAAGAGGGTATCCCACCACTGTTCTGGATGAATCTATGAAAAGAATTAACACTATCCCAAGAGAAAAACTTTTCATACCTAAGTCTAACATAACAGAACAAAAAACAGTATGTGTTCTTAAATACTCTACTGAAGCCATGAAAATCAAAAAGATCATCAATTCCCATTGGAACCTAATAAAAATGGAACCAGACTTAAAGGATCTGTATAACGACAAAATTACATTTGCGTTCCAAAGATCGAAAAACTTGAAAGAAATTCTAACCACCACATCTAATAAAACGGAAAAATCAAAATTCAAAGGAATGTGTAAATGCTTTAACTGCACCCACTGTAACAACGTTATAGTGGGCAACAAATTAAGACACCCAACTCAAGGCTATGAAATTGATTTAAAACACACCAGTACTTGTGACACAACCAATACCATCTATGCTATCAAATGCCCATGCGGCAAGATATATGTAGGCCAAACGGAAAGGAAAATCAAAATACGGATAACAGAACACAAATCTAACATCCGACTCCACAATCAGAAATCTACTGTAGCTAATCACTGGCATGAAGCAAACCACCAAATCTCCCAACTGAGATTTACGGTATTGGAGACCATACCACAACGCAGCGATATGGACCCCACAAAACAAAGACTAAGAGCCGAATTCTTTTGGATCAAAAAATTGAACAGTCTTCAGCCATCCGGAATGAATGACCGGATTGAATATTCATGTTTCCTATAAATGGCATCCTTAAGGACTATTCTAAATCCCCCCTCCCTGAAATCATCGACATTAAATGATCTACATGAGGGATGACCATCCTGGCGTTTTCAATTGTGTTTAAACTTGTATTACTGTTGATGTTTATTATTCATTATACTATCACTCTCCATGATCTTAATGGAATGTATAGTCATTAGTGATGTTTTCTCATCCACACTATCATGTTCTCTTATATTTTAAATCTGTTCTTCCATATTCATCCATTCGTCTTTTTTTCATCTTTTTTTCATCTCTTATCCCTTACCCCACGCGCAGTCCTTTCTTTATTTTTATTGCCCGTCCGGCAACCTTACACTGGGCCATTCTCACATTATAAGCCTTTTAATATGTTATTCACTGCACGACAGTTTATTAATGCTCCGCTACCTTTCCAGATATATATTTGGATTTTTTCCATGATGCTGACTCTCAGTACGTGATTCTCTTGAGAAGTCTTTCTTCGACTTCCATAGTTAACTCACTCACGTGATCGGAACTTCGTGAGCCCTTTAAAACATGACCGCGAGTAACTCCTCTATCCCGCCCGATATCGAGCAATCCTACCGCATCATTCGCCCAACACGAAGAGTGATCACCGCGTTTCACCCAACTCACGTAAGTGCTCCTCGACCCTCTCACGGACGATCACAACTTTTTTCACTCTGTACTGCACTGACCCTTTTTTCGTTAAAGTTTTGCTACTCCGCTGCACCCATTGCTTCACTAGCACAATTTCAGAAATGTCACAGAAAGTTGTAGTCTATGTTGTACCAGTATTTTTAGTTTATTTACATGTTTGTGTGTATATGCACGTAATTTGATTTCATATTAGGACGAAGGCTAAGGTCCTGTATTTGTTTCTCCACAGGCCCCTGACGAAGGGTCACTCGTTCTGACCCGAAATGCATTGGGCAGAGTTAGAATGGATGTACATTTGATGACTCAAAGATATTGAATGTTAAATGCTCCACAAATGAATTAAGAAAAAATCCTTAATCAATAAAAGACTAAAGATGGAAATGAAAACAATGGAGTCATGAACTTTTGTTAATAACTGTTGAAACAAGAGAAGAAACAATTTAAAGTTTCAAGTTAAATCTTAGCGCGCAGTTAGTGAAAGTTGGTCAACTTCCACATAATCCGTCTACATTAAAAGACACGAATAGGCATCGTGTAACAACGTGTAGCGCTAACCCAAGAAGCACAAGTATCTAAAGGAAAACTGTTGAAAAGTGTGCACAGAGATCAAAAACTTTTTTGTATCACTCATATACACCATACCTTCACCTTGTGATTTGCACCATGTCAAACGTGATCTTTTACTAGCACACACTTCACTCTAGTACACCACACACCTCTATCTCCGGAAAGCTTACACTGCTGCTGCCTGTGATGTATAAGTGTGTAAACTTGTTAACCACTTGTGTTCTCATTTTGGTGGTCTTTCATGGTGCCAATTTGTGTATTTCACTATTTGTTCACATTCTGCACGCTTTTCTTTTGTTCAGTGTTTTTTATTTCCAATGGGTAGCTACCAACGTGTCTGTCCTATCTATCTATCTATCTATCTATCTATCTATCTATCTATCTATATATCTATCTATCTATCTATCTATCTATCTATCTATCTATCTATCTATCTATCTATCTATCTATCTATCTATCTATCTATCTCTATCTATCTATCTATCTATCTATCTATCTATCTATCTATCTATCTATCTATCTATCTATCTATCTATCTATCTATCTATCTATCTATCTATCTATCTATCTATCTGTCGCCCTCACTCTCTCTATCTGTCGCCCTCACTCTATCCATCTGTCGTCCTCACTCTATCCATCTGTCGCCCTCACTCTATCCATCTGTCGCCCTCACTCTATCTGTCGCCCTCACTCTATCTGTCGCCCTCACTCTATCCATCTGTCGTCCTCACTCTATCCATCTGTCGCCCTCACTCTATCTGTCGCCCTCACTCTATCTGTCGCCCTCACTCTATCTGTCGCCCTCACTCTATCTGTCGCCCTCACTCTATCTGTCGCCCTCACTCTATCTATCTGTCGCCCTCACTCTATCTGTCGCCCTCACTCTATCTGTCGCCCTCACTCTATCTGTCGCCCTCACTCTATCTGTCGCCCTCACTCTATCTATCTGTCGCCCTCACTCTATCTATCTGTCGCCCTCACTCTATCTATCTGTCGCCCTCACTCTATCTGTCGCCCTCACTCTATCTATCTGTCGCCCTCACTCTATCTGTCCCACTCACTCTATCTATCTGTCCCACTCACTCTATCTATCTGTCCCACTCACAGGGGAGCGACCTCTGACCCTCCTGGTAGGTCGCTCCCCCTCCACGCAGCTCCGACTGTATGCCCCTGCCCCCGCTGCCGCTTGTAAGTGTCCTCAGTCCTTGCTTCTGTGCCAGTGTCTCCCCCTCCTTGTACCCCGTTATTTTATCTGTGTCACTCGTTTTTCCCCCCTTTTTGTGCCCCATTTTTGCCCTCTGTGCCAGTGTCTCCCCCGCCTTGTGCCCTGTTATTTGATTTGTGCCACTCGTTTTCCCCCTTTCTGTGCCCCACTTTGCTCTCTGTGCCAGCGTTTCCCCCTCCTTGTGCCCCGTTATTTGATTTGTGCCACTCTTTTTTCCCCCCTTTCTGTGCCCCACTTTGCTCTCTGTGCCAGTGTCTCCCCCTCCTTGTGCCCCATTTTTTTGATCTGTGCCACTCGTTTTCCCCCCTTCCTGTGCCCCACTTTGCTCTCTGTGCCAGTGTCTCCCCCTCCTTGTGCCCCATTTTTTTGATCTGTGCCACTCGTTTTCCCCCCTTTCTGTGCCCCACTTTGCTCTCTGTGCCAGTGTCTCCCCCTCTTTGTGCCCCGTTATTTGTTTGTGCCTCTCGTTTTTCCCCCTTTCTGTTCCCCACTTTTCTCTCTGTGCCAGTGTCTCCCCCTCCTTGTGCCCCTTTTTTTGATCTGTGCCACTCGTTTTCCCCCTTCCTGTGCCCCACTTTGCTCTCTGTGCCAGTGCCTCCCCCTCCTTGTGCCCCATTTTTTTGATCTGTGCCACTCGTTTTTCCCCCTTTCTGTGCCCCACTTTTCTCTCTGTGCCAGTGTCTCCCCCTCCTTGTGCCCCTTTTTTTGATCTGTGCCACTCGTTTTTCCCCCCTTTTTGTGCCCCATTTTGCCTTCTGCACCACTGTGCCCCCTGCGGCCCCGCCCCCTGCCCACTCGCTGCTCCCGTCTTCCAGCTGCTCCTCCCTCCCACCTCCCCATATATGCCGGACGCTGCGCGGTCGCGCCGCTGGCGCGCCGAAGGCCCACCTACGGCAAGCACGTCTGCGCCTGGACTGCGCCCAGCACCAGAACCCCTGGACCCCGCGAACGCCACAACACCAGACTCCGCTACGACGCCAGCACCATCCACGCACTCAAGGTCGGCCGAAACCACACCTGCTACCAGGCCGCCCCAAAACGTACCCACGGACCCTTCTGCTGCCACACCTGCAGCTCCACCTGCGACAGAACCACCAAACCGCCAAGGACTGGGCTTAACCACCTCCGCTGCATACTCCTCAACACCCGCTCCGCACGAAAACACGCTGTCCAGCTCTGGGATCTGCTCGACACCTCGGCCCCAGACATGTCCTTCCTGACCGAGACCTGGTGGAACGACTCCTCTGTGCCCGACATCGCCATAGCCATCCCGGATGGCTAAAAGATCACCCGCAGGGATCGCGCCATCGGAATCGGAGGAGGAATAGCCATCGTCCACAAGTCTACCCTCAAGGTCGCCCCCCACGCAGACGACACCCTCAACACTGCCGAACACCTGCACTTCCAGATCCACGCCAACCCCAACACCACCCTCAGAGGAACACTCATCTACAGACCCCGAGCGCAGTTCAGCGACTCCATCGCCGACCTCGCCATCACCCACACACTCGCCTCCACGGACTACATCCTCCTCGGGGACCTGAACTTCCACCTCAAGAACAACAACAATGCCAACTTCGCCACCCTGATCGACAACCTCGCCAACCTCGGCCTAAGACAGCTTGTCACCACACCCACCCACACCTCCGGCCACACGCTGGACCCCGTATTCTCCACAGGCACCCAAGTCGCCTTCGACCACACCACCGAACCTCACTGGACAGACCACCACTACATCAATTTCACCTTCAAGAAACGCTGCTGGAGCAAAGTCACCGAAGACCAGCTGATCACCACCCTCACCCAGAACCCACACACCCAACCCACCCGCCCACCCACCCAGACGCCGCAGCCTGCAACCTCAGACAGCGGATCGACAACTGCGCCAACACCCTCGCCCCGCCCAAGAAACCCTCCAACAGCCACGCCAGCAAGAGAGCCACCTGGTTCACCGACGAGCTCAAGACCTCCAAACGCTTATACCGGAAATTGCAGAAGATATGGCTCCACGAACGCACACCGGACAACCACGCAGCCCACAAGGACGCCACCCGCAGACATCACCACCTCATCAGATTAGCCAAGAGATCCTCCTTCAAAGACCCCCTCAATAACAACGCACACGACAGCAAAGAGCTCTTCAGCATCGTAAAGGAACTCTCCAACCCCAGCGCCAACGACATCCCGCCCTCCCAAGAACTGTGCGACTCACTAGCCATCTTCTTCCACCGCAAGATCGCTGACATCCATGACAGCTTCAAAACCACGACCGCCCCGATTACTCCAGACTCCACCTCCTCTGTGAACAGCGCCAACCGCCTGGTCCAGCGTCAACGACGACGAGACAAGCAAGGTCATGAACTCAATCCACTCAGGATCTCCTTCAGACCCGTGCCCACACCACGTATTTAACAAAGCAGCCGCAGCCATCGCACCCCAACAACAGAAGGTCATCAACATCTCCTTCGAAACAACGACATTCCCGGAAAGCTGGAAGCATACCCAAATCAACGCCCTCCTCAAGAAGCCCAAGGCGGACCCCAAGGACCTCAAGATCTTCCAGCCCATCTCCCTGATCCCGTTCCCGGCGAAGGTCATCGAGAAAATCGTCAACATGCAACTGGCCTGCCACCTGGAAGACAACAACATCTTGACCCTGTCCCAGTCCGGGTTCAGACAAAACCACAGCACTGAGACAGCCATCATCGCCGCCACAGACTAAATCAGGTGCCAACTAGACAACAGCGAAACATCAGCCCTCATCCTCTTGGACCTGTCAGCCGCCTTTGACATGGTCTGCCATCGCACTCTAAAGAAACGCCTCCTAGAAGCCGGAATCCAAAAAAGGCCCGTGACTGGACCACGTCCTTCATTTACGGCAGAACCCAGAGCGTCTGCCTCCAGCCCTTCCGTTCCAAAGCCACCGACATCATCTGTGGCATCCCCCAGGCCTCATCCCTCAGCCTAACACTGTTCAACGTCTACATTGCCCCCCTCGTACTAGTGGCCCGCCATCATGACCTCAACATCATCTCCTACGCCGACAACACCCAGCTCATCTTCTCCCTCACCAAGAACCCACACACCGCCAAAACCAACCTCCACGAGGGAATGAAGGCCGTTGCCGACTGGATGAGGAGCAGCCGTCTGAAACTGAACTCCGACAAGACGGAGGTCCTCATCCTCGGACCCACCCCCTCAGCCTGGGACGACTCCTGGTGGCCGACCACACTGGGAACAGCACCGTCACCCACCGACCATGCACGCAACCTAGGATTCATCCTCGACTCCTCCCGCTCCATGTCTAAACAGGGCAACGCCGTCTCCTCCTCCTGCTACAACACCCTCCGCATGCTCCGCAGGAACTACAAGTGGATCCCGACCGAAACAAGAAGAAGGGTGACTCAGGCCCTCGTCAGCAGCAGACTGGACTATGGCAACGCACTCTACGCAGGAATCCCAGCCAAACACCTACGACGACTACAACGCATCCAGAACTCCCCCGCCCCCACTGATCGTCAACGTCCCCCGCCGCAGCCACATCACCCCCCACCTGAGAGACCTACACTGGCTCCCCGTCAACAAGAGGATCACCTTCAAGCTCCTCACCCACACACACAAAGCACTTCACAACACCGGACCAGCCTACCTGAACAGCAGACTCAGCTTCCACACCCCCACCCGCCAGCTCCGCTCCGCCAGCCTCGCCCTCGCCGCTGTCCCCCGCATCCAACGAACAACCACCGGCGGCAGATCCTTCTCCTGCCTATCCGCCAAGACCTGGAACACCCTCCCTACCCACCTACGGCAGACAAAAGACCTACTCGCCTTCAGAAGACTCCTCAAGACCTGGCTCTTCGAGCAGTAGCGGCACCCCCCCCCCCCCCCCCCTCTCCCCTCAGCGCCTTGGGAAGTAGTGCGCTTTACAAGTACTCTGATTGATTGATTGATTGATCTGTCGCCCTCACTCTATCTATTGCACTCACTCTTTCTATCGCATCACCACAGCATCACTCAGGGGCACCACAACATCACTATGCGCTACCACAACATCACTCAGCTCCACCACAGCATCAATCTGTGCAACCATTCAACAACAACTGGTTCAAATATGTTCTCTCAATGTTTCAACCTTTATTACAGATGTCACAAAAATATGTTAATATTTCACTTCTGTTCTTGTTTAGGGGCTGTCTCTCGTCACACTTCAATCCACAGAGAATTACTAATACTCTATTCTGGTGATGTTCTTTTTCTACCAGAGCAGTGGAACAGGTGATATAGTCCTTGGCCTGCTGTATATTGTCCGTCCCTGGCCAAGGCAGTGTTCCCACACAGGATGTTCCTCTATCAGTGTGTTTTAGCACTTCTTTATTGTACTGCTCTCGCTATGCTTAGACATTGGGGACTCCTGCCACTGATCTCTGATTCGCAAAAATCGGTCGATTGCGACCACAAAATGGCCTTTTTCTAATGCATGAATTTTTTTTATTCGCAATTTAGGTAATCGCAATCTTTTGCGATTCCCTAAATTGTGAATGCAATTGTGATTCCCTAATGCAAATGCAAGAAGCTTTTCGTAAATGCGAACTGTGCATTCAGGGAACGCTAATTAACATCAACTTCAAGATAATGGTAACCATGTGCTTACTTTGAAAATTGCACAAAATTGTATTTTTCAAAGTGCCATGTGGCACACACATGCCCCTAGGACATGTATGTGCTTTATATGTGCATCTTTTTTGTTAGGGGGCCTTAGGCCTCCGGGCACTCTTGCCTTTGCATTACCTAACTTGCGATTACCAATTACGTAATCTCAATTTAGGTAATGCAAGACCATTCTCCCCTGTTCTCCCCTATGGGGCCCTATGGAAAGAATGGAGTCACAATTGGAGAATCTCCATTTGCTGTTTGTTTTGTTGCATTGCATTTTGCAATGACCAAATAGCGATTTCTAAAAAATCGCTAATTGGTAATTGCAAAATGAAACTTTTATGCATGTGCCCCTTTATCTTTTATCTGATGCTTCAGCCAGGTCCTTCTCTGTCCGATATCTCTCCTATTGGGTGTTGAGACTGGATACCTGTTCTAGGTCTTCCGTGAGTTGGCCTTTGTTTCACCATGATATCATTCCATGCCCAGGTTGCGGTCTTGATTTATCTATTCTAGCAAGGTTTTTTTTACACCTGCTGTCTTCATTCACGATATTTTATCAAACGCCTGGTTGTAGCAATATCAGTCAGTAGAATTGTTTTCATGTTTAGGATACCATTATTTTCATGGAGTTTGTAACATTCTCCACATTGTCCATTCTCTTATTCAGTACTATCTGCTGATTTCTCGGCTCTGTCACCCTACATGTTTGACATCATCGTGGTGACGACTTCTGTCTCCGAAGTAGAGCTGGATATGAAGCTGCACGAACTTAGCCAACATGTGACTAATGTGACCCCCGCCCCTACTCCTCCAACCAAGACAGCCAAAATATATTCTCCCTCCCACTATCAGTGGTCACCGGTGTAGGAGAGTGGGGTCTGCAATCCTATGGTCACCCCCGATTTTTGCTTTTTGCTTCACTGGTTTACGACTTTCCCTGGTTGTGGGCCTGCTAATCAGACCCACAGCCTAGCTGTCTCTCTCTAAATTGACAACCATATACCTTAGGTGCATATCTAATTGGATACTGAGTCACCTTATCAGTCCCTGTACAGTGTACCTTAGGTACCCAGGGCATACCAGGGGCTGCAGCATGTATTATGCCACCCCTGGCTGGCCATCCAAATCTGACACAACTGGCTGATCAATCAGCTGGGGCAAGGTGGTGTAATCATCCTTTGCTTTAGATATAGTATCCCTAAATCTAACCCTAAAATGGACACATATCCTCCTATCAGTCACTCCTATGGCAGGCCTTGTCAATCCTGAAGGCAGAGTGCTTGGAATTATGTGAGATGGTGCTCTAGCATGAGCTGATCCTGTCTGCAGCTTTCGGAACCAAGTCCTTTAGCTGTTTCCATGATAACGCTATACCATATACTCTTAAGTGCATTATAATCCTCGCGGTTATTGCTAACTTTGGTATAGCATTATCAAAACATGTCGAGTAAGGTGTCATACGACGACGGGGGTAGCATTCCACCCTTCAAGAGGGACACGACATGTATGTAACTGTGAACCCCGGTTAAAGTTAACTCGAGCCTCAGCATCACAAAATGGATGCTGCCACCACAGACACAAGTCTGACCTCCTGCTGCTGGGAGTCCTTCCAGTGAGGGAGGCTTGGACAAAGGGTTTCCTGCCTTGGGAGGTGCTAGCACCACCCCAGACAGGATTTTGTGTATTAGGTAGGACAGGGCTGAAAGGAATGAGACATGCCTTGGGCACACAAGGTGTCCCTGTGCATACACCGGTCTAAACCAGTTCCTGGGGCTCTCCAGCCCCAGCTCTGGCGCAATACCGGACAAGGATAGGGGGTGTAACCACCCCCTTCCTGGTCCCACCCAGAGGAGAGCCCTATTCGTAGTACAGCCCCTTTAGCCGGATAAAGGTAGGAGCTGGTCCCATTCCAAATTAGATTATCCTGAACAACTTTACAAGAAGAAACTCTGGACTTCGACGTTCTGCTCCACAGAAGACTGAAGAAATCTCCCTTATGGGCAAGGAGTGTCCACCCTGCACAAGCAGGCACCATCAGCGTCCAGCGGCTTCCCTTTGCCGTCTTCCCTCGAGGATCCAGACTTCAGAGCCCGACGAGACCCAGATTCCCAGACCTCTCCGACCTCTACCTACATCTGCAGCACAGCTGAGATCTGTGGGTGCGACGAGACACGTGGAACCGGCCATCTTGAAAGAAGCAGCACTTCGCTCCAGCACGACTTCTGAGGTAACCTCGTCCAAGTGCTTTGGGGACTGAGAAGCCCCGAGCAGCTCCTGCACCGAAGACCAGCCCTCCAGCATCCACGAGATCTGCGTGGGGCCCTTCTGCCTGTCTGCTGCTCGACGCGTTGTCTGGTCACTTGCCGGCTGTCTAGTGACCTCCTAGACGACGAACCTTGTAATCCAAACTGCTGGTCTGGTTGCTCCAGACTGGCCCTTGCTTCCCTCCTGGTCCACTCCAGACGCCGTTCCCACTCACCGCGTGGGTTTCCTTGGCGAAGGCCTGTTGACTCCAAATCCGGATCCGACACCGCCGATAGCGAGAGCCTGAGTGGGACAGCTCGTGCCTCCATCCTGGTCGTCGAAGACACCACCTGGTCCACGTGGCTGCAGAGACAAGCGTTCACTCTACACCTGATCACCACGACGACATCTGGTTCCACTCCTGGTTCCACTCCAGTCACTGGCTAGTGACTGTGAACATTGTCCCCTCTGCTTTCAGGTTCTCCTCTTCACTGATCCACCCTTGGATCACACCGGACATCTTCCTCCTGATCGCCTGCAGCATCTTTTCTTCCAGGCTCCATGGACTTCAACGCCGGAACCCGACACGACTTCGCACCTATGCACCCGCAGCCTGTGGGTGAGGTAACACGAGCATTTCGGTGCTCAAGGGTAGATTGACTCTCCTAGTGTCCAGTTCCACAGTCGTTTTAGTCCTACATAGTCAGGATTGTCCGTACTCACCTTTTCTTGAACTGCACTGTCCATAGACGTTGTTACGCATCTCGCGTGTGAGTTCACACTCTGCACACGCGTTCTGTGGGCCTCCTATTACTTACCTAAAGTTAGTGTAGCGTGGTCCCAGCGATCCTACAGCCTCTGGACAGCTCCATTCCTTCTATCGACTTTCACATTCCACTTACTTAGTATATGCTTTGTCATGCCCCTAGGGCACCATTGTAATTTGTGCAACTTAAACGTATTGTTCCTAAGAGATTGTCATGTGCTTAGCCCTCTCATCTCATAAAGAGTTCAGAGGTGTATGTTAGTTAATAAATATATTGTTTATTTTCATAACAACCTGTGTGGTGTCCTTTCACTTGGTATTCAAGGGGTTATATGTGGTAAAACAGCTGGCTTCACATGCCAAAAGAGTTTAGCCTAAGACTGCTTTGTCCATGCTACCATTAGGATAGCTGGTCTATAATGTTGACTTTACAACCAATCACCATAAGGGTTGTTTGGACTAATACAAGGTGATCACTAGAACTAGTGAGCATCATATATCAGGCCAACTTCTCACAACCGGACCACCACTGCCTTCTGGCCATGGTCTCATCTGAAAAACTGTTTTGAATGGATGCTCCGCCTTGGGACCTGGCACCAAAAATGGATTCCAAGGTTAAACTTTCGTCATCGGGGACGGAGTGGCCAGCAACATGGCCAAGTAGCCATGTTGTGCGTGAGCTCCGCTGGCCCTGACTAAGATCCTGCTGAAATCCTGCTCCTCTTAGCCGCCACGCTGAGCCCTTGGTGACTGCTGGGCTCTGGACAACGTTGATGTCCCTTTATACCATACCAAGGCGTCTTTGCCCTGTATCGGAGACTTCTCTGGCGCGACGATCGGCGCACGGTCTCCTCCAAAATGGCGTCTCCTCCCAGCTGATCGCAAAACGGAGCCCGAACCAGCAGCGCTCCTCCGCAGCTTGGGGATGAGAGGTGGGAGCGACGGCCGAGAGGGACTGCGGAGCCAGCGGCCGCACACAGCCTTGCTGCCTGACGGTGCCATCGGTGGCCTTCACTTACACGAGGGGATCCTGCTGTCACTCCGGAATGTTCGCGACTGCAGTTGAGGAGCGCGAGTGCCAGTGATACACCCCACCTCGCAATACTGCCCGGACGATCCCCGCAGCTGAACACGCTGATACCAGATCGCCGCCTCTACCCTGGCTACACAGGAGGCGTCTCAGTGGGGAAACTGCCTCAAGGAGTCTCCGAACTGGAGGGGTCGAGCTCCGGTAACTGGTGACTAGGGATTACTGTGATGCACTGTGCCCTGCGGCTGGACGGGCGGTGAGTTTTCCCTGCATTGCCCCTCGGCGGCGCCCCCGTCCCTGGGACCCAGTAGCTTTGTTGTGGGGCACCACTCGAGATTGCCTCAGGGTGGCGCGGGAGCAACAGGCTTTTGAACAAGTGCCCGCACCGTGTAGTGTGGCTCACGCCCAGGCTTCCCCGTAACGCAACCTGCGGCCCCTACTGATCTGTCCTGTGCACTGGCCAGACTCTATTCCTTTACCACATGCATGGAGTTTCTGCCTGCGACAGCAGGGGGGAGTCCTGCCTTCACTCCCCCGCACCTTGATAGATAAAGGGGTGCCTCCGTTGAACCCGGCCCACCCGGACTCCTGCTGCGCTAATCCCCGCCCCCATACACTCTGCCGTCACCCTTGTGGGCCCAGAACAGGATCCACCACTGGGAAGGGGAGACGGAATGGAGTGATCCGTGGAAGGGTGGTGGTACCCCTATTGATTGCCCTGAGCTCCAACACGTGGCTTTGTTTTGCCTGTCAGCCACCCTGACCTGCATGATCTCCCTGGACATCGCCTACTTACCCGGCGACTGAATCGGTGATGAGTCTCCTGCTCTTACATCCTCCCCTTTCTGCGCCACATCCAGTGACCACTGTTAGCTCAGCACAAACCTACCCGCCCTACCAGGGGCACCTGCTCCTCCTGCTTACACGATGTTCAGAATCACTGTTAGGGAATTGTTTTTTATGGGCCTAACCAACGCTGTAAAGTGGTGCCTCTCTTAGTGGACCGACACATCTAGGAGGGCATCCTAAAGCCTTACACTGGTCTCCATGCCCGCTCGACGTCCGCTCATCTGTTCAGACATCACTGGGCCGGGCCGGAAGGTGGTGCACATATCGGGAAAACACTGATATCAGTTGATCCCGAAGATGCTCGCTGGTTCGTCCACTCCTACACGATCGCCCATGATTGCGAAAGATAAAGAACCCAAACAATCCCGACAGGGTAAACTGGACCGCTGTGCCAAAGTGCTCACCGCACCGATGGGTGCAGAGGGTGGCCCGCTCCTCCTCCGGACACTGCAACCATCCTGCAAGCCATTCGTGAGTCCAGAGAAAGGGAGGATAGCTGAGGTCCACTCAGACGTGACACTGCTTCAACACAACCTCCGCAATGTCTCCGAATGGGTGACCAAGGCCGAGCACAGCATCCCCGAACTTGAAGATGTCTCTCATGCCACGCGGAAAGATGTTACTGTACTCTTGACAACCGTGGCAGAGATGGCCTGGAAAGTGGATGACCGGGCTAGAAGGAATAACCTGAGATTTATTGGTTTTCCAGAAAAAGCAGAGGGGTCTGATCCGGAGCACTTTCTTCTGACCTTCTTGAAAATTACCCTGCCACAGGCACCATTCTCGACCTGCTTTGTCATAGAACGGGCACACAGAATGCCGAATTTCACTCCACCTCCGGGAGCCCCTCCCCAGCCCCTGATAGCACATTTTCTGAACTTTCGAGATAGAGATGTAAAGAAATGCGGAAGAAAGGAGAGGTCCACTATGAGAACGCCCGGGAGATGGTTTTCCCGGACTACTCCTGTGACGTGCAAAAACAGAGATGGACCTTTGACCAGGTCAAGGTCAAATTAAGGGCACTGAGGCTTAATTATATGTTATTGTTCCCAGCCAAACTGAAGGTTATTTTCCAAGGCTCCACGTTATTCTTTCAACCCCATGGTCCTGGATCGAGGAACGGCCACAGCTGCGGCGGGCGACAGCACACGCCTCGAGCCAACCTTCACTGAAACTGGGAGGGGGGGCATATCGCAGGACCGACCCAAGGACAAATGCAGGTGACGAGGGTTGAGAGCCCAGAACTCAGCGGGGAGCACTCCGGGAAGAGCATTGCGACCCAGAGATACGGACACGCTCCTGTCGGAGTCTGGAGACGAGGTGGTTCGTTTACCCCCTTTGTGGTCCCTGATTCATTCAGATGACACCGGACACACCGAGCTGACTGAGGGGGAGGACTCCGATGATGTGACTAGTGAACACCCATTGCTTGAAACTATTCTACGACCAGAATCATCAGAGCAGAACCTTCCGGCGCCGGATGCACAACACCAACAACCACCCAACAATGGCGAAGAGGACTAAGAACCGGGATCAGCTGGCCGCCAACAGACAGTAAGACTTTCCCGAGGCTTGGTAGGTATTAAGCACTTTGTGTGTGTTTTTTGTTTTATTATTGTGTAGTTAATTGGGTGTGGGGATGGGAGGGTAACAGACCTATTAGTGGATTACCCGTACCAAAGTTGTCATGTTGTCGAGTTGTGGGGCAGTGGGGTTATCTGAAGAGTGTTGAGTGTGGGGTGATGTGGACATTGTTTTGCGTAGTATATTGGGACTGTTTGATGGGAATGGACATCGTTTGATTCAGGGTCTTGATCATAATGCTGGAGAGGGAGGGGGCGGGTGGGGCTGACTTCTGATGAGAGACTAGACAGGCGACGAACCGAGAGATAAGGCACAATGGCAGTTGGTCAATATACAGTACTGATGTGGAATGTTAATGGTCTAGGTAATAAAATCAACAGGGGGTTGGTGACCCGATATCTTAAGAGGCATGAACCTGATATCATATTCTTATAGGAAACACACCTGTTGGGATCGAGCTGCTCTTTCTTGGGAAGTGGACACTACGCCACCCTGGCTCACACAGCATTTACCAAAGGCTCACGAGGAGTGGCAATCCTCGTTAAAAAATCCCCTACCTTCCATGTCACATTACAATGGGTGGATACAGAGAGGACCTACGTAGCGGTCAGAGGCATTTGGAAACGCAAGGCGTTCTTACTCCTTAGTGTGTATGCACCCTCACAGCTGCAACAACGCACATTGGATACATTAACTGAGCTCCTTTTGGAATCTGGCCCTGCCATACATATACTGGGGGGAGATTTTAATGATGTACCTGATCCCTCTCTGGACCGCACCCACACCCGACTGGGAGCCCACAAGCCTGCACCTCTGGGCCGATTTTTAGATACCCTGGGACTGTCAGATCTGTGGCGGCGACACCACCCACATCAACGGGCATACTCTTATTTTTCTGGGGCCCACAGGGTGTTTTCACGATTGGACTATCTTCTCGTCGAGGTGGGAGAAATACGTCAGATGGGCACCATAGACTATCTGGCTAGGGGCATCTATGACTATTCTCTTCTGCTGATGAAGGTGGGTGGTGGGGTGGTCATCAAATAGCACAATGGCGTTTGAACGCATGGGCATTGCAGGATGAGAGTGTCCAAGGAGCTTCGGGTAGACTCTGAGCTCGATTTTAAGAAAAATGAGGGCTCAGTACCATCAGCGGTCACTTTATGAGAGGAATTGAAAACAGTACTATGTGATGGAGCACAAAAGGAAAGCAATGCTCAGGAGATGGCAGATTTAGAACACAAACTCTTAAACCTAGAGGGAACTGACCACACCACACTGACCGACCACACTTTACATCAAATCGAAATAACTAAGCAAGACTACCTAGCGCTTGCGACCAACAAGGTGAGAGAACAACAACTGGCAACCCAACATAGACTTTACGAAACCGGGGATAGAGCAGGGAAGTTATTAGCATGGTTAGGACGGAAAGAAATAGTCACAATGGGTAATGTCCATTAAGGAAAATGCTGTCACCCACACCACTCCTGAGGCTAAAGCAGGAGCCTTCGCAAGATACTACATAACATTATACACAGCCCGCAACCAGACAGAAGAACCACAAATACGTCAGTAATTGAGTACCATTGACCTGCCCTTTCCCACAAAGGAAGAGAAAGACAGTCTAGAGGGGGATCTGACACTGGCGGAAGTGACCGAGGACATTGGCCGACAGAAGGTGGGCAGGACCCCGGGTCCTAACGGTCTTCCGGGTGAATTTTTTAAACTAAATAGTGCACTGCTGGCACCGCACCTTTTCAAGCTGTTCCGGGAATCAAAGGAACATGGGATTCTGCCACGAGACCTCCGTCTCACCACAGTGGTGGTCATCCCTAATACTGGGAAACCCCCAGATTACTGTGGGTCATACCGCCCCATATCTTTTATTAATATATGGTTTTGGCCACAATCCTTGTGACACGTCTCCTGACTGTAATTCTCTCACTGATACACAGGGACCAATCAGGCTTCATGCCAAAGCCTGCCACACATTTTAATCTGCGCCGTCTAGCTAATCGGCTGTACACGGTAATGGGTCGAGATAGACCCCATCTGTTTCTCTCGCTTGTCGCTGAGAAAGCGTTTGACACGATTCATTGGCCCTTCATGTGGTGCACTCTGGAAAAAATGGGCTTCGACCCGGTCTACCGAGAATGGCTGGCAATGTTATATAACATACCTGAAGCGAGGGTTCGAGTGGATGGAATTCTTTCAGCAAGCTGGCTGATACAACGCGACACCAGACAGGAGTGCCCCTTATCCCCTCTACTCTTTGTCCTTTTACTAGAACGGCTGGCCTGTGTGGTCAGAACCTGGCTGGGGCTCAGCGGCTTCCTTGACGAATCTCATCTTTTAGGAGAAAAACGCATATCCTTATATGCAGACGATATTCTGCTATATGTCACACAACCAGTCCCCCGACATTTGCAAATATTTGTGGCCTATGGCAGCCACATGGCCTATAAAATCAACTTTAATAAATCCACCCTCTATCCGTTGAGTGGAGGAATGGAGCCTCGCACCTACCCGAGCTGTCTGCGGTTATCTACAGAGGGGTTTACCTATCTGGGGCTCTACATTACCACCGACCCCATGGTCAGACTGGAACGTAACATTAGACAAGTGTAAGAAACTGGCTGTATATATACTGCACCAAAGTGTGGTACAGTGTGTATTGAGTCCAAGAGTCTCCAAAGGTTTGGCCGAGGCTAAAGTTAGATAGAACCTTACTCTCTAAAGTGGTAGCTTGGTCGAGCAGTAAGGCAGTATCAGAGGACAGTTTAAAGCATGTGATGTACACACTCAGTCAGCAACTGGTCTCACACACTCAAGAACTGAACTCTAGGCTAATTATTTTGTATAAAAAATATACTGTTGTTTTATTTCTAGAACCAAGCAAGCCTGGTGCAGGTAAGCATAAAAATACTTCTCAGTAGTAAATTACTTGTATGAACACAGTTCAAAATAGCAGAGTAACTTGTACTGGTTTTGGTTACAGTTTTAAGTAAGCAGTTTGCAACACATTGCAGGTATAGTACATTCAATTAAATGGGCTTTTTAAGTAAAATGCAGTTAATTACTTTTCAGATTACTTTTGCTAACACAGGACTGGATTCTAGATTCAGCCCTGGGACATTTACTGAAAACAAATGAGTAAATGGGTTTTGGTTAAAGGTACGATTTTTAAGGAATATTATTGCATTTCAAAAGTTGACAAACTTTTTCACATATAATCACCAATGTTATCCTATGGGAGGAAATTCATTTAGCAGGTAAGTTAGATTATCATTACTTTTCCTTACTCACTGCTGGATCCTGGATTCAGCACTGGGACATTTCCTGAAAACAGTTGAGAAAATGCGTTTTGGTTATTTGGCTGATTTTTAGTATTAAATCTGTTTACTGGCAATTTTGAGCGTAATAGACAGAACAACAACCGCCTACAACCCAGCGGGCCTGCTCAGCATAGTAATTCCGTGTATGCAATTCAAAGCATATGGTGGTACAACAAATGTTTAAACACAGCAAGCCGCCTACAACCCCAAGGGGCCGGCCGCGTATAGAATAAGCAATGTGGCCAAGTGGCCTTATCCTAAGAGGTTGAGGCTAATGAGTCAATAAAGAGAAGAAAAAACGTACCCCCACGCCACCCCATCTGAACCCCAACTCCAGTCCCATCCCCTATTCCCCTCCCTCCCCCTCCCCAGGTCCAGGTCCGATTCGTCCCCCGCATACGGTAAACCTCCCCCCCAACTCAACAGCCTTCCGTTTGGGACAAACGTAAGATACGTAAGTACCTAGGGCACGTGACTTCTCTGAATTCTGTGGCTAATAGGGACAGAAATAGCTGCCACAGTTCCGCATACCTCACGCCTTCCCCCGCTTTGATCAAGGACAGTTTTTCCATGCCTAGCACTGCCCATAGTTGAAATAGCCAACCCTGAATGGAAGGAGTGTGTGTAGTGCGCCAGAGGGATAAGATATTTTGTAATGCAGACCCAATAGCGATGGCGATCAGTCTGCCCCTGCGTGACCGTAATGGGTATGTAGTAGGGTTTGGGAGGCCTAGTAGGACATAGGAGGGGAATCGCGGGATTTCAGTGTCGAAGTGGGCATCTACCTCATCTAAGACCGACTTCCAATAGCCCTTGAGGTGCACACAGTCCCATAGTAGGTGTGTCAAGGAACCCGTTTCCCCGCAGCCTAGCCAGCATGTTGCATCCCTACTATGATCAATCTCATGTAGTCTCTCTGGGGTGTAGTACCAATACGTTGCTATTTTGGTGAGTGTGTACGTTAGGCCCATGTGGTATTCGGAGTGTCACGCTCGATAATATATACCGTCTCATTCCTTAGAGCAGAGTGTACGTCCTAACTCCTTTTCCCACCGGGCCCTGCTCGAGTTATAGACGTGGGAGTAGCGATCGAACAACATGCAGCAGAGATCAGAGATAAGGTGCTTATCTGTTTTTCTTGTGATCAACCAATGTTCATAAGGCCGCAATTGCCTGTTCGCCGTCTCCCGCACCTGACCATTGAGAGCCCAATGCTGCACTTGTAAGTATCTAAGGCGTTCCGACTCCGGCAGTCCATGTTCCTGCTTGAATGTGTCGAAGGGGAGGATCCCTTCCCCTATATACATGTGGAACAAGGTCCTACATCCCGCGGGGTGCCATCTCTCCTAAGCAACGACGTCCCGTCCGGGAGTGAAATCAGGGTTCTCCAACAGTGGTGTGAGTGGGGATGGGAAGGTGGTTAGGTCATGTTTCAAGTTGGTGCTATCCCAAACCTCCAGAGGTACCCTCGTAATGTGGGAGGCGTAAAGATTAGGGGGTCTGTGTTGTCTGCGGAGAAAGGGCACTTCCTGGAGTGGGCGGCCCGCTATGGCCTGATCTTGGAAAAGCCAGTGTTTCTCTGACTCCCATCTGCTCCATTCAACTAAAGTTCTCAGTTGGGCTGCCTGATAATACAAGAGGAGGCCCGGCAGGCCCACACCTCCCTTCTCGGGCGGCAGCGTTGCCACTCTAAGTTTCATTCTAGGTTTCCTGCCGTTCCAAATGAATTGTGCCAGTTCGGATTGCGTCTGGCGGGGCCAGCCATCTGGTGGACGGAGAGGGATGGCTCGGAATAAGTAAAGTATCTGTGGAAGGACCGTCATTTTGACGGCAGCCACCTTGCCTAACCAAGATAGTGGCAAATGCTTCCACCGACTTAGCTCCTTGGGGATAAGAAGACTCAGCCGCGCATAATTGACCCGAACCGTGTGGGGCCCAGGAGGATTCCCAGGTAAGGGACAGTGGTCTGCGTCCAGCGGAATGGAAAACTATTCTGCAGGTGGGATCGGGTCTGTGCCTCTAGAGAAAGATCTAGGGCCTCCGACTTGGACATATTAACCTTAAATCCTGACACCCTAGAGAAGGCATCGAGACTGCCCACGCATGCTGGTAGGGAGGTAGCCGGAGCGGAGAGGTGTCGTAATTGGCCCGGCCGCATTAGCGATTAGCTGAACCTACACGTTGTCCTCCTTAACTTGGCTATATACGATAACGCCATTTTGTATGTTGCAGCGGCCATCTTAGATCATGAGCGGCCTCGTGGCCGACGTGCCCTTTAGTCCGTTGTCCGTTCCACTGACCATGCTTATCTGCCCAGCACCAGGCTATTTTTAGTACTGGTCAAGCCGCACATGCGCAGTTCCCACTGACCCGTAAACCTTCAGGAATGTGCACCAAACTGACCAGCGGAGTTGTGCCCCCTCCAATGAGCTGGCAGTATTCCAAAACATGACCATATATGTCTCGAAAATGTGTCTTAACTTGTGCCGCCTATCTTTTATTGCCCCAAAACTGTATATAATATGAGGTCGCACCGATGTTCGGTGTGATACCTCTTGCATTACCGAAGGGTGCTGTTTGAGTGTACCACCACCCCATGGGGTTTTAATAAACTTGTTCTTTGCATTTTACAGTTTCCGTGCCAACAGTTCTTGAGTGTGAGTGGGTTATCTCCGGAGCGTGTAGGCCTTGAGAACCCCGAAATACTTCAATTGGCGACCACGAAGGGACTCATCGGCGACTCGGATGCCCGAAGGAGAGGTCGTGACGAAGGCTTGGAAACCCGCCATGGGCGTGCGCTGCCACGAGTGACCCGAGTCTTGGCTGCCACGGTGTTTTTTCCTTTCCTTCCGATCTGACCTTCCAGGTGGCGCCGGTCTCCGACTGAGTTTTCGAAGTGTCTGCATCGCTGAGAAAGTGCCGTTTGGCTGATTTGGCTTACAAGACCTTGGCAGTTGGAACCTGGACATTTGAGTATTTGGTAAGCTTTGTGTTCGGTAAGGTAGTCTTCGGACGCTTACTGAAAATCTGTGCTTTGTGATCGGTGAGGTAGTCTTCGGACGCTTGCCGAGTTCTAGGAACTTTGATTTGAGTTAGCTAACATTGTGAATTTGTGATCTTTGAACTTATATGTGTAGTGCACTTCACATAGGCAGGCATGTAGAGATGTTTCTCTAACTTTCTTTTTTCCCTTTGAGCGGCACGATCGTGTGGAGAACTGTAAGTGCCATTTTTCTGGTGTCAGGCTTTCGTGATACTTTTGAACATGCCTGTTTTCAGTACACTCCGAGGAATGTGTTGTTTAGGAGAAGGTGCCTCAATTAGGTTAGCGGAATCACAGCCGGCTCCCCCAGAGGGAACTCCAAATAGGGATATGTACATAAAGTTCGGCCTTCCCCCTATTATGTACAGTAAATTATGGCATAAATAAACCAAGGCCGATCCTGAATTGCAATGGCCCCTACACGGGTCGTACGATTTGAGTAAAATACAATTTGTAGAGCAATGTATGTTTCAACGCAGGTCTAGACAAAACATGTTTGATTGCGTGCGAATGTGGGAGAAAGCGGCGCGTGAGCGAATGAAGCGTGAGGTTGCCTTGGCGGACAAAGAGCAGCGCAAGGCTGCTCGGGATAAGGCTTTACAGCTTGAGACAAAGGAGGCTCAGGAGAAGAAAGAAAGGGAGGAACGGGAACGTAATCTGCAAACGACTGGTCAATTTCCTATTCGCCGACCGCTTTATCCTGTCCTTAATAATGAAATTGATGATTTTTCTTTGTTAGATCGGTCACCGCCTCCGTATGTTACGCCGACGGCTCCAGCTGTGGATTCCGATGATGGCGGACAGGATAAGTCGGGCAAGAAGGGTGTATCTGCTCTCAGGTTTACCGCGGAGAGGTCCTCTCATCTACGTAGTTGGGCTCGCAAAGTGAATAAGCGTAGTGTTACTCAGGATCAATTGATATCAGAAAAAACGGGGTGGACGGATCTTGAATTGATGTATTTTCTGTCTTCCTTGGCTGATGAGGTTGTAAGCGCATATCGTGACCTTTCTGATACGTTAGAGCCCAAAGTGTTGTCAGTGTATCGTGAAAATTTGACTAAAGGTGATTTTGATCTTTCAGATGTCGATGACCTGTTTGCGCAATTGATCAAGCTGCGGGATGAGACAACTCGATTGCAGGAGGAGCGGAAAAGGAAACAAAAGGAGTCTGAATTGGAGCATGATGGGCAGGCCAGAGGGTGTTCTCTCCGTGGTTCAGATAAGAGTTCTGCGTTGCATGTTATGCCTATGCGTGAAGCTGCGCCTTTGTATGTTCTGCCGAGGGGGGAAGGTACGGATGAGGATAAATTGTCAAAGGATGCGAAAGGGTATTTCGTGTATAACTGGGTTTACACACCATGGAATAGAGCAGATGTCATGGCATTGAAAAATTCTTTGCCTGATCTTCGGAAGAATCCAGCGGCATTTTATGCAGGGGTGGAGGGGGCTATATCGTCTTGTGTGATGACTCTCGTGGACATAGATTTGTTTTTTGGGTTGATATTACCACCTGATATGTGGCGGCAGATTCGTAAAAATAATGATGAAACGATATTGGGGGGGACATGGAAAGAAATAAATGCTGCAGATTTAGATAGGGAACCAGCATGTAAGCCTTGTCAGCTAATCCTAGATCTCCCGACAGCTATCTTACATAAATTAAAAACGCTTGTTCCCTCCAAAAAGATTGATTGGACCATGTTAACGTCGTGCAAACAGAAACCCGATGAAACGGTTTCAGATTTCTTTACGCGCTTCGAGGAGGCCTTTCATGATTATAGTGGTCAATCTTTAACAGACGATACGGGTCGGCATTTGTTTGTCGATAAGTATGTAGCTAATCTCCTACCAGAGATTGCAAAGCGATTGAAGTCGAGTGAAAGTTCCTGGGCCACGGCGACCCCTGCGTCCTTGTTAACTATGGCTCAGTATTATGAGCGGCAGGAAGTGGAGGCTAAAGAAAGTGTAGAGAAAAAGACGAAGGAATTGAAAACAAAGGTGATGTTGGCGCAGGTTCGGGGAACACGGGGTAGAGGGAATGATAGAGGTAGACGAGGTGGAGGTAACGCATCGTATGGTCGTACGGACATTGCGGAGGATCAGTGTGCTTATTGTAAGGAGTTTGGGCATTGGGCCGAAGATTGTCCGGTACTTCGTGAACAGCGTAGTCAGCGTGGTCGAGGCAGTGGAAGGTCAAGAGGAGGTTATACTGGAACGAGAGGTGGCGGAGGTGATCATAGACAGGTTGAGGAGAGGGGCCGTGGCCAGGACGAACGAAATACGTTTGATAGACGGAATCAATATCAGATTTCGGAAGGAGAGAATGTGGAACATCAGGATTATGTGCATGCATAGGATTGCGTAGGATGGGGTAAGGAATCAGTTGAAGTGCCGGTAGATCAGCAAGGTCCATATGTAACAGCGGGTATTTTGGGTTCTACTGATCAATTTCTAGTCGACACAGGAGCTACTCGTAGTGCTCTGTCGAAAAACTTGGTTCCGAGGGCTCCCCTGTCTGGCGAAATGATTACGTGTGTAGGGTTTGATGGCACACCCTCCCCCAGCCCATTGTCCAAGCCCCTTGCACTATGCATTGACAAATATTTTAGTTTTGGCCAATTTTTGTTATCACCCCATACCCCAGACAATATCCTGGGCATTGATTTGCTTAAATATTTTCGTGCAACAATACGCTGCGCTCCAGAGGGAGTGCGGGTTATTTTGAACGACAACTACCCTGACCCTGATGATTGCCCTGACCCTGACAGATTTTATGCCATTCTAGACATCCCTGCTTTGGCCTCTTTGCCGCACACGTTGTGGGCGACCTCAGATACGGATGTGGGAGAGATGCGCATTCCACCAATACACATTACTGTAAAGGAGGGGGCCCCTCTACCACGAGTGCCACAGTATAAGATTTCGAAGGAAGGTGAAATTGCATTGACACATATTGTTCAGGATTTGATTTCTGCAGGGGTGGTGGAGGAGGTCCCTTATAATGTCTGTAACAGCCCTATTCTACCGATTCTTAAGAGAGACTCAGATGGCAAGATCTATCGGTTTATTATTGATTTGCGTGAAATAAATAAAATTGTCATTCCCCAATACCCAGTGGTGTCCGATATTACGACTTTGCTTACTTTGGTTCCACCGACGGCCACCACCTTTAGCGTTATTGACTTAAAGAATGCGTTCTTTTCCATCCCTCTACACCCAGATA
Organism: Lissotriton vulgaris; assembly: GCF_964263255.1. Lineage (NCBI taxonomy): Eukaryota > Metazoa > Chordata > Amphibia > Caudata > Salamandridae > Lissotriton > Lissotriton vulgaris. Next base: position 93,447,309 of record NC_141694.1, read on the forward strand.
GCAGATATCTGTTTGGTTTTACGCTCAATAATAAATCGTATAGATTTTGTCGTGTTCCCCAAGGCTATACTGAAAGCCCTAGCATCTACAGCCAGGCTTTGAAGCGACAACTAGATTCTTTTAAATTGCAGTCTGGCGTTGCGCTCATCCAGTATGTGGATGACCTTTTGCTTGCCGCCGACTCCTATGCACAATGTGCACAGAGTACGCTTGCATTACTTTCCTTTTTGGCACAACACAATCACAAGGTTTCCAAGAAAAAGCTTCAATACTGTAGACCCCAGGTGACCTACCTTGGTCATCTGTTGTCTAAGGAGGGGCGGGCATTAACATCTGATCGAATTCAAGCAATTTTAGATACACCAGTCCCCCGCACGCAGAGAGATGTGCGTGCCTTTATAGGGTTGACGTCCTTTTGTAGGCAATGGATCATGGGTTTTTCGCATATCATAAAACCTTTGTTAGCATTACTGTCCAAAACTACACCGATGCCTCTTGAGTGGACAGAAGAATGTCAGAAAGCTTTTGAACAGTTGAGACAGGCCCTTTGTTCTGCACCCGTGTTAGGAACACCAGACTACACGAAACTTTTCACATTGTACGTGCACGAGAATGATGGGTGTGCGGTGTCAGTGTTAGTGCAGTTACACGGGGATAAGCAGAGACCATGTGCATACTTCTCTGCCATTTTGGATCCTGTAGCACGAGGGCTGCCTGGGTGTTTTCGAGCGGTAGCGGCAACAGCAGTAGCCATACGACAGAGTGAGGGCATAGTGTTATCACACAAATTGTTGGTGCTAGTCCCCCACGCGGTAGATGCCCTGCTAAACCAAACAAAGACCCAATACCTCACGAGTGCACGACTTACAGGATACGAGCTGACACTCTTAGCGCCACACATAACATTGAAAAGATGCGCTACTTTGAACCCTGCCACCTTATTGCCCTATCCGGCCGAGGAGGGTCAGGAAGAAAAACATCATGATTGTGTTTTCCTGACTGAGGAACAGACAAAGGGTCGTGTCGATTTACAGGATGTGCCACTTCCTGATGTGGATGGGGAACTGTGGGTTGATGGATCGTGTTTGAGGCTGCCAGATGGTACGGCTTCCGCAGCATATGCGATCACGACTCTTAAGACAGTGGTAGAAACAGCTAGGATACCACAGAAATCGGCTCAGGCAGCAGAGCTGATAGCTTTAACAAGAGCCTGTGAATTGAGTGCCGGATTATGTGTGAACATATACACGGACAGCCGGTATGCCTTTGGAGTGGCCCATGACTTCGGGCTCCTCTAGAGGGAACGTGGGTTTCTGACATCACACGGGGAGCACATTATGCACGGAGAGTTAGTGCGTGATCTCCTAAATGCGTTGCTTTGCCCCAAGAAAGTAGCGATAGTGAAGTGCAGTGCCCATAAAAAGATTACGGATAAAGTGGGTCAAGGAAATGCCTTTGCAAACAGCATAGCAAGGCAGACGGCTATGTCCCGAACTAGCTCCCCCATGTACGTGGTACAATCACAGGCTGAGAGATGGAGTGATGCTAGAGCAGAGATACGGGATATTCAAAAATCAGTCACGGAATCTGAACTTGCGGCTTGGGCAGCAGATGGGGTACTAGATGACGAGGGTTGTTGGAGAAGCAAAGACATGGAGAAGTGGAAATTGCCTGCGGCTTACTTACAGGCGATGGTCCAGATGACACATGGACTGGCCCATGTCGGAGCTCTTGCAATCACTCGACTTTTAACACGAGTTTGGGAACATCCTGAGATTGCGAATACTGCAAAGAGAGTAGTGCAGACCTGCCTGGTATGCTTGCAACACAATCCTGGGAAGGGGACCCATACTCCGAAAGGAGGGTTCGTTCCACCTTCTGCACCGTTTGAAGTGCTTCAAATGGATTACATCCAACTCGAGCGCTGCAATAACCTGAAGTATGTCCTAGTGGTGGTGTGTGCTTTTAGCAAATGGGTTGAGGCCTACCCCACGAAAGATAATACGGCTTTGACAACAGCTAAGGTGTTGCTTAAGGAATTCTTTCCTCGCTTTGGAGTTTGCAAATTTTTGTGGAGCGATAATGGGCCCCATTTTGTTGGAAAGATTGTGGAATATGTACTGAAGGGGTTAGGGATTCAGCAAAAGTTCCACGCTGTATTCCACCCTCAGTCAGCAGGTTTGGTCGAGCGGTACAATGCCACCTTGAAGCTTAAGCTGGCCAAAATCGTGGCGTCTACATCGTTGAGGTGGCCAGATGCATTGCCGCTAGCACTACTATCTCTCAGATCAGTACCCCACTCACGAACTGGCCTTACGCCCTATGAGGTGGTGTTTGGCCGCCCTATGAATATCTGGGGGATGCCCAAGCCGCGATTAATACATGATGTGCCTTGTGTTATGATGAATGATTATTTGGCACGATTAACAAATGATTTGCTCTCCATTCATCAACAGGTTCGAGAAGCGCTCCCTGATAACTCCACTGGAGAGGGCCACGATCTTCGTCCTGGTGACCATGTAATGGTCCGTTCGTTTGAAAGAGCAAGCAGTTTGGAGCCCAGGTGGACGGGCCCCGAGCAGGTCCTCCTGGCGACCCGCACCGCAGTACGAGTGACGAACAGGAAGCGGTGGGTCCATTCGACACATTGTCGCCGTGTCTCTCCGGATCTGGTGACTCCTGCTGTGTTGACTGATTATAAGGAGATCTTGGAGAAAGAAAAGAGCCCAGCTGTGACGTCGGCCGAAGTGGAGGGAGCCTTCCCGGACCAATCTGCTACCGGAAGAGAGCGCTACGATCTACGTCCACGATAAGAAGATTTTTGTTCCTTTTTATGACTGGTTGGTTACCGCTCCAGGCTTGTGAAACGGAAACCGGGAATTCCAAGGGGGGGGGATCAGTTCTGCCAGAGTAGCGACACCCGTCTTGGCCCGGAGAAGAAAACAACGGCTACCTCGGAGTTCAGCACCGCATTTTTCTTTTTTAGGTATACACGCACGTGTATCTGAGACAATTTGTGAAAACATTGTGAACAATTTGTGCCACTTGAGACTTTGCACAAACTTTCTTGAACTATGGCACCAACGGCATCTCGTGATAAGAAAATATTGGGTGCCTTTCTCTTTGTCTTGACCATTGTGGTGATTGCTGTTATAGCCTGGGTAGTCGAACTTGTGGTGCCTGTACGTGAACATTTGCTGCCGACTACCCCGGCACCGTCTGAACATTTTCATTTTACATTGCCTTTCCATGAAGAGCGCCATCGCCAAACGTACTTAAATAACAGCTTCATTCAGATTCTTCACCACACGCATAATATGACCAATACCTCTAATTGCTGGGTGTGCGGAATGTTGCCTGGGCACCAGAAGAGAGGGGGCACCCCACTTATCCCACTCCCGTTTTCGCACAATGGGTCATGCAACGCCTGGTACACTCTCCTCTTTACTCTGAGATGGCCAACTAAAGGGGGGGTGCTTTTCCGTTTGAATAAAGTATGTTCCCATGACAAGGATGGGTTTCCCCGGGCTGAGGGTACACGTTTCGAATGGGAAGAGTACAGGCCTGATAATGTATCTGCTCCACGTGTATATAGCAATCAGCGAAATGTGAACGTATCTAGTGCCCATGTCATAAATGTCATTGCTACGAAAGCCGATTTATGTATTAGAAACAAGGGCACGATTGCAGTGGGGAAAAGTGAATGTAACATTACTCTCACGTTTGATAGCCCGAATGGCATTTCATTTGTTGCATCTCGAAACACCTATTTTATCTGTGGAACGAAGGGGTATCATCAGCTTCCAGTGGGGTGGTTGGGCACGTGCTATGTATCGTTTGTGCTACCTCCTGTATTCATTGCCCCTCCAATGTACCACAACGATTATACATTGTACCACGACTTCGTTTTGAACAGAGTTAAACGAACTGTTGCCCTAGAGGACATTGATCAAACGGACACTGCATTACAACAGTATGTGGATTTTAATCTGGGACTATTCTCCTTTGTGGGGGCTGCATTGAACAGCCGGAAAATCAGACGGCTGACACGCGTTGTTGAGGCTGTTGCGAATGACACTGCTGTTGCCCTGGGGAATATTACAGAGGAACTACAGATTTCCAGAATTGTCACCCTCCAGAACAGAATGGTGTTGGACGTTGTTTTGGCTGATCGTGGGGGGGCATGCAGAATTATCGGAAGCAGCTGTTGCGTATACGTCCCGGACAATTCTCCATCTGTGTATGATGCTATTTCCAAACTGCATAAGATAGCTGCTGAGATACACCCAGACAATGGGACTTGGACACTTTCAGGATGGTTCTGGTCCATGATTGCGACGTGGGGCTGGAAACTGTTGACAATTCTCTGCATACTTGTGGGAGCAATGTTCTTTATATGCTTGTGTATTCAATGTGGCCCTGCTTTATGTTCAATGTGTCTATCAGCTTGCTTACCATCGAGGCGAGCTCTTGCCCATGACAAAATGATGCTACACAAAGAAGTGACACAAATTATGTTAATAGACATCGAGGACGAACATCCTGACTATGTTCATTATGAGGTAGATTCAGCTAAACGCTAAAAGGGTCGTCTGTCGTAATTGGCCCGGCCGCATTAGCGATTAGCTGAACCTACACGTTGTCCTCCTTAACTTGGCTATATACGATAACGCCATTTTGTATGTTGCAGCGGCCATCTTAGATCATGAGCGGCCTCGTGGCCGACGTGCCCTTTAGTCCGTTGTCCGTTCCACTGACCATGCTTATCTGCCCAGCAACAGGCTATTTTTAGTACTGGTCAAGCCGCACATGCGCAGTTCCCACTGACCCGTAAACCTTCAGGAATGTGCACCAAACTGACCAGCGGAGTTGTGCCCCCTCCAATGAGCTGGCAGTATTCCAAAACATGACCATATATGTCTCGAAAATGTGTCTTAACTTGTGCCGCCTATCTTTTATTGCCCCAAAACTGTATATAATATGAGGTCGCACCGATGTTCGGTGTGATACCTCTTGCATTACCGAAGGGTGCTGTTTGAGTGTACCACCACCCCATGGGGTTTTAATAAACTTGTTCTTTGCATTTTACAGTTTCCGTGCCAACAGTTCTTGAGTGTGAGTGGGTTATCTCCGGAGCGTGTAGGCCTTGAGAACCCCGAAATACTTCAGAGGGACAAAAGGATGTTGTCGGCATATAGACGGATGGTGTGTGTGTATGCCCCGATCTTAATGCCATGCACATCCGGGTTAGACCGTATCGACTGTGCCAGCGGCTCCATGTGTAAGGCGAAGAGCAAGGGCGACAGTGGGCATCCCAGCCTTGTGCCACGCTCGACGGGAAAGCGGGGTGATGAGTGTCCATTGTCCTTGACCGTCGCCGTGGGACGAGAGTAGCAATTAAGGGCCCATGTGCGAAACTTATCGCCCAGCCCTGCCTTCACCAGCACTTGCTCTAGGTAAGGCCAATGAACTCGATCAAACGCCTTTTCCGCGTCTATCGCTAAGAACATATATTCTCCCGTCGTCCTCGTGGCCTTTTCTATGAGATGCAGCGCCCTTTTTGTGTTGTCCACCGTGTGTCGCTCCGGTATGAAACCTGCCTGGTCAGGGTCGATCAGGGAAGGCATGAGAGGTGCGAGCCGTGTCGCCAATATACTAGTGTAGAGCTTAAGGTCAATGTTGAGTAGGGAAATAGGTTGGTAGGCCTCGCAACGTGAGCGGTCCTTACCAGGTTTGTGGATGACCGAGATGGTCGCTTCCAAAAGTTCCCCCGGAATCGTCCCGGGGTCAGCAAAAGAATTAAAAAGAGCCGTCAGCAGCGGCACGACCTGCGCACAAAACGTTTTGTAAAATATGGCAGAGAAACCGTCCGGGCCAGGGGCTTTGGCCAATTTAAGGCGAGAAATAGCCGCAATGACCTCTTCCGGACGGATAGGCCGGTCCAAGGACTCTGCCAGCTCAAGGGTCAGGGACGGAAGTGACACGGACTCCAAGAACTTCTCCCCTTCCGCTACGTCCAAAGAGGATCCCGCATACATAGAAGTATAGACGGCGCTAAAGGCCGCAGCTATGTCTGCATCCTCAGTGACTACCTTCCCATCCTGTGTGTAGATCTCCTGAACCGTGTGCCGCTGCCGGACCTCCCGCAATGCACGCCCCAGCATTCTTCCACACCTGTCACCCCCGGTGTAATACATGTGTCGTACCCTCACCGTCGCGTATTCCGCCCGATCCTGGTCTAGCGTCGCTAGCTGCTGCCGCGCCTGCCGTAACTGCCTCCATATTCTCGGCGCCGCCGTGCGCTGGTGTATGAGTTCAAGTTTGCACCTTTTCTGTGTCAATTCCTCTCGCTTGCGCACTCGCTCCGCATTTTCAGCTACCGAAACCGCAATCAATTCCCCGCGGAGGACTGCCTTAAGCGCCGCCCAGCGAGTGGCCAATGAGGTGTCCGTTGTGTTGTTGTGTGTTAAGTAGTCTCTAATAGTCCCCTTAAGCCTTTCAACCACTTCAGTCCGGTGTAGTAGTGTGTTGCGCAGTTTCCAGGAATGTGCTGTTTGGGTAATCGGGGGGAGGGCGAACACCGCCACCACTGGGGAATGGTCAGAGAGGGAAGCAGCCCCGATGTCAACCTTTGAGGCAAGTGCATGTAAAGTGGAAGAGGCTAAGAAGTGATCGAGGCGTGCATAGGTCTTATGAGCATTAGAGTAGTATGTATACCCCTTCTCGCTCGGGTGCAAGCTGCGCCACAAATCTACCATTCCCATGTCTTTTAATCTAGCGACTCCCTCTACAGAGAGTGTACCAGCCTGCGAGGAGCGCTGCCCTGACCTGTCCTGCAAAGTGTCCATCACTAAATTCAGATCCCCTCCCACAAGGATGTGGCGGTCAGGCAGAGCGGCAATCTCCTTGAGGGCTGTGTGTAAGAACTTCTCCTGGCCTTCATTCAGAGCATAGATAGAACATACAGAGAAAGTGGACCCCCCTAGGGAGAATATATAGGACAACAGCCGCCCCTTCATTTCCACCCCCTTCTGCAACACCTTCCCCCTGAATCGTTGTCCCACTAGAATCGCCACACCGGCCGTTTTAAGGGGAGATGAGGAGTAAAACTGGTGTGGAAAACAGTGAGACCGCATCCTGGTGCAGTCTTTCTGTAAAAGGTGGGTTTCCTGCAGCAGACAAATGTCTGCTTTGGAGGCTTCCAGAAGGGAGAGTATCGCCTTCCGTTTCACTGGGTTATTAAGTCCTCGCACATTCAGCATGAGGACCTTCAATTCAGTCGGGGGCATGGGAGATTCTACGGGGAACTGGAGCCCCCCAGAGTGCTGTGTCACTCAGCGACCAATGTTTCCCCATTGGACGCCATCTGCTTAGCGGGAAGTGTCAAAATACATGCTCCCTACCTGTAGGGACAGGGTCACCCAATGCCGTACCAAAATTGTCACCGGACCTGGAACCTGTCCACCCTCCCACGCCCCTCCCCGCTCACCCCTACCCAACTGAACCCCTGATAACGAAAAATAGAACACCATAATAAAACCAACAAATCGAGACATACTTATTGTCCATCATCCGAGGATGATTGGTGAAACAGGAAGAAAGACGCCCGCAGGTGAGACTGACGATCCACACCCGGTCTCTTCTGACGTCCAGCAGGGACTTCTTCTAGAACAAACGAACGGTTCCGTCCGGGACGTTTCGACTGCCCACAGGGTGTGTGCTCAGTACAGTGTCCTCACGCGTCCGTGGTGGCGTCCGTCTCTTTGGCCACGGATGCCACTGCTGCCCCCCTCTCTCGCAAGGTGTCCGATAGGTCCGGCTTAGTTGCTACTGCCTGTTTGCCGACTTTCTGCCATTCTTGGGAACGACCCCGTCGCCGAAAAGGGGAGACATTGGTATCTGTCGGGCTGTTGTTTGGGTCCAATCCCAAGAGTTCGCAGGCCGCCTCTAGCGACCGAATCTGGATAAGCTTGGACTTCCATTTAAAGACAAGCCTAAACGGATGCCCCCAAGAGTAGGGTATTCCTTGCTTCCGTAGGAAGGTAGTGACTGGCCAGAAGCTCCTGCGCTTGGCCAGGGTGGAGGCCACAAGATCTTGATATAGCACAGGTCGGTGATCACGAAATTCTAGGGGAGAGTGATCACGCGCCTCCTTCAGAATTCTCTCCTTGAGCTGGTAGTCGTGGACACAAACCAAAATGTCTGGTGGCGGAACTCTGGGACCTCTCGGAAGGCCAACTCGGTGCACCCTGTCCACCTTGATTTCCTGTGCCTCCTCATCGTTCAGAACGTGTTGAAAGAGCGCCTCCACGTAGCCTCGCAGGTCTGTCCCCTCTCCCTTCCACGGCACCGCCCGGCTCCGTATGTTGTTCTGACGAGATCTGTTCTCCAAATCTTCCGTGTGTGCTTGGAGGTCAAGGTTTTGTTCCGTGAGGCGCAAGATATCTTGCTGGATGATGCACATCTTCCGCAGTGCCCAAGTCATGCTCCTCCAACGTCGAGACCCGCTCTACCACTGCATCGACATCACGCCTCATCTCCCTCAGGTCCGAAGCTAGCTGGGAGCGTAGTTCAGTAATGTCCTCCTTATACGCCGCAAAAAGTTCTAGCAAAAAGTCTTCGGTGGCTGGTGCGTCAGGGTCGTCGCGGCGTGGGGATTTGTCACTGACCGGTGACGTTGACGGGCGCTTTCTTTTAGCAGCCTGACCTTTTTGGGCCTATTCAACGCCATGTTGCAGTCTTCCGGTGAGAACTGGTGCGAGGTGACTCTAGTTTCGTCCCCATGTCCCCACAGTATATCCCGGCGCTACACTTCACGCGCCAATACCAGTCCAACTGGGGTGTAATCAGCTGTTGGGGCCCACACTCCGACGATACACAGGGCTGATGTGGCGGGGGGGGCGTTGGCTTCAAGATGTAGGCTGCCTCGCAATCGGCACGGGAGCAGGCCGCAACGTTAGGCCTTACCCCTCCCTCCGTAGACCTGGTGAGCGAGGTGCCACGTATGTCTCCCGCCCCAGGCGCAGTGCGATCGCCCTGGGTCCCGTAGGCCTCGCCTCTCCTCCATTCTGTCCAGTGATGCTCTCTGGTAGTCCTCGTGCAGGCCCCGCGTTCAGCGCTCCCGCGTGCTCTGCGCGCTTTCGATGTCTCAACCGGGAGGCCCCCAGGCCCAGATCCCGTGAACCTCAGGCGCCGTTCGCCTGGATCCTGTAGGCCTCACCACTCCCTCGCCTCGTCCAGAGCGGTTCTCTGGCAATCCCAGCGCCGACCCCGCGGTCACAATTCTTGGGGCCCCTGTGTGCCACCGGAGCCCCAGCTGGAAGGTCCCCGGGCCCAGTCCTCGTGGAGTACAGGCGCCGGCCGCCGAATCGCAGACCGTGAAAGGGGTGGGGGGTCGTCCTGCCAGCCGTCCCTGCTCTGCCGGGCCGGAGCCTCGCCTACGTAGGGCCGCGGGGGAGGGCCGCCGATTACCTCCAGGCGCTACGCCGTACTTGCCCAACGCTCAACTGCCCTCGCTGTCACCCATAGTCACTGACCGGGGTCGAGGTGCTAATTCTTTGGTCCCTGACGCTGGAGATCGTACGCCCCGTCCGGCGCGCTGCAGGCTCCGCCGCACTGCTACGCGACCTTGGGGATGCGTAGGTCGCACAAGCCGCACCTCCCCGCGGTTCCAAGAATTGCCGATGTGTCCGTACAACGGCGCCGCCTGGGTCTCCGATGTGCCTCCGTGCCTCGACACACCACCCGGACCGCAGATGGGCACCCTGCGGGGAGCTAATCAATCCTTTAATGGGAACGGCGCCATCTTGGCCACGTCCCTATTCGGCTGATTTTTAAGGAATATTTGTAGCTTTCAAAAGTCGACACTTAGAAACTTTTTGGGAGAAAAAGTGTCCATATTATCCTATGAGGAAAAATTAGTTATCTGTTTCGATGTAAGTAATCGTCCTTTTTAGTTAGGGTTCTGGGATTAGGCTCAGGGGTCTCCCAGGGTCAGTAATGCACTGTTGTTGCACCCTCAGCGGCACTCAGGCGGCTGGGTGCAGAGTGTTGAGACCCAATGTTATCCTATGAAGGATAGGGTTGTTGGCGGCTGACAAGCAGGCCACAGGGTTGTGGGAGCAAAGCTCCTAGGGTTAAGCTCAGGGTAAGTTGGGGACCAAGTTAGCTCAAAAGGGGCACCCTCCGCGGCGCTAGGGCAGCCAGGTGCAGAGTGCTATTTTGAGGTCGGGTGCCCTGTTGATTTCATGGAGATTCTCCGGGACAAAGAAACACTGCAAGCTCTGGGATGCGGATCTTCCAGGAGTGGCCACCACTTTGAGGGGTAAGTTGGGATATAGAGGGATGGTTAGGGACCACTGGGTTGGGCACACAAGGCTGTTGGGCGTCAGGTGCAGGGGTGCCTTTGGACGTCAGATTTTCTTACCCGCTCTGGTGACGGTAGGATTTAGGCTGCAGGCGTCGTCAGAAGGCTTGAGGCAGGTCAGGGGTCACCAGATCTCCGGTCAAGATCGCGGGGGGGACCTCCTCGTGGTGTTAGTTCACTCAAACACGGGCCGGGCTTGGCGGGTGCAGAGTGTGCTGGATTCGCGGTTTCTGGCTGGCACCAGAAGCTGCTGTTTAAACACGTCTGGTGCTCACAGGAGAAACAGCTTGGAAAGTGAATGCAGGCAGGTCCTCCGGGGTTTTTGAGGTTGGTGGCCGCTGGACATGCCAGGGCTTCACAGGCGCAGGTTCGAGGGGAGACAGGCCTGTAGGGCTGGGGCCAAGTCAGTGGGCGCCGTCCTCTTATTAGTTCTGCACGGTTTCTCGTCCTTCTTTTCTTGTGGTTGCTGAATCTGAGGAAGGAAGGCTCAAGGCGCCTCTAAATACTAAATTTAAGGGCGTTACAGGTAGGTAAAGGGCAGGGACCAATGGGTCCCTTCCCTGCGGTGGGTACAACCCCTATTCTGCCACTCTCCAGTGGGAGGGGGGCATCAGCCTGTCCCGGGTTGGCTGGGTCCCCCCATCCTCAAGATGGCAGCGGCTCGAGGTTGTGCTTCACCTCGTCTCCCCCACCTTAGGGGTAGAGATGGCAGAGGTGGGCAAACCTCTCTTCATCCCTTGTTTTTCCCGCTGGTTCTCCTGCCCAAAGTGGAGGGTAGAACCAGTGGGGACCAGTTGTTGAGTTCAGCAAGTGGTCTGGAGAGGCTCACAAAGGCGGTATGCCTTTGAAGCTTCTCCTTCGTGAACCCAGCCCATCCTGGGGGAGGATGCTTGGCACCTCGTCCCAGGATGTGTATTGTTTCAAGTCCCCGAGAGCTGCAAGCTCTCAACCCAGGGGTCCAGAAAAATGTCTAATGGTGGCAGCCTCGGCAGCCACTCAGTCAGGTCACTGGGAGTTGGTCGAGTTTCAGGGGACATCTCTAAGATGCCCTCTGACGCGCATTTTACATTAAATCCCACACTGGCATCCGTGTGGGTTTATTGTGCTGAGAAGTTTGATACCAAACTTCTCAGTCTTCAGTGCAGACATTATGGTGCTGTGGAGTTTGTGATGACAAATCTACTCTTAATGGCAGCACTACACTTATAGTGCCCAGGAATGAACCTGGGTACTGTAGAGGTACAGGGCTCATGCACCTGTATCCTCACCAGTGGCATAGGGCACCCAGCTAGAGGGGTGACTGATGGATGCCAGGGCAGTGGTTTGTGGGCATGGCACACAGGGATGTGTGCCATGTCGACTCTTCATTTTGTTCTGCACCAAGACACGCAGCCTGCAAAGGTAGTGTGTGTCAGGGTACAGGGCCTCTAAGGGTGGCACAATAAGTGCTGCAGCCCTTAGGGGCCTTGTCTGGTCACAGTGCCCTGGGTACCTGTGGTACCGTTTACCAGATGCTTACCTGTGGCCAGAGATGCCAAATGGGTTTAGGCTTCAATGCAGGTTTAGGGAAGGAACACATGCCTAGGGTACCTGATTCGCAGGAGCCCAGGGCACACTCAGTCAAAGTACATCAGCAATTCAGCAAAAAGTGGGAGCATACCATGCAAGAAAGAGGGCACTTTCTCACAACGAGTGTTACTGAACTTTCAGGCAGATCTGAAGAGGTAGAGGAAACAACCTCTGACCATCATGGGGAGGGCCACCATGTACAAGATGGTAACACTACCTCAACTCCTTTATATTCTGCAAAACACATGCCATAAAATACCAGACACTATTTTTACTTCCATTAACAGTGAACTACATACCTTCTATGGGACGGAGCCCACCAGCAAATAGTGCTCCGAACACTGCAGAGCAATCAATATAACTGAGCATACATGAATTAACGACTTCTTTTCCCAACTGTATGTTTCACGTTTCAATCAACAAAATTAATACTAATATCATAAAGAGAGAGCCCAAACCTTTGAGGCGGGTAATCTCAGGAACCACAGCACCAATCACAACACCCAATACAACGTTGGAAAGGGCAGTTGCAGCAGAAGGACATAGGCTATGCAGACGCCCACCATATACATTTAAAAGGTAAAAGAACCGTGCCAGCAAAGTAGTCCCTTGTGGGCGTGTCTGCGTTGTGCTGTGGGCGTGTGCTGGGGGTGTGACAAATGCTGGGGGAGAGTGGTACGTTCCGCCCTTCATGCCATGTCTCATATCGTGTGCTAATCCCACCCTGCTCCCTTTAAATGCCCCTGCACCCTATAATCATAACCCACCCTTACTCCTTAAAATACCCCAACACCCTTAAACACTAACCCATCTTAACCCTATAAATATACCCTGTACCCCAAAACCCAAACCTATCCCTAAACTCTAAAAATACCCCTGTACCCCAAAACCCAAACCTAGCCCTGAACCCTATAAATACCCCTGTATCTCAAAACCCAAACATACCCCTGAACCCTATAAATACCCCTGTACCCCAAAACCCAAACCTAGCCCTGAACCCTAAAAATACCACTGTACCCCAAAACCCAAACCTAGCCCTAAACCCTAAAAATACCCCTGTACCCCAAAACCCAAACCTAGCCCTGAACCCTAAAATAACCCTGTACCCCATTAACCCAAGCCTACCCCTAAACCCTAAAATACCCCTCTACCCCAAAACCCAAACCTAGCCCTGAACCCTAAAAATACCCCTGTACCCCAAAACCCAAACCTAGCCCCGAACCCTTAAAATACCCCTGTACCCCAAAACCCAAACCTACCCCTGAACCCTAAAAATACCCCTATAACCCAAAACCCAAACCTAGCCCTGCACCCTAAAAATACCCCTGTACCCCAAAACCCATACCGATCCCTAAACCTTAAGACTACCCCTGTACCCCATAACCCAAAACTATATCTGAACCCTTAAAATACCCAAACACCCCAAAACATATACCTCAGTACCCCAAAACATATACCCCTATACCAGTGGTTCCCAAAGTGTGCGCCGCGGCGCCCCAGTGCGCCGTGATGAGAAGCCAGGGGCGCCGTGGCGCAGGATGTGGGTAGTGGAAACTGCCACCTGAGAAATGTTCCATCCCTTCCCTGTGAAGTGTGGCGTATGCTGCACCCGAGCGTCTTGATTAGGCTATAGTTCATGATGGTATAAATGCAAAACGGCCTGACAAAGCAAAGCAGATGAATAATTGTAGAAATAGCAAGGGACACAGGCAGGCCGCCCCCCCCACCCCCGACGAACCTGTTTGGGTTAGGTCCTATGTTCCTCCTAATCTGCGCGCCTGGGCGGCAGCCACAGTGTATTTATCACCGCACAGGGGGCCTTAAGGAGTGCACAAAATAAAGGAATCTCCTGCTGACAGGAGAAGTGCTCTCGATGGCCTGCTAATGAATAGGTGTGATATTTTTCCTCCTGAAGGTGCGACTCCCCTGCCCCACCATCGCCATTCTCTGAAGAGAATCAAGTGACAAACTGTTTTTGAGATGGCAATAGCAGACAAGATGTAAATACTTTGCAAGCATTGTTTTGCGGGTACTACAATTTTTATAATAAAAGCAAAAGATGTTGCTAATACAAAAGCCTCAGCCGATCCAAGAAAATAGTGTCATGTTCAACCTTTAATTAGGGAGGTAGAGAAATGCCGAGCTGGGAAAAAAATGAGGCCGGTTGAAAATTACTGCCATAAAATAATCTGCATCTCAGACATGCTGTTCTCCACCTCTAGGACGCACATTTCCCTAATAAACCAACTTTGTTGAAAATGTTTCGATATTACATTCTTCCCTGTGTGCACATTTGAAAGCTGCTTTCCCTTTCCCTGTGCAGAAATGATTTCCTGACTTTTCTCATATGTACCAGTACATGGAAATCATGAAATTCCCTTGTTGAAAAGGTGCTGAGAAGTGCCAGAAATCTCCCTACTAAAGCAAAAAAATTGCAGGTAACCGGTATCAGACAGGACCTGCCCATTAAAAAAGCTTCAATTAGAACATCTGTTTGCTCTTACCTCAAAACATGATAAACATAGTGGCATGCCAGTTGATTGCCGGGACGTTGCCTTCAGTCCATCATTAGAGCAGTTGCCTTTGTATATATGGGATGATATAGACCAGTGGTTACCAAAGTGTGTGCTGCGCCCGGGTGATCCCCGCCCGCCCCCCGCCCACCGGTAAAAAAAAATGTGGGGAGCCACGGCCAACTGCCAATTAGGCCAAGGGAGCCACGGGTCAAAAAAGTTTGGGAACCACTGCCCTATACCCATACTTACCTTATACAAACATTTTTAAAAAACATGTTTTTACCATTCATGCATTTACAACAAATTTTGTTGTAAATGTACGCGTGGTAAAAGCATATAAAATGTAATGCCATGCGTTATAATGGCATTACGGAGTCATGGTACTTTCGTAATGAAAGTATGCGGAGTGATGGTATGCGGAAAGAAAGTTGCGGAATAATGGGTGTTTACCCTCCCCCGGTAAGTACATTGGTGGCACGGCGGCCCACATCTCCAGCAACATACTCATATTTTTTCACCACCCATTTGAAAAATGCACAGGTCTCTCTCATTGATGGCCAGCACGGACATACACTTTTAGACACACCTCCCGCCACAAGTTCTCGAATTGCGAACTTTAGAGCTGGGGAGCTACGTCCGAATCTCTGCATCAGCGCAACATCCTGTGATTCCAGGCAAATCGCTTTGTCTCCCCGTGCCTACCACAAATGAATGTGTTCTTCTGTAATCTAAATTGTGCTCATGCCATGTTGTTGAGTTTGCGCTATATAATATTGCAAGGAAAAATAAAGTAGGGAAACTCGAGTTCACACACTACTGAACGCGCACTCTTAAGTGCATCAGCAGTGCACTGTGAATCGGAGCGTTTCACAGGCCTGTCACAGATAAGAAATGCTATCTAAACGAAATCCTACAAAACAATATACTACTGGCCGACAGTAATTCATACCCGGACAACGTCGAGAAGGGCTGCTAGTTAAAAATAAAGTTAAAAAAAACTTTAGACATAGACCTTGTCGGACCGAGGACATGCTTAGGTACCAACCCGACAACCAACCCCATCTACCTCAGTGCCACTAAGCAACACAGTTCCAACTCTAAACCATCTGTACCAAAATCATCAGAGCCGAAGGACTGTAGACCTTAATCAGCTTCCTGTTAAACACACTCCGGAAAAGATGGACATTCGTCAGAGAAAGATTCAAATTCAAGAAGGAACTGGTTCAATTATTGCCTCTACACCACCAAAGAGGAAATTAATATTTGAGGAGACACTAGAAATTCCTCGTTCTAAAAAAAAGACAAAGGATAAAGCCACCAGTCTTACTCAGCATCTTCCTCCACCACCTCCATCTCCTCTACCACTGTCTCCAACACATGACCCACTTAATGCTTCACCTCTAGGGCTCACCAAATTTAGACCATGGGGGTGTAGGTGGGCCATTAGGGGATCCTGACCCCTGGGATATGTAAGATACTGATCCGACAACTCCCAACAATCCAGATTTATATCCAGCTTGTCCCTCCCCTCCTGAAGATGCCACTTCCTTTCATCAGGTTATCGTTAGGGCAGCAACTTTTCATAGTGTTGAGCTGCATAAAGAACCTCTAGACCAGGATTTTCTATTTGACACCCTCTCTTCCACTCACAAGCTCACCCAGTAGTTGCCCAAGCATCCTGGCATTATGAGACATGCTGAGAACATTTTCAAAGTCTGTGCCCAGGTCATATACCCAAGGTTGGACAAAAAATAGAAAGCAGCTACCTCTGACCCAGCTTTATCCGGAGTCAGGTTCCACTGTACTCTATTGTTGCAACTATTGCTCATAAAAGGGCAAACAGTCCGGCTACTGGGAACACTCCACCTCCTGAGAAGGAAAGCAAGTGCATCAATGCGGCTGGCAAAAGGTTTGCTGCACAAGCAGCCAATCATTGGCTTATTGTCAATTCACAAGCCCACCTATCCGGCTATTATAAAGCCCGTTGGGATGAAATGGAAGAACTCTTGCTGTACCTTCCCGAGAAATATTGCAAAAGAGGCCAACAAATTGTCACAGAAAGGCAGGCAATTACCAACAATTCCATCCGCTGCGCCCTAGACGCAGCGATACAGCAGCTAAAGGTATTAATATCAGCATGCTTCTTAGAAGACGCTCACAGCTTAGATGTTCAGGATTCAAGCCAAAGATCCAGCAGGCAGTCTTAAATATGCATTTTGTTAAAGAGCAGCTTTTTTGGACCGCAGGTAGATACTACACTTGACAAAATGAAAAAGGACACTGACACAGCTAAGGCCATGGGGGCGTTTGAAATTGCCACTCTTAACGGCTCCTTTCGTTACTCAGTCTGCAGAGGTGCATATAAATCCACAGACACAACCACTTCCCAACAAAAAAAAACAGTCCACCTACAGTAAGGGTTATTTCAGAGGTTTTTGTGGAGGAAGGAAAAACAAGCAAGGGTACACATGCGCCCTTTACAGCAATTTCTAGCTCACCAGTGGTCTCAATCACAGGGTCACCTTGAAGATTTAGTATGTTTAGACAGCCTAGCTTACACATTCTCTGCAATGGTGGAACACCAACAATCTGTTAAAGGGGCGGCCTTTTCTGGACCCTGTGTGTATGAAGGTGGATACCTGACTATGGTTGCCACCAACTTTTTGCCTAGTGTTTAGCTTGTTTTCGACTTAGTTGGCCTAGGTTCCTGCTAATCAGGGCCCCAGGCTATCTGCTCTCACTTTAAAATGGACTCCATGTGCCCTAGGTACATCTCCAATTGGATACTGGGTCACCTTATGAGCCCCTGTACAGTGTGCTATAGGTACCCAGGGCAGAGGTGCACCCAAGGCCTACCAGGGGCTGCAGCATGTATTATGTCACCCCTGGCTGGCCACTCAAATAGACACAACTGGCTGATCACTCAGCTGGGGCAATGTCATGTTATCACCCCGTGCTCTAAGCCTACGTACAACCACTGAACTTATGAGCTTCCGCAAAAAATTGAAAACCTGGCTCTTCTGCCAGTTCCATCTTCTGGCTCATTCTTCCACCTCAGGATCGTCCGCATGCGCCATGAGACTCCCTTGGGATGTGATATGTGCGCAATACAAGTATCCAGACTAGACTAGACTAGACTAGACTAGTATTCCTATACCTACTTACATATAGGCACATAGTAACCTATAAGTCACTCCTATGGCAGGCCTTAACAATCCTGGAGGCAGAGTTCTTGGTTATGTGTGAGATGGTGCTCTAGCATGAGCTGAGCCTGTCTGCAGCTTTCGGAACCATGTCCTTATAGCTGTTCTATGATATTGCCATACCATATACACTTAAGTGCATTATGAACCTTGCGGTTAATGCTAACTTTGGTTTGGCTTTATCAAAACATGTCGTGTAAGGTGTCATACACTTTGGAATACTACCCCCTCGCCAATTCTAACGACAGGGGTAGCATTCCACCCTTCTAGAGGGAGAAAACATGTTGAAACTACTGTACCCGGTTAAAGTTAACCAGAGCCCCAGCATCACAAAATGGATGCTGCTGCCACAGACACAAGTCTGGCCTCCTGCTGCTGGGAGTCCTTCCAGTCATGGAGGTTTGGACAATAGGTTTCCTGCTTGGGGAGGTGCGAGCACCACCCCAGACAGGAGGATGTGTATTGGGACAGGGAGGGCTGAATAGAAACAGACACTGCCCGGAGCACACTAGGTGCTCCATGCATACCCCAGTTCAAACCGGTTGCTGGGGCACTCCAGCCCCAGCTTTGGCGCGAAACTGGACAAAGGAAGGGGGTGTAACCAACCCCCTTCCTGGTCCCACCCATAGGAGGGACCTAGTGAGTAAATCAGCCCCCTTTAGTTGTATAAAGGTAGGAGCTGACACAGGAGACTTTAGATTAATCCTGGAATCGACTTGAGACGAAACTCTGGACCCTTCGACATTCACCTGAGCTGAAGACTGAAGAATCTCCCTTGTGGCCAAGGAGTGACCACCCTGGGTAACCAGGCACCATCCAGCAACTCAACGGCTTGCTTTGTCCCCGTTCCCGCTGGAACCCGAGCACAGAGCCCAACAAGATCCATACTCCCAGACCTCTTTGACCCCACTGCACGACTCCAGCACAGCTGAGCACCGTGGAAGGCGTTGAGACACGTGGGACCGGACATCTTGGAAAGTCTGCAACTTGCTAACAGCGCAGCTCCTGAGGCATCCTCGAAGCTGTGCACTGCGGACTGAGACACCCCGACACCGAGCTCCACCTGCACCGAAGACCAGCCCTCCACACTCCACGAGATCTGCGTGGGGCCCTTCTGCTTGTGTTCTTCTCGACTCGTCCAGTTGCTGGCCCGTTGGCTTGTAGCCCTGTGGCGACGATCCTCTTGAAAATCCATTGCTGGTCTGGTTGCTCCAGACTGGCCCTTGCTTCCATGCAAAGGTGAAGTACCTCAGACCCTCCTGATCTGCACCAGAAGCCTTTTGTGTATCCTGCGTGGGTTGCCTTTGCTTAGGCTTGTTGGCTCCGATCTTGAAGCCGACCCCTCCATCTGCGAGAACCTTCGTGGGACAGCTCCTCTCCAGCACCTGGTCGTCCTCGACGCCTCCTGGTCCGCGTGGCTGCAAAGACAAGCTTCATGACAGCGCCTGATTGCTCCTCGACGACGTCTGGTTCCTTCCTGGTTCCACCCGGTCACTGGCTAGTGACCTAGACTCTGTCCCCTCTGCTTATAGGTCTTCTTCAACTCCGATCCACCCTTGGATCCACCCGGACATCTTCCTCCTGGTCGCCTGCAGCATCTTCTTCCAAGGCTCCATAGGAATCAACGAGAAAACCCGACACACTTTGACACCTACGCACACGCAGCCCGTGGGTGAGGTAACGCGAGTACTTCGGTGCTCCTGTAGGGATTGACTATCCTAGTGTCTAGTTTTGTTAGTTGCGTCTTCCTAGTTAGACCGGAAGTGTCCTAAATCTCCATTTACTTATCTTTTAAATACCCATTGACTTTCTATTGACTCTCGCGTGAGTGCACTGACACTGCACGCGCCGCCTGTGGGCCTCCTACTCCTACCCTAAGGGTCAGATAGTGTAGCCCCAGTGATTCCCTAGACCTCTTCCTTTCCCAAGTCGTGGTTCTTATACCGACCAGACTGGAGGTGCGAGCTGTCTCACGAGGGTGTCTGCTGTCGGCGATGCTGGACCCAGGATTGGGGCAACAAGCCTTGGCTAAGGCAAGCCCACGCAGTGGAGACAAGATGGCGTCTGGAGTGGACCAGTAGAGTCCGGGTTGCTCCTCTTTTGGACGGGAGCAAGGGCCAGTCTGGAGCAACCAGACCAGCGGTGTAATCGTCGTGGTACGTCGTCAGGAAGGCCACTAGCCAACGGGCAAGTGACCGGACAACGCGGTAAGCAGCAAAGAGCAGAAGGGCCCCACGCAGATCTCGTGGATGCTGGGGGGCTGGACTTCGGTGCTGGAGCTGCTCAGGGTTAGGGCTTCTCAAGCCCCAAAGCACTCACTCGAGGATCCATTGGCGGTCGTGCTGGTTAAGCGTCGTGCAGTTTCAGAAGATGGCCGGTCCCTCAGGTCTCGTCACACCCACGAATCTCAGCTGGGCTGATGATGCAGGTAGAGGTCAGAGATGCCAGGGAATCCAGGTCTCGTCGAACTGGGCAGTCTTAATCCGGAGGATGGACGTGCAGCAAACCGCGATGCTTAGATGGTGTGTGTGGGTGCAGGGTGGCTACTCCGTAGCCACAAGGGAGAGTCTTCAGCAAGTATCAAGAGTTCCTTTCGTGGAAAGTCGTTCAAGATTCAGAATTATCTAATTTGGGAAGGGGGCCCGCTCCTACCTTTATTCTAAGAAAAGGGGCTGGCACGCGACTAGGTCCTGCCCATGGGTGGGACCAGGAGGGGGGTGGTTACACCCCTCTCCCTTGTCCGGACTTTCCCCAGCTCAGGGGCTGGTGTGCCCCTGGAACTGGTTTGAGCCGGCATATGCACAGTGAGCACCGGGGTGCCACTTGCAGTCACCTTCCTCTCAGCCCTGCCTACCTGAGATACACAAAACCCTGTCTGGGGTGGTGCTAGCACCGCACCTGACAGGAAACCCTTTGTCCAAGCTCTCCTCGCTGGAAGGTTCCCAGCTGCAGGGGGTCAGACTTGTGTCTGTGGTGGCAGCATCCATTTTGTGATGCTGAGGCTCGAGTTAACTTTAACCGGGGTCACAGTTACATACATGTCATGTCCCTCTAGAAGGGTGGAATGCTAACCCCGTCGCCAGAATTGGCGAGGCGTTAGTATTCCAATTCGTATGATACCTTACTCGACATGTTTTGATAAAGCGATACCAAAGATAGCATATAACCGCGAGGATTATAATGCACTTAAGAGTATATGTACGCGTTATCATGGAACAGCTATTAGGACTTGGTTCCGCAAGCTGCAAACGGGCTCAGCTCATGCCAGAGCACCATCTCACACGATTCCAAGCACTCTGCCTTAAGGATTGTCAAGGCCTGCCATAGGAGTGACTGATAGGAATACGGGTGTCCATTTTAGGGTTAGATATAGGTATACTATATCTAAAGCAAAGGGTGATTACACCACCTTGCCCCAGCTGTCGTGCAGCCAGTTGTGTCAGATTTAGATGACCAGCCAGGGGTGGCATAATACATGCTGCAGCCCTTGGTAGGCCCTGGGTACACCTATGCCCTGGGTACCTAAGGTACACTGTACAGGGACTGATAAGGTGACTCAGTATCCAATTGGGTATGCACCTAAGGTACATGGAATCCATTTTACAGAGAGAGCAGTAGGCCTGGGGCCCTGAATAGCAGGGTCCCAGGTCAACTAAGTCGGAAAACCAGCAAAACACCAGGCAAAAAAGTTGGGGGCAACCATAGTCAGGTATCCACCTTCCTACACAACCCCCAAACCCCCCCCCCCCCCCCACCCCCCAACCGAAAGGAGATAAGGCTATCCTTGACCAGGTAAGCCTATATTGCCTGAGTGGCCATATGAGGTGGTACCTGCACTGGCATGGTTACCCCCTATATCATGGTCCACTAAGCAATCCCTCGCCCTAAGGGTATCTGAGGGTCTCCACCATAGGGAATCACTACCTGTGGTGTGTTTTGGCAAAGTAAAAGGCTGGTGTGGGAATGGAGTACTGAAGTGAGACTCCACTACTGTTGGGCTCAACTTCCTCCAATCACTATCCACCATATGTGCCTTTCTTTCCAGTACTGAGTTGCTATGAGCTCTCAGGGTCAACCTCTGGCTACCTGAAGCTGGAGGCTGAGTCCCTCTGTTTGGCTTACTGGAGGGACAGGTCAGGTTTGGGGTTTTTAGGCCCCATGTTTGGCTGTACCCAACAGTGTCCAGCTGTGGGAGGTCCCTAACTACTTTTAAGGGGGATCCCTCTGGAGTCTGTTTTATTTTCACTTGGCTAGGTCTACTAGCTTCAGTGATCCTAATCTGTTGATTGGGGAGTTCTTTTGGATAGGGGGCCCTTTGGGGTCCACCACAGGCCTCCCTGACCTCTACAGCCCTGGGCTGACTGAGGCAGGGTAGAGAGGTGCAGGCTACCTGCTCCAGACTGGGTCCCACCTGGGAAGGGTCCACTGCCATCAGGGGCTCTGCCAGGCTAGGCCTGACTACCTCTGGGGCAGTTCCTTCACCAGGGGTAGAGTCAGTTCCCTGAGGAGGCTGGCTCTCACCTATTGTCTGGGAGGGGGAAGACTTTTCTTCCTCCTCAATGCTCTCGGTTTGGGTGGAGTGATCCATTGTTTAAGGCTTCACAACCCCACTATCTGTTTGAGTAGAGGCTGAGACCATTACAGCCATACCAACCTTTTTAGGAAGGCACTCAGTTTGTGTTTGGGCTGTGACTGTCACAGCCTTCCTATCCTGTTCAGGAAAGTCTGTCTGAGCCTGGGCAGTGGCTACCACTGCTCTTCCAACCTTTTCAGGGAGGAATGGTGCTTGGACTGGGGCTGTAGCTATTACTGGCCCACTAACCTTTCTGGGTAGGCCTATCATCCTGGAGTGGGTTTCTTGCTCCACCTCAGCCCATGCTGAGAGTTCCAGGTCATTCCCCAGTAAGCAATCTACAGGTAGGGTGTCTGTCACTGCCACTCTCATGGGCCCTGTGACATTACCCCAACTGAGCTCGACTACTGCCATGGGATGCCTTCTTTTCACTCCATGAACGTCTGTCACCTGATAAATGAAACCAGGGGTCAGTTGAGCAGAGGGGACCAGATGGTCAATCACCATGGTGATGCTGGCCCCTGTGTCTCTGTATGCCTCAACTTTCTGACCATTGATAAAGGGCTCTTGTCTATACTTTCCCAAAATGTGGGTACCAGTAGTGAAGTTGGCAAACCCCATGCCAGTCTCACAGACAAGAGTTGTGTCAGGGGATCTGGCTAGGCCATAATCCACCTGGTTTCCCAAAGTAATGCCCACCACATTCTTGGGGGCACTCCCACCACCTGGGGGATTACCACTAGTGGTAACAGGAGGTCTGGCAGTATTACCTGGGGGTATGTTCTCCTTATTGTTGGGCAACTGCTGTCACTTTTATAATGGCCTACCTGTTTGCAGGTATGACAATAAGGTTTCTTTGGGGTTTTGGGAGAAGTTTGGGACCCACCCTTTTCAGAGGAATTTTGGGGCCCTGTGGTTTGATCAGAAGATTTATTCCCACCCTTCTCTTGAGGCTTGGTTGATTCCTTCTTTTGGTCACCACCCTGGTTCTTAGGCCTGACCCTGGTTCTGACCCATTTGTCTGCCCTCTTACCCAATTCCTGTGGAGAGGTCAGATCAGAGTCTACCAGGTGCTGGTGTAATAACTGGTTCTGACAATTACTTAAGATTTGCTCTCTCATAATTAGATTGTACAATCCTTTAAAATCAGTAAGCTTACTTCCCAGTAGCCAGCCTTCAAAAGCCTTAGTGGCACAATCAACAAAGTCAGCCCAATCCTGAGACTGAGTTTTCTGGGTGTCTCTGAACATCAACCTGTACTGTTAAGTGGTTAAACCAAACCCATCAACCAGTGTATTCTTCAGGACTTGGTAATTGTTAGCATCCTCAACTCTCGTAGTGTGGAGCTTATCTCTACCTTTGCCTTCAAAGGAGAGCCACAAGATAGCTGCCCACTGACTCTGGGGGACACACTGTACAGTGCAGGCCCTCTCCAAAGCAGTCATCCATTTGTGGATATCATCCCCTTGTTTAAAGGGGGGCGCTATCTTACTCAGGTGTCTAGTGTCTAAACTCCTGTCTTTTTCTCTTGGGAGAATGCTGCCACCAGTGGGGTCTGCCCCACACAATTTCTGCTCTCTAGCAAAGGCAAGTCTCTTTGGCCAGGGCAAGTTCTTCCCTTTCAATCCTCAGATTGACTTCCTTCATTTTTGCTTCATGCTCTCTCCTCTGAGGGGATGTCATCCCTCTGTGAGAAGACGTCTGAGAGCCATTGGTTCGAATGGATCTGTTAGAGCCTCTGGATAGAGACCTAACTCGTCCACTCCCAATGTTAAGTCTGCCTGAGAGTGGCCCTGGGGGTCCCCCAAATCCATTCTCATGCCTACTTAAGTTGGACCTGGTGAGTCTCCTGACTTCTACCTGTCCCTTGTCTGCCTCATCCTCTGATAACTCCTCTTCCTCCTCCTCTGCATCATCTGCTGCCTGGAGGTGGAGGTCAGGGTCACTAGTGGTTCCCTCTAAGGGGGGCATATTCCCATCTGGATTAGAAGAATCTGGGTTAGCAGTTCTCCTGGCATCATAAGTCTTTAAGAGACCAATCAGAAAGGGAATGGTAGGGTTAGAACCCTGTTTTAGCTTCCTGGAGGTACACAATTGTCTCATCTCCTGGAAGCTAAGAGCTGCATATCTGGACATGACCTGTGGAGGGTCAACTGACACAAGGGGAGACTCAGAGTTTCCTCCTTTGTCTGACATGCTTTTCTAGTGTGGTGTATGTGATGCACCTACCTACACTATTTGTTTGCCTACTGATCCCTTGCTAAGAGTTGTAGTCAGGGTGTGCTAGGCCCTGTTGAACTACAACAGCTGGTTCAGTAGAACTCAGAGTATTCTAAGCTAAGTTATATGTACCTAAATACTTATGTGATCTTTCACAATGATATTCGTAGGATACGTGTGGTAAAACAACAGCAAGCTCAAATCCCAACCGCTGCTCACCAATGTAAGAAGTTGGCCTGATATATAATGTTCACTATTCTAGTGAGCACTTTGTATCAGTCCAAACAACCCTTATTGATGATTGGTTGTAAGTCAACCTTATAGACCAGCTATCCTAGTAGCACGGATACGAGCAGTCTTCGGGCTAAAATCTAGAGGGCGTGTTAAGCCAGCTGTTATACCATCACATATACCCCTTGAACACCAAGTGAAAGGAGACCACACAAGTGTTATGAAAATAACAGTGTATTTATTAGAATCACAACAGCCCTGTACTCTTTATGAGGACAGGGTACTAAGCACACAACAAAACTCTTATAAAAATACTTCAAGTTGCACAATTTACACCTCCCTCCAAGACAGCCAAGACGGATGTCCGGAGTACCGACGGACAGAGCGGTGCTCCATTTTACCTGAGCTGTAGCCAGGTGGGGTGGAGCAGATATTCCCCATAATTTGGGTGACATCTTTTTTCACTTCTTTTCACTTATACGCAGTAGCATTTGACATAGGGTCCTGATGAAGCTGGAGGAGATCATATGACTCCGAATACCGCAGAAACATGTTGACCTTTTAACATCATAGTATATATATGTTTAATATACTCATGCACTGTTTTTAATGTTGGGTGTAGATAGGATACCATTAAAAAACACTTTTCCACTTCTACAACCCAATCTTAACATTCACGAATTTCTTTACACAGTTACTTTATAACACTGTTTTGTGCACTGCTATCTATTTTTACCCTCCTTATGCCACATACACCAACCCATCACATTTGAGTTTTTCCACTTGATTAGGTTACAGTTCACCTAATCACATGTGTTTTTTTCATCAAATTCCTTCGGGTGAGGGATCCCAAATGATGTAGGGCGGCACAGGACGGGTATCTGATGGGAATCATTTCTGATGTTCGCCACGTACCATTAATATACAGACTTGGTGACTGTTCCCTAACCAACACTTTTTTGCAACAGTTTTACAATTGCTTGACCTAATGGTATTTGTTGTAATTAATGAGTACTGGGGGATGATACCATTTTAGGTCATTAAATATTCCCCATTGACCCTCTTTCTATTTATTAAGCCAGCTGTTATACCATCACATATACCCCTTGAACACCAAGTGAAAGGACACCACACAAGTGTTATGAAAATAAACAGTGTATTTATTTAGATCACAACAGCCCTGTACTCTTTATGAGGACAGGGTACTAAGCACACAACAAAACTCTTACGAAAATACTTTAAGTTGCACAATTTACACAAATGCCCGAGGGGCACGAAAAACCATATACTACAAAAGTGGAATGCGAAATTACTAGCAGGTAAGTACTGGACTAATAGGCTTTTGAATCGCTAGGACTGGACTACTGAATCTTCCGATTACTAGCAGGAGGCCTAGGGGACTCGGGTGCAGAGTGTGCACTCTCACGCGGGATGCGGGACAAAGTCTAGGTTGCTAGGAATTACAAAGTTAGTGATATCGGACGAATCCGACTAGGTAGAGCTGAAACGAAAAAGGATCTGGACCCTTGGATAGTGAGGCTATGCTGGGGCACCGAAATGCCGAAGTTACCTAGCCCAGGGGCTGCGGCTGCATAGGTCTGGAAAGACGCGGGAATCCTCGTTGCAGTCTCTGGCGCCTGAAAGAAGAAGTTGCTGGCAGGCGACCAGTGAAGAGATTCGGGTGGATCCAAACCTGGATCGAAGATGGAAGACACCTGTAAGCAGAGGGGACCAAGTTCTGAATCACTAGCCAGTGATTAGATGGGCACCAGGATGGCACCGGATGGAGTCACCTCGACCAGGTGAGTGGGCGACGCTGGGCTCTGCAGTCTCACGGACCAGGAGGCGTTGTCGGCGACCAGGATGGAGGTGCGAGCTGTCCCACGATGGTATCGACGTCGCTGGACCCAGGATTGGGGCAGCAAGTCTTGGCAAATGCAAGCCCAAGCAGTGGACACAAAATGGCGTCTGGAGTGGACCAGGAGGGTCCGGGGTGCTCCTCTTTTGGAGGGGAGCAGGGGCCAGTCTGGAGCAACCAGACCAGCAGTGTTGATGTCGTCGTTCGTCGTCGGGAAGGCCACAAGCCAGCGGGCTAGTAGCCAGACAACGCGGTGAGCAGCAAAGAGCAGAAGGGCCCCACGCAGATCTCGTGGAGGCTGGGAGGCTGAACTTCGGTGCTGGAGCTGCTCAGGGTTGGGGCTTCTCGGACCCCAAAGCACTCACTCGAGGATCCCTCGGCTGTCGTGCTGGGCAAGAGTCGTGCAGTCTTGAAGATGGCCGGTCCCTCGAGGTCTCGTCGCACCCACGGATCTCAGCTGAGCTGACGATGTGGGAAGAGGTCAGAGGTGCCATGGAAGCCGGGTCTCGTCGTGCTGGTCAGTCGGATTCCGGAGGAAGGACATGCAGCAAACCGCAGTGTTCTTGGATGGTGCCTGCGGATGCAGGGTGACTGCTCCTTAGTCACAAGGGAGAAATCTTGAGAAGAAGTCGAGAGTTCCTTTCGTAGAAAGTAGTTTCAGGATTCAAAGATGATCTAATTTGGAAGGGGGCCCGCTCCTATCTTTATACTAGGAAAAGGGGCTGGCACGCGACTAGGTCCTGCCCATGGGTGGGACCAGGAAGGGGGGTGGTTACACCCCTCTCCCATGCCGGACTTTCCCCAGCTCAGGGGCTGGTGTGCCCCTGGAACTGGTTCTAGCCGGCAGATGCATAGTGAGCACCGGGGTGCCACTTGCAGTCACCTTCCTCTAAAGCCCTGCCTACCCAGGATACACAAAACCCTGTCTGGGATGGTGCTAGCACCGCCCCTGACAGGAAACTTTTGTCCAAGCTCCCCTCGCTGGAAGGACTCCCAGCTGCAGGGGGTCAGACTTGTGTCTGTGGTGGCAGCATCCATTTTGTGATGCTGAGGCTCGAGTTAACTTTAACCGGGTGTGGGGTGTGGGGGTGTGCGGGCCGGAATAACAGGCGTGGAGGCCGGATATAGTGTGCTATGATTAGCAAGGGTTTTATTTATGTACAGGGAAGTTAGGTCCGTGGCCTCGGTGATTAGGTACGATCGTCGGTGTTTGGGCTGGACTTCCGCGTGAGGGTTTCCGGTGAGGAGAGTCCAGGTAGGTCTTCTACTGCACGGCTGGGGTTCTCCTTCCTGGCGACGGGAGTTGGGGTGTCCCTCGGAGATAAAGGAAAGAGACACAGGGCAGTTAGTTCCAATGGCCACGGAACTCAACAGGTTGACACCGACACCAGGAGTGTAAGGGTGGAAACAGACGGTGAGGGAGGTCGGGAAGGTCGGGAAAGAGGGGAATGAAAGAGACGGGGTGGAGGTACAGAGTGTCAATAGTGAGGGGGGGGGTTGGGAGGAAGGTACTATACAGTGCAGGGGTGCTTATAATATACAGTGGGGTGCTCGTGGATTTCTGTACAAGATTTACACTATTTATACTAATTACACAGGGAGGGGGAAACACGGAGAATGGTAACAGTTTACTCACGTGCCCCGCCGTAACTCTCATCCGAGTTACGGCCGCTTTCCAGCCACCTCCTGAGGATGCCACCAATCCTCGCACCAAACGTCTTCCTCTTCTTCTCTCTCTCTCTTCGTCCTCTCTGCTACAGTCGTCGCTGCCGGTCCGTCGCGTCTCGCCAACTCCTGCCACGAGTCCACCGCTGGGAACCTCTCCTCCTCTGTGTCGCCGGCTTTTCTACCATCCGCTCTGGTTCCTGAGAAAAGACTTCCGGGGTCAGATGGGGTCACTTCCGGTCCATTAGTGGCCGTTGTACTTCCGGGGTCGGTCCAGGCCGCTTCCGGTCCGCTGTACTCCGGGGATGCTGTTGGCGCCTGCAGGGAAACAGAAAGAGGTGTAGCCGGTTTTGGCTGTGGGTTAGTGTTATCGCCCGTATGGGCGGTCCTACGGGAGCGTTGTACCCGGGAGGTAAGGTCCGCCCCTTCACATCCCCTTTCCCTAGGATTGTTTCTGGTACAGGAGGCGGAAGGTGGATACCGGGAGAGGTAGTCTGCGTTACCATGCTCTAGCCCTTTGCGATGTAGAGTTCGAAAGCGAAAGGGTTGGAGTGAGAGGAACCACCTGAGTACTCGATCATTGTTACCACGGTTACGTGCGATCCATTCCAGAGGCGCGTGATCCGTATACAGAATGAACTCCCGCCCCTCCAGGTAATACCGGAGACTTTCTATTGCCCATTTAATGGCGAGTGCCTCTTTCTCAACCACTGAGTAATTGGTTTCTCGGGGGAACAACTTCCTACTTAGATAAAGGACAGGTCTTTCAGCTCCATCTGCATCTTTTTGGGACAGGACCGCCCCCAACCCCAGGTCTGACGCATCGGTCTGCAATATAAAGGGCTGGGTATAGTCTTGACTCATCAGTGCTGGCTCCGAGGTTAAGGACTTTTTGAGCAGTTGAAAGGCCTGTAGCAACAAGGGGGTTGGCTGTTTAAGGATCTCTTCTGTTTTCGTTGTTTTCTTTAGTAGATCTGTCAGGGGGGCTGCGGTATGGGAGAAGTTGGGTATAAACCTCCTATAATATCCCAACATAACCAGGAAAGCACGGAGATCTTTACGGGTTTGTGGAAAAGGAATGGCTTGGATGGTCCTGACCTTACTGTCTTGTGGACGGATATGTCCCTCCCCCAGCAGGTACCCTAAATACTTTACGCTCTGGGCGGCTAGTGTTGTCTTAGAGGGGTTAATGGTGAAGCCGGAGGCACCTAGGGAGGTGACGATTGACCGTACATGAATCAGATGCTGCTCCCAGGTGTCACTATAGATGACGATGTCATCGAGGTAAGCACCCGAGTATTGGGAGTGGGGTTGTAGGACCTGATTCATGGCCCTTTGGAAGGTCGCTGGGGCTCCATGAAGACCGAAGGGCATAACTTTAAATTGGAACAGGCCCTCTGGAGTGGAAAAGGCGGTCTTGTGTTTGTCCTCTGCTCTCAAGGGGATCTGCCAGTATCCCTTGCAGAGGTCAAGGGTACTTATATATTTAGCCCTGCCGATGCGTTCGACCATCTCGTCTACGCGAGGAAGAGGGTATGAGTCGAAGGCTGAGATTTTGTTCACCTCCCTGAAATCAATACAAAACCTGGTGGAGCCATCGGGTTTTGGTACTAAGACGATGGGCGAGTTCCAGTTACTGCAGGAAGGTTCAATGATGCCCATTTTTAACATTTGATTGGTTTCCTCTTTTATGACAGCTCTTTGGGCTTCTGGGACACGGTATGGTCGCTGTCTGACTATTTTCCCGGGTTCCGTGTGGATGGCATGTTCCACTACTGAAGTGTGTCCCGGCAGGGAAGAAAACACCTTTTGTACTGAAGACAAGGTCCGGCACAGGTCCTGTTTCTTGCTCTCAGATAGTTCGACATCAAAACAGCTCTCAAAGGGGAGGGGGCTAACACCAGACAAGACGGGTCGAGGACCCTCCCACTTCTTTAGGAGGTTGATATGATATATCTGGACGGACCCTCTCGTGGCGTCTGTCTGGACTTCGTAGGTGACCGGAGTCACCTGTCTTGTTACAGTGAATGGACCCTGCCACTGTCCTAGTAACTTATGGTCCGAGGAGGGTAGAAGCAACAGTACTAAGTCCCCGGGTACAAAAGACCGGGGTTTGGTTCCCTTATTGTATTGTTGCTTTTGAGACGTTTGGGCGGCCAGCAGGTTCTGTCTCACGATTTCTCTGATCTCTCCTAAATGTGTTTTTAAATTGTTGACGTATTCGGGGAGAGGACGGGTCCGATCGGGCTCGGCTTCCCAGGCCTCACGGGCCATGTCCAAAAGAGTGCGGGGGGCCCGACCATACAGCAGTTCGTAGGGTGAATAACCCGTGCTGCTTTGGACCTTGCACCTGATGGCAAAAAGGGCCAAAGGAAGCAACTCCTCCCACCTTTTGCTCTCGAGGCCCAAAAGTTTTTTCAAGGTGGTCTTTAGCGTGGCATTATAGCGTTCCACCAAGCCGTCCGTCTGAGGGTGATAGGCGGAAGTCCGTATTTGTTTAATCCCCAGACTGGAACAGACTTGGCGCATAAGGGAGGAGACAAAGGGTGTACCTTGGTCGGTCAAGATCTCACGTGGAAACCCCACCCTGGAAAAGATGGAAATGAGCGCTTTGGAGATGTTCTGGGTGGTTGGTTGACGGAGAGGTACAGGTTCAGGGAATCGTGTGGCGTAGTCCACTACCACTAAGGCATACCTACAGCCGCTCTTGGAGGGCAGCATGGGGCCTATAATGTCCATCCCTACTCTAGTGAAGGGGACATCGATCAGAGGGAGGGGCTGTCGGGGAGCTCTCGGTGGTCGGTACCGGCTGGTTCTTTGGCACACCGGGCATTCCCGACAATAGCGTTTAATTTGAGCATACACGCCTGGCCAGTAGAACTTCTCCAAAATCGCCTCTCCAGTCTTTTCATCACTGAAATGTCCTCCCAACAGATGGCTGTGGGCCAGAAACAAAATCTTATCGCGAAACAGCCCTGGGATAACCAATTGAGTATTAGCCTGGGCTCCTCCTTTCCGATACAGGAGTCCGTTTCGTATGAAGAAGTAAGGACCTACGTGTAAAGGGTCTTCATCGGGAAGCGCACGACCCCAGGCATCCTGTAATACTGGATCCTCTTGTTGAGCAGCACGGAACTCCCGATCTGTTTCCCACGGATGGTCGTCCACCTGGGCGGGACAGGCCAGGGCGAACCCCCTCTTTTCTTTTTTCCTTTGGGCCTTGGTCTTCAATGGTTTGGGACTCTCCACCGAAGCAGGGGTTTCACGGGAGAACGGAGCCTCCGCCCACCATTTTTTTAGGGAGTCTGTGGTGTCTTGAAGGAGACGGGGAAGACCGCTGTAATCACTCCCAAGAATTGCCTGTTCAGGAAGATTGGGAACCAAACCAACTGTCAGCAGGCTTCCTTTATCGGTAGGGTGTTGTACCCGTACTTGTGCTGTTGGGTAGCATTTCGTGTCTCCGTGGACACATTTGATGGCCACCGACCCGGTCACGGGTCCCACTGCGTGAGGTAGTTCTTGGGGACACAGAACGCTATGGCGACATCCGGTATCTGCAAGTGCCATCAGGCTGTGTCCATCTATCCGTACGGGGCAACGGAAGGGCGGAGGGGTTGTTTCTGTTGTAAGACACACATAGTTCCTGGTCAATCCAATCTCCATGGGTTCCTCTTTCTGGGGGCATATGCGGGCTATGTGTCCGAACCCACCGCAATGATAACATTGAGGTCCTGGTTGAGGTGGTCTTGGCAGGACCGGATAAGGCATCAAGGGGGCTGGTTCTTGTTTTCGTACTACTAGAGGAGGTCTCGATGGGCGGGGATGACTGCCACAAGCTATGTGGGCTGGGTGTTCTTCCTTCGCTCGTTGGGATTCCTGGGCTCGATTGTAAGCGCTGGCTATTTCGACGGCACTGTCGAGAGTCAATCGGGCATGTTGGCGGACCCACTTCTGTGTGGCGGGATGTAGCGAAGCCAGGTATTGCTCCAGGTATATCTTAGACATTATTTCTGCCTTGCTGGAGGTCTCAGGTTTTAACCACCGGTCGGCCAAGTCCTGTATGCGGTAGGATAATGCCCGGGGATTTTCTTGTGGCCCCTCCTTGGCCTGGCGGAGCCTAACCCGGTATGTTTCATCGTCTATCCCCAGACGTTCCAAGATGCACTTCTTGATATCCGCATAAGGGGTCTGACCTTGTACATTTGCTTGCTGATAGGCTGCTTGCAATTCACCAGTCAGAAGAGGACCGAGGTAATGACCCCAACGATCAGTGGGCCACGCCGCAGCTTGAGCGAGGCGTTCAAAGTTAGTGAAGAAAAAATCGGGGTCTTCGCCAGCCACATACTTCTGCAAGACTACCGAGGGTAGCGATGTCATGGGTTTTTGCTGCCCCATGACGGTCGTTAGTTTTTCGAGTGCTAGGTCCTGGGCCGTGCCCTGCCCCTTCAGAACGTCATGCAACTGCCCCCTGTCGTCTTCTGCGGTCTTAAGGAACCGTTCCATCAGCTTGCCGAGAAGTTCCTGGCCTTCTGCCAGCTGTTTGACGGCGGCCTCCATGCTTCCTGGCAATCCCACTTCTGACACCACTTGTGGGGTGTGGGGGTGTGCGGGCCGGAATAACAGGCGTGGAGGCCGGATATAGTGTGCTATGATTAGCAAGGGTTTTATTTATGTACAGAGAAGTTAGGTCCGTGGCCTCAGTGATTAGGTACGATCCTCGGTGTTTGGGCTGGACTTCCGCGTGAGGGTTTCCGGTGAGGAGAGTCCAGGTAGGTCTTCTACTGCACGGCTTCGGGTTCTCCTTCCTGGCGACGGGAGTTGGGGTGTCCCTCAGAGATAAAGGAAAGAGACACAGGGCAGTTAGTTCCAATGGCCACGGAACTCAACAGGTTGACACCGACACCAGGAGTGTAAGGGTGGAAACAGACGGTGAGGGAGGTCGGGAAGGTCGGGAAAGAGGGGAATGAAAGAGACGGGGTGGAGGTACAGAGTGTCAATAGTAAGGGGGGGGTTGGGAGGAAGGTACTATACAGTGCAGGGGTGCTTATAATATACAGTGGGGTGCTCGTGAATTTCTGTACAAGATTTACACTATTTATACTAATTACACAGGGAGGGGGAAACACGGAGAATGGTAACGGTTTACTCACGTGCCCCGCCGTAACTCTCATCCGAGTTACGGCCGCTTTCCAGCCACCTCCTGAGGATGCCACCAATCCTCGCACCAAACGTCTTCCTCTTCTTCTCTCTCTCTCTTCGTCCTCTCTGCTACAGTCGTCGCTGCCGGTCCGTCGCGTCTCGCCGACTCCTGCCACGAGTCCACCGCTGGGAACCTCTCCTCCTCTGTGTCGCCGGCTTTTCTACCATCCGCTCTGGTTCCTGAGAAAAGTCTTCCGGGGTCAGAAGGGGTCACTTCCGGTCCATTAGTGGCCGTTGTACTTCCGGGGTCGGTCCAGGCCGCTTCCGGTCCGCTGTACTCCGGGGATGCTGTTGGCGCCTGCAGGGAAACAGAAAGAGGTGTAGCCGGTTTTGGCTGTGGGTTAGTGTTATCGCCCGTATGGGCGGTCCTACGGGAGCGTTGTACCCGGGAGGTAAGGTCCGCCCCTTCACACCGGGGTTCACAGTTACATACATGTCGTGTCCCTCTAGAAGGGTGGAATGCTAACCCCGTCGCCAGAATTGGCAAGGGGTTAGTATTTCAATTCGTATGACACCTTACTCGACATGTTTTGATAAAGCGATACCAAAGATAGCATATAACCGCGAGGATTATAATGCACTTAAGAGTATATGGTACGCGTTATCATGGAACAGCTATTAGGACTTGGTTCTGCAAGCTGCAAACGGGCTAAGCTCATGCCAGAGCACCATCTCACACGATTCCAAGCACTCAGCCTTCAGGATTGTCAAGGCCTGCCATAGGAGTGACTGATAGGAATACGGGTGTCCATTTTAGGGTTAGATATAGGTATACTATATCTAAAGCAAAGGGTGATTACACCACCTTGCCCCAGCTGTCGTGCAGCCAGTTGTGTCAGATTTAGATGGCCAGCCAGAGGTGGCATAATATATGCTGCAGCCCTTGGTAGGCCCTGGGTACACCTATGCTCTGGGTACCTAAGGTACACTGTACAGGGACTGATAAGGTGACTCAGTATCCAATTGGGTATGCACCTAAGGTACATGGAATCCATTTTACAGAGAGAGCAGTAGGCCTGGGGCCCTGAATAGCAGGGTCCCAGGTCAACTAAGTCGGAAAACCAGCAAAACACCAGGCAAAAAAGTTGGGGGCAACCATAGTCAGGTATCCACCTTCCTACAGGGAGCTATTGCTTCCCTTTGAGGGTTCATTCCTTTCTTCCCTGATGGGGGCTTGGAGGCGCCCGCCTCAGGCGATCCAGTGCCTCAGCACCTTCTGCACCGGCACCTTCCGACGCTGCGTGACCCGGCGTGTCTTTCCCTCCACCCCTCTGCCTCAAGTCCACTTTTGCGGACTGCTTTTCCCTCCCTGCCGCACTCATGACTACGCCGTCGCGGGAGGCCCGCTGGCTGAACTTTGGGGCGCGCAACATGTTCGCCTCGACCAGCGCTGCCCTGCGGGCCCTTAACACCTTATGTGTGTTGGCTAGGGCCACCTCTTGTTTGTGGGACTTGGCTGAGTCCTTGGTTTCCGCAGCCTCACAAGAGACTGTTCAGGTGGACTTACAGCATCATGCGTTGGATGACCAGGAGCTTGCAGCTTTTACTCTTCGCTCCGCTCTGGACATCTCAGAGGGGCTGGGCCAGACCATGGCTTCCTCAGTCGCCCTCCGTTGCCATGCTTGGCTTCGGGACGGCGTGTTCCCTGAAAATATTCGGGAGCGGCTGATTGATCTTCCATTCGATGGCACCCTGTTATTCCATGCCCCTGCAGACTCCGCCATCCAAAGGTTATTGGCAGGGCTCCATCCTCCTCCTCTGCCCTATCCTCCTCCTCCTCCTTCCCCTCCTCAGTGACTGCTGAGTTGAGCTGGTTCTGGACCTTTCTTTGGGCCGGTTGCCCTTGCGGTGGGTGTGTTTTATGGCCACTTGAATCCTCCTTGCTGGGACTGTGGCATTGTTGGCTGCTGGACGGCCCTTTTGTTGACTGTGTGCTTTTGCTGGAGTTGTTTGCACGGACTTGGCCCTCAGATTAGGCCTTCTGTTTTCTCTAGGGCTGCATGACAAGCCTTCAGCGGGGTTTTTTTTCCCCGCGGCTCTTTTGTTTTTTTCTCGGCTGCGGAAGTTTCTTCCAAAGAGGGTTCCCAGGTCTTTGAACTTAACTTATCCTATGTGGGGTAGTGGTAGCTATTATATAGCTTGCATTCTGCTAGGGAGTTCTGGTTGCCTTCGGGCCCCTGCTCTCCATGGTGTTTATGTATGTTGCTATTGCTTCTTAGGTCGTATGCGCGGACCCCTCATCGTGGTGGGTCCGGGTATTTCCTCACCTTCCTGCTCCTGTCCTGTGAGCAGGGATGATTCTGTGTTTCTCCCTTGTCAGGTGTCTCCTGTCCGGTCTTCCTGGGGCCTGGGCTGTTCTACTTGCTTCTGGTGGCTTATTACTGTTGGCGCCGCTCTGTCTGGTCTGTTGCCCTCCATCTAGGGTGGGCTCACCTTCTTTTCCCTCGTTTCCTTGGGCCCTCTAGGCTTTTCTTCTTCCTCTTCCTTCTCCTGGCATTGGATGGAAGCTCTGTGGCCTTGTAAGGGTATGGGGTGTTTCAGCCTCTCTGGCCTTGCCCTTAGTTCCTCTGTTGTGAGTTGTACGGGCTTCTCTAGACTTCTTTCTTCTTCCTACATCCCTCTTGGGGTCTGTGGTGTTCTGCTTGTGGGGGTTCCTCTTGCCTGGGAGGGACGAGGTTCTTCGCCTTGTCCGTTGGTTTGGTCCCCTGTGGGATCCTCTGTTATGTCCAGGCTGGTGGGGTCCTTTCGCAGACCCTCCTTCCCCGTGGGTATTGCTAGGGTATCTATTCGACGTGAAGAATCTGCGGCTAGTAGTCTATCAGATGTACGAGTTACTTACCTTCGGCAACGATGTATCTGGCAGAGACTATTCTTGCCACAGATTCCTTCACGGCCCGCCGTTCCTCCCCGTTCTGCGAGGACCCTTGGGTTGGTCTTCGGCACTCACCTCCCGGTGGGTGTCGATGTCTTCTATGAGTGCATTCTTTTGTTTTTTGATGGGCAGCTCTGTCTTGTTGCTGTTTCTTCCAACTCTTTCCCTCCCCTCCCCCTTATACTGAGGGTCCTGGCCCCTCCGCTACCCTCTGGGTTTGGGTCATCTGGACATGCCTTTGCCCTTGTTCCTTGGGGGGGTGGTCGCCCTACGTGCTGGGGTTGCTTGGAGGTTTGTTGTTTCTGTTTGTCTTGGTACTGGCTCCTCTTCCTTGTTTCTTGATGGGGGTTGTAGTCCTGCTACATGTTGTCATGACATTTTGCATATGTTCCTTGCATACTGGCAGGGTGGCTGCTAAGGGCTCTGCTCTGTTCTTTCTTCTTTCCTTGCCTTTGGGTACTGCAGTGTTGACACTGCTCCTTATGGTGTTGTTCGTCACCATTCCTTTTCCCAATGTTCTCTTCTTTCGCACACTGATTCCATATTCACACAGTTTTGTCTGATGGCTCCGCGTTGTAGTGCGGAAAAGTTCTCAGAAGAAACCTGACGTAGGCGCGCCGGGGTGGGACTTATGTGACCTCACTGACGTCACGTACACAGACGATGCGCGGGTGGAGTCGCATGGTGCCACCCCTTGCCCGGCTCGTAGGGATGTTATGGCAAAAGG
Organism: Lissotriton vulgaris; assembly: GCF_964263255.1. Lineage (NCBI taxonomy): Eukaryota > Metazoa > Chordata > Amphibia > Caudata > Salamandridae > Lissotriton > Lissotriton vulgaris. Next base: position 93,484,308 of record NC_141694.1, read on the forward strand.
TTTCCTGATCCAGTCTTGCGCCTGGGGATAATTCTTTGTGAGGGAATCTGCGGCTAGAATCGTCTTTACCAGATACATCGTTACCAAAGGTTAGTAACTCGTACTTCTTGTTTTGGTCGCCGTCGACCACCATTTGGTGCCAGGTACGTCACCTGTGTGGCGTCAGGCGGTACCCTGAAGGTCGACGTGCGTGGTGGCCATCTTCACATTCTTTATTCTGCCCTTGGGTCTCGAAGCAAGATGGAAAGCTCTGAAGAAAGATTGCGTTTTCCTGAAAAAGCTTCAAGAAAAAGATCCTCATTGAAAGATCAACCGAATAACATCTAGTAACGACGCTGGGTCGTTTTTACAGAAGCAGAACATGGTTCAGCACCAGAGGACTACTCCGGGACACAAATGGTGAGGTAGGGTTCATGGAGAAGACCCCTTTCAAATTTTGAGTCATCACCATCGGTCTTCGGGATCAAAGTCTTAGCACTCGGACACAGGTAAGGCGAAGCACGAGAAGTCAAAGAAACAACATAGTTCTCTGACTTCCCCTCGCTGGTCACGCAGTGTGGCTGAGGGTGTGGGTGGTGCCTCCCCTGCTGCTCCGGCAGAGCCGATGCAGTCACCGCCAGCCTACTTGCCCTTCCCGGGTCCGTCGGCGATTCCGGCCCAAATACAGGCTTTCCTGTCGGGCATGGCTCGCCTCTTTGGGCCATCTGGTCCCGCTGGTGTGCCTACGGACGCGCGGTCCCAACTAGGGGTCCTCGACTTCTTTCGCTGGCGGCTCCGCTCCGGCATCGCTGTTGGCTCCGGCCTCGGCGCTGCAGGACCCCCCTTGATCCAGGCCTGGATCCTAGTTGACGCTGGTTGACCTCGTTACTCCTCCACCGACGTCGACTCCACCGGCACCCCAATATCACTTAAATCAAAATATTGTGATACAAGTGTTCTTTCATAGCCAGAAACAAACGCAGAAAAAAGCCTCTATACCTTGGATGTAAGGAGGGTTTTGCTGTATTATCTAAAGAAAGCAGAGAAAATAAGGAAAACTAAGCAATTGTTTGTTGCATACTCGCATACCAACACATACCAACACATGATCTGCGATCACAAAGACAACCATTGCAAGATGGATAGTACAAGCTATTCAGGTCTGTTATAACAAGGCCAAAATGGAACTATCAATGCAATCAACAGCGCACTCCACAAGGAAAAAGGGAGCAACGCTAGCTTTTATGGCCAACATACCCATTGATGCCATCTGCGCAGCAGCAACATGGGCATCACCACACACCTTCACGAAACATTGTGTGGACATACGGAAGAACAAGGGAGCTCAAATTGGACAGAAGGTGCTCCAACACCTGTTTGCAAAGTGTTCCTTTCACCACAGCCTTCCCAAGACGGGTGAAACTGCTACATAATCTAATGCACAGCATCTGAAACCAGAAAAGGATTCACGCCGCAAAACAAAATTGTTACTTACCAGTCGGAGTAGTTGTGCAGCTTGAAGAGTTTCCTGCATTCACATACGACCCACCCAGCCTTCCCCTACAAGGACAGCAAACAGATGGGGAAGTAAAAGTCTATATCAGTTGGGGAAGTAAAAGTCTATATCAGTGTTTATTAAAACCATCTCAAGGATTACAAACCAAAGAAAGACAAAAAAGAATTTGAAGACGCCACCACGCACGTCGACCTCCAGTATACTTTCTGACGCCACGAAGGGGACATACCTGGCACCAAATGGTGGTTGACGGCGACCAAAACAAGAGAAAAAAGAAGATAAAATGAACGATTCCGGACCCAACCACTAAATGGCGGGATAATGCTTAGCATTTCAATCCAAAAAACTCTTCAAGCTACAAAACTGCTCCTACTGGTAAGTATCCATTTCGTTTTCCACCAAAGTTCTGCTGCAGTTCTCTCCAGGCAGTGACTCTTCCTCGTCCTTCTGTTGATATGTCGAATCTGAGTTCTTGGGTGCCACCTAAGTACTCAATTTAGGGGCATTATGGGGAGTATCAGGTAGTAGCCTATGGGCTACCTACCTTTCGGGTGTCTACACCCTCTGTATGACCATTCCTGTGAGAAGTGGGCATAACCCTGTGACCAGAGAATGCTAATTCCTTCCAAATAACATGGAGAAATCTGAACCCCACATCAGCTGGCCTGCCCTAGGGGTGGTGCTGGGTAAATGTGGGCACACCTCCTAATCTAACTAATTTTCCCACCTGTCTTACCGCCAACAAGTGGGGTCAGGACAGGGGGGGTTGGCACAATTCGTGCTGCTACCCTTAGGGTGCCTCTTTAGGTCCAATTCCCTAGGTACCAGGGGTACCACTGGCTAGGGGCTTGCATGGAACCTAAACAACTGCCAATTGTGGAACAATCGTACAGTTTAGGGAAAGAAAACTGGTGCTAGGGACATGGTTAGCAGGAACCCAACAGGTCCCCAGCACACTTTCAGTCAACGTTGCACCAGATACCAGGCAAAAAGTGGGGGGGAGAGGGCACTGCAACAACAACCCTGTTTCCTACAGGTGCCCACGTACAAAACTTGACAGTACAGGGATTTTTGGATGCCAAACATTAATTTCCACCCATCAGCTACCCGGAGCTTCAGGCATTCTATCTAGCATTTAAAACGTTCCTTCCTCTCCGGCCGCGCAAGGTTGTCCTTTTTTAGATTCACAAAGAAAATCGATGCTAAGACGAACATCATTGCAAATTTGTATTTAATTTAGAAGATTTTAAAAATGAATTATATCGTTTTATAAGCAATATTACGTTTACGGTGAAAATGTACAGTATGTATATGTATTTTAAAATGGAGAAACTGCAATGGTTTTTATTAACTATGCAAAATAAATTCAAAATTCAAATTCAAATTCGTCTGTATGTTATGTTATGTTAAAAGGGGTGCTTCTATAGCGCACAGCTACTCCGAGGAGTGTCCCTGCGCTGTTGGAGCCTCACAGGTCAAGGGGAAAAGCAAAAAGAAACAGGCGGTACAGGCAGCATGATAAGAGGACAAGGTGGAAGAACTTATTGCTGAAACAGCCAGGTTTTCAAATCCTTCCTGAATGTCAAAAGATTGGAGCAGGATCTGAGCGCGAGAGGAAGATCGTTCCACAGCAGGGCGCCAGATGTTTAAAGGCGCGTCCGCCGAGGCGAGCCCGATGTATCCTGGGGGTGACTGCCCTGGCTTGTGACGACGAGCGAAGGGATCTCGAGGGAAGGTAGAAAGTGATCCACTTCTGAAGATAGCGGGCGCCTAAACCATGCAGGGCTTTAAAGGCGATGGTCAGGGCCTTAAAAGCGATCCGCTTCTTAATGGGCAGCCAATGAAGAGTTCTGAGGAGCTCCGTCGCCCTGGCCCTTCTGGTAAGGCCAAATATGGCCCGGGCTGCCGAGTTCTGTACTATCTGAAGGCGCGATATGAGATATTCCGGTAGGCCAAGGTACAGAACGTTGGCGTAGTCCAGGCGAGAGCCAATCAGGGCCTGCACCGTGGTCTTTCTGTGCTCGATGGATAGAAGGGGCAGGAACTTCCTCAGCATCCTCAGGATCGCAAAGCATCTGCCAGCCAGGCCCGACACTTGACCCCTGAAAGAGAGGCAGTTGTTGACCTGGATACCTAGATTCTTCGCCGACCCAGAGTCACTGTCAGGTGGGAACATAGCGGCCGGCCACCACTCCTTCCACCTGGGATCAGCAGGGCAGCCGAAGAAGAGTACTTCCGACTTTTCGGAATTGCACTTAAGTGAGTGCTGGCTGAACCAGTCAAACACCGCCCCAAGGCAGTCCCGTATAGAAGTCCCGTCAAAGCCGTGGCCCTTGTCGCAGGTGAACAGGAGTTGTGTGTTGTCAGCGTACGATACGATCTGGGCCCCAAAGCCCTCCGCGAGTACCGCCAAAGGGGTCATGTAAATGTTAAAAAGCGAAGGGCTCAAGATTGAGCCCTGCGGAACTCCGACCTCCAGAGGTGGAAAAAAGGTGGGGCCCAGATAGTTTGCTGTCGGTTAGAGAGGAAGGACCGGAACCAGTTGAACACCGTCCCCCTCAGACCCACCTCCCAGAGTCTTGCAAGGAGGCGGTTATGGGGGACGGTGTCGAAGGCCGCAGAGAGGTCGAGCATCACCAACATGACTTTTCCTCCCTTGTCCAAGGTTGCCTTGATCACTTCGGTGACCTCGAGAAGAGCGGTTTCAGTGCTCAAGTTAGAGCGAAAGCCCAACTGGGATCTATGAAGTATGTCATTTGTCTCTAGAAAGTGGGACAAAGAAGTGTGGACATGTTTCTCGACCACTTTCGCGAGGGCAGGAAAAAGGGAGATGGGTCGGTAATTGTCATGAGAGTCCAGGTTCGGATTGGGTTTTTTGAGTAATGGCAGGATGAGTGCATGTTTCCAAGGCTGCGGGACTTCACCTGTGCTAAGTGAGAGGTTGAGGATCGGGTTGATGAGATGGTTAAGGGTGGGAGCTAGTTGGGCGAGGGTTTTGGCAGGGCAAGGGTCCCGGGGAGACCTGATTTAAGTTTAGTTAGGAGGTCCAGTGACGCCTGAAAAGACATAACAGGGAAGTTACAAAGGGAGGGTTCTGACGCGGAAGATGAAAGATCCAGAGAGCAAGGAGTGGAAGTATGGTTCTTATTGGGAGCACCAAAGGATAGCTGGATATTTTTAATTTTGTCAGCAAAGAAGACAGCCAGCTCGGAAATCCAGGACTCGGAGTGCGTGATTTTGGGATTGGTCCAGGAGGGGGAAATAAAATCCTTGACAATCCTGAAAATTTCTTTGCAGGAGTTTGTGGCCTCCTCAATGCGGCTAGCCAGATAGAACTTTTTATTGGCAATGATGTCGCGATGATAGTCTCTAATCAGAGACCTGTATGATTCCTTGCAGCTGGCGTCGTAATGTTTACGCCACTTCCTTTCGGCTTTTTTGTACTGCCGACGTTTGTCTGTCAGGGCCGAAGAGAACCAGGGAGCAGAAGATTTCACCGAAGGTGTCTTGGCGGGTATGGGGGGGGCGAGGTCTGAGAAGCGTTGGGTCAGCCAGCGCTGTAGGAGGTCGAGGTCCGTATCCAAGGAGCCTGAAAGCATGAAAGGATGGATCTCAAGATCCTTCAATAGGATTGCTGGAGAGACTCGGTGAAAAGCTCTCGAAGGCAGCACTTTGTCCCTATGTCCACAATCAGGGCTCTTTGTGGAAAAAAGGATTTCAAATTCTGCCAGGAAATGGTCAGACTATAGGACCGGCGCAAGGGCAGTAACAACTACTGGAACAGTAGAAAACAATTGGTCTAATATATGGCCTTTACAATGGGTGGGGTACTGAAGGTGGGGGACCAAGCCTAAGGATGAGGTGATGTCATTGAGCTTAATACTATGAGGGTTCTAATTTAGCCAAGTGAATGTTGAAATCGCAGAGGAGCAAGCAGTGGTTCAATCTCAGACATAGTGAGGAAATCATTGAATGGAGATCTTCAAAGAAAGTGCCTATAGGGCCGGGAGGCCTATAGACCAGCAGTCCTATGCAGGACTGCTGGGGAGATAGAGAAAGGGAGAACGCAAGTGTTTCACTCCCTTGGATATTGTCTGAGGGAAGGATAGTGCAGGCGACACGTTTGTTGATGATTAGACCCACTCCACCCCCCTTCCCGCTGGCTCTATCTTTCCTATAAATCACATGGCTCGGGGGGATAGCGGTGGCGATATCCGGACCAGCGCCCTCTCCCAGCCAGGTCTCTGTCAGAAACAGACAGTCGGCTCTGGAATCTGTAAGGAGGTTGAAAATATCGAGCACGTGCTTGGCTAGGGATCTAGTATTCAACAGCAGGCAGATAGCGGTTTCGGAAGGGGGGGTGAGGGAAGCAATACGACCTAGGTCAGGTAACCAGCCACAGCCCGGGCATCTAATATTGGAGCGCGAAAGTTTAGGGAACACCTTGGTGCAGTTATTGGATGGGGTGCAGAGGGAAAGAAGGGCATCCTTGGAATAGGTTAACATCTTTAATAGCAGGACGCCTGGCCTGGCCCGCGTGACAGTCATGTATTATCTACAAAAACAGGGGAGGGGCACACAATATTCACAACTATCGCACCTGTCTCAGACCATATGGAACTGGGCTCTTCACCACCACATTCACTTGTTGGCGGAATATCTACCGGGGGGCTGATAAGTTTTGCAGACCTGCTCAGCCTGCTGCAGCAACAGACCCACGAGTTGGAACTTCACCCGCAAGTCCTCCTTCCGTACTTTCAAAGGTGAGTGTTTCTATGGTCGATCTTTTCGCCACAGCAGAAATTCAAAATGCCTAAATAGATGGAAAAATGTCACGTCCTGTGACCCACACCTCCAACATCTCGTGTCAGGTTGTAGACCCATACGATGTAATTGGAGCGGCGTGCTGTTGGACTTGGCCCTTCTGGCAGGTTCACCCCTAAACTTTTTGCTTGTTATATGTGACTTAGTGTTAGTTATTTTTGGCTTATGCGCACTTTCACTGTGTCCCAGTGTGAAGTGCTTGCGCACTCTGAGTGCGGGTGGTGAGATTGGACTGCCCTCCCATAGGAATGCATGGGGAAGGTATGTGTCCATGTTAGTTCCTGATGCGTGGGGAGTGCAGGCTCGAGTTTGGTATGTGCAGACTCGTGTGATTAAATGCTGCGCGATGATGTGTGCGGCGTGAATGTGTCTAGTGTGGAAGTGCCACTTCTAGAAGTTGGCATGTCTGTGGTGCGTCTAATGTCCCTAGCCTGGCCAATGAATGGGAAGAGGGGCTGAGCATAACAGAGTGCTCCAAAACCAGCTGCGACTGGTTTCCCCCCACCCTGCACCGAAGGACAAATGGATTTAGTGTATAAAAAGAGGCTGTGACCTCTTGAAAAAGGTTCTTGCTGATCCTAATTGGAGGGGGGCCTGCTGCTGCTGCTGGGCGCCAGGAGGACCGCCACTGGGGACTGCCTCCCTGCCTCGAGGGCCCTGTGAGCTGGCCCCTGGGCCCAGCCTTGCCCCCCCTGCCTTTCTAAAGACTTGTTCCTGAGCCTTGCCTAAAGCGCCTGGAAGCGCGTTGTTTCCCTTGCCAGGAGCGCTGTGTGGCTGACCCCTTGCTCGTTTTGTGTGGGGTGCCCCGCAAATTGCTCTGATTCACGGCGGGGTGCCCACCCCGCTCATTGCCGTATTTTTGCCTTGTGACTGAGTTCCTGGTAGGTGCCCACACCGCCAGGGACTCTACATTTCATTATACCGAGAGCCTACCCCGGATTACTGCCGTGAGCCGCTTCCCCCTCCGTGCCGCCGCGCTGCCTGCGACGACCCGGAAGTGACCCCCCCCCCAGAAAGCGGAAGCAGGAAGCCACGGGAGCCTACCCCGCGCTTTTGTGGCCCCACCTGGTGAGGCAAGCCAATCCAAGAGCCTGGAGTACCTCCGGGGAAGACAGAGGGTTGCCGGCGCTGGCGGGGCTCCCGTAGTGTGGGGAGAGCGCCGCATGTAGCAAGAGTCCGCCGCGTCTGCCCACCGAGAGTGAACCGACCAGAGAGCCCTGCCTGAAGACCGGATCCCCCGCGAGTGGCCCAGGACACCCGGAGACAGGAGCCCGGTAAGGTGGGGGCTTGGGGTTGTCTCTGGGAGTTCTCCCGGGCGGCCCCACGTTGCAGTGGGCCGCCCTCGCATTCCGAGGCATTTCGTACTCTGAGTCCCCAGAGGGGGGACTCCAGCGTTTGGGGCCATTTTATCGTAAGAGCCCAGAAGGCTCTAACACCCTCAGGCATATTTTATTTCAGAGCCCCCGAGAGGCGCCGGGAGCCATTGTTTGCGAGTCCCCCAGGGAGGGACTCCAACGCGGGGGCAGTTGTTTTCCGAGTCCCCAAAGGGAGGACTCCAACGTTAATTTCCACATTTAGTGGGCATTCCTGAGGGTTAGCGGCCCCGGTTGGCAGCGGGCCGCTCCCCCAGTGGGTGCATCTTTGTTTAGAGCCCACGAGGCTAAGGGGGCACAGTTGTCTTGGTCATAGAGCATGCAAGGCTCCTGAGGCTCCCACGTTGTTTTGGGCCCCCCTTGCCTGCATGAGAAGAACAGAGGAGAACTACAGCTGCCCAGCACTTAGTGGGCAGCTGCTTCGTTTAGGCCCCAGGAACCCTGGCGTAATCTTCTTTGGCTGCCTGCGCAGCCTTCCCTGACATTGTGGACACAGGGCGTTTCAGCCTCTGAGAGGCCAAAGTGGCCTGGGGACAGTTCTGTTGTTGTACCCTTGCGTGGGGTAAGTGTTATGCCCTATGTGATCCTTTTGCGCAAATGTAATGACCTACCTAATGTGATTTCTACATCATGTATAATGCTTTTTGCCCTACACCTCTGAATGTGTTTTTATGCATCATGTGCCAAGCTTCTTGCCTATACCTCTGAATGTGTTTTCCTGTTTAGGAGGTCGTTTTTCCTAGTATAGGTTATACTAGTGAGCTCATGGTTCCTTGCGTGATATTTCCCTAAGGTGGTTAGGTTGCGTAGGTGGTACTTACCTTTTGCCAGTGGTTACTGGTTATGCGCTACAATTGTTATTTGGTGCTATAGTTATTATATGTTGTTAGACCTGGCACCTTGGCGTGAGTCTCCCTTCCACTTTTTGCTGTTGTGCCTCAGATGTTTTGCTGGTGTTAGCTGCTCAGGGCACTGCGCCACGGCCAATTCGTGCCGCAGTGCCAGTGCTCCCAATGTAAAGTGTACCTGTAATTGATTTCCATGATTGGCTCATTTGATTTACTGTCAGTCCCCAGTAAAGTGCACCAGGAGTGCCAGGGCTTGTAAATACAAATCCTGCTAGTGGGCCTGCAGCGCTGGTTGCGCCACCCACAGAAGCAGCCTTGTAAAATGTGTCTAAGGTCTGCCATTGCAGAACCTGCGTGCAGTCTAGTACTGTCATGCTGGCTGAGCAAGTGCACACACTTGCCAGCCTCCAAACCTTCCCTTTACTTCATGTAAGTCACCCCTATGGAAGGCCCGAGGGCAGGGTGCATTAGCCAGTGTCTGACCTAGGGTGGTGTGGAGTGCAAAAAAACGATGGATTTAGGCCCAGATCTTTGTACTGGGGTGGATGTAAGACATTGTTCTGCATTCTGTCCATCAACTGTGTTTTTTGCAATTTTCACCCCGAGTGGGCTGGGTATGCTCAGACGTGAGTCCCAGGCTCTCCACATCACTGGAGTCAAGCTATCCAGGCTGAAGAAGGCTGATAGCCAGAAACCGGTCCTTGGATGCTTGATTCCGGTCTAGGAAAGACATGGCTTGGTAGTTTGGGCTGGACTGTTCCCATGAGGCACAGGGTCAAGGCTGATTTGCATATAGCCAGTGTCTGACCTAGGGTGGTGTGGAGTGCAAAAAACCGATGGATTTAGGCCCAGATCTTTGTACTGGAGTGAATGTAAGACATTGTTCTGCATTCTGTCCATCAACTGTGTTTTTTGCAGGGTGCATTGTAAGCATAAGCCCTGATGTGTGTGGCATGTCCTAATAGTGAATTACAGCCATTTTCGTTTTTCACTATTGTAAGGCTACCTGCTCTCCATAGGCCAGAATGGGCTGCTGGAATTATTACACTATATAATCCCAACAGACTCTGAGAGCATGGTGAAAGTCAAGTTTAGTATGCCTGAACTCAGAATAATAAAATACTTCTTTTAGTAAAGTTTATTTTAATATCCTGTGTTTGCAAATGCTACTTTTAGAAAGTTGAACCAAAAAGAGGTTTAGCCCATTGACGGGAACCAGGTAGGGCCAGAAATACAAAATATATACAAGAAGACCTGGAATCCCTCTTTTCAATATACCAATAACCACACTATATTCTTTTGTTGGTTAGGCTATATTTATCAGCCTTTTACTTTTTAATTTTTCAATGCTTTTTGAATAGGAAAAAACTCATCAATTCTCAGAACCACATACAATTTATACAAACTCAACATAAATTCAAAACAAATACATGCATTACAGCCAAAATAAATTAGACATCAAACATATACAGTGTACCTCAATTGTTCAATTGCTCCAAATTTCAATGTGCAAGACACGAGCGCTACTCAACATATTGTTTCTCAATAAAAAAGTATACCTACAAACTGCCTATTTGTAAGGTACTAAAACAACCCAATTTGTTGTGAGTATACAACTTTTTGAATCAGTATACAAAATTTAATTGATTCCTGCACTTCCACATGTCCGAGCCGACGCGTTTCCAGCACCGTATAACCTTTTCACGAGCTTTCCTCAGGGCTTCTTACTAATGGTAAACTTGGTTATTTTCTTGGAGCGTCTTAATCTATAGGACTTTTTGGGCGGTTGACCATGTCAGCGACAATCTTGAACGGCAACTTGTTGCAACCAGTGGTAGAATTCCAAAAAACTTCCATGACCAATGGGGGGCACTTAACTTGTTTACTCGAAGTTCGTGGACCCGACTGCCATCCTCATGCGATCGGTCCTTTGAATAGTGCAAGACCCTACTGCCGCCCCTCCCCGTACTTGCTGTGTACTTGCTGTGTGCACTTAATGCAGCGCTTCTCCGCAATCCTTCATTGCCACTCTGAGCGCTTCTAGCGCTTCTAGCCTCCCTCTCCACGGTCCTCCACCAGATTTAAAGTTAGCATTTTCTTGCCTAACCATTTCAGCCCGCCTCTGCTCTTGTGTGTATCTGCTGTCTGGGTTTTGTGAGTGACAGGGCTAGGGATGACAGAAGGTGAATCGAGGGATTACACCAAGGTGGGCGGGAGGAGTGCCCCTTGACTCTGAATAGGGCTGTGCTCTGCCACCACAATGCTGGCTCCGCCCCCTGGGGAGCGACTGATGACTCTGCCCTGCACCTGGTCCAGGAAGAGGGAAGACTGTCAACAGAGTGCTCCTGACTGTACTTGTCATCACAATGCTGGCTCCACCTCCTGCGGAGCGTCTGATGTGCCTGCCCCACTCACTAAAAGGATAGACCAGAGTTGCCAAAACAAAGTACCCCAGAGCTAAAATGAGCTATGCAAAGCCTCCCCCTGGCCTGCCAGGACAAAATAAACTGTGTATAAAAGAAGGAGCTCTGCTCCTAGAAAATCAGATCCTGTTTTACCACAACAAACCTCTGCCTAACTAGAAGGACCAAGAAGAAACTAAAGGACTGGCCTGCAGTGGTGCCTTGCTGAGGAAGGAGAGGAAAAGACCAAAGAGGACGGACTTTGCTTTATTGTGCTTAAACTTATCTCCAAGAGCTTGATCTGAGCTTTCCCCCTGAACTGAACCCCAGGACCAGTGGGTTCAATTCTGCCTGTGCTCGTCTGCTGCTGGGCCCTTGCGTTCTCTTCCCTCGCCGGAGTTGTGACTCGGGTGCCCTCGCCCCTCCTAAGGTCGTGACAGCCCGGAGCCTGGCCGCCCCCGCCTGCTGAGAGCACCGCTCGAGTCCGAGTCACTCTCTCCCCGTCGGGCCGGGCCGCCCGCTCTCCTGTTACCTCGCCTGCTATGGAGCGCGTTGTGCTCCTCTCACCCTCTCCCGCCGGAATCTGCACGTCGCGCATCTGATATCCTCGGACGATCCGTACGTAGATACGTACCTGACTGTCTCGCTTTGCCCTCTTGCATACCAAGGTCCGTGCTGCACCTCAAGAAAGCCTCTAGTACCGGAGGCCCGGTGCTGCACCTGCATGCCCGAGAACGTGACGCCCCCTCCAGATCCACAGGTACGACCCTGCGTAATAAGCAGAAGTACCCCCGCAGGCCTGAACGGCGCCTCGCCCGTGAGATACTCCAGACCCCAGATCGCCCGCAACCCTCCACATCTGGCTTCCAGACGGATAAATCCTCGGAGAACCGCCACCCCCATCTCGGGTCCGCCCTCACCTGTGGCCACGCCTGAAACGCCTCGTAACAGGCAACAAGGTACACTTGAACTCGATCCCGAGTTCACATTGGATCCAGGGTCCGCAACGTTTGTTTTCCCTGTCATCCATCCTCCACCAACGGGTCGCTTCACCAGCGCGAATCGCGCATCGACCCCCAGCGTACCTTGCTGACAAGAACAATAAAGAACTTTTGACTATTTAAATCTGGTGGCCTCATTCGCTAAACGTTATATGGTCTTGTGATAATTCTGCAACTAAGTATTTTCATATAAAGCTACGTATTTTTGATACAACTTATACGCCTGGTGTCCTTTTGTGGTGGGTCATTGTATTTACTGTATGTGGTCATAAATGCTTAACCAACTTAGCGCCCTGAGAATTAGCCTTGTCTGCTCGCGCCACACTACCTAAAGGGTGAGCAGGGGTTATTTCTAGGAGTAAGTCCCTTGCCCTGATTTAGAGGAGAGGGTCCTTGCTTGTCACATGTACATACCTGTGCCAACCAGAGACCCCCAATTCTAACATATGTGCTATGTGCTAATTCTACTAAGTGCTAGTTCTAAAAGTGCTTTTTCCTGACAGTGGTCCATGTGGCCCTGTCCTGTACATATATCCCCTGTAAATTCTGCCCGTGCCTGTTGGCACATTGTAAGGTGTGTGTTTCTTATCTAATGTGTTTGGTATAATACAAAGGCTATTTTTATATATAACCTTGTGTGGAGTCTTCTTTGTGGTGGGCCTTGGTTGTTGTTGCTGGGTGCGACGCGCAAACACTTAACCTACATTGCCTCCGGGATAAGCCTTACTGCTCGCGTCATGTTACCTAGAGGATGAGCAGGGGTTATCTTTGGCGTGTAACTCCCCTGCCCTGACTAGAGTGGTGGTTTCTGCCTGACTTTGACGCAAGCCTTAGCCAACCAGAAATCCCATTTCTAACACGTGCAATAGACTCTGTGCAAAAATTTAAAATGTATTAGCCGCAACCTATAGTTTGGTGATAAGTGTTCTAGTTGCGCACAACAGAATTGCCACTGTTTGTCAGTTATTGTGGAACCTGTTTCACCCTCCCACTGTGCTCTAGACGTGCTGACTATGATGAGTGTCGTGTCTTGTGTTATACTGTATATGCGGGTAATCAGTTTACGAGGAGATGAATTTGACAGTACGTTTTAACAGCGCCGCTAAGGTGGGAGGCAACGGGGGAAAGCTATTGTATCTGGCTCTGCTTGCTGCCCTGATTTGGTAATATAGTAACATGGCTGACACCGATGCTGTCTGCTGTTTGCACATCCGTTGTAGGGTATTAAATGTATCCTCTGGATATAGGTCACTGCCCCTTGTCAGGCCGTGTGTCTTAGCCCTCAGTGTAGTGGACCAGTCGGTGAGCGGCGCCAGAAGTGGATTACATCCCAATGGCATCGAGGGGGCATATAGTTCTCTATGGCCCGCCCTTTTATCTATATTCCTCCACGCCCATCTCGTTATTTCAATTGTCTATTTCCATGTGGGGCCTCTTGTAAGGTTGATATACTGCGGTGTTCAGCGGACTGGGCGCAACTCTATCCATTTTTATCGCTACATGAGGCTGATAAGGCGTAGGGTGGTGGCAGAAATGCAAGTATTGTGCCTGCGCGCTGTATGCATGAAGTTCAAAATCCGGGGCTGCTAAGCCTCCTTGAACAAAAGGCAGTTTCAGGAGGACAGCGGTCATTAGGAGTCTGGCTTGGTGGGGTCCTTATCAGGCTTCAGTAGCGTAATAATTGTGGCTTCCCTAAGAGTAGGCAGTAAAATACCTGTATCGATAGCCTCTAGTTATACCTGCAAGAGATATGGTACAATATTTCAGCGTATTCCTTGTAAAAGGCCACTGTTAGCCCGTCCGCTCCTGGGGATTTATCAGCCAGCATGCCGCTGATCACCTGCCTCACATCCCCGACCGTTATTGGTAAGTCCACGTATTCCCGGGCGCCCCTGTTAAACCATGCTAGCACCACGTACATATATTCTTCGATAGCAGTCTGGGCCGGGTTCGTCTGGGAGGTGTGCAGCTGCTTATAAAATTGGGTGATTGCGTGCATGATGTCATTCGGGGTTCTCACTATCTCGCCGTTCTCTTTTCGCAACTCGGTAATATAATTAGTTCCCCTCGGGGATCTGAGCAAGCCAGCTAAAGTTTTTCCGGCACTTTCCCCTTCCCCGTATCTCCGCGCTTGTGTATATTTGGACATATACGCCGTTTCCCGTTCGGCCTCCGACTGATATTCCGTCAGTTTCGATCTCAAATGGGCTAAAGCGGCGGGGGCCGGGGCCTGCTGGATCGATCGTTCCAGTGCACCTATTTCCCGTTCTAACCTGTGCAATGTGTTTCGTATGTCCCTGAGCACCCCAGTTTTCAACGCCATGCAATTTCCTCTAACAACCACTTTAAACGCCTCCCAGAGCACACCCGGCGAGTCCACAGTTCCCTTATTCAATTCAAAGTACTCTTTTATCTTTTCTCTTAGTTATTCTCAGAAGACCTGATCAAGTAACGTTCCCTTTGGGAAGCGCCAACTGAAGGGCTGGCGATACGGCGGAGGGGCCTGCAGGTTTAACCAGGCAGGTGCATGATCGGATAAAGTGCGGGGACGTGTGTAGCGTCGGTCGCCCATGCATGTATATCTCTAGAAACTAGCCAATAGTCTAACCTTGACCAGGTGTTTTGATGATACGTCATACATGTTCCTTCTCTAACTGTCGGGTGGAGCACTCTCCAAGAATCATCTATACTAAGCTCCTCAATAAGTCCTAGCAATCTTCCGTTGCTTTCGGGTGGTGATCACGTGGCGCTCTCTGCCTGTCGACCTCAGGTGAAAGGACAACGTTAAAATCCCCTCCCCACAGAATCGCTGTGTTTCCCAGCGTCCTAATTTTCTGTCCTATATTTCAAAAGAAATTGGTATTGTCTGTGTTCTGTCCGTATGTATTTATGATCACTACTGGATTTTTATAGAGGGTACCTTGAAGTAAGATGTATCTCCCCTCCCCATCTGTGTATTTGTGGTGCGTCTGCCATTGTTGCCCTCTGCGGATTAAAATCGCTACCCCTCTCGAACAGTTAAAAAACTCTGCTTCCACCCCCTTTCCCCATCTCGTGTGTTTGAGTGCGGTAACTTCTGCAGTCGTTAAATCAGTTTCCTGCAGTAAGCAGGTGTCTATTTCGTGCCGTATGAGGTGTGAGTATACCAATCTGACCTTCCTACGGTCGTTTATACCTCTTAGATTCCAAGAGAGACACTTTAGCTCTGTCATGTTGAGTACATGTGACAGTTAAATAGGCAGTCGGCAGCATACATCAAATAGTAAGGTATTATGAACAATGTCTCTTGGCTAGGCAGAATCAAACAATAGAACATTTCCCCCCCCACCTCTTCCCACACCAACCCCCAAAAAGGTTGTGAACTACCCTCCCTCTCTTCCCCAATCTGCAAACATACAGTCCACAGTAGTGAACACTCTGGAATCATCCCAGTGGGGTGCATACGTTTTTACCGGCAATACTCCCCTGTACTTTGGACAGGGTGGCCGAGTGTGGAACACATATCCCGGGTCCCAATGTCTAAAAAAAAAACAGGTTCATACTACAATGTACAGCCATCTAATCCTATATTTCGGTACAACATCTAAACCTTCACCGCCCTCCACCACAGTCCAATACACCCTCCCAATTTTCACTCAATAGTGACACAACATCGCAGCGCAGTGTCCAAGTTGTGATACTTATCTGAACGGCATGTGCCAGTGCAGTCCCTTCTCAGCGATTGTCGCTCAGGCGATTTTCAGTCTGCGAGTCACTGGTTCCTGCTCGTTGCTTGTGGTTCTTGGCCACTTGCTTGGCGTATGTCAGCGTTGCTTTAGCGTCCGTGAAAAATGACAGCTTATCGGGCCCCTGAACTCTCAGCTTGGCAGGATAGATCAACGAGTACCTTGCGCCAATTTGTTGAACATTTTTCTTAGCCGGTATAAATTCCCTCCGCGCCGCTTGAACCTGGAGCGTGAGGTCTGGATATAGGGCAATGTTGTTCCCTTTGAACTGTATGTCACCTCTCTCCCTTGCATTTCGCAGAATCCTCTCCCGGTCCCTGTAGTTCAATACTCGCGCCAGTATGGGTCGTGCTGGTGCCCCAGGTCTAGGTTCAATCAATCAATCAGTGACACTTATAAAGCGCGCTACATACCCGTGGGGTCTCAAGGCGCTGGGGGGGGGGGAGCCGCTACTGCTCGAACAGCCAGGTCTTCAGCTTCTTCCTGAAGGAGAGGTGGTCTTGGGTCAGGCGCAGGTCGGTCGGGAGGGAGTTCCAGGTCTTGGCGGCCAGGTGGGAGAAGGACCTTCCTCCTGTAGTCGCTCTTCGGATGCGGGGGACGGCGGCGAGGGCGTGGTTGGCTGATCGGAGGTGGCGTTTGGGAGCGTAGAAGTTGACTCGGCTGTTGAGGTAGCTCGGGCCTTGGTCGTGTAGGGCTTTGTGTGCGTGGGTGAGGAGGCGGAAGGTGATTCTTTTGTTGACGGGGAGCCAGTGAAGGTCTCGCAGATGTCCGGAGATGTGGCTGGTTCGTGGGATGTCGAGGATGAGTCTGGCTGAGGCGTTCTGGATCCGCTGGAGTCTCTTCTGGAGCTTGGCGGTGGTCCCGGCGTAGAGGGCGTTGCCGTAGTCCAGTCGGCTGGTGACGAGGGCCTGGGTGACGGTCTTCCTGGTCTCGGTGGGGATCCACCAGAAGATCTTCCGTAGCATGCGTAGGATGTTGAAGCATGCCGAGGAGACGTTGTTGACTTGCCTGGTCATGGAGAGGGAGGAGTCCAGGATGAAGCCCAGGTTGCGTGCATGGTCTGTCGGTTTGGGTGCGGTGCCCAGGGCGGGAGGCCACCAGGAGTCGTCCCAGGCGGAGGGAGAGGGGCCCAGGATGAGGACCTCCGTCTTGTCCGAGTTCAGTTTCAGGCGGCTGGTCGTCATCCACTCGGCTACCTCTTTCATCCCTTCGTGCAGGTTGGCTCTGGCGGCGGCGGGGTCGTTGGTCAGGGAGAGGATCAGCTGGGTGTCGTCGGCGTAGGAGATTATGCTGAGGTTGTGTTTGCGTACGATGGCCGCGAGGGGGCTCATGTAGACGTTGAAGAGGGTGGGGCTCAGAGATGATCCTTGGGGGACGCCGCAGATGACTTCGGTGGCCTCTGACTTGTACGGTGGTAGGCGGACTCTCTGTGTTCTCCCGTCGAGGAAGGAGGTGATCCACTCCAGCGCCTTGTCCTGGATTCCGACGTTGCTGAGGCGCTGCACTAGGGTGCGGTGGCAGACCGTGTCGAATGCCGCGGAGAGGTCTAGGAGGATGAGGGCCGCTGTTTCTCCATTGTCCATCAGGGCTCGGATGTCGTCGGTGGCGGCGATGAGGGCGGTCTCGGTGCTGTGGTTGGCTCGGAAGCCGGACTGTGAGGGGTCGAGGGATCCGTTCGTCTCGAGGAAAGCGGCCATCTGCTTGTTGACGGTCCTAATGTGTGGTACGCCCATTTGATAAGAAACATGGCTGACAAATCTTGTCCGAACAGGTCCATCATCATAGTTTCGATATATTTCTCCATGTTTTGGATATCGGTCGATTCTGCTATTCCCGTCATGCGTACTTTATTACGCCTCGACCTCGCTTCCAAATCCTCATTCTTCTGTTGTATCGCGTACAGAATTCGGTCCATATTGCGTATCTTCTTGTCCATTTCCGTCTGACCCTCTTCTGTTTCCGTCACTCTTGTTTCCAGTACGCTTACTCGACCCTCCTGTTTATCCATTCTCTGTGTAATTCTGTCCATTCTGTTCGCCAGTAAGTCCATCTTGACGTCAAGCCCCTGAAGACTAGATTTTAGGTCCTTAAACATTTCTCGGATGTCATCCGCCGGTGGTGGTGGCACAGCGTGCTCCTCTATGTGATCTTGGTGGCCAGTGTCTACCTCAGCACCTATGGAAGTCTTTTTGTCAAAGTTAAATTTTGGCTGCCTTGTGTCTGGCTTCCCCATCTTGATCCCTCTACGCCTTCGTGTCCAAGCGGCTCACGCTTAGTCTCCTTTCCGTGTACCTATAGTAGGCAATACCTCCCAGTTTCGCTTCCTGTGCACGTGGCAGTGAGGGCCCTCCGGCGTGCACTGTGCTATGTTATTCTCACACCCATGTGCCCACCAATGGTATTCGTGCCAACTGTCTCCGCCTTCCAGTCCACAGGTAGTACCTCGCGTGGTGCCCCCACTCTTTTTGAAACCCTCCGAACGTGCTCTCATGCGGCCGTGTCATCCGGACTCCACTACAGGAGATATGCGGGGTGCCGCTTCTCCAGCCTTCCCACAGCATCGCTACCAGCCGCTGTTATCCGCTCCTCTGCCTGTGTCCCTTAGCACCTCCACAATGATGCCACAAATCTGCAGCTACAAGAGTCGCATGCGTCCACAGGGGCCCAGCTGCTGCCTGGCACAGGTGTAGTTGACGGGCTGACGGCCCCCGCCACTCAGACCGGTGGTTGGAGCGGGATTCACCTATACCAGGCACTAGAGACAGTCGCCTTGCTCATCAAGCGTCTCCCCTCCCTTTCCCATTCATACCTGGCAGTGTACCAGGCCGATCCTGCACTCTCTTGCAGGTAGTTTGCCACACGCACCCTCCGCACGACTTCAGGGGCCCACGCCCCCATGAGGCCACCACGCGTCTGATGCAGTGATTCACTGATTGCCTCAAAATGGCGGCTTCGCTATGAAATAGGGCGGTTGGTGAGGCGCCCCCGTTGCCTATTGCAGCTGACTAACGGGCACCAGGAGGTGGGTGTCTGCCCCGGCGTGTGCGAGATAACTGCGCAGTGTATCCCAATGATGCTGCGGGAGACGCTGCTGGAGCTCGAGCTGCAGCTCGGAAGTGCGGGGCGCTACGGAGAAGACAAACCACAACGCGACCGAGCGATAGTTTGCTGTGGGGCCTGGTACCTGTGGGAGGCCGAAAACGCATGATGAGGCACAGTTCTTAAATTCCCTACGTATGCCCACCCTACATTAACACTGCATTGAGCCGCCGCCATTACCTGGAAGCAGACGCAGGGACGCGCGGCCGCCATTTTTGTCCTGCCACTCTGCTGCTGGGCGCGGCTGCTACACGGACCCCTTGGGGACTGAGCAAGGCCAACAGTGATCGGGAGACTTCGCCTCTCAGCTGACTTCTGGGAGCGGTACTTCGCAGGTGCTCTACCACCCACCCTACAACTGCTGGTATTAATGGCAGAGATGGCCATTTCATGGTTGTAGACTGATAAACAGGGGTGCTGTGCTTGGACGGAGGTGACAGCTGCCCTTCCTAGGCTGCTATAATGTGAATCTTCATTTGTAACTGTGTATTCTGCTGCCCGCCTGAGCTGCCTGGCAGTGTTCTGGGAACCCCTAAAGAGACTCTGATACCTGGCGCCCTCATCTTATCTCACGACTGGCCCTGAAGTGTGCCCTCCCCCGCCGTAGTCATTAACCCAGTGGAAACGCATGTGCAGCGGATTGGGACGGGGACTGGCCGGTTTCTGATCATACTAACACTACGAGCTTCACATTGTGGCACGGGTTCACTCACAATTTTCTGATTGTGCCTATCTGAGAGAGTCTCCACTACTGGACACTGCAGATTGCCGGGCAGTTCCTGGTTACTGGCGTGGCCCCCGGGGGATCCTGCTCTTCATTCCCGCTTTTCTTACCGGTTTTGAGTAATGGGGCGCACCAATACCAAGCAAAATAAGATCCCATTCAAAGCACGCAAAACGCCTAGATCGCAATCATTGAAACCCGCAGACGCCGATGCCATGGACGCACCTGAGGAAGACTGGAAGGTCCTCTTGAAGCAAAGCCTCCTCTCCAGAGACGCTAAAATGGACACAATGAACATGCGTATGGAGGCAGTGGTCAATAAACTGGACCAACATGAGCTGCGATTGAAGGAAGCTGAGACTAGGGTCTCCGACCTTGAAGATGGCGCTACCACTAGTAAGGGGCAGATATCGCAGATGGACAAGCTACTTAAGATCATTGCGGGAAAAAACGAGGATTTGGAGGCCCGCTCCAGAAGAAATAATGTCCCGATCCTTGGCCTGGCGGAATCCACCAATGTGGGGCGAATGGAGGACTTCATTGAAAAGTTGGTGGTCGACCTATTTGGCAGAGAATCCTTCTCAGCGCACCTCACGGTAGAGAGGGCGGACAGATCCCTGGCTGCCCGCCCACCCCCGAAAGCGCCGCCAAAACCAGTGATAGCCCGCTTCCTAAACTATAGGGATAGAGATACGGTCCTGTGTATAGCTCGCGAGAAGAAACAGGTGCAGTATGAAAATGCCCCGCTGGCATTCTTTCCAGACTTCACACAATCAGTTCAGGAGGCCAGGCATAAGTTCTCTGCAGTCAAGAAGAAGCTCCAATCGCAAGAAATCCCTTACGCTATGCTGTACCCGGCTAAATTAAAGATCCCTCACCATGGTAAACAATATTACTTCCAGAACCCACAGCAGGTTGAAGAATATCTTAAGCAGGATCGCCCGGCAACGTCCAAGGAGTCTAGTGCGAGAAGACGCTCTAGATCCCACTCCCCACTGTCGGACCCAGACTGAAACCTGTAATGTCAGCTAATTATCCCGGAGCCCGATCGGATATTCCACTTACAACAGTTTTCCTGCAGATGGTGATGTATTGACATTCTATATGCTTGTTTGTGAACTGCCCTGCTCTGCACCTCACCTCCGTCCCGCCATAGCTCCCCGCTTTAGCAGCGGAGTAGCAGGTGGGTGCGAGTATGGAGGGAGAGGGCAGGTCGTGAGCCCCTGGTGTTTTCCCAAGAGGGCATAACCCTATAGCTATGTTACGGTGGGTCAATGATTGTTGTACACTGATAGTTTTTTGGGAGGGACTGGTTCGTGTGCCCGGCGAGTTGGGGGTGCCGGTGTGGGAGGCGGGTGGGGGGTATTTTGTCACAATATTCCAGATTGCACAAATATCTAAGCTAGTCAATGTAGGGTCCTATGCAGATACTTCTGATAACGGTAATGGCGGACAACAACAATAACATGAACTGCCTTACGGTGGCATCAGGGAATGTACGGGCCTGAACAACCCCAGGAAGAAAAGGCAGATACTTGGTTATTTAGATAGTCACCACATCACAGTAGCTATGTTGCAGGAAACACACCTGAGCCCTGGAACAGTGCCCCTGTTCGCCTCAAGGTGGGCCTCGCACCGTTGCTTTACCCTTACTCCAGCTATTCTCGAGGTGTTGCCATTTTGGTCAAGAGTGTAGTTCAATTTGTTCTAGGCGGGACTGAGTCAAATGAGGGAGGTAGATTCTGCCTGCTTTGGGGCAGGCTTCATTCCTGTGATGTAATGTTTGCTAATTATTATGGCCCTAACACAGATGACCCTCAGGTGCTTCTCCGGGTCTGAAGTAAAATACAAGAGATTGGCACAACCTATGTTATGTGGGGAGGAGACTTCAATACGGCGCTGCAACCACAGATGGATAGGTCTCAAGCCTCCCCGGCTCATTACACAATCACGCAAAGAACTCTGTGAGATATTGTAACTGATAACCGCTTACTGGACTCGTGGAGACATATACACCCAAACCAGAGGGAGGGCACACATTACTCTACAGTCCACTTATCTTGGGCCAGGCTTGACTATATATTCATATCTGTAGGAGTGGCCCACTGCTTGAGTCGTGCGACCCATTTAGCCTGGACATATTCAATCATTCCCCAGTTATTGCAGAGGTTCGCATCCCCTTGCAGTACTCCCCATACAGTAGCTGGCGACTTAATCCCTCACACCTACAGGGTGCAGTGTTTAAGGCGGAGTTGGAGCAAGACATCCGTGATTTCTTTGAACGTAATATCCAATCTGTCCCCAGCATCACCACAGTATGAGCGGCATTCAAAGTAACGACCCAGGGTTGTTGTATATCTAAAGGGGGAGGTGTCCTCAAAACTTTATGAAATGACCTCTCTAATTTGAAAAAAAACTTAAGTGATTAGTAAACGATATCTGCACTAGTGACGGCAGTCATGCGCTCAGAGCCACCATGCACAGCAAACTGACTAAAAAGAATATGGTGAGACTGCTGACAGGGAATGCAAATTTCGGGGAAAACTGCACATGGCAAGAGTGTACAGGGAAGGGGATAGCCCAGGGAAGGCCCTTGCAGCTGCAATTAGGCCCCCTAAATTCTCTACGTATATAACGGAGATCCAGGATGCACAGGGCATCACTAATAGGAATCTCCCCGATCTATTAAATACGTTCAGAGACTTCTACAGCACCATGTACACCTCCCAAAGAGGCACCCCACTTAACCTGCCTGAATACTTTGATGACATAGCGTTAGCCTGGCTGGGGGGTACCCAGCGGAAATTCCTGAGCTTAGATCTGGAGCTGGACGAAATCACGGATGCCATTATGCAGATGAAGACTGGGCGGGCCCGGGGTCCGATGGTTTACCTATAGAATTTTACAAAGCTTACGCCCGATCCTAGCTCCTCTCCAGAAGAAAGTGTACTATGGGGCTATGGGGCAATGGAGGAAGGCTGTTTGCCTGGAACCATGCGTGAGGCCCTACTAACTTCATTACTGAAACCTGGGAAGCCCCTCTTTCTTGTGATTCCTACCGGCCTCTATCTCTATTAAATTGCGATACAAAAATTCTCGCTAAAGTATTGGCAACCAGACTTAATCTATTGATGCAGAGACTAGTACTCCCAGACCAGGCGGGGTTCATCCTTAGTCGAGCTACATCACATAATCT
The DNA here is from genome assembly GCF_964263255.1 of Lissotriton vulgaris. Lineage (NCBI taxonomy): Eukaryota > Metazoa > Chordata > Amphibia > Caudata > Salamandridae > Lissotriton > Lissotriton vulgaris. The sequence continues at coordinate 93,506,995 of NC_141694.1, forward strand.
TAGGACCCTAGCTGCAGTTCTACAGGATATTGATCCCAAATGCTCAGCGGTGGCGGTATTTCTAGATGCTACCAAAGCGTTAGATTCCCTCGAATGGGACTACTTGCTAGGTACTTTGGAGCGAATGGGGATGCCCACTGTTTTCCTACATTGGGTACAACTGCTATATCACCAGCCAGTAGCATCAGTACTGCTAAACGGCGCTAGGTCCACCCCTTCACTGTCTCCAGAGGCACACGCCAAGGTTGTCCAGTGTCCCCTATTTTATTTGCCCTCGCCATTGAACCCTTAGCTGCGATTCTCCGACAGCACCATAATGATAAAGCATTGGTTTACCCCACTAGGCTACTGCTGAATTCCTTATACTCAGATGATATGACACTGTATGTGAAAAAACCCCACATAAATCTCAACCCCATATTACGAGAGAGAACTACATTTGGTGCTATATCTGGAATACAAATAAATTGATCGAAATCTGCGATCTTCCACCTTACCGACAATACACTACCGCATCAGCTGGACTACCCTCTTATATTGGAAGCTAACGATTTGAAGTATCTGGGCATACATGTCACTAGAGACAAAGATACGCTGATGCGAATCAATTATGGCACAGCTATGGATAAGATAACAGACCTCATCACTAAGTGGCTACGACTCTCCATGGCGGGCAGGATATCATTAATCAAGATTGCGCTGCTGCCGAAACTCTTATATCTATTCATTAATATCCCATACCACCCAGGGAGTTTCTTCTTCACCACACTTAGATCACAACTTACGAGGCTCATATGGGGTGGGAAGCGGGCGCGGCTTAACCTAAACACGCTGATGCTACCATACCGCCAGGGGGTTTTGATGTCCCGAATTTTTGATTCTATTATTACTGCGCACAGGCCCATTTTGCAATATACTGGTTCAACCCGCCACCTTTCATGCCGCATCTGGTGGAGTGGTGTGGCTCACTGGTTAGAGGCGGCAGACCCAGAAGCAGAGGATGGCCCGGGACCAGGGTTCAATTCCCGACGCGGCAGCGTCGTGGACCAGGGTCAGCAGACTCGATAGTTCTCGCCTCAGTGCCTTCTCTAACCAGGGATCCCACTCGGCAGCTCTGGGCATTTGCTTGCCTCATCTCCACAACGGCCCCCCACATACGCCGGAGATACCTGGTTTCACCCTGGAGATACCCAGTAGGGTCCATCTCACAGGGAGAGCCAGGACGGGTTCCCCAGTGGTCTACAGCACGGAGATACCCCATGTGGGGTGATTCATGCGCTTTACAAGACATCATAACATTACATTACATTACATCTGGCAGTTGAGGACGGCTAGATACCCCCGTCAGATTATCTTTTTACAGAAGTGAGGAAGCGCGATCGAGACCCGTCCACGGTGGACTGCACCATACTGGCATGGCACTGTATAGCTCTTAAGCTGGAGAACCCAATGCTATATTCTCCCAAGATGCCTCTGTCACACAATCCTCTACTAAGAGTCACGAGTGAGGGAATTTGCAGGAAAATGTTGGATGGCCTTAAGTATTACACCTGGGGGGATCTTTATATAGCGGGACAATTCCGTACAAGGGAGCAGTTCTTTGAGGCGGGCACACCATCATTTATGGATATATTTATATATACTAGTCTTTGGCAAAGCATTAAGGCGGTTTCCCCAGGTTTTCCCGCAGAGCCGAATATACTGACTCCCTTGCATGCACTCCTATAGGCAGACCCCCCGTCATGTCATATTCCTATTGTATAAGCATACACAGAGCGCGCCACCATCTCTCCCTGTCCGGGCCCGGCACGAATGGGATAAAGATTTGGATGCCCCAATGACTGATGACCAATGGGAACTTAGCTGCATACAGACAGAGGCCATTACAAGCAACAGCAGGCTCCGCCTCATTCATTATAAGTTTCTGCACCCCTTATATCACACCCCAGCTAGATTTTACAGATTTAGACTCCGGGAGGATGACAATTGTGCGAGGTGTGGTCGGGAGGGTGCAGACTTCCTACACCTGGCGTGGAGCTGCCCCCTGGTGGCGGAATTCTGGGGGCAAACATTCGACGGGATCTCGGAGATAAGTGTCCGAGTGTTAACCGTGTCCGCTCCTGGCCCTCTTGGGACTGATTCAAAACATCATTACTATACATAAGCAGTTTCTAGCAATGGGGTTGCTGTTAGCGAAACGACAGGGTGCATGCCGTTGGGGGAGGGCCGTGCTCCCAAGTTTAAGGACTGGATTCACTCAATGACTACTTAGCAGGATCACATGCACAACTATGTAGATCTATTACCCACTAAGTCATGCCCGAAAGACATCTAGGGCCCGCTAGCCTCCTATCTGTTGGCGCAAGAGGCTAGGAGGGAGACTCAGGTGGGTAGGAATGCCTTGGAGACAGAGTGTAAGGCTTCGCCTGGCACTCGATCCCTATCCCCACAGGTGGGTTTGCCGGATATATAGATTTATCCAAGAACACCGCGAAATATGAGGTGCCATGATGTAGATGCGTTCAAGCCTCTTCGCAGCATCTGTTCACATTGAAATCGGGGTCCTAAGTTTGGAACAATGCTGAGTTCATATTGCCCGAGTAACCTGCATTGTTTAGAACTTGAGTCAACTGGAGTTAAGTTGTTGTCTGCATTGCATGCGAATGGACTTTCTCGACAAAATTGGACTACCAACTATACTTTCTGGACCTACGCAGACTTTGATTGGGAGGGGAAGTTGTGGTTCTATTAATACTGTACGGGAAGGTCTCATGTATATGTATAACACTTTGACATATGATATGTGGACTTTTTTTTTCATTAAACTGATGTACCGTACGAACTTTAAATAAAGCTTTTCAACAAAAAAATAAACGTTGTGTTTTCTGCGCGGTAAGGTGACCTATAGCTTCCCTCTAATGGCTGTGATGGAATCATATTCGTGGACCCTTGTCTCATGTGTCCCAATATGGATTTATGACGGATTATTAGACTCGGCCAGCGGAGCCGCTCTGTTAAGCGACCATTCGCTGCTCGGCCAAGCCACGCCCCTCTACTCTGCCAACTTAGGGCAAACACAGCAAACACAAGGAGATGATAGACACTCACCCCCAGTCACAGACATAGGTTGAATCCATCATAGTTCTTTAGCTCACCTTGCCACCCCAGTTCAGACACAGCCCTATGCAAATCAGTCTTGACCCTGTGCCTCATGGGAACAGTCCAGCCTGAACTGCCAAGTCATGTCTTCCCTGGACCGGAAACAAGCATCCTGGGACAGGTTTCTAGTTAACAGCCGTCATCAGCCAGGCTAGCTGGAATCCAGTGGCAAAGTGAGCAAGGGACCATAAAGTGAGCTAAAGAACGATGATGCGCCTGTGGCCCTAGTCCAAGTGGCTCACCGGTCTCCTTGAGGTCCCCCAGCACTCCAGAGTCAGAGTCGGGGTCCACCGTGGGTTGACCACTCCAGGACTCCCCAATGTGGCCTGCAGCCTCTGCACGGAGATCCCCTCCCCTCCCCACCGCGAGGGGCCTGGTAAGGTTAAATCCGACATCAAAAGACACCCCTGCATCCAGCCGCCCTGGAGAAGAGAACCCGAGGTGCACGGACGTCCCCGAGCCCTCCAACTTACCTGCCTAGCTGTTGGTTCCTGACGCTAAAAACCAAAACCGGCAATCCCAATTGAAAACAACAGGCACCTGTAATGACCGGATTCTCAGAACAGGCAGCTCACCATCCGTGGCTAACCCAGTCGTCACGTAACGACACTCTTCTCAGGCCACTATTTACAAGACATCTAGAATACTCACCTGAGAAAGTGAAAAGAAGCTATTTACATGCCTGTACAGTCAAACATACCACTAACACCTAATGGATTCCATATCTTATCCTATATTTACCTCATTTTACATCTATCTTTATAGTCCCGTAAGACTGTCTCTTTAACGTCACCCGATGATGTCTTTAACGTCACCCGACGATGTCTTTAACGTCACCCGACGATCTCTTTAACGTCACCCGACGATGTCTTTAACGTCACCCGACGATGTCTTTAACGTCACCCGACGATGTCTTTAACGTCACCCGACGATCTCTTTAACGTCACCCGACGATCTCTTTAACGTCACCCGACGATCTCTTTAACGTCACCCGACGATCTCTTTAACGTCACCCAACGATCTCTTTAACGTCACCCGACGATCTTTTTAACGTCACCCGACGATCTACACTAATGGGGGATAACTAATAGGGGTTCACCTTTAAGAGTTATTTCCCAAATGAAGTTCACACTCTCACCCCAATCATCAGTTACCTTTGCAGAAGGGCATATCCCATCCTTCTGTATATACCTGGTTAAAAGGAAAGGTTAATCTCATTCATGAAAACAACATTCAAAGATATTGGTCATTAGATCTTTATTCTACAATCAAACATGACAGAATGAGCAGAAGACAAATAAACTAAGTTAATCAACACCTATGACCTAAGAAGTTGAATAAAAGTGAATAGTTACATGTATTCTACACTAAGCTCAGAACGCCTCACCTTAGACGTGTGTCTTTCCATCTCAGCAGCGGAGCTGATCCCTCTCTCTCGTTCTCTTCTATGCGCTTGGGACTCTGCTCTCCCTCTATGGCTCACAAATACACGTCTGTACCGCTATGCCTCGTCTACTCTGCCATGGTTCCAGAACACTCGAACCCTCTTCTGGTCTTGGTCTCTGCCACTCCTGTATGATGTCACTACAGGACTTTCAATCACTCTCCTTCTTCACTTCAGAATTTCGATTAGCTGATGGTATCAATCTCTATGCACCAGCCTTCAGACCAACTTCTTCGGTCTTCTCCACACGTTGCTCTCCCTCTACTCTACTCGCTCCTTGATAATATAGAGCTCACTTTCTCTATGGAAAATTCCGGCATTAGGCCGACTCCCACCGAATTCCTGTACCAGTCCCCGGCCCCCTTCGTCCTCCGCAGTGGCTACCTGCGTATTGCGTCTAGAGCCGGGGAGACAAACACATTCCTTCGATAAGGGCCAGTCTTGACCGGTTCCTCTCTAGCGAACAACAGGATGAATTCTAAACATTACCTTTACCCTGCAAGCGCCTCGGACAGCCGAGGCAGAAATACAAAATGGCTTCTCTCTAGCTTTCGGGCCTGTAGGCCTGAGAAAACGGAAAAAGGCACTAAACCCTGTCAAAGCACATAGTTAAGCCCTACAAATGAATGCAAATGCAACTAGGACTGAAATGGTAATAAATTATAGTCACCACCAGTCTGAAAATACCCTAAAATTACCCTGTCGCTACAGCACCCGATGCCAAAACAGCACCCTGCACCCAGCTGCCCCTGTGCCGCTGCAGGTGTTCTTTGGGTGCTAACTTGGATCCACCTAACACCAGGAGCTTTGCTCCCACAACCCTGTGGCCTTCTTGTGAGCAACCACCAAGTGGAGGCCCACAATCCCCCCTTGGATAACATTGGGCCTCAGCACTCTGCATCCGGTGGCCCTAGTGCCGCTGAGGGAGTTTTGAGAGTGCATCGTTGACCCTGGGGAACCCTTGTTCTAACCCCAGAAACTCAAACCCAAAGACAGAATAATTACCTGCTAACCGATAACTTCATTTCTCTCCATAGGAATACATTGACTGTTTTTCCTTTAAATATGTTCTGTGTGGAGTTGATTTGAATGAAAAACTACATAAGTGCAAAACTGATTTTACTTACCTTTTCTCTAGGAAATGTCCCAATGTGATATCTAAGCATATTACAATGAGTAGAAAAAGTAACTTAAAAAGTAATCTGAAAAATAACTTGAACAGTAATTTCAACCTATTGACTTACCTGTATTTCAATCAACTGCATTTGAACTAGCATTCAGTTGCAAAACATTTCATAAGATTTTTCAAAGCATTTATTTCACTTACCTGTGCCAGGCTTGGTTTGGTTCTAGAAATAAAATAACTTAATATTTGTATACAAAATAAATTGGTCTGAGTTTAGTCTTTGAGTGTGTGCAAACATTTGCTGATTGAGTGTGTATAACAAATGTTTAACACTACCCTCTGATAAAACCTTACTGCTCTCCCACACTGCCATAAATAGGGAGTAAGGTGCCATCTACTTTTACCTCTGCCTACCTTTGGAGTTCCATTGGACTCTGTACATACTATACCTTATTTTGGTATAGTATATACAGAGCCAACTTCCTACAGTATTTCATTTCTTTTTCTTTGGGCATATCCTATCTTCTGTCAAACTACATATTTCTGCTGCTTCTGCACTATCATCAACTGTTGGGGGCTTTTTCCCCTTCCTGGGGGTTGTTCCGCTCATACTCTGCATCCCCGTATTCGTCTACAGCTTTAGTTAGATTTATTACCTGTTTCTTAAGTTTCCATTTTGTGTTGGTCATGTTTTTCACTTGTTTCTCCAGCCTCCATAGGTTTCACAGTGTGAGAGTGCCACATCGACTGTGTGTTGCCCTTAGTCTCCGCCAGCCCTTCTGTTTAAACCTAGCAGACGTCGTCGTTGTCTTCTTCATGGTGGACTTCTACATGCGGTTTACTCTTCATTTCGCCTGTTGCCTCCTGCTGGCACCCTTCCTCAGTCGGTGGCATTGGTTTTTGGAATGTTGACCTTGTTTTTCTGTAGTGGACAATGCCTTCCACTTCCTACTCTTTTGTGACATTGTGTTGCTGTTTTCCAGCCTTGTCTTTCTGTCTCCACCTCAGTTATTGTCATATTGTCTTCTTGACGACGGTAGAATATATTATCTCTGTCCTTCCTTGGTTACCTCTGTTCTTAGAGTATTCTTCGTTTCTCCACTTCTTGCCCTCCCATTCACTGGCAGAGGATGTGGGTAACCTTCAGATGAGTGGATATACTTTTTCTTACTCTGTATGGCTTGTCTCTCTATGGGAATTGATATGTTTTTTATATGCATATTTATCCTTAGATATTAATCTTTGATGTATATGTCTATGCATGCATATACCTATCTCTTGTATGGATCTCTTTTACATCTGAAAGAGACACGTTGGTGATAGATTTCTTACCTTAGAATATCCCCAGGTGTCACTGGATTGGAAAGTTTTTTGTCAGCAGTACCCCTGCGCGTCGGTAGGCGTCGTAGTGCAGCTCTGCATACATCGCTGGCGTCGTAGTCGCCGAGGTGGCGTCGTCGGAGCTACTTAGACATGCCCATGCGCACTGATGTCAGTTCTTTCTTTTTCCGTGCCTGCAAGTACAGATCCGAGAGAGCACGGTACCCTTAGTCAATATTTTTGACTGTTTTTCAAGAGACTTGATCTCTTTGTTTGTCTAGTAATCGACTTCTGGTGCAGTTGGGATGCCCGGGTGAAAATCCTGTATGGACTGCCATCGGTAAATGTCGTTGTTGCCTGTGGCCTACCCACCCTTGCCAGGACCGTACGCAACTTCGGATGACATACAGGTATTCCTGTCGTCCATGGGTCATTTATTTTCCCCATCGGGTCCCTCCTGAGCGCCTGCATGACCTGCGGACCTCTTGGGTGGTTCTTCTGCCGTGCCGTCCCCTTTGGCCCCGATTACGCCGGCATGATACCCTGCTGTGCCTCCAGCCACGGTGCAGCCTCCGATACCGGCCTCGGTGCCACCTTCAGCACTGGCCTCGGCGCAGCCCCCGGCTCCACCCTCGGCCTTGGTGCCGCTTCCCGCGCCTGGCACGGCGCTGTTGTTTTCAGGCCCAGAACACGGCACGCCTGTGTTGACGTATTATCCTCAGTTTCCTATTCCACGAGGGGATTTTTATCCCTTTCTCCAGGCTCCTCGTTCTTATCGGCCTGTTAAACAGCCGGTGGACGAAGGGAAGTACAGCAAGGGGTCTTATGACCCTCTTGCAGCTGAGGATGATCCAGACTGGGATGCCTCTGTGGAGGATCCAGGCGATCTGGATTTATCTTCACTCCCTGGTAAACTGTCCCCTTCTGCCTCCGCACCCACCAGAGAGGAAGAGAGGCTCTACCGTCTGGACTGACAAAGTGCGTTTTCATTCTACTTCAGCCGCACGCTTCAGTTCTGGATGGCTAACCAGCTCCTTGTTGGCTACATTAGCACCAAGAAAGGCCGGACCGTACACAAAAGAACTATCTCTCACTGGGTTGTCTTGTGTGTTCAAGCCTGTTACTCTTAGGCTAAAAGGGAACCTCCGGTAGGGTTGCGCGCCCATTCGACCAGGGCGACAGCGGCTCCTGCGGCATTGGGACGCAGTGTCCCACTGCAAAACATCTGTCAGGCGGCCACCTGGGCCTCGCTCCACACTTTTATTGAGCACTAAGGCCCTGATAGTCAGGTCCAGAGAGACAACTTCTTGGCCGTTTGATTCTCCGAACTTTCTGGTGTAATCTCACTTTGCAGACCCACCACTGGGGTTGGTATTGCTTGGCTATGTAGTCTAAGGTAAGGAATCTATCACTGACGTGTCTCAGATGCACAAGTTACTTACTTGTGTACCGATATATCTGTAAGAGACATTAGTTAATGATAGATTCCTTACCGCCCGCCCATCCTCCCCGTTCTGCGAACTGTTCTCTAGGGGTCAGGTCATCCCTTCCGGGGGCCTAGTTCTTTTGCACCAGTAGTCGGTCTCTGGCATGGCTCTGCATTCCTGGCGCCTTGAGACCCTTCCGGGTGAGTAGTGCGCTATACAAATGACGTGATTGATTGATTGATTGAAAGTCGTGTACAGAACTGACGTCAGCGCGTGTGGGCACGTCTAAGTAGCTCTGACCTCATCTGGGCAACTACGATGCCAGCGATGTATGCGGAGCCGCACGACGACACCTACCGACGCGCAGGGTTACTGCTGATGAAAAGCTTTCTGGCACCTGGGGATATTCTAAGGTAAGAAATCTATCACTAACTAATGTCTCTTACAGATATATCTTTGCACAAGTAAATAACCTGTAATTCAGGTATATATGTGTGTGTTGGCCTTCTCTGTAACTGTGTTTTACCTATACCCTTCTTGGTGACCTGGTTCAGCCTGTTTGTCTGTACTTGCCTGTTTTATTCCTTCTCTTAAGTGAACGTCTCATTTACAGAGGATGTCCTATACATCCTCAAGGGTCTTAATGTAAAAGCAGTTTCTTTACTGTTCTTGTTGTTTTTTTAGCAGTCCTTTTCTGCATTCATTGTTCTCTTTCGCCTGCATTCTATTATTGGAGGTCTATTTTTTTCCGAACTCAGGATAGTTTCCTTATCGATTGATGGGTGCTCTTTGTTTGTTGTATGTGTTCCTGTGACTTAGCGTGCTGTGTATGCTCCTTCCATTTTGTTTTGAGCCTGGACTCTATGAATTATTGTACTTGGTCTATTTGCAGTTCTTGTTTTCATTTAATGGTTCTATACCGAGTTTCTCACCGTCTTATAGCTTTCTACTCCCTATGGGCTTCTCATAGTCCGTCTTGGAGATCAGTCCTTTCAGTTAGCATTTGCTTCACCTATCATTTTCCAAAGCAGTACCTTTGTGCGTCGGTAGAGGGCATTGAGTGACGCTGTAGTGACATTGTCTCACGGATGTTACATGATAGATTCACTGTACACCAAGGTGTTTGGTACCAAACACCTCGTCTTAATACATCCATACTAATGACAGTGCTTGATTTATTAACAAATACTCACAGAGGTCATCTTAGGTGCCCCTGAAAAAGTGCAGACTACTAGTGTGTTGACTGACCTGTGTTGACCAGCCAGCCCCCATAGACACATTTCTGACCACCTGAGGTGAGAGCCTTTGCTCTTGGTTGACTGGGAAAAAACTCTGGGCGGAGGTGGTCACACCTCCTCCAAGTAGGATGGTCATTCCAGGGCGGGAAGCTTCAAAGGCTCTGTTGTCTTTAGGTGACCCCAGCCCTCTCCAGATAGTGAAGGTGCCCACCCTCCTGTCCTGACCACAATTTTTGGGGGCGAGACAGGCGGGTAAATGTTAGATAAGGAGGTGTGCCCACAATCAGCCAGCACCATCCTAGGGCGGGCCAGCTGATGTGTACCCCACTTTTCAGATTTCTCCATGTTGTTTTGTCAGGAATTAGCCTTCTAGGGGTCAAGGCTATGCCCACTTCCCACAGCAAGTGGTCATATAGAGGGCGTAGACACCCTAAAGGTAGGCAGCCCATTGGCTACTACCCGTCACTCCCCTTAACACCCTTAAATGGAGCATTGAGGCTTCCTCCACAGTTGGGAGAGTGTCGATTTTTTTTGTGTGTTCTCCCATCTTGTGCCTGAAGAGGTGTCTAACGTTTTTCCCACCTTCATGACCTCATTGTTGGCAAATTCCTGGTATTAGGACACACAGACACTATGTCCCAGTAAAGACAATAACATACTTATTAGTCGATGCAGTAAGACTCTTGATGGATCGAATGTTCTCTTTTGTGGAGGGATTAAGGTTGATTGCATGTTAAGAACAATGTGTAGGAACAGACACAAAATGCTTCAGTCCTTACAAATTGCAGGTATCAAGAAATTGCAATTAATAAGTCCATGTATGTTGTTCTGACCATGCATCAAGTAAATTAGATATTTAAAGTGCATTTGTTGATAAAAAGTTCTCTAACCCGTTTACCGCGGCACAAATTCTGCCATTGTGCGGGTGAAATAATGAGGGGGCGTCGTTCGGACGGCACCCGGCCGTCCTCCGCACACGCCCACCGTGACATCAGACGGCCGCCGAGGTAAAAGAGCAATCACATTTTGGGAGTCTGTAAACAAGCAGAATTGTATAGGAGGTGGGCGAAAGAAAGCTCAAGTATAATCAACAAAGTTTTCACATTATTCAGCAGTTCTCTCACTACCGCACCTCCTCTGCCAATTGATATATCTGTCGTTATTTACTTTATATTTATCTGGTAATTTCTGAGCCAGCAAAGGTTTAGAAGTTTTGCAAAAAAAAAGTCCACATGCAAAACAGATTTCGGGACATGTTATCAATATGAAATTAGACAAATCCATGTCCTCTAACTTTATAGAAAACAAGTTTGAAAATCCTCTTTAGATTACATTAACACGCAAGTCCACTTTCTAAATGTAAAGGGAACCTTCTATATTATGCACAAGCGGGTGTGGGTGAGAGCTGCGCACTAACACATGTAGTAGGGTTGGGAAAATCGCAAGCTTATTGGTTTGAATTTGAGCACTAGATGAAGATTAACTGGAGAAGCCCCTCTATAAAAGATCAGTTGATGATTTCTCAGCCAGTGATGTGAAAATGAGAGGATTCTGTGAATGCCCCCTGCATTATCGAGGACAGGGAGGCTCTTTTGGGCTCATAATTGAAAGAACTTGAGATTACCAACCAGGGTGGATAGGTGGATTTGTCCCTTTACCTCCCTTCATGGGTGAGTTGTGATTTTCTTTTTGTTTTCACACCAATGACTGTAATACTCCAAATTGCCTTGAAAAATAAACTTCATTGCAATGTTTGTGACCTAATAAAGGGTAAAAATGGTATGAGTGGACTGAGTACATACTTCTGTGGTGGGGGCAATTGCCTACAGAAATATGGGGGAAGTCAATCCACTCTGACCGTTCTGCTAATGTTTATGGTCTTCAAATTCGGAAAAAAGCTAATTTTTCAGAATGTTAAAATAGATACAAAACTGTGTTTTTTAAAACTTTTCACTGTTACTTTATTGTCAAATATTTTCTGCTTCGCCATTGAGCATACTGCCTTTTCTTCGCTCTCTTTATATACACCTATAAAAAATTTCCATTTCTTCTTTCTGCAGCGACCTCAATACAAAGAACTGAAGGAAGTTCTTAATCGAATCCCCGAAATTAAAGATAATTTCTTGTCGACATATGATAAAAAAGTTCTTAGTGCATCCATTTCACCACAGGACTACACCCTAAGGAAATATCACTTCAAACAACTTATCCAATGCTTCATTGGGGTAAGACTTTAACAGTGCACACAAACGACTTAACATTGGCCATTGTATTTTGTGGGGCAGATGGAAAACTCATTGTGATTGGGAATGATTGTACAAATTCTCAAAGGGTTCAATGTGCTGAAAGAAGCCTGCCAAAGAAGCTTTTGTTGGGCCCACTAAGTAAAATTAAAACAAATCAAAAAATGTAACCATGTTTTTCGTGTCACGGTGTACAAAGTAGGTAATGCATTGCTGATGGCTACATATTCATCATCTCTGTAATCTACTCAAGGTGCCAGTTTGGATCTGGAAAGTTTAGAAACGTCTCCCTTGCGCCAGTAGGTGCCTCCTTGACTCTGGGAACAACACTAGATAAGACATCGTGGAGCTATATAAAAAGCCACCCCAGATCACTGTTCCTTTTTTCACCCCCCCTTCAAAGCAAATTGGATTTGCTCTCCTGAGAACATTTCCTCACAGATAGTCCTTTTGCAGTGTTTGACAGACTATCTCCCTAAAAATACCAGGGTTGAAACTTTCTTCCCTGTCACAAACAATGTCATTGTCAGACTCTCACAACTACTGTGTGTGGTGAATGGGGCTCAAATACTAAGTCATGTGAGAAGTGTGACTTTATGCACACCAAGATCTTTAAAGAGTGGGAGGCGAAGCTGTTCATGGCGTGGGCTGCAGACAAACATCAGAGCTTTCATCTCTCTAGATCTCAGTCTTGTACAAGGACTGCCTTCTGCTTATCTTTGGACAGCCAATCCTCAAAACGGGCCACTTCTTACGACAGGACACGTCCTCCAGAAAGAAGCACAGGAAGCATTACAAAAGGAAGCCTGAGATTCCCAATGTTAAACTATTTCAAAGGTAGGTCTTGACATCAATGACTTTGTTCCATGACTCCGACCTCAATGTCGTATCCTTGGACCCAGTTTTGATAGAGATGCACATAGCATCTCTGACCCTTACAATTTCGGACCAGTTACAAATATTCCCATGCTAGTCAAAGTCTTGAAAAAATGCATACAACAACAATTGAGGCAACATATCTCTGAATTTAATCTGTTAAATGATTTCCACCTGACCATAGTACTGAGACAGCGATTCTGCATATCGTGGATGATGCACTACTTGCCCTTAACAGCAATGAAACCGGTCTCCTACTCGACCTTTCTTCCACATTCGACATGGTTAACCATACCAAAATGCTAGATCCCTTGAAAAATAGGATGGATTTAGGGGGTACAGTCCTAAAATGGCTTAGATCATTCTTAGAGAATAGAACACAAAAATTTAGTCAACCAAACATTATCAGCTTCCTCCAGAAATTTGATCGGAGTTCCTCAGCGCTCGACACTATCCCCTGTAATATCCAATCTGTACGTAGAGCCACGCACAGAAACCTTACAACAAGCAAACATCTCCTTCCGCATGTACGCAGATGACACACACCTTTACATCAAGATTACATCGACAGAAGAGATAGATATCATGAACCAAGCACTAAAGAGTACCATCCATTGGCTAACCAGCAATCACTTGAAGCAAAACCCCCATAAAACTGAATTCCTGCGAATTTCCCCACAGAAAAGCACTCCGAACATCCTAGAGTGGACCAATCTGATCACGGCACTAAACGGTTCACCGAGGATTGTTGGCTCTACCAAAACTCTGGGGAATCATACTCTAGAGCTCTAATAGCCCACTCAGGGTCATGTTTGCGCCAAAGAAAACACCAAATAAATAAATAAATAGCACATATTTGGCCTTGGTGACTGCTCTGGATCTAGAGCATCTTGCTCCATTTTCAGAGTTTCAATTCTTTTGCGCAGATCCTGCACAGATTGTGGCTTTCACTGTGTTGGCCCCTTATCCAGTACTGGGGTATCTTTCATAGATTCACATGCTTGTGTCCTTTCCCGTCGAGATTGGAGTCTCCCGTACATTTATAAAGGTAATGTCACCATAGACATAGTAGTTAAAAGGCCTAAGGCCTCATATTTAGTAACATTTCTAAGTCCTTATTTAAAAAAGGACCAAACTTAAGAGAAAAACCAATAAGCTGACACCACCCACTAGAACCATCCTGAAAGGAGCTCCAGTCCCCCAGATTTTCTACCACACGTCGGGCTAGGGAGTCTCCACTGAGCTCTGCTCAGTTTTTTCCTCATAACTTCTAATTATCCTCGATTTCAGTTTTTTTCTTGGATTCAAGGTATTGTTTCAACTACAATTCTTGTACCTGAGTGAATTCCATTTATTTCTTCATGTTGGACACACCTAAAAACGGCCCTTTTAGGTGGTACTTACAGAAAGAAAAAGCTGCACATCGATGACCACCATAAAGATTTCCTTTAATGCCTTTATTTTGATCATAAACCAAAGGATTGTAAGGTAGGTTGCACTTTTTCATGAAAGACTTTAAAGAACCGTGAGGGGAGGCTGTTATTATGGCTGCAGAGGATTAAAGACAGGGAGGACCCTGTATCTTCTGAGGAGAGCGAAGGTTCCTCAAGATCCTCCTCAAATAAGTCTAAAAAAGACAACTGGATGTCTCTCCAGGTCACTGCTTGCAGCAACCTCCAAAGAAGACGCATAAAAAGTCTTCAGAGGCTACTAAAAACAGCCTCCCAGAGCGTCTCCTTCGCATCAGAGTTTGATTTCTGTCAAAAAATTATTTTAGAAATCAGCTTCAGACCCTCCTGCTCCTCTGGTGAAGGTAAAACATGCTATTAAAAAGCCCTCCTCAGACCAGTCGACGGACAGCTCGTCCATGGCAGTATCGACGACAAGACCTTCACTGACTGTTGTCGGAGTAACTGTGTCGGCGACAACCGTCGCCACGGTTTCAGTCTGGTCAGTGTCAATTTCATTGTTGACGGCGTCTTCGTGGACGAGTCAAGGTCATTTGTCGTCGATGGTAAAGATACTCAGAAAATCGGCGGCGGCGAAGATTCTGACGACCATCCCGACTATGACAACGAGTGCTTTGTCGATGGTGTTGCCTACATCAATAACGAGTCTACCATCGACAACTCTCTCGTCGACTATCTTTCCCATTGCATCCTAGATGACAAGAGATGTTTCGTCGATGACGGTATTGTCATCTATGCCTGTTGCATCTGGGACATTAATACCAATGCCTGTCGATGGTTCCTCAATGACTTTATGTGTACCGACTACGACCTCGTTGATGACACCAAAATCTAGATCAGGAAAACTAGAGACTGACACCCGCATTAACTTCTCCTAGTAGGGTTCAAGCCTTATTACCAACTCAACTCTTGGATGACAATTTGGACGAATACAGCTTGTTTGGGGCTGCACAAAGTCCCTCGGAGTTGAACGTTAAGTAACAGGAAGTCTCTGATGATGATGACCAATTATTTTCTTTTTTCAAAAACCTTTATTGGAGGTAAGAAGTATTGTCAATCGATTATGAGGGAGGAGAGGAAATCGTGATCCGTTCAATTCCCTATAGTTAAATTATAGCTAATCAAAAATGGAAGGATCACTTGTCCTGCATAACATTGGGTATGCGGGAACGGTTCTTAAATCCCAATAAAAAACCCTCATACACGTGTTCACTGATGGTAACGTTAAGCGGTATATCACCCGTTTAGAACTACAACTCAAATGAAGTTCTGTAATAGATACACTAAGTAATACTTAGGAGTAACTCTCACTTCTTTTCACTTCACCCCCTGGTCCTGAAGAAAGCCCACCCGACCTCCTGGCGAATGAGGGCTGAAACATGTCGACCTATTTTCACATTCTTTGCGTGATTGAGTCATAATAGCTCTTAATCACCCACATCAATTTTATTGCCTCTAAGAACCCGGAAAGAATAAAGAATTGTATCTGGAACCTAGAGACTTTTAACACACTTCACCTTTCACGAGCACCATTTCTGGTCACTACTGTTTTAACAAAGGGTATTACCTCCAGGTGGAGGTTGCATAACCACTAAACCCTATGATTATCCAGACACGTGTGAGAAAAAGCGGAGAACGAAAATATACCGCTTAACGTTACCATCAGTGAACATGTGTATGAGGGTGTTTTATTGGGATTAAAGAACCGTTCCCGCATACCCAATGTTATGCAGGACAAGTGATCCTTCCATTTTTGGTAAGAAGTATTGACCACAGCATGGTGCCTACAGCCCTGAATGGGCAAGCAACGCAAAGTAATGTTCTGCAAAGCTTTATAGGCAGAAGAAGGATTCACAGCAAGCTGCCTAAAACCACATCGGGCCGGCCGCGTTGGTTGGTTCAAGCTATTATTTAATTTCATTAATAATTTCTCAATCGATACACCACCAAATGACATTATGAAGGACCATCAATTCTAGCATTGATCAAACAATCCCTCCCTGAGAAATAAATGAAAACCACTCCCTCTCCCAAGCCCTTAACGCCTGTATTGCAGTGTAATAAAATACAGAACAACACCTTCAAGCCTATATCCTAGAGAGGTATGACAACAACATTATATAGGAAACAACATCCATCGGGGCAGGTCATGACTTAATTCAGCTTGAAAGACCCGGGGAACATGTCTCCCCTCAATACTTTATCTAGACACTTCCTCGTGATACCTACTCACAATGTTTGTGCCTCCCTCTTACCCCCATGGGGGGAAGAGTGCAGGGTGCCTCACTCCTAAAGACATGAGCCATCTCTTCCCATCTCCTGGGTCGACTCTGTGGTTTCCTGTGAGGAGATATGCGATTAGTTGGTTCCAGATGTTTTTTGGACGTGACTTAGCCGGGAGCAACTCGCCATAACACAGCGATTGTTCCTGTCAGGTAGTCAGGTCCTGTATCCACTCCTTGAATTTAGGGTCTCTTCCCCGTCCCCATTTACAAGCCACTCTGCGGTTGACTTTAAGGAAAACCAATGCAAGGAACTTTCTGTACACAGTAACTATGTCTTGTGTGCAACCCAGTAGCGCCACTACCGGGTCCGGTTGGAGCTGTATATCTAACATTCAGGACATGCCCTCGAGCACCTGTAGCCAGTAGTCCAATATCTGCGGGCATTGCCATGCAAAGTGGTAAAAATTCGCCCCCTCCTCCCCGTATCGCACACACCTATCCTCCTCACATAGTCCGAACTTATAAAGTTTAGCCGGGGTATAGTATAAACTATGTAAAAATTTATAATGAATGAGCCGCAATCGACTACTAGCAGTAAGGGCTTCTGTCTGTTTGCAGCCAAATTGCCATTGATCATCAGTTAACGGTGTGTCCAGGTCTGTGTCCCATTCCGCACGGGCAAGTGGGGTGAAAGATGTCGGGCCTTTTGTATATGTTTGTATAATAGCGAGGTGACATGTCCCGGGGGTTCAGTTTGTAGAAGTGCATGCAGCGGTGGCAGTGTGGGTGGCTCTGAGGGAAATGACGGTACAGCGGCTCTGATGCTTTGCCTGATTATACTGTACACAAAGAGGTCCATTATCGTGGGATCATGAGCGCCCAAAAATTGTTCTCTAGTGCGGAAGTTACCTCCTATGTAAGGATCCCCCTAAGTAGTGTACTGTAACGCCTCTAGCATCCGACGACATTGCCCCGCGTAGGTAACCTGCAAAGACGGGTGATGCACCAAAGGCATCCTGGGCGAGTACAGCATTGGGGCATTCAGTTTGACGGCAATCTTCCTCCAAGCCATGTTGATGCAATCGACCGTGGACCGTACTCGTCCCCCTCCTGAAGTAAAGAGGTAACCTAAGGGGGGTGTAGGGGCCATATGACCATCTTCCACTGCCAAATACGACATGAATAGGGGCGGGTGAAACCAGTACACTGCAAAGTGTGGCCGAGCGCAGTAGTAATAGAATTCAAAATTGGGGACTTCAAACCCCTCCCCCCCCCCCCCCCCTTGTGAGTATGGCAGTATCAGCAAGCTTAAGCTCAGCCTCTCTTGTCTTCCCCACCAGATTAGCCGAGTAACTTGCATTTTTAGTGTTTTTAAAAAAACCTCTCTGGATTGTACAGAATATTAGTAAAAAGATATAACAATTTGGGTAAAAGATTCGTTACTTTGTCCATTATGACTCCGTAGTTATTACGCATCAGCTCCTCTTTGTCCCGAGTAACTCGGATACCCAGATATTTAACTTCATCACACTTCCAGAACAATGGGTAGTCTAGTTGGTGCGGCTTAGTCGAACCAGTAAGAGGAAACACTGCTGACTTGGCCCAATTTATGTTTTTCACAAAATTGGATTAAGATTGTCTTGTGGGTTCTTAACATATAGTGTGATATCGTCCGCGTGTAACGAAATGAGGAGCTGTCTGGAAAGATATACCAATGCCCGTTCCTTGTGGTGCTGTCTAATTTTTGCAGCCAGGGGTTAGTTGCTAGGGCAAACAAAATGGGGGAGAGAGGCCAGCCCTGCCGTGTGCCTCTCGAAACGGTGAAACCAGCCGATCGGGCACCATTGAGAAGCACAGTAGCGATTGGTTTTGTATACAACAGTTACACCCAACCCAGAAAAGCAGGGGCCATTCCCTTTTTATCGGAGGGTACCAAGGAGATAATCCCACTCCACCGAATCAAATGCCTTAATGGCATCAAGGAACACCGCAACAGTGGATCTGTTAGGATCTATATCCTGTAGCACGGAGGTTATGAGATGTAGCGCGAATAGGGATGAACCCAGACTGGTCCGGCAGGACCAGTCGCTCCATCAGGAGAGTAAGCCGGTTAGAGAGTACCTTCACCAGTATTTGAGTGTCGCTCCATCAGGAGAGTAAGCCGGTTAGAGAGCACCTTCGCCAGTATTTTAGTGTCACAGTTAAAAACTGAAAAGGGACAATAGGACTCGCAATGGGTCGGGGATTTATCTAGTTTGAGTAGTGAGACAATCTGGGCCTCTCTCATGGTTACGGGAGACACCCCTCCTCCCTGGCTTCATAGAAGACCTCTTTTAGTATGCGGGCCTGTTGATTCAAATGTCTTATAAAATGCTATAGGAAGGCCTTCCGACCCAGGTGAACACCTTGAACGCATTTGCATTATGGGCGTAGTGATTTTGTCTAATTCCAGTTTGTCACTTAAAAATTTCCGTTGAGTATCATCGAGCCACGCTAAAGCTGTGTCCTCGTAATATTGAGGGAGTTCAAGTGCTTGTCCTCTTTGAGAGGTGTATAAGGCCTTGTAAAACACAATTGGTCTGGGAGGTTCTTGTGGATTTCCCCTTCCGAGTCCTGATTTTCGGCTATATAGTTTGAGAACTTGGATGGGCGAACTAAATTAGCTAAAACCTTCCCTGGGCGATCTCCCTCCCAATACACTCGTGCTACATGATATTTACTCCTGAATTTGCATTCTCTGTCTGCCGTATTCGCATACTCTTGTCAGCTTGTCGCGCAGTTTGGCACAGGCCTTCCCCCCTTCTGCTGAAGAAAGACTCTGCTCCAAGATTTTAATGTCCTTTTCCAGCTGGCTTAGCTCTCTCCGTATGTCTTTAAGGATCCCCCCACCCTATCAATCAATCATTTGTAAAGCGCACAACATACCCGTGAGGGTCTAAAGGCACTGGATGGGGTGGGGGGGGGGCGCTACTAATTGAACAGCCAGGTCTTGAGTATCCTCCTGAAGGTCAGCAGGTCTTGGGTCTGTCGTAGGCTCAGTTGGAGGGTGTTCCATGTCTTGGCGGCGAGGTGGGAGAAGGATCTCCCACCGGTGGTTGTTCTTCGGATGCGCAGGACGGTGGCGAGTGAGAGGTCGGCGGAGCATAGCTGGCGGTTGGGGATGTAGAAGGAGAGCCGTCTGTTGAGGTAGGCTGGCCGGTCTTGTGGAGTGCCTTGTGGGAGTGGGTGACGAGCTTGAAGGATATCCTCTTGTTGACTGGGAGCCAGTGCAGATTTCTCAGGTGGGGGTGATGTGGCCATGGTGTGGTACGCCGAGGATCAGTCGTGCTGAGGTGTTTTATATGCATTGTAGTCGTCGGGGCTCCCGCGTAGAGGGCGTTTCCGTAGTCGAGTCTGCTGCTGACAAGGGCTTGGGTAACTGCCTTTCTTGTATCTGTTGGGATCCATCTGTAGATCTTGCGGAGCATGCGGAGGGTATTGAAGCAGGAGGAGACGGCGTTGACTTGCTTGGTCATTGAGAGCGTTGAGTCGAGGATGATTCCCAGGTTGCGTGCGTGGTCGGTGGGTGTCGGGCTGCCCCCAGTGCCGTCTGCCACCAGGAGTCGTCCCAGGCTTAAGGGTTGGAGCCGAGTATGATGACCTCTGTCTTGTCCGAGTTCAGCTTCAGACGGCCGGTCTTCATCCAGTCGGTGACGGCCTTCATTCCTTCGTGGAGGTTGGCTTTGGCGGTGATGGGGTCCTTGGTGAGGGAGAGGATCAGTTGAGTGTCGTTGGCCTAGGACATTATGTTGAGGTCGTGCTGTCGGGCTACATGTGCAAGCGGGGCCATGTAAATGTTGAACAGCGTTGGGCTGAGGGAGGATCCCTGGGGTACGCGGCAGATGATCTCGGAGCCTTTGGAACGGAATGGGGAGGCGGACGCTCTGGGTTCTGCCGTAGAGGAAGGAGGTGGTCCCATCCAGAGCCTTGTCTCAGATCCCTGCGGCGTGGAGGCGTGCGCGTAGTGTGCTGATGTTGTTGCGCAGGTGGGGTGTAATGGAGCTGCTTGCTTTGTTGAAGACGTGGTGCGGGAATGGGTCTGACGGGTCTGACGGAGAGCCGGAGAGGATTGAGCGCATGGTTTTGATGGTGTCATTGATGCTCACGCTGGCCCAGGCTAGCAGGGAGTCGTGGTCGATGGTGTACGGAGGGTCTGTTGTGTTGCTGTTTGTTGGGACTGTCTGGATGATCTGAAAGAAACACGTTAGTGTTAGATTCCTTACCTTAGAATATCCCCAGGCGTCAGTCTGGATCCGGAAACTTTTGCGTAGCAGTACCCCTGCGCGTCGGTAGGCGTCGTCTGCAGGCGTCCCCTGCGGCTCCGCGTCCGTCGTCGGCGTCGTGCGCTGTGATGACGTCGCTGGAGTATATAGACGCCGCCTCCGCGCGCTGACGTCAGTTCTTCTTTTTTTCTGCGCCAGTGGACGCAGATCTGAAGAGCAGTACTCCGGTCTTTGACCAAGTTTTTCGATTGTTATTTCTCTAATTGTGCCTGATAGGATGCCTGGGTTCAAGCACTGTGATGACTGTGAGCGCACGATGTCGGTCACAGACCATCACCGCCTCTGTCTCCGGTGTCTGGGCCCCGACCACGACGTGGACTCCTGTGTCGACTGCCGGGCCCTCACCAACAAGGCTAGGCGGGAGCGGTCCCGCAAGCTACTGGAGCTCCGGGTGTCGGCCCCACGTCGGGACCGGGAGCGGTCCCGGTCCGGCTGGAGGTCGAGAGAGCGTTCGAGGGATCCCGAGCTTCTCAGCATGTCAGTCGGTCCCCCGATCCGCCTGCCCCTTCAGGAGGACCTTCTGTCGCAGCAGCAGGGAACGGTCCTCCACCCGAACCTGTCCAGTCTCCACCTCCATGCTTGGAGATTGAGCGGCGGCAGTTGAGGCCATTTGACTTGCCTCCTGAAGTCTGTGATGTTATTCTGGCAGCCAGGCGTCCCTCCACTAAGTCGGTATACGCCTGTCGGTGGAACAGATTTGTGGCATGGTGCACAGCAAAGGCTGTGGATCCTCTTTCTGCCCCTCTTTCGGAGGTTCTTCTGTTTCTTCTTTCTCTTGCCCAGCAGGGCTCTGCTCTGGGCACTATCAAGGGCTACCTTTCTGCCCTTTCAGCCTTTTTGAGGCTTCCTGATCAGCCTTCTTTGTTCAAATCCCCGATTGTAACTCGATTCTTGAAAGGCATCACTCACATGTTTCCACCTGTTCCGTTTGTGATGCCTCAGTGGGATTTGAACCTGGTTCTGACTTTCCTGATGTGTGCTCCCTTTGAGCCCCTTCATTCTTGTCCTCTCCGTCTCCTGACTTTAAAGACGGCTTTCCTGGCTGCCATCACCTCTGCCAGGAGAGTGAGTGAGCTCCAGGCTCTTTCTGTCCAACCTCCTTTCCTGTCCATCCATCCTGACAAGGTGGTTCTGAGGACTAGACCTTCTTTCCTGCCCAAGGTTGTTTCGGCCTTTCACATCGGGCAGTCCATCACCCTCCCTTCCTTCTTCCCGCCTCCGCATCCTTCAAAGGATGAAGAGCGGCTCCACCGTCTGGACCCAAAACGTGCGCTTTCATTTTACATGGATCGCACACGCCAGTTCCGGGTGGATGACCAACTGTTTGTTGGCTACGTGGGTGCGAAGAAGGGACGGGCGGTCTGTAAACGAACCATCTCTCGATGGGTCGTTCTCTGCATCAAAGCGTGCTACTCTTTGGCTCGGAAGGAGCCTCCTGTTGGGCTGAGGGCCCATTACACTCGGGCCACGGCGGCTACCACTGCCCTGGGCCGGGGAGTCCCCTTGCAGGACATTTGCCAGGCCACTACGTGGGCCTCGCTGCACACATTTGCGAGGCACTACTGCCTGGACAGTCAAGTCCGGAGGGATGGCTTCTTTGGCCGTTCTGTCCTCCAGGACTTTCTGGTGTAGTTTTGTATTGGTTCGCAGACCCACCACCGGGGTTGGTATTGCTGGGGTATGTATTCTAAGGTAAGGAATCTAACACTAACGTGTTTCTTTCAGATGAACAAGTTACTTACCTTCGGTAACGATATATCTGTAAGAAACATTAGTTTGTGTTAGATTCCTTACCGAACCCACCCATCCTCCCCGTTCTGCGAACTGATACCTAGGGTTAAGGACATCCCTTTCAGGGCCCTAGTTTTACATGGCACCAGTGTTGGTTCTCTCATGGCTCTGTGTCTCCTGGCGCGGAAAAGCTGTGTGCAAAGAACTGACGTCAGCACGCGGAGGCGGCGTCTATATACTCCAGCGACGTCATCACGGCGCACGATGCCGACGACGGACGCGGAGCCGCAGGGGACGCCTGCAGACGACGCCTACCGACGCGCAGGGGTACTGCTACGCAAAAGTTTCCGGATCCAGACTGACGCCTGGGGATATTCTAAGGTAAGGAATCTAACACTAACTAATGTTTCTTACAGATATATCGTTACCGAAGGTAAGTAACTTGTTCTTTAAGCTGTCTGCTATCTTGCAGTGGAAGAAGGTGGCAAGGGAGTCACACAGGGCTTGCGATGGCGGGATGTCGTCGGTTGGAGCTGGGGTTGGAGAGTTCCTTCACGACAAGGAGCGCACTGCCGACAGGAGCGTGACGGAGCTGGTTCCTGGGGAGGCGGACATCTTGGTTTGGGGTGAGTGTGGCATTAGACCTGACAGCGCTTCATTGCGCATGCGCCAGCGGGGGAACGCGTATTTAACGCGAGTCCACGATCTCTCTCCCCTGACAAGGAGCGCACTGCCGACAGGAGCGTGACGGCGCTTGCTGCTCAGTGGATTTTAAATACCTGATTTGCATTTTATTCTTTCTGGTCGCTCAGACCCTCGCTCTCAATTTTCCCTCACTTGCACAATAATTGTGTCCCGCACCGCCGCTTGGTGGGTTGGTTCCTGGGGAGGCGGACATCTTGGTTTGGGGTGAGTGTGGCATTAGATGTCAGACTCCACGCTGCAGGATCCGGATGATGCACATAAAACTCCACCTCCCGATCTCACCAACACACTGGTAATAAAAACACAGTGGGTTCGAGCGATAGGGCGAGGGAAAAAACAGGAGACCAAGGAAGGGAAAGGAAGGGGGCAGCTGGGAAGGGAAGACAAGAAAAAACAGTGTACTGGTTATAACTGTTCACTTCGAAAACCCTATCTCTCTTCCTCTTTCTCTATGATGATAAAGGATTCACCTTTCTTCAATCAACGCTCTCCACCTCCTCCCTGTATCATGGTATGTGTATAGGTGCCGCAATATTTGCTATGGAATATAAACAACAATTATTTCTAATTCACCCCTAGTATAAAGGTACAATTATTTGTAACATAGCTATACCTACCCCTCCTGGAAAGGATTGCGCTTTAAATTAAACGTGTGAATTTCCACCCAATAAGTGTTCTCAAATTATAAATGTTATGCTCTTCCAATTAGCATGTCTGTGATGCCAGAATGTACAATAAATTCCTTCAGGAAATACGGCAAGATGTAGCCTCCTACTACTATCTTCCGCTCCCTTTCAACAACTCCAAAGGTCTCTCCTAAGGGCGCGCACCAAACACGGCAAGATGTAGGCCTTCCCACTATCTTCCGCTTTGGCAATTAAATCAGGAGACACTAGTGCCTTGCTTCGTAGCGGCAGTGCGCAGAAGGCTAGCCCCACTACACTCCGCTCTCAATAAACACAACAAGGATTCCAATACTATTCTATGCATTCAGCATGACACAGTCTAAACATCACAGTTCAATATTTCCGTGCAACGCGTTAATCTCACGCGTGCGTGTAACTCACAGCTCAGTCGAACTTCAAGACGGTCCGCTTTTAGTCCGTGGCTCGTTCCTCTCCTGACAGCAGATATGAATTGAAATGCCGGCAGGTCAAGATCAGACAAACCAACAAGGAACAGAAAACACAGTTCCCGCTTCAGAGGCAGACGTGAAAAAACACTCTGCAAAAACAGCGCGTTCCGACTTCACTCGCGCTCGAACCCAAAAACAAAACGGACAGAACTTCTCTTATTCAGAATCCAGAGAAGACAAGAAAACAATTCTCCACTATGAAGCAAACGTACTGCTGGTCACAAAATCACGAACAGGAAGCAATGGGTCCACTCAGCTTATATAGGGCCACGCCCCCCTGTATAGGCATTCTGGGAGTTGTAGTCTTTAATGTTCGGTAGGCGCCTTGGCAGATCCTGACAGTATGTCCCCCTCCCTAGAGCCTCCTAGGGCCTGGTTTAGTAGGGAATCTCCTGTGGAAAGAGCGCACCGCCGCCGGAGCATGCACATCCGAACACAGCTCCCAGGAATCATCCTCAGCGGTATACCCCTTCCGTGAAACTAGGTATTTCAGAACACCCCGACTCCACTTCGAGTCCCTTATGCTCCTCACCTCATATTCCATTCCCCCATCACACAACACTGGCGGAGGGGCCGCCCTACGAGAGGACAGAGCAGGTTTCAACAACTGTACGTGGAACACAGGGTGTATACGTAAGGAACCTGGCAATTTCAGCTTGTATGTTACAGGGTTCACTTGTTTCACGATGGAGTAAGGGCCGATATACCTGGGGTGGAACACGCTGCGCAACTTGAACTTAATGTTCCTGGTAGACAGCCAGACCTTATCGCCCACCACATATTGACGACTCTCTATCCTGCGGCGATCCTCCCACCGCTTGTACACTTCCTTTGCCCTGTTCAAATGTACCTGCACCCCCTTGTGTACCTTCCTCAACATCAATACCCTTTCCTTAACAGAGGGCTGGTCTTAGAGATCGGGGGGTATGTCAATCGGCAATGTTTTTGCATCAAACCCGAAATTAGCCTTGAATGGCGACATTCCCGTTGAACTATGCCAGGTGTTATTGTAGGCAAGCTCTGCCATCCACAAAAGATCTACCCAGGATTCATGAGCTTCTTTAGAGAAACATCTCAAATATTTCTTTAAAGTCTGGTTCAGTCTGCCCGTCTGTTTGTGGGTGGAAGCTGGTAGACAGATTAGACTCAATATTCAGGGCACAACACCACATGCGCCAGAACCTGGCGATGAACTGGGGTCCCCTGTCGGACACTATCACCCGAGGAATACCATGCAAACGGACAACATTGCTAGCTAGAAGTTGTGCCGTTTGGCTGGCATTCGGAAGGCTTTTACAGGGGATGAAGTGTCCCATCTTGGTGAGGCTGTCTACTACCACCAAAACGGCGGAAAACCCCTTGTCCAACGGAAGGCCCGACACAAAATCCAAACTTATATGCTGACAGGGTTGACTGGGAGTAGGCATGGTAAGAAGCTTCCCCGCTTTTTTAGAGGTTACTCCCTTTGCTCTAGCACAGATATCACACCTAGCCACCCATGTCTTGACATCCTTAACCAGGTTAGGCCACCAGAAATGCCTTTGGACAATTTCGAGGGTTTTACGAACACCAGGATGTCCCGCCAGTTCTCCCTCATGACCCCAAACAAACGCCTTTTTCTGCAACGGTATTGAGGGCAGAAATAATTTATTCTGGTAAAAAGGCAACCCATCTCTCACCTTCCTCTCTGCTACGCCATGAGCCCATGACTTCCAACCTCCAGGATACTGATAAGTTTGTACATCATCCAAAAAGGTCTCCGCTCTGACTATGCATAGGACTTTCCCTTCCGGAATGATGGCCTGTCTCTCCTCCACACTATCTGCTGGCATAGACTGTCGTGATAGGGCATCTGCCTTTCTATTTTCAGACCCTGGACGGAAGGTGACTACAAAATTATATTCAGCAAAAAAAAAGCATCCATCTCATTTGCCTTTGGGTTAGGTGTCTAGCAGAGGACATAAATTGCAAATTCCGGTGGTCTGTATACACTGTGATGGTATGAAGGGCCCCCCATAGATACTGCCTCCACTCCTGAAAAGCCCTCTTGATCGACAACAACTCTTTCTCAGCTATCGTATAGTTGAGTTCAGCCGAACTCAACTTCTTTGACAGAAAGGCCACCGGGTGCAACTGCCCTGTACCCACATCTCTCTGTGACAACACCGCCCCGATAGCTTCATCCGAAGCATCAGCCTCTACAATAAAGGGATGTTCTAAATTGGGATGTGACAACACTGGGGCTGTGATGAATGAGGTTTTAAGCGTTTCAAAGGCCTCACCTGCTTCCCTAGTCCACTCGAAGGGCTTACCCTTTCTCAAACGTCTGGTAATTGGCACAGCAGTCAACGAGAAATGCAAAATAAAGCGCGATAGTAATTCGCGAAGCCCAGAAAACTCTGGACCTCTCTCACATTTTCCGGAACCGGCCAGTCACGCACTGCCTCCACCTTACGTTCTGACATTTGCAACCCCACTGGACTGATCATTACTCCCAAGAACTCCACACTATACACTCCAAACTCACATTTGCTGAGTTTCACATAAAGGCTATGTTCTCGCAACTTGGCCAGTACCTTGCAAACATGTTCCACATGACAATTTTCCTCCATCGAGTACACCAGGATGTCGTCTATGTACACGACTACAAACAAGTCAATGAACTCCTTCAGCACATCATTAATCAGGAACTGAAACGCCGCAGGGGCATTACAAAGCCCAAACGGCATGACTAGATATTCGTATAGTCCATACCGCGTCTTGAAAGCCGTCTTCCACTCGTCCCCCTCTCGAACCCTGACCAAGTGATAAGCCCCTCGCAAATCCAAGCGAGTATAGATCACGGCTTCCCTCACTTGATCGATCAACACGGTGATGAGGGGGAGAGGGTAACGGTTCCGGATGGTATTTTTATTCAAGACGCGGTAGTCTACACATGCCCTCAAATCACCATTGGCCTTGGCTATAAAGAAAAGTGGAGAGGCTGCAGGGGACCGTGACGGTCTTATGAATCCTATGCTCTCATAGTGATTGATGTACTCCTTTAAATGAGCAGTTTCGGGCACAGACAACGCATATACCCGACATGTAGGAATCACTGCCCCATCAATCAAGTCGATCCTACAATCGTAGGCCCTATGAGGCGGTAGCTTCTCGGCTCTGCTTTCACTAAAAACATCCTGAAAAGTTTCATAATGTTTTGGAAGCACCACCTCCTTCTCGGCCGCTGTAGCCACCACAAATTGCAAGGCTAGCACTGCCCCTGGAGAAGATACATAAGGTACCAAATGTTCCTTGCAGAACCCTGAAGCGAAATGCACGGTACGGGACTTCCAGTCAATGGAAGGATTATGGTATATAAACCATGGCATTCCCAAGATTATTTCATATTGTGGAGCATCTATGATATTCAGCTCCACTTTCTCCACGTGTCTCCCTTCTGATACTTCTATGGCTAACTCCACCTCAGCAGTTTTCTCGGTTATGAGACCCGATTTAATGGGCTGCCCATCAACTGCTAAAACCTCCTCGGGATTACCTCGGGGTACTCTAGGTAACAACAGACGATTCACCAACCCGTTGTCTATGAAATTCCCTGTCGCCTTGAGTCTAACATCACCATTACAGCATGGATTTTTTGCTCGCACTCCAAAGACATCTCTAACACCAAATGGGACTCAGTTTCCCCTATCCCAGAAGATGACAAGGAGGTAAGTTTCCAGTCGGGGATCTCTTCCGCCTTAGGCAAGGATGATTGCCCTTCTTCCGTCTCTCTGGCCGTGCTAGAAGCCGCCACCCTTTGATTCTTATTCCAAGTATTTGAGGTCTTGGGTTTTGAAGGGCATTCTCTTACATAGTGTCCCTTCTTCCCACAATACATACAGAGACCTTGGACTCTTCTACTTTCTCTCTCAGTTTTTGATAAAGGGGGGCTGATAGCTCCTATTTCCATTGGCTCCACCCCTGCCTCTGCAGAACCCGTAGCCCTAGAAGGAAAACTTATATTACGGGCATAGCCCCTGTCCCATTTCCTTCTATCCCCACTCCTCTCAGTCAACCTACCATCCAACCGCAACACCAGGTTCACCATATCTATACAAGTAGTGGGCTGCGGGTCTATGTGTGCTACTGCATCCTTCAGTTCATCCCGTAAACCTTGATAAAACAGGGACATTCTTTTACCCTCTGGCCACTCCGTTTCCGCTACTAAGCGATTGAAAGTAGTTAGATATGTTATCAAGTCGCTTCTCCCCTGTCGCAGTGATAACAACTCCTTGTCCGCACTGAAATTAGTGGCCCTTCTGTCAAAGACTTTCTCAAACTCCTCCCTGAACACATTCCAATTTGACAGCATGGCATCATCTCTTTTAACTAAGGGCACTGCCCAATTGGCTGCATCCCCCACCAAATATGACATGGCAAACGCTACCCTGGAGTGATTCGTAGGAAAAGACGCAGGCTTACAAGAAAAATGCAGCAATATCTGCGTCATGAAAGCCTGTGTTTTGCGTGGATCCCCCCCATACCGTTCGGGAGTAGCTAAAGGGATAGGGGGAGGAACAGTTACTTGAATCTGTGATGCACCTGAAGAAAAAGGGTTTTTTGATAATTGTTCGACCCTGTCCTTCAGAGCAACCGCCTCAGCCTTGGACGCTACTAGTTCTTGTTGAACCAAAGCCAAAGCCCTCAACACATCATCCAAGGTGGCCATATGTACACCAACCGGACCAGGCAGAATGCAATTCGTGGGTTCGTGATTCTGTCAGACTCCACGCTGCAGGATCCGGATGATGCACATAAAACTCCACCTCCCGATCTCACCAACACACTGGTAATAAAAACACAGTGGGTTCGAGCGATAGGGCGAGGGAAAAAACAGGAGACCAAGGAAGGGAAAGGAAGGAGGCAGCTGGGAAGGGAAGGCTGAAAGACAAGAAAAAACAGTGTACCGGTTATAACTGTTCACTTCGAAAACCCTATCTCTCTTCCTCTTTCTCTATGATGATAAAGGGTTCACCTTTCTTCAATCAACGCTCTCCACCTCCTCCCTGTATCATGGTATGTGTATAGCTGCCGCAATATTTCCTATGGAATATAAACAACAATTATTTCTAATTCACCCCTAGTATAAAGGTACAATTATTTGTAACATAGCTATACCTACCCCTCCTGGAAAGGATTGTGCTTTAAATTAAACGTGTGAATTTCCACCCAATAAGTGTTCTCAAATTATAAATGTTATGCTCTTCCAATTAGCATGTCTGTGATGCCAGAATGTACAATAAATTCCTTCAGGAAATACGGCAAGATGTAGCCTCCTACTACTATCTTCCGCTCCCTTTCAACAACTCCAAAGGTCTCTCCTAAGGGCGCGCTCCAAACACGGCAAGATGTAGGCCTTCCCACTATCTTCCGCTTTGGCAATTAAATCAGGAGACACTAGTGCCTTGCTTCGTAGCGGCAGTGCGCAGAAGGCTAGCCCCACTACACTCCGCTCTCAGTAAACACAACAAGGATTCCAATACTATTCTATGCATTCAGCATGACACAGTCTAAACATCACAGTTCATTATTTCCGTGCAACGCGTTAATCTCACGCGTGCGTGTAACTCACAGCTCAGTCGAACTTCAAGACGGTCCGCTTTTAGTCCGTGGCTCGTCCCTCTCCTGACAGCAGAGATGAATTGAAATGCCGGCAGGTCAAGATCAGACAAACCCACAAGGAACAGAAAACACCGTTCCCGCTTCAGAGGCAGACGTGAAAAAACACTCTGCAAAAACAGCGCGTTCCGACTTCACTCGCGCTCGAACCCAAAAACAAAACGGACAGAACTTCTCTTATTCAGAATCCAGAGAAGACAAGAAAACAATTCTCCACTATGAAGCAAAAGTACTGCTGGTCACAAAATCACGAACAGGAAGCAATGGGTCCACTCAGCTTATATAGGGCCACGCCCCCCTGTATAGGCATTCTGGGAGTTGTAGTCTTTAATGTTCGGTAGGCGCCTTGGCAGATCCTGACATTAGACCTGACAGCGCTTCATTGCGCATGCGCCAGCGGGGGAACGCGTATTTAATGCTCCTCCCCTAGCGCAGCGGGATCGCGCAGCGGGCGTGTCCTCGCGTGGCCGGAGTCGTGCCAGAGTCCTGCCCGTCTGCGCCCGTCCGCACCAAGGCCGTGCGGGACGTGGCGGGCTCTGGGTTACCCTGCTAGCATCGCCATGCGGACTTTTTCTAGGGAGAGCTTGTATTCTATCGGTAAGGTGAGCTGTAGTTGTACTCTACCGCCTGTCCATCCTCTATGTGGTCCGTACCGTTGCCCCTGCAATGGCTTGGTACTTGAGCCCCCGCTACCTCTCTCCCGGAATTCTCCTTCTGTCGCCCACCACAGTAGGGGCTTTCCTTCCTCTCTGCGGATTATGAATCTAAATGTCAGGTCGATCCTGAAACATCAGCAGAACGTGTACGATCTGATTGAAAATGAAGCCCCGGACATCTTTGCCATAACTGAAACGTGGCTTCAGGAAGCGGACACTGCCATTCCCAATCTAGTATGCCCCCCTGGCTACTCTATGTACACCTTGAATAGATTATCTAGAGGGGGGGGGGAATAGCCCTTATAGTGAGGTCCAGCTTTCCTTGTGTGTGGAACGGTCTCAAGATTGCTGGCTGTGAAAGTGCCTCTTTTAAAGTCTCTGTCAGCCCAGAATTTACACTCTCTGGGATGGTGGTGTATCGTCCGCCGGGCAGTGACGTGGCGTTCAGGAATGCCTTCCCGGATATTATTGGCACCTTGATCACTGACTGTGCCAATTTTTCCATTCTGGGCGATTTAAATCTGCACTTCGACACACCTTCCAGTCTGACAACTCGTAGTATTTCTCTGGACTTAGAGGCCTTCCAACTTTCCCAGCTGGTCTCCCAGCCTACTCATTCTGGGGGGCATATTCTTGACCCTTTCTTCACCAATTTGACAGAGGCTAACGTCATGACGATCACTCCTGTAGAATGGTCTGACCATTTTCTGGTGTCCATCTGTGTTAGAACCGGGACCCTGGCCGGCCAAGACTCGCGTCGAGGTCAGTCAGGGATCGCCAGTTCTAAGTGTCAGGGCAAGGGAGTCACACGCCAAGATAACCCCTCACTCGCCCTCTAGGTAACGTGGCGCGAGCAGTCAAGGCTAAACTTGGAGGCGATGTAAGTTAAGTATTTGCGCACGCAACCCAGCAACAACACCCAAGGCCCACCACAAAGAAACACTCCACACAAGGTTATGTAAAAATAGCCTTTGTATTATAAAAATATACATCAGATAAAACACACATCTTATTACACTGTGCCAATCAGGCACGGGCGGAATTTACAAGGGATATTTGTACAGGACAGGGCCACTTGAACCACTGTCAAGGGTATCAACCCTTTTAGCAGCAATACTTTCAGCACTTCAGCAATACCTTCAGTAATAAAGCAATACTTTCAGTAATAGCACTTTAGCAATACCTTCAGTAATAAAGCAATACTTTCAGTAATAGCACCTTAGCAATACCTTCAGTAATAAAGCAATACTTTCAGTAATAGCACTTTAGCAATACCTTCAGTAATAAAGCAATACATTCAGTAATAGCACTTTAGCAATACCTTCAGTAATAAAGCAATACATTCAGTAATAGCACTTTAGCAATACCTTCAGTAATAAAGCAATACTTTCAGTAATAGCATACAACCAGTAATTACTGGTAACAGGGCCTCCCTAGCACCACCTGTACCTAGGGAGAAAACAACCACCTACACGTCACACTACCTGTAGGGGTGCAAAAGCAACACACATGATGTTGTAACGTTCAGAGGTGTAAAAGGACAAAGAGAACACATGATGAATAATCTACCCATTCAGAGGTGTAAGCAAAACACATGATGCCGTAACATTCAGAGGTGTAAAATCACTAACAATTCCCCCAAACTCACCAGTCACCACCTGTGACTGTCCCGGTGTCCCAATGTCAGGGCCTAAACGTGGCAGTTGTCCACTAAGTGCTGGACAACTGGAGCAGGGAATGTTAGCGCAAAGCTGGAGCCTCACTGGACTCCCAGACAAGAAATGACCCCCTCGGAGCCTCTCTCAGGCTTTCAGACCAGGGGGGGGGGGGAACTCGAGCCTCTCAGGGCTCGCGAAGCAAAGGCCAGGCTGGAGCCTCTCCGGACTCCCAGCCACTGGTGCAGCCTCGCTGGGCTGTGGGATCCCTCTCTCTGGGGACCCGGGGTACGGACAAATGCTCCTCAAGAGCCTCTCTCAGCTCTTCGTAGATGCGCCCACGAGCCCCTCTGGCTCGCTAGACAAGGAATGTGCGGGACGCTGGAGCCTCTCTGGGCTCTTCAGTACACAATGCCCCCGAGCCCTCAGGCTCCAAAAACACAAAGGCGCGAGGTCGCGCTACAGAGAGGGGGCGGGGCGGACACCGGCAATGTGTCCCGACGCTCCCCCCCCTCCTCTGCAGGCACCTACCGGTCTGGCGCTGGGCTTTCCAGCGGCGGCGGGTCTCTCCCGCTGGTCCCGGGGCTCTCCTCTCCTCTCGGGGAGCCTCGGCAGGCTCGGCGAGGGAGGCGGGACTTCCGGTCGGCCTTTCCGGGGCCGCGCTCTGATTGGCCGGCCGGCCGGAGCACTTCCGTGTCGTCGCGGGCAGCGCGGCGGCCCGTTTTAGGCAGGCAGGCGGCTTCCCAGGATCCGAGGAGTGGGCTCCCTCGTGAATCCAATAAATCACGGACCCGGGGCAAAACAATACGGCAATGAGCGGGGTGGCACCCGCGCCGTCAAACCACCACACGGGGCGATCGGAGGCCGGGTGGGCACCGGCCTCTGCAGACCACAGCGCTCCCAAGCGCTGCAGGCACAAGTAAGCGCTCGTAAGCGCTAAACAGCAGCAAAAAGCGCTCCCAGGCGCTAGGGGTAAAATCCAGCGTTTCCAAGCGCTAGGCAGGCGATCTCAGCGCTCCTAGCGCTGAAGGGCAGAGAGCAGCGCTCTCAGGCTGCAGGCAACGAAGTCCTCAGTGCTCCCCAGCACTAGAGGACAGGACAGGGCTCCAGCAGGGCTGGAGGCAGGCAGGGGGGGCAAGGCTGGGCCAGAGCCAGCACACTGGGTCTCCAGGCAGGGAGACTCCCCAAGTGGCGGTCCTTCTGGCCCCAGCAGCGGCAAAAGCCCCCTCTGGCAGGATTCCAAAGTAGAACATTTTCCAAGGGGACACGGCCCCTTCTTATACTGTAAATTCCTTTGTTACAATGTGCAGGGTGGGGGGAAAACCAGTCGCAGCTGGTTCTGGAGCACTCTTGATGGCCCAACCACCCATTCCTTTCACTGGGGAGGCTAGGGTCATTAGACACACCACAGGGGGGTGGAGCCAGCATTGTGTGGGGAAAACCCAGCCCATCCAGGACACAGGTACACTCCTCCCACACATCACTCATGCTAATCTCCCACTCACCACCGGGCAGACCCATCCAGACTTCCTGGAGCCTGGCATGCCAGCCAGCTCCAGCCAATCACGCTCCAGCACCCTCACTGTACACATATCTCAATGTCCAGAAGTAGCACTTCCCAACTAGACACACACATGCCGCAGACACCATCTTGCAGCATTCACTCTCACGAGTTCAGGCATACCAAACTCGAGCCTGCACTCCCCACGCATCAGGAACTACCAGGGATACACACATTCCCCATGCATTCCTATGGGAGGGCAGGCCAGCCATACTACACGCACGCACTTTCACTCTGGGACTCAGGGGAAAGTGCGCAGAGACCCAAAAATCACTGACGCAGGGTCACAAATAAGGCAAAAAGTCTAGGGGTGAACCTGCCCTGCGGGCCAAGTCCAACACAACCCCCTTCCAGCCAAAACGCAGGGGAGAACAATCACCACCGTGATGGACTTCCCTGCTTGGGGCGATAGAACACGGACGCAGGCCCGCCACTGCCGGGACACTCTCCTGTTCTATGCCACGGTGAACCCCTAGGGTTCCTTCTAAAGCTCCTGTAAGGACCAACTGGGCTACCCCACTGGTACTCCTCAGCTGTCCGCGGCCAGGACCCGGCCCTGGGCCACCCAGGTGCCACCGGTCCTTGCCAATTCGCAGAGCGGGGGGTCGTAACCCCTGGCACATAGTGTCCATTCTCCACTCTCCCTGTCTGCAAGACAGGACTAGACTGCCACTGGTTCACCAGCCTTTGGTCTACAACCTCAGGCGGACCAGGAGTCTCAGGGAAGGCTCTCCTCCCCTTACCTCTTCTTCCAGGGTTCCTCCTCCTCCTGCGAGGGTGACACCCCGAACGCCAT
Source organism: Lissotriton vulgaris (assembly GCF_964263255.1). NCBI lineage: Eukaryota > Metazoa > Chordata > Amphibia > Caudata > Salamandridae > Lissotriton > Lissotriton vulgaris. Next base: position 93,541,744 of record NC_141694.1, read on the forward strand.
TCCAACCTAGGGTTTAACCCCTCAGGTTGCACCGGGGTCAGAGGTGGGCTTTCCCACCCTCTGCACCCCCTTCCAGAGGTCTGCCCTCTCCCAACTGGAGAAGTCCCCCTGGAAGAACCGGTCAGGACACTGCTTACAGTCGTCCTACCCCTCAGGTCAGGCCGAACCTGCACCTGGCCTCTCAACCTCCGGTCTAAAACCTTTAGTGGAATAATTGCCTGGCACTCCAGGACTTCTGGGGACTCACACGCCATCCCCCTGAGGCTGACACATGACCCATGTGTCGTGTGACGGTCTGTCTGGCGCAGATCTCCCGCCTCCTGTCCACCTGACAGGGCGCAAAGATCCCCCAGACCAGAAGTGGCGCCACCCGGGTCCACCCAAGACCTAGCCCAACTGGCTAGTCTCTGGTCCACTGGTGCATCCACTGGGAAACTCGTCCCCCAATCACTCCTCGCTTCGGACTTCTGTGCCCTCCCAACTGGAGCGACACTGCCGGACACTGGAACCCCTGGAGTTCTGGTTACAGACACTCCAGGTTCCCTAGACACTAGGAGATCCTCCTCAAGTGTACTAACAGGACAGCCTAGGTCCCCAACCTGGTGTTCCCTCAAGAAACCACCCAAGTTCTGAGACAGGGCTTCGGGCCTCTGGGGGCTCTCAGCCACCCACTGACTCCTGCTCCACTGAGCCAGGCAGTCAGCCCCTTCACCCTTCTCACTATACTGGGACCTAGCTGGGCTACACTGAGCCTCTTCCACCACGCTGGGCTGGAAGCTCCCTGTACCACTACTGTTGGACTCACTTTCTAGTGACTCTGCAGAACCTCTGGCGCTCTCCCAGCGCTCTGCTTCTCTTGCCAGCTCACACGGGTCCGACAATCCACACCCCAACAGGTGTTGTCGCAACCCTGGGGGACAACAACTGAGCAACTGCTCTCTGAGAAACACATCGAACAATATGTCCCAATCACATTTTGTGGGCTCCTGTACCCAATCACACAGGGCTACACAACAGTCCTCCTCAAAGTCTACCCAAGACTGGTGAGGCAGCTTCCTACTGCCCCTGAATTTCAACCTTAACTCCTCCTCTGGAGAAACAGGAACCATACTCTGGGAACTGGGAGTGGGACTGTCAACACCAACACTTAAAAAGCTGCCACCACTGGACTCCACCCTCCCTGGGGAATCCAGAAAATTCGGACTGCCGGCAGGGGATAACCTACTCTCTAGGGCTATCTTCTCCCTGGCCAAGGCCCTCTCAGCCTCTGCAATCCGCTCATTCACACCCAGCTGCGCCATCCTCCAGGCATGCTCTAACCTGAGCTTCTCCATGGCCAGCTGGTGCTCCCTCTCTTCTCTCCTATCCATCCACTCCTCTGGGGACAGGGAAAGGGATGGGGTGCTACATCTGACACTGGACCCAGCAAGGGACTCCCTATCTAGGGGGTACTCGCTCTCTGCTGGCGCCCATCCACTGTCAAACTCACTCTCCACATCAGACTCTTCAGGGTTCCCCTCAGACCCACCACCCTCATGGTGTGCGGTCCGGGCCCTCTCCCTCTCACTGTGCTCACGCTCCCAGTCACTCTTCTGCCACAGGATCATGTTATCCCTAAGCTTGGACTGGGTGTCTGACTCACTCACTGGGATGTCTCTCTCCTTACATAACCGTATCAACTCATGCACACTGTACTTAAACAGGCTACAAAGGTTAAAAGGAGATTCCATCTTGACAGGATGCTCACAAACACGTGCAACACAAGGGAACTAGCAATCTGAAGTAGAAATACACAATTCCAAAACTTCCACTCTCCTTAAAAAAAAGAACTCACTCATGCGTCCAGGAAAACACACCATTCATCCACACACACCCTCCCCTCGGATCGGTAAGGCAGTTTCTACCACCCCTGACTTCTCAACCTGACCACATGTGACACAGGTACCAAATTCTGGAAGCAGGGCGGGGGACAAATGTACTGAACACAATTATCAAATAACACTCTTCAGGAGAAGCAATAATGGAACTTCACCAAAACACAATAATCCCCAAAATGTGGTTATCTAAAATGCAGAGCTTTGTAGTGGCCAGTTGCCACTGTGGTACAACGCAAACACAAATACTTATCCTCACTGCTTGCCGCCAATGTTAGAACCGGGACCCTGGCCGGCCAAGACTCGCGTCGAGGTCAGTCAGGGATCGCCAGTTCTAAGTGTCAGGGCAAGGGAGTCACACGCCAAGATAACCCCTCACTCGCCCTCTAGGTAACGTGGCGCGAGCAGTCAAGGCTAAACTTGAAGGCGATGTAAGTTAAGTATTTGCGCACGCACCCCAGCAACAACACCCAAGGCCCACCACAAAGAAACACTCCACACAAGGTTATGTAAAAATAGCCTTTGTATTATAAAAATATACATCAGATAAAACACACATCTTATTACACTGTGCCAATCAGGCACGGGCGGAATTTACAAGGGATATTTGTACAGGACAGGGCCACTTGAACAACTGTCAAGGGTATCAACCCTTTTAGCAGCAATACTTTCAGCACTTCAGCAATACCTTCAGTAATAAAGCAATACTTTCAGTAATAGCACTTTAGCAATACCTTCAGTAATAAAGCAATACTTTCAGTAATAGCACCTTAGCAATACCTTCAGTAATAAAGCAATACTTTCAGTAATAGCACTTTAGCAATACCTTCAGTAATAAAGCAATACATTCAGTAATAGCACTTTAGCAATACCTTCAGTAATAAAGCAATACATTCAGTAATAGCACTTTAGCAATACCTTCAGTAATAAAGCAATACTTTCAGTAATAGCATACAACCAGTAATTACTGGTAACAGGGCCTCCCTAGCACCACCTGTACCTAGGGAGAAAACAACCACCTACACGTCACACTACCTGTAGGGGTGCAAAAGCAACACACATGATGTCGTAACGTTCAGAGGTGTAAAAGGACAAAGAGAACACATGATGAATAATCTACCCATTCAGAGGTGTAAGCAAAACACATGATGCCGTAACATTCAGAGGTGTAAAATCACTAACAATTCCCCCAAACTCACCAGTCACCACCTGTGACTGTCCCGGTGTCCCAATGTCAGGGCCTAAACGTGGCAGTTGTCCACTAAGTGCTGGACAACTGGAGCAGGGAATGTTAGCGCAAAGCTGGAGCCTCACTGGACTCCCAGACAAGAAATGACCCCCTCGGAGCCTCTCTCAGGCTTTCAGACCAGGGGGGGGGGGGGGGAGGAGGGGGGGGAACTTCGAGCCTCTCAGGGCTCGCGAAGCAAAAGGCAGGCTGGAGCCTCTCCGGACTCCCAGCCACTGGTGCAGCCTCGCTGGGCTGTGGGATCCCTCTCTCTGGGGACCCGGGGTACGGACAAATGCTCCTCAAGAGCCTCTCTCAGCTCTTCGTAGATGCGCCCACGAGCCCCTCTGGCTCGCTAGACAAGGAATGTGCGGGACGCTGGAGCCTCTCTGGGCTCTTCAGTACACAATGCCCCCGAGCCCTCAGGCTCCAAAAACACAAAGGCGCGAGGTCGCGCTACAGAGAGGGGGCGGGGCGGACACCGGCAATGTGTCCCGACGCTCCCCCCCTCCTCTGCAGGCACCTACCGGTCTGGCGCTGGGCTTTCCAGCGGCGGCGGGTCTCTCCCGCTGGTCCCGGGGCTCTCCTCTCCTCTCGGGGAGCCTCGGCAGGCTCTCTCGCGGCTCGGCGAGGGAGGCGGGACTTCCGGTCGGCCTTTCCGGGGCCGCGCTCTGATTGGCCGGCCGGCCGGAGCACTTCCGGGTCGTCGCGGGCAGCGCGGCGGCCCGTTTTAGGCAGGCAGGCGGCTTCCCAGGATCCGAGGAGTGGGCTCCCTCGTGAATCCAATAAATCACGGACCCGGGGCAAAACAATACGGCAATGAGCGGGGTGGCACCCGCGCCGTCAAACCACCACACGGGGCGATCGGAGGCCGGGTGGGCACCGGCCTCTGCAGACCACAGCGCTCCCAAGCGCTGCAGGCACAAGTAAGCGCTCGTAAGCGCTAAACAGCAGCAAAAAGCGCTCCCAGGCGCTAGGGGTAAAATCCAGCGTTTCCAAGCGCTAGGCAGGCGATCTCAGCGCTCCTAGCGCTGAAGGGCAGAGAGCAGCGCTCTCAGGCTGCAGGCAACGAAGTCCTCAGTGCTCCCCAGCACTAGAGGACAGGACAGGGCTCCAGCAGGGCTGGAGGCAGGCAGGGGGGGCAAGGCTGGGCCAGAGCCAGCACACTGGGTCTCCAGGCAGGGAGACTCCCCAAGTGGCGGTCCTTCTGGCCCCAGCAGCGGCAAAAGCCCCCTCTGGCAGGATTCCAAAGTAGAACATTTTCCAAGGGGACACAGCCCCTTCTTATACTGTAAATTCCTTTGTTACAATGTGCAGGGTGGGGGGAAAACCAGTCGCAGCTGGTTCTGGAGCACTCTTGATGGCCCAACCACCCATTCCTTTCACTGGGGAGGCTAGGGTCATTAGACACACCACAGGGGGGTGGAGCCAGCATTGTGTGGGGAAAACCCAGCCCATCCAGGACACAGGTACACTCCTCCCACACATCACTCATGCTAATCTCCCACTCACCACCGGGCAGACCCATCCAGACTTCCTGGAGCCTGGCATGCCAGCCAGCTCCAGCCAATCACGCTCCAGCACCCTCACTGTACACATATCTCAATGTCCAGAAGTAGCACTTCCCAACTAGACACACACATGCCGCAGACACCATCTTGCAGCATTCACTCTCACGAGTTCAGGCATACCAAACTCGAGCCTGCACTCCCCACGCATCAGGAACTACCAGGGATACACACATTCCCCATGCATTCCTATGGGAGGGCAGGCCAGCCATACTACACGCACGCACTTTCACTCTGGGACTCAGGGGAAAGTGCGCAGAGACCCAAAAATCACTGACGCAGGGTCACAAATAAGGCAAAAAGTCTAGGGGTGAACCTGCCCTGCGGGCCAAGTCCAACAATCTGTTGTCCTATATCAGCTACCACCTCTACCTCCTCAGCTAGACGGGTACCTAGGAGATCCTGGAATAAACTCAGGCTGGCAGATTTCCATCATCTTCTGTCAGTGGAACCCATGGGTCCATTGAACAACGTAGAGGAGGGGTATGACCTCTTTTGTTCTTGGCTCACTAGGGCCCTGGACGCCCTGATACCTATTGTATCGACGAAGATCAATCCTCGCGAGTCAAGTCCCTGGTTTGATGGCGCTCTGCGCGCCTTGAAGGGAGCCTGTAGACGGGCGGAGAGGGCTTGGCGGAAGACATATGGGGCTGAGTTAAAAGCTGCATATGCCGCGTCCGTCAAGCTCTATCATCGGGCCATATGCCGTGCTCGAGCGGCCTTCTATGCCGAAGAATTCCAGAACAGCACCAACCCGTCGAAGGCCATCTTCAAGGCGGTCAAAGATCTTATGTCAAAGCGGGTTACCTCTACGGCTGGGAGCTCTGTTGCACACTGCGAATCCCTTGCTTCCTATTTCTTGGGAAAAGTCCAAGCTATATATCGGACATTCCCTAGCACTGGGACCGTGTTGGGTAGCTCCAATGTGACACCTCATCAGATCACCCTGCTCTCTTTCCCCCCTCTCACCTTGGATGGATTTGACAAACTTGCTTTGCAAGTTAAATCTGGGTCCCCGTCTGATCCAGTGAGACCTGCTCTCTTTCGAGATCAGACCTTTATGGGACGCCCTGTTGTACGTTCCCTTGTCAACCTCTCCCTGGAGTCGGGAGTAGTTCCAACTAGATGGAAACAGGCGGTGGTGTCTCCGATCATTAAAAAACCCTCCTTGGACCCGTCTAAGCCGGAAAGCTATCGTCCCATCTCGCTGCTACCCTGGCCAGCAAAGCTGACAGAGGCCCATGTCAATCTGGCCCTGTCAGAACATCTAGCCCGGACCAATGCCCTCGATCCCACACAAAATGGCTTCTGTGCTGGCCACAGCACGGAGACCGCCCTTCTTGTGATGGTGGAACATCTCCGTGCGAGGTTGGATGCTGGTCAGACGGTGGCGCTGATTTTGTTAGACCTCAGCGCCGCCTTCGACACTGTATCTCACAGCATCCTCCTGCATCGGCTCGAGGAGATTGGCATCGGTGGCCAGGCGCTGCAATGGTTCCGCTCCTTCCTGGACAACCGTTCCTTCTGTGTTGCCATCCCTCCCTTCAAGTCCAGGTTCCAGCCTCTGGCCATGGGGGTTCCGCAGGGGTCCTCGCTGAGTCCCACGTTGTTCAATCTATACGTGAGACCGCTGGCTGATGTCGCTAGGCTGTGGGGCCTTACTCTGGTCTCATATGCCGATGACACACAGCTGGCGGTTACTCTCAGCGGGGATGCGGAACAAGATGCCCCCAGGTTTCAGTCTGGACTGAAGGCGGTGGCTAGCTGGTTGACAGGAAACTGTCTCCAGCTTAATGCCACGAAAACGGAGGTAATGGTTGTCGGGAAGGGAGTAGAGCTTTGGGGCGATCAGTGGTGGCCTTCTGAGCTGGGCCCTACTCCGACCCCGGTGTCGGAGGTGAAAAATCTAGGGGTCTGGTTGGACGCGGGTCTCACCTTTGTAGGGCATACCAAAAAAACTGCAGCCTGTTGCTTTGGACTGTTAAGAGGTTTAAGACCTGTTCTTAAATTCTTTGACACCCCAACCAGACAGCTTGTAGTCCAGGCAACTATCATCTCTCGCCTGGACTACGCTAGCTCTCTTCTGGCTGGGGCCAACCAGGCTGAGTTAACTCGGGTTCAAAACGCTGCGGCTAGGGCCATTGTTGGCCTACCTAGATTCTGCCCGGTGGTTAATGTCCTCCGCTCCCTGCATTGGCTCCCTGTTAGGAAGCGTATTCTTTTTAAGGTCCTTTGTTTGACCTTTAAAATCCTAAGAGGTATAGGCCCTGAAATTTTGTCCAACTGTATCTCCTTCTATGTTCCCACCCGCAACCTTCGATCTCAAGGTCAGGCCCTTGCTGTTGTCCCCAGATTCAGGCTCAGCAGGATGGGGGGTCGTTCTTTCAGGGTGAAAGCTGCACTAATTTGGAACACCCTCCCAGTTGAAATCCGTCTGCTTGATGACCTGTTGTCTTTTCGGAGAGCCATTAAAACATTCCTGTTTTAGTTATCCCTTTTAGGTCTTATCTTTTCCTGTTGTGTTATGTTTCTCCTGGTCTCTGCGCCGGGACGCTCCTTCGCTGGAGTCACTTTGCGCATAATAAATTAATATAACATAACATATAATATAACATAACAATGTTGAAGAGCTCCTTGCTATTGTGTGCGTTGTTGTCGAGGCGGTCTTTGAAGGAGGTCCTCTTGGCCGCCCTGATGAGGTGGTGGTGGTTGCGGATGGCGTCCTTGTGTGCTGCGTGGCTGTCCGGAGTTTGTTCACTGTGCCATTTCTTCTCTAGTTTCCGACAGGCTTGCTTGGAGGCTAGGAGTTCTGGGGTGAACCAGCTGGCCCTCTTTCTGGTGTGTCTGTGGGGGGGTTTCTTCAGCGGGGCGAGCGTGTTGGCACAGTCCCCGATCCAGCGTCTGAGGCTGTGGGCAGTGTCGTCGGTGTTAGAGGGTTCGGTGGGTGGGCTGAGAGCGAGGTTCGCGTGTAGTTGGTCTTCGGTGATTTTGCTCCAGCAGCGGTGGGGGATCTGTTGGGTGCGGTGGTGTGGGGTGGTTTCTGGATGGAGAAGTTTATGCAGCCGTGGTCAGTCCAGAGGAGTTTGGTGGTGGTGGTGGTGACCAGGGGTTCTGGCGCTTGTCACGGTCCAGGTGCGGACGTGCTGGCTGCTGGCATATATGGGTAGGTAGGTGGGAGGGAGGAGCAGCTGGGAGGTGGGGGCAACAAATGGGCAGTCAGGGGGGCAGGGCCACACGGGACCCAGCGGTGAGGGCGATGAGGGACAACAAAGGTAACAGAAGGAAAAAGGGGCACAGAAGGCAAAAGGGCACAATAAACGAGTGGAACAGAAGGCGAAAGGGGCACAGAAATGAGGGAAAACAAGTGGCACAGAGGGCAGAAGGGCACAAAAAAACGAGTGGAACGGAGGGCAGAAGGGCACAAAAAATGAGTGGAACAGAAGGCAAAAGGGGCACAAAAAGAGGGAAAAACGAGTGGCACAGAGGGCAGGAGGGCACCAAAATGAGTGGAACAGACGGCAGAAGGGCACAAAAACGAGTAGAACAGAATGCAAAAGGGGCACAAAAACAAAGGAAAAACGAGTGGCACAGAGGGCAGAAGGGCACAAAAAAACGAGTGGAACAGAGGGCAGAAGGGCACAAAAAACGAGGGAAAAACGAGTGGCGCAGAAGGGCAGAAGGGTACCAAAAAACGAGTGGAACAGAGGGCAGAAAGGCACAAAAAACGAGTGGCACAGAGGGCAGAAGGGCACAAAAAACGAGTGGAACAGAGGGCAGAAGGGAACAAAAACGAGGGAAAAACAAATGGAACAGAGGGCAGAAAGGCACAAAAACGAGGTAATAAGTGGAAAAGAAGGCAGAAAAGCACAAAAACAAGGGAAAAACGAGTGGAACAGAGGGCAGAAAGGCACACAAAACGAAGGAAAAACGAGTTACACAGAGGGCAGAAGGGCACAAAAAACAAGGGGAACAGAGGACAGAAAGGCACAAAAAACTAGTGGAACAGAGGGCTGAATGGCACAAAAAACGAGTGAAAAACGAGTGGCACAGAGGGCAGAAGGGCACAAAAAAACGGGTGGAGCAGAGGCAAAATACAGAGTACAGAAATACAGGGGCAGCTAAGAACAGAAGGCCGACGGGCAGAGAGGCAGGGGGGCAGGGGTGGGGGGAATGCTATGATATACAATAGCCACTGACCATGACTTTAAAAGCCTCCCATACTGTGGTAAAGCTAGGTACCGATGCTGCATTGTGTATAAAAAAAACGTGTATTTCTTGGTCGAGTTCAGACCTGAAAACAATATCCAGAAGATGCGTAGGGTTAAGGCGTCACCAGGTGTAAGGGGTTTGGTCCGCCGGAAGCTTCATTGCCAAGTGAACAGGCGAGTGGCCCAAATAAGTATGTGCTAGGTGAGTGACAGCGTCAACCTAGTGTGCCATTCCCACTGATATAAACAAATAATCTATTCTAGACCCCGAAGAGTGAACTGCAGAGTGGTGTGTTCCAGGACCGGACTGGCCGTTGTGGGCACCGGGCAATCCCCCGGTGGGCCGCATGGGTGGGGGCCGTTTTTGGGCTGTTTTTGCAGGCCCTGTAACAAAATCGTCCGAAAAGCGGCCCTGGCAAAGAACTCGGTCACCCCCCTCCCCTGGCGGGGGATTGAGGGAGGGGGGGCGGCCGAGCTCTTTGCCAGGGCCGGTTTTCGTTCCCAGTCCGGCCCTGGTGTGTTCCCTTTTTTAGTGAGGGATGTGTGTATATCACCACGTGTCAAGGTGGCAGTGTGAAGACACAAGATCCACCAGCAGTTTTTGAGTGGACGTATAATATGATGCGGTAGCGTTAGATCTATCCAAATCCGGGAACACAGTTGTATTAAAATCAACCCTCCCCCCGCCCGCCATAATAAATACGTTGAGCCAAGTGTCTGGATCTTATTCCATAGTACAGTTAAAGTCTGAGGGTCATCTGTATTAGGACCATAATAATTTGCAATTGTGATGTCTTTAGAATCTAGTCGTCCCCAAATCAAGCGGTAACGTCCCTGAGGGTCAACGTCAGTCCCTCCCAAAACAAAGGCTGTATTGGATTTAATAGGGATTGCAACCCCTCTAGCGAATGTGGAATAGGACGCAAAGCAGCGGTGGGAGGCCCATCTTGCGGCAAACATAGGGGCAACCGTGGGGTCGAGATGGGTTTCTTGCAAGAGGGCTATGTGAATGTGGTGTCTCTCTAGGTACCCTATGACCTGTCACTTTTTCCAAGGGTTATTTAAAGCCCAGACATTCCAAGAGAGTATGTGCATCTGGTTATTGATTTCTGGCGTGTCATTCATTTCCTCCCTTTAAACAACTAGGCATTGTACAATTGCGTTGAAGGCTAGGTAGTAGGTAGTAGACTAACATCAGACATTGCAGGGCATAACATGGCCCCCCACACCGACTTCCCCAACTTATCGGTCATAGCTTCTCTCCCTACTCAACTACGAACTAAATTAAAATTCAACAGATAGCTAAAGAATAGGGATCACCCACACGGAGAAGACACTAGGGGCCCGCGACATGCCAACTCCCTTCCCGTGTTACACCCACCTGCCACCAGGGAGTCATCAGCCCAGTAGCATTTGTGGGAGGAAGGTGAGTACTCGGGCGGTCAATCTTTTAGAGTCTCTGTGCATGCAAAAGTTCACTAATTTGGTCAAAGTGTAGTGTAGTTCCTATATTCCCAATAGGCTCTGCGCATTGGAATAGCATATACTATAGAATTGACGTAGGACTTAAGTCGACTAGATCTCTATCGAATAAACTAAACTTAATTGTGTGTTTTTATCCACCTAACTCAGAGGTCACTAGAAACTTTCTCTAATACACAAGAAGGGATTCGTTTCTGACAACCGCATAAACATGACAACTTTGTTTCCCAAGAATAAGAAATATATCCCTAGAGTCGCGGAAACAATAGATGGCTATTTCACTCAGTCAATCGTGCCTGCTTCGTTTCACCAGAGGTGCAGAGAAATAGAGAGACAGGTGTTTTCAATAAAAAGGGTATTTATTGAACAGTCTTCTTTCTCATGCAAAAGAAATGAACTGCTACAATCGCAATACTTGTCATGAAGTAAAGTGCGTACAGTAAAAAAAGTATTACAAAATAATACTGTAAAAGCATGATATGGTTTCTAAGCCATAAGATAAATACATAAATGAATAAAAGACTAAAACGTACTCCACTGGTGCCTTCTAAAATACGCCTACCCCAAAGTACCTATCCTAGGTCTAGTACGAGGGAAGAAGTAAGTGAGGTGTAGCAAAGATTTAGTATTTTCTGCGAGGAATCTATCCAAGATTTCTCTTAGGGTTCCAATCAGCTCCGAACCTTGGTTTTAGAATGAAGAGATCTGGTATCTCTCTCTCTCAGGACTCGATTTCCGAACAACCCGCAAGGCTCGCGTGGAAACACTGGAGCTGGATTTCTCGGCAGGAGAAAAGACAGCGTCTTTCTCAGTGCGTCTGCTGGAGGGATGGCTTCCTTCGGCACTGGCTGTAGCGAGCTGCGTCGGGCAAGTAGATAGTCGAACTGCTTCAAACCACAGTGTGTTTGGTAGGGCAAGTGTCGGCATATTTATACTTTGAAGGTGCCTAGTTTGACGTAAGGTTGGACTTCATAACGTCACTAAAGACTCGTAGTTCTTTGAAAACTCCATGAGTTCTTGGATAAATCAATATTCAAGCAAGGGGATTTCCCTGACTGCTGAAGGCCAGTCTTTCCAAGAAATCGTTGTGGATTTTCGGAACTAGTAGAAGTAGCCATGCCATATTTGGACTGCATGGGCCATGTCTAAATATGGTTATGATTTCTATGCCTATATAAGGATAGGTTGGTTTATACCTATATATGGGCATGAATCAGGAAAATTACACTAGTGTCCTAAAATGATACATAACAAAAGAATAGAACTACTCGGGATTCAGATATAGATAGGCAGCAGTTCATCAGGATGTAAAGTACAGCAGTCAGTCTGGAGCTGACACTGGAGATTGGGACCTAGAGCGTGATCGGGCGGTCGTCTCTACAGAGGACACCATCTCCTGCACCAGGGCTTTCACCACCTCCTATGGTGCAAAGTCAACCTCCACCACTTCCTATGTCTCAAGTGCCTGTGCAGCAGCTTCCATATGAAGATGGACAACAAGAAGAAGGGGAAATCCAAGATATACAATCGAGTTCAGGTGAGTGGGATGATTACATTATCCCTCCACCAGCGTCGTCATCTCCAACTCAAGTAGACTCACCTCCAGAGTATATTGGAGGATTTCATAATCTCTTAGAGAGAGCAGCCAGACGTTTTGAACTTATAATGCCTCCTCAACAACAAGACTTTTTACTTTACGATTTCAAGGAACGTTTTAAAAGATCAGCCAGGTCTATGCCCATTATTGACTATCTTTGGGATCAGGGCATTAAGATAATGAGAAACCCAGCCACAGTTCCTCCAATCTTACCAAGGCTCGACATAAAATATAAAACCCCTGACGACGTGCCTGCCTGTCTCACAGGTCATCCTAGGCCTGATTCAGTAATTTCCCAGGAGGCTCAACGCAGGTCAAAGAACCCATCAGCTCCTCTATCAGCACCTCCGGACAAGGAGGGTAGGAGGCTGGACAACATCGGCAAACGTTTTTCCACTATGGTGGCATTGAAAGTCAGAGGGTCCAATTCCTTAGCAATGCTTAGGCTCTACAACAGACAGATGGGTCAGACATCGCTCCTTACATCAACGATCTCCCGCAAGACATCAAGGAGAAGCCAAGAAAAGTTTTACTGGAGGGCGAACGATCTCCTTCAGAAATAATTGATTGCGCAATGGACATCACTTCCACTGGTTTCCGTCAGTTAGTTGGAGCTGCAGTCCTAAGGCGCCAAGGATGTCTAAAGGCTACAACATTCAGGCCTGAAGTCCACACCAAAATTCCAAATATGCCTTAAGATGGGCAAGAGCTATTCAGTAAGCATATCAACAAAGCCCTTCAGGGAATCAAAAAAGACACTCACACTTCCAAAGTTTTGGGTACCCTACAAAATAAAAGAACACCTTTTCGTGATGCACGGGGTAAAAGCCAGTTATCCTACAAGGGAGGTTGCCAACAATATAGGTATCCTTCCTATACCTCTTCCAGCCAGTAATACAGGTCGCAGTTCGCTCAGAGACAACAGTCAGGGACTGCCTACAATAAATCTTCCTTTTGAGAGAAGGCGGGACGACAAAAAGAGTCCCCCAGACGTCAATGACCTCTCACTTCTGCTGGTTACAATTTCTTCAGCTACCACCAAAGTAGGAGGAAAAATCTCCCATAATCTCCAAAACTGGAAAAAAATCACAACGGATCTCTGGGTCCTACAACTAGTACAATTTGGCCATCCCTAGAATTTATACAGTCACCCTGCCAACACCTCCTCAACCTCTGGCTCACAAGCATTTGCACCTATTACAGTTGGACATACATTGATGATCCAAAAAAGAGCCATAGAACATGTTCATTTTGATCAAAGGGGAAAAGGTTTCTATTCCTCTTTCTTTTTAGTGCACCGAAAGACGAACAAGTGGAGGCCAATTTTAGATTTACAAAATCTAAACAAATTCCTCAAGAAACAATCATTCCGCATGGTCACCATTCAGGAGTTCTTACAGCTTCTAAATGGGAACGACTACATGATATCCCAGGACCTTCAAGAAGCCTATTTCCATATACCCATACACTAGAACACAAAAGGTTTCTCAGATTCGCTGTTGCCGGCAGGCATTATCAATTCCAAGTGTTACCCTTCGGGCTCAAGTCGCCCCCTCGCATTTTTACAAAGTGCCTAGCACCAGTAGTGGCATATCTCAGACAACATCATCACCAGGTTTTTCCTTATCTCGACGACTGGCTTGTCAAAGCTCCTTCTTTCAACGCCGAGAAGAAGTCTTCCAAAGCCTGTCTGCAGCTTTTCATCAAATTGTGTCTCACACTAAACCCAGAGAAATCAGTCCTACAGCCTTCTCGCCGACTTACATTCCTGGGAGCTATACTAGATACTGTTCTAAAGAGAGCCTATCACACAGTGGAAAGACCACAAAAACGTCTGACGTTGGCAAGCTGCATACAAAGAAGAAAGTCTTTGATGGTGCGCCTATAAAATTCTCTGCTCAGCATAATGTCCTCCTGTATTCTTCTTATACCTCAATGTTGTCTACACATGCGTTCTCTTCAGGAAGATTTAGGCACTCAATGGGTTCAAATAAATGGTCCCTTCCACATAATACAAGTGACCCCACAAATGGTAAACTCGTTATCTTGGTGGACTCATTCTCACCATCTGTCTCAGGGGTTACCTTTCCTTCCACAAGCCTCTCCTCTGGTAATAACAGATGCTTCTCTGGAAGGTTAGGGGGGCTTCCTTCAGGAACTTCAGATCAGTGGCAAATGGCCACTTTCTCAGCGGAGTCTACACATAAATCTCTTGGAACTAAGGGCAGTCTTTCTAGCCCTACAAGCTTTCCTGCCCAGGATACATAATTCTCCAGTGCTTGTCAGAACAGAGAGTACTATGACAATGCACTATCTAAACAAACAAGAAGGAACTATCTCTCTCCCTCTCCCAAGAATCTCTACAAATTTGGAACTGGGCAATTCAACATGGAATTTCAGTGAGAGCGGAGTACGTTCCAGGGAAGGAAAATACAGTAGCGGATTCACTAAGCAGATTACAGACAACCTGCCATGAGTGGGAGTTGAACCAAGATACTCTCAGCAGAATCTTCTCCCAGGGGGGCGAGCTGACCATGGACTTGTTTGCTACAAACGGCAAAGCCAAATGCCAATGCTTCGCTAGCTGGCATCCCCAACAGGGATCTCTAGGGAATGCTTTTTTAATAGCATGACCCGGCGTATTTGCCTATGCTTTTCCGCCAATTCCTCTCCTTCCCAGGGTTTTAAAGCAGATGAAAGCAGAACCTCGCAAACTAATTCTAATAGCACCAGCGTGGCCTCGCCAACATTGGTTTACGGTACTCCATCTCCTGTCCTTACGACAGCCGATTCCTCTGAAGCCGTTACCCTCTCTTCTCACGATAAACCAGGAACAAGTTCAGCACCCCGATCCAGGTTATCTGAGATTATCGGCTTGTTTCCTGAGTTCCAGGAATTTCAGAACTTAAATATTCCTCAAGAGTGCAGGGAGATCCTGTCTCGTGCTGGAGCGACATTACCAACAGAACTTATTCTTTAAAATGGAAAAGATTCTGCGTCTGGTGTGGGTATGCTAAGGTGCATCCCCTCAATTCATACCCAGAAGAAGTCTTACCACATCTCCTCCATCTAGCAAATTCAGGTTTGGCTCATACTTCGATCAAAGTTCACTTGGCTGCATTCTCCCGTTTTTGAAGATCTTCTAAAGGTTCTTCCTTGTGGTCAAACAGACTGATACAACAGTTTCTTAAAGGTCTATTCAGGATCTTCTCTCCTGTAAAATCCCCGGCTCCAAAATTGCAACTCAGCATGGTACTTGCTCAACTTATGAAGCACCCATTTGAACCCATACATAGAGCTGACTTAAAATGTCTTTCTTGAAAAACTGCTCTTCTTTTAGCTCTTGCGTATAAAGGAGAATTAATGAAGTTCAAGCATTCACAATACAAGAACCCTTTATTCAATTTAAACATGATAGGGTGATCCTTCGCACCAACGCGAAATGTAAACCTAAAGTCCCATCAGACTTTCATCCTAATGAACCAATCGTTTTAAGATCCTTCTTTCCAAGTCCTCAAACAGCAGCTGAACGAGCTTTGCATTCTTTGGACTTGAAACACTGCCTTCAATTTTATCTAGACAAAACGAAATCCTTCCACAAGACTAATCAACTTTTCGTAGCTTACAGCTTACCTAAGAAAGGTTTCCCCTTAAGGAAACAGAGCATATCTAGATGGATCTCTAGTGCTATTCTCTTCTGTCACCAGCAAGCTGGTTAATCCCTGCAATCAAAAGTTCTTGCCCATTCCGCTAGGCCAGTGTCTACATCTATGGCGTTGTTTGCTGATGTGCCCCTCTCGGGCATTTGTAGAGCAGCAACCTGGAAGACGCCACATACATTCCCTAAGCATTACTGCTTTGATTCCAAATTGATGAAAGATGCGGTGGGACAGGTGGTGCTAAGACATCTGTTTCAGTAAAGGAGAGCCTTCCTTCCTTCCCACTAACCTTTCTAATGCACATTTCTCAGTTTTTCTAATTGTTATGCCAATATTGAAAACTATCCATTTGCTATTCCATATACATATACATGTTTATATTTATTTATATATATGTATTTCTATTTTATTCTCAAGAAAAAGTTATTGACTATTCGTATATGTATGATTAATATATATGACGAAATGTACTCCTTACTGCTTTTTATTCTGATTCAAGCATGTGAATCTATAATAATATGCCAATACTGAATAAGAAATAAGGTACTTACCTGTAACTTGCAGTTATGCAGTATTGGTATCTTTCATAGATTCACATATGACCCACCCGGCTCCCTTCGAAGGGCTCACTTGGTACTCCCAATTGTCTCTCTTGGTACGCACTGTGCTTATGAAAATCTGTGTGACTGGAGCTCCTTTCAGGAAGGTTCTAGAGGGTGGTGTCAGCTGATTGGTTGTTCTCTTAAATTTGGTCCTTTTTTAAATAAGGACTTGGATATTTTACTAAATATGAGGCCTTAGGCCTTTTAACTTCTATGTCTATGGTGACATTACCTTTATAAATGTACCAGGGATTCCCATCTCGACGACTGGGATGATTCAAGCATTTGAATATATGAAAGATACCAATACTGGATAACTACAGTTACAGGTACGTAACTTATTTCTTCCACTTGATTCAGCTCTGTCTGATGCCCCTGAGAATCCCAGGAAGTCTGTGGGGCCTGCTCGTGGCTCCATTCCAAGGTGCTGGTCTACTCCATTTATCCTCTTCCTGATCTTTCTGGTGATGGCCGAACCTTTTTCTCCATTAAAGGTTGTCCCAGTTGCTTTGTGTTGGCATCAATGCTGGTGCAGTCTTCGATGCCACCAGCACTGCCGTTGGATCCGTTACAAAATTAGGCACCTTTATGATTGGAGATAGGGCGAGGAAATCTGAGCTCCTTTGACTAATCTGCAGAGGTGGTGAATGATTACTTTTCCATCTTTTTACCCTCCAGCAATCCATTTATTCTGGACTGTGGTTCTGTTTCTGAAGTCTGTATTGATGCCCATTTTCCAAGATGGTTTGACCATATGCTGAGACTAACCACCTTGGAGCTACTGCATGGGTATTGATTCAAGAAGTGAGGAATCTGCAGGTGAATATTGCTTCCCTCAGAAATTAATTACAGAAGGCAACTAACCGGCACATCACATTGTGTAGTTTTATTTCTAAACCTTCTGGTTCTTTTAACAATAGACATACCATTTCCCTCTGTGACTAAATGTAGCACATCGAGGGAAGGGGTTCACGTTATGTGATATAACATGGAAAAATGGCTTGAACTCCATAGACCGAGTTAACTTGGATTTATTCCACAGATTCCTTAAGGTAACCTTTTCTAGGTAGCACATTTGATATAGAAATTAATTTTATAGCATTAGACATGTCACTTGACATCACAAACCAAGCCTTGTATCGCCCCTTAAAGTGGCGTTCAGCATGCATAAAGAGCACTTGGCCATTGGTGTTGCAGCTTTTTTCTGTGGCTTCAGCAACACAGTATCTGGCACACTGGAGTTTCCACTGTCAATGTTTGATGCATTATCTTTTTTCATTGTTAGGGACATGTTCCTTTGGGTTTCAAGCTGTTCTGGGGTTGTTTTCAACCGAAGTCTGTGTCTTTACCTTAGCTAATACCATTCATTGTCCCTGTTTCTTTCTAAAATTTCTTTCCCCACTGACCGTTCTGGGGGAAGTTTCAGCCCATTAAATAGAAAATGTTGGAGATTTTCTTTAAGACACCCTCTGACGCTCCTGTTGTGCTGGGTGGTCTTAAATTAAATTCTGAAATGTCCGTGACTTAGGCGTCTTCCTCCGCACTATTACTATCCTCCCCAAAATCAACCGGACACTGAATGAAAAGCTGATATCTGGTCAGACTACAGTGGCTTCAATTTCCACCCTAATTTCATTGGGGCTTCCTGTGCAACTTATATTACTAACGCTATACTACCCTACCCCGAAACCGACCGTACACCACATAAGGAGCAGCAATCTGGTCAGACTCCAGTGGCTTTAGCTTCAACCCCAATTTCAATGGGACTTCTTCTGCAACTTTTATTTCTAAGGCTATTTTAAAGACTGCTATGCTAACATAAAGGAATCCATTTTCCTGGAAATGCTTCCTGTGGCCCCCAATGAGTCTTTGCACAGACTACATGAACTGTTCAGATCAAATATAGATCCTGGTCAGATGCTGGCACAACTTTGCAGAATAGTAGGTGATAATGTTGAGGGAGACAGTTACTATTTTTGTAGTAGATTGCAAACTTTGAGTGGTCTTGACAAATTTCCAGAGGAAGAATGCTTGCCTCCAGAGTGGTCAGCTTTGACTCACCTGAGGTACTTCTCGAAAGTGATTTAAAAAAACAGCGCATACATAGTTCATTAAAATGCAAATAATGTCCCTTCACCTTATTCACAGGCACACTGATGGGCAAACAACAGTTTAGCAAGGCTTTAGTGGGCCATGGCTCTGAAGTATGGTAATAGTCTACATGCCATTCCTTTGGTGTCAAGATCAGCAAATAAGAATAGCTCTCCACCAATGGGTCATCCTTATGTCTATTCACACCTATAACCTCATAGTCTCATTGTGTAAGCGTAAAACTTAAGGAAGTTACTACTTCGTTTGTGCTTCCAGAAAGCTACTTAAAACAACTGTTCACTTTGGGTCACAAGAGCCTTGCTTCTGGTAGTTCTGTTTACTTGCTCACTATAATGGCAAACCTTGGGAGATGGGTGCTTATCCCTTTAGTCTACGTGAGTATAATGCAAAAAAAAGCTTCTCTAACTAGCAGGGTGGCATAACTGTGTCGAAGTAGACCTTGCAAACTGGATAAAACATAGTTGACTCAGTTTCCGTATTCTTGGGTTTGCCAGTTGCCCTTCGCTGTTGCTCAAGGATGTGCACCAAAGGAGATGTCTGGGCATAATTACTAGGCATGCTGTTTGACAGACAGTGTTTGTGTGCGTGAAAAGACTGAGTGATTTCTTGAGAGTGTAAAGGAATGAAATGCCACTGGTTGAGTACTATTGGGTTTCTCTCCTTTCAAAAGTAGTCACAGGCAGTATCAGAAGTTCCAAGGCTAATGCCATCTGTTTAACAGAACTCAAATGCATCAACAGCAACTCCAGCAGGAGGAGTGGCAGAGTTGGTGCCAGGAAATTGGGCAAGAATTCTACCCAGGGTACTTCCTGTTTTCCAAGAAAGATGTTGGCCTTTCTACCAATCCCAGACCTCATGCTCTTGAACTTTTAGGGTTGTATCAATTTTTATTTTTTAAGAGGAGTGTACAGATCATTCACATACATCCAATGGCCGACCAAGAGAAGGAATTGGGGGAGAGGGTGGAAAGGGATAACAGTGCTTTTATGAACAGAGCGAATCAATGAAGTTTCAATAAACAAAACATGCCATGCCCGTGTGCAGTGAAGTGGTGTCAGTGATGTCCTGGGTCCCCCTATACAACAAATCTTATAGAGACTAGTAGCCACAGATTCCTTAATGTAGAATTATCTCCAGGCGTGAGACTGGATCTGGAAAATTTTCTTTGCCCCAGCTTCTCTGCGCGCCGGGGGGCGGTACCGCGTGACTCCGCCCTGATGTCGTCCACGGGCGTGACGTCAGCGAGGTCACGTAAGCCCCACCCCGGCACGTCAGTTTTTCTCTTTTCCGTGTGCAACGCGGATCCGGAACTTGTCCTGACCTGTTTTCAGGCCTCCTTTTCACGTTTTGGTTTGTGGAACAGTGTGCGAATGCCTTCGGGCTTCAAGTCGTGTACGGAGTGTGCATGCCAGATGTCGGCGACGAACCCTCACCCGAAGTGTATGTGGTGTTTGGGCGAGCACCATGACTCTACGGACTGCGAAGCTTGTCAGCACCTTAAACTGAGGTCCCGGCGAGAGCGCCGAATGAAACTGCGGTTGGCCCGCTTGTCCAGGTCTGTGTCGTCCCAGCATCCGTCCCCTACCTCGGAGACCAGGAACCGCCAAATCCCTCTGTGGCATTGCCCAGTGCCATCTCTCACCAGCTGTTAGGTCCTGTAGTTTGTCTGGTCCGGTGATTAGTCTTCTGAGGAGGTTCCCTCCTCTCCAGAGGTTTGCCATGTGTTAGTTTCTTCCTCTCTGGAGACAGGGCGCTGCATTGTTGCCTTTTCACCTTCCAGGGAGGGCTTCACGCAGTCCCCGTGGCCTAAGCCCTCGGACCCTCCTTTCCACAGTCCGCGGTTGGACCCTCCACCGGCTTCTCCACCCTTCCCGGGGGCCCCTCAGGTTTCCCACTCGTCCATGGACCCCCCACCATTCCGGGGCTGGGTGCTCCCCCCATTGCTGGACTTGGGGACGGACGACTCAGTTTGCAGCCGTCGCCAACAGAGAAATTGCTTTCTCTCCTGCGGCGCCCTACGGAGGCCAATGTCTCCTTCATTCTGGCTATTACCACAGCCGCTGGCTTTTTGCGGATGGGTGAGCATGTCACCCCTTTCCCTACAGATAATCTCTTGGAGGTTCTCCACCAGAACTCTGGTGGACGGGAGCTGTTCCTTCCTTTTGAAGCGTCGCTCCACAATTCTGTTCTGGGGGCTTGGGTGCTCCCTGCCACAGGTGATCCGGTGCCTCAGCCGCTCCTGCATCGTCACCATCCTGCGCCGCACGACCCTATCTGCCTTTCATTCCACCCTTCTACTCAAGGCACTCTTCTGCGGACTGCCTTTCCGTCCTTACCTGTGATGTTGTTTCTTCCGTCTTGGGAAGCCCGGTGGTTGTAGTCTTGTGGGCGTAACATCTTCCCTTCATCTAGTGCTGCCTTCCAGGCAATCAACACTCTGTGTGTTGGCTAGGGGTACCTCTAGTCTGTAGGATTCGGCGGAGTCCCTTCTTTCCCATGTCTCCTGTGAGGGTGCCCACGCTGATCTACGGCACCATGTGCTGGATGGTCGGGAGTTGGCCGCGTTTATTCTCTGAGCGGCCTTGGATGTTGCTGATGCTCTCAGCCGTGCTATGGCCACTTCTGTGGTTCTCCGTCGCCATGCTTGGCTGCGTGATGCTCTTTTCCTGAAAATATTAGGGAGCGTCTAGTTGACCTGCCCTTTGATGTGGTCCTTTTGTTTAATACTCATGCGGACTCCGCCATTTAGCGTCTCCTTGCGGGACTCCGTCTGCCTCCCCCTTCGTAGGCTGGCTTGTTGATCTTCCGGGCTTGATGGGAGGCGTTATCCCACCTGCTCCTGGAATCTGCTGTTTTTGAGTGGGCCATTCATATATTCTGTGTGGTTTGATGTGCTCTCAGGGTCCCTTGGTTGGCCCCTATATTCTGTTGGCTGCTGGATCAGCCCTTTTGGCAAGTGTGTATTTTTTGTCTGTTTGCTAAGCCGTCTATGGTTTCTACCGCAGGTCTTATGTTTTTTGTTCTCTGATGCAGGATTTTTTCCCTAAGAGTGGTTCCCATGTTTTCTTTGGTACGTGTCCTACCCTAAGTGGGGTACTTGTAGCTATTGTATAGCTCTGTCCTACGCTGGGTGGGTGTGGACTTCCCTTAGCAGGTTCCTCACCTCTCTGGGCGTCACTGTATTACGCTGGTGCGGTTTCTTTGATCTTGCCTGGGCGTAGCTTGTGCTCCTCCAAGTTCAGTCGTTCTCAGTCTCCACTGAACTGCTAGACCAGCTTTGGCATGCTGTTTGCGGCGTTGTGCTATGGTGTTTCCACGCCCCTTTTTTGTCCGGCGTTTCGACCAGGTGTTCCAGGGTGGGTATTTTCCTGTGTTCTGGTTAACAGCTTGGTTCGTCCTCCGTATTTCTCTTCTTCTTTTCTACCTGGTCCTGCTGCTTTCTTGGTCCGTTTCTTCCCGGAACGGGCTCCTTGGGGTCATTCTGGATTTCCCTGGCCTTGCTTTCATCTTGGCGTCTGCTTGGTCTGGGTGCTCGGCTTCGTGATGCTTGCCAACTGCGCCCGCCTGCTCTTTCTGGTCCACGGCTCAGGGTCCTGGCCTGGGTCCTTGTGCTCCTACCTCTGGTTCTGCTGGAGCCTTGCGCGACTGAGTCTTACTTCTCCTGCCTGCCTTTCTGGGCTGTGGGGCCGTTCAGCCTTGTTCGTTGTCTCAAAGCTGTGGCCAGTTCAGCTGTCCCCTTTACTGTGTGTGTCTTCCGGTGGAGGGCTTTGCCTCCATTTCTACCTCTTCACCTTGGAGTTTTGGGGTGATTCTTTCTTCCTCTGTACTCCTCTGCCGTTGTCTGACCCTTCGGGGCTGTCTGCAGATGTCCCTAGTATCTTGGCCATGTTTGGGGTGTCCGGCCCTCTTTCGCCTCGTCCTTGCTTCCTTCTGCTTGGTGGGGCTGGGCCGCCCTTCCTGTCTACTTTCTACATCCCCTGCTGGGGCTCTGTGCTCTTCCTACTGGGGGGTTCTCTCGCAAGCCCTCCTCCTCCCTTCTGAGAATGGCATGGGTATCTATTCTACATTAAGGACTCTGCGGCTAGTAGTCTCTATCAGATGTACCAGTTACTTTCCTTTGGTAACGATGTATCTGGTAGAGACGATTCTAGCAGCAGATTCCTTCACGAACCACCTTTCCTCCACGTTCTGAGAGGACCCTTAGGTAGATCTTCTGTACTCGCCTGCCTCTGGGTGGTTTGCCTTCTGCAAGTGCTCTCTTAAACTTCCTCCCTAGCTGGATGTTTTGTTCTGTTTGTTTGCGTCCACTCCTTCCTTTACGGTACTTGATTGGTAGGTTCATGTGTACTTCTGCATCCCTACACCCTGGTGTTTACAATCTGGGGCATACTCATACTTTTCTCTCTTTTTTCACTGCTTGAATTTTCTGACTCATGTACAGTCCTTTGAGTACAGGGTGAAGCTTATTTGACCTCGCTGTCACGCCCGCGAATGACGTCGGGGCGGAGTCACGCGGTACCACCCCCGACGCGCAGAGATGCTGGAGCAAAGAAAATTTTCCGGATCCAGTCTCGCGCCAGGGGATAATTCTACATTAAGGAATCTGCAGCTAGAATCGTCTCTACCAGATACATTGTTACTGAAGGTAAGTAACTTGTACTTTTAGCGTCGGGCTGTGTACCAGCCATGAGGTGCCAGATTCGTAGGTGTATTGGGCAGGTGAGTTCCCGGAAGGTGTTGGATAAGTATTCTAGGCAGGGACCCCACGGCTTCTTGAACTTAGGTAGGTATTGATTTGCTATCGTTGTTAGTTTTTCCATACTCAACAGGTCCCAGAGTTCATGTATCCATTCTAAGTGTATGGGTGTGGTATCTGTACCCCATCTTGATTGCAGGACTTGTTTCGCTGCTGATTGATCCAAGGTAATAGCCCCCTGTCGTGGAGTGAGTGTAGCGGGCCGGAAAAGCAGGCGAGGAGGCCGTATGTAGTGGGCAATATTTGGTCTTTATTCTAGATCTACAGTATAGATAGTCCCAACAGGTCGAGGGTGTGGCACCAGGCGATGAACACAGAGGCGTCGCTTCTTCCTCTTCGTGATGTCCGCAGATGGTCCGGGTAGATTTCGATGACGGGGAGACTCCCAGGAGGACCGGAAGAGAGGAAAGAAACAAAGGACCGTTAGTCTGATCGAGTCGACAGAGAGACTCAACTGTACACCTTCACCCAGGTAGTGCAAGAACGGGGTCAGAAACGGACAGTGGGGAAAGGAAGGTACCGGGAATAAGGAACACAGGTTTGGGTAATAGAGAGGGTGCAGGGGCGGGGTGTGCGAGTAACGGAAGGGCTTTATACAGTGAGGTGCTATATACTTATAATACAGTGCAAGGGTAGTGAGACTATGCAGAGAGGGTTTATATACAGGGACTTTAACACGAACTCCTAGTGAGTAGGGAAAAAGGAGGCAAAAGGCACTCACGCGGTCCGCCGTAACTCTCCAGTGAGTTACGGCCGCTCTCCAGCCACCTCCAAGGGACTCCACCACTCCTCTGTCCACACTTCTTCCTCGCACGTCTGGTCACCTTCTCCGTCTCCAGCCAGAGGGTCCTGCCACGAAACTCCGACACCTTGTTGTGCTGAATCCGGGCTTTTATCCTGTGCTGACTCTGCCAGGGGGGCGGGACTTCCGGGGTCAGCTGGATATGGTTCCTCCCTTCCTGTTGCTCGGGTTGGCTCCTGTGGGAGAGAGAAGGGCGGGGTTTCGTTGGTGATGGAGGTTGCTCGGCGTCCTGTCTCGGTGCTGGCGTTTCGGTGAGGTAAACTCAGTCCCGGGGGTGTCAGACAAGGCATGATAGGGGGGATTGGGTCCTCAGATAGGGTTTTACGGGCCGTTCCATCACATCCCCTTCCCCTAGCTGTCCTTCTTGTAATGGGAGGAGAATGCGGATACCGGGACAGAAAATCCGCATTACCTTGATCGGAACCCTTTCTATGTTTGGTTTGAAAATGGAAGGGTTGGAGAGACAAAAACCACCGCAGGACCCGGTCATTCTGCCCTTTGTTTCTAGCCATCCACTCCAAAGGGGCGTGATCTGTATAAAGTATGAAGTCTCTACCCTCAAGGTAATACCGAAGGCTTTCCACCGCCCACTTGATGGCTAAAGCTTCTTTTTCAACCACCGCATATTGTTTTTCCCGGGGGAAGAGTTTGCGGCTCACAAACAGAATGGGTCGTTCGTTTCCCAGGGCATCCTTCTGGGACAATACGGCTCCTAAGCCGTAGTCCGATGCATCTGTCTGTAGGATGAAAGGGACTGAGTAATTGGGGGGAACCAACACAGGACCCGAGGTCAAGGCTTCTTTGAGGTCTGTAAAGGCATGCCAGGCTTCCGAGGAGGGATTCCTGAGTTGTTCATCTGAGCGGTTTGTTTTTTTCAACAGGTCCGTGAGGGCTGCCGCTCTTTGAGAAAAGTTGGGCACAAAGCGCCGATAATACCCCAGGAGTCCTAGGAAGGCTCGGAGGTCTTTCTTTGTATGTGGAAACGGGAGGGATCGGATGGCTGCCGTTTTGCTCTCTTGGGGTCTGATCAGGCCGTCCCCCAGAAGAAACCCCAAGTATTTCACTGTTTTCGCGGCCAACGTGGTTTTGGCCGGGTTGATGGCAAATCCGTATGAGCCTAAGGAGCTGATAACACTGGAAAGGTGCTGCAGATGTTGGGGCCAACTGTCGCTAAAGATGACGATGTCATCCAAATACGCGCCTGCGTAAGCTGTATGGGGTCTCAGGACTTGGTTCATGGCCCTTTGAAAGGTGGCGGGGGCGCCATGAAGTCCAAAGGGCATGACCAGGAATTGATATAACCCATCCGGGGTGGAAAAGGCAGTCTTTCTTCTATCTTGTTCCCGGAGGGGTATCTGCCAGTACCCCTTGCAGAGATCGAGTGTGGAAATGAATTTTGCTTGCCCTATTCTCTCGATCATTTCGTCCACCCTGGGTAAGGGGTAGGTGTCGAACTTGGAGACCTTGTTGACCTCCCGGAAGTCGATGCAGAAACGGACCGAGCCGTCAGGTTTCGGTACCAATACGATAGGGGAGTTCCACTCGCTGACTGAGGGTTCAATTATTCCCATTTGTTGCATGACTTCCACTTCCTGACGGATGACATCTCTACGGGCCTCTGGCACTCGATACGGCCTCAGGCGGACCACTTTCCCTGGTTCGGTTTCAATCCGATGTTCGGTGACCGTGGTTCGACCAGGGGAAGTCGAGAAGACGCTTTTCAGGGGTTCCAAGGTGTGGCGAAGTTCCTGAATTTGTACTGGGTTAAGGTCGGAATCTAGACAAGGGTCGAAAGGGAAGATGAGGTTCTTCTTGGTTCCCGACAGCACCGGACGGGGTCCTTCCCACTTTTTTAGCAGGTTAACATGAAAGATTTGAGTGGTGCCTCGGGTAGGGTCCAGTTCTATCTCGTACGTGACGGGTGTTACCTGCCGAAGGATGGGGTAGGGTCCTTGCCATTGTCCCAATAATTTTTGGTCGGACGAGGGCATCATAAGGAGTACTAGGTCGTTGACAGCAAAGACCCGACTGCGAGTACCCTTGTCATATTGTCTCTTTTGGTTGTCCTGAGCGGTCACCAAGTTTTGTCTGACAATATCGCGAATCATAGACAGATGTGTCTTGAGGTTTTGCATATATTCTGGGAGTGGACGAGTCCGGTCCGGTTCAGCTTCCCATGCTTCCTGGGCCATATCTAGGAGGGTACGGGGGGCTCGTCCGTACAGCAATTCATATGGGGAGTACCCCGTGCTGCTCTGAGGTTTACAACGGATCGCAAACAAGGCCAACGGAAGCATGTCTTCCCATCTCTTCGCTTCGAGGCCCAAGAGTTTTTTTAATGTTTGTTTCAACGTGGCGTTGTATCGTTCTACGAGCCCGTCTGTTTGCGGGTGATACGCAGAGGTCCGGATTTGCTTGATTCCTAACTCCGCACATACCCGTTTCATAAGGGCTGAAACGAATGGGGTGCCCTGGTCGGTGAGGATTTCCCGCGGGAAGCCAACCCGCGAAAACAAGGAGATCAGGGCTTTCGCTATTGCCTGTGTGGTAGGTTGGCGGAGGGGTATGGCCTCCGGGAAGCGGGTGGCGTAGTCTACTATGACCAAGGCATAGCGACACCCGCTACGGGAGGGCAAGAGGGGACCGATTATGTCCATCCCAATGCGACTGAAGGGAACATCTATGACAGGGAGGGGTTGTAACGGGACACGGGGTGGTCTGTGTCGACTGTTCTTTTGGCATATGATGCATTCGCGGCAGTAAGTCTTGATCCTTTGATACACCCCCGGCCAATAGAACTTCTCCAAGATGGCTTGGCTGGTTTTCTCGTCCCCGAAATGACCCCCCAAAAGGTGACTATGTGCCAGAAAAAGGACTTTGTTTTGAAAGGGGCCGGGAACAAGCAACTGAGCATTCTGTTGGGGCCCCCCTTTTCGATATAACAACCCGTTTTTCTTAATGAAGTAAGGACCTACTTGTAAGGGGTCCTCGTGATCAAGTGCTTTTCCCCACGCCTCCTGTAGCAGAGGATCTTCTCGTTGGGCGGCCCTGAACTCTTGGTCAGTCTGCCAGGGGTGTTCGTCAATAATGGCAGGATAAGCGCTGAGGTGTTCTTTCTTTTCTCTTCTCTTTTGACTCCTCGGTTTGTGGGGTTTGGGTTCGGGTACTTGATCAGGACACTCGGGATAGGGCGCCTCTTTCCACCACTGAGTTAGGGAGTCGGAAGTCTTTTGTAAGAGCATTGGAAGTCCCGGATAATCACTCCCTAAAATAGCTTGTTCCGGTAATGCGGGCACAAGGCCCACGGTGAGAGAGGTCCCGGGATCTTGGGAATGTTGGACTCGTACCTGAGTGGTGGGATATTGTTTAGTATCTCCATGCACACATTGTATGGCTACCACCCCAGTAGGTTTGCTTAGAGGCTGGACAAGGTCTTGGGGTCGTAGAACACTCTGTCGACATCCAGTATCGGCGAGAGCCCTCAGTGGCTGACCATTTATGGACACTGGACAATAGAACGGCGGTGGTGTGTAACCGGGAGGGTTACACAGGTAGTTCCTGACGAAACCCACCTCCATCGGTTCCTCCTTCTGGGGACACATCCGTGCAATGTGTCCGAACCCACCACAGGAATAACACTGGGGTCCGGGAGTCGGGGTTCGGAACACTACGGGGGAGGGAAACAGCGGTGGTGGTTCAGGTCGACGGCCTTGGGGAGGCCGGGTTGGGCGAGTGGACGTAGCAGGCAGGGGCCTGTGGGGGTGGTCGTCTTTGCCCCGCTGAAGTTCTTGTGCCCTGCTATATGCAGACGCTATCTCTATAGCGGTCTCAAGGGTGAGTCGGGAGTGCTGCCTCACCCAGCGTTGGGTAGCCGGGTGCAAGGAATTAAGGAACTGTTCCAGATAGATCTTCTCCAGAATATTCTCCTTGGTAGAGGTTTCGGGTCTCAACCATCGGTTGGCGAGATCGCGGATCCGAAAGGAGAGTGCTCTCGGATTCTCTTGGGGCTTTTCCCTGGCCTGACGAAGTTTCACCCTGTAAGTATCATCATCAATGCCAAGGCGTTCTAGGATGCATCTTTTAATGTCAGCATAGGGAGTGTTGCCCTGGATATTGGCCTGTTGGTAGGCCGCTTGGAGGTCACCGGTGAGGAGTGGACCCAAATACTGTCCCCACCGATCAGCAGGCCAGTTGGCGGCTTGAGCTATCCTCTCAAAGTTTGTGAAAAAATAGTCCGGATCTTCTCCAGGGACATATTTCTGAAGAACGACAGAGGGAAGAGAGGTCATCGGTCTTTGTTGGCCCAGGGCGTCTGCTAGCTTTGTCATGGTATCTTCATGGGTCGCCCCCTGGCCTTTCAGAACATCGTGGAGCTGACCTCTGTCGTCTTCGGCAGTCTTCATGAACTGCTCCATAAGTTTCCCGAATTGTTCTTGGGACTCTGCCATCTTCTTTATTACGGCCTCCATACCTCCAGCAGATCCCACTTCTGACACCAAATGTCGTGGAGTGAGTGTAGCGGGCCGGAAAAGCAGGCGAGGAGGCCGTATGTAGTGGGCAATATTTGGTCTTTATTCTAGATCTACAGTATAGATAGTCCCAACAGGTCGAGGGTGTGGCACCAGGCGATGAACACAGAGGCGTCGCTTCTTCCTCTTCGTGATGTCCGCAGATGGTCCGGGTAGATTTCGATGACGGGGAGACTCCCAGGAGGACCGGAAGAGAGGAAAGAAACAAAGGACCGTTAGTCTGATCGAGTCGACAGAGAGACTCAACTGTACACCTTCACCCAGGTAGTGCAAGAACGGGGTCAGAAACGGACAGTGGGGAAAGGAAGGTACCGGGAATAAGGAACACAGGTTTGGGTAATAGAGAGGGTGCAGGGGCGGGGTGTGCGAGTAACGGAAGGGCTTTATACAGTGAGGTGCTATATACTTATAATACAGTGCAAGGGTAGTGAGACTATGCAGAGAGGGTTTATATACAGGGACTTTAACACGAACTCCTAGTGAGTAGGGAAAAAGGAGGCAAAAGGCACTCACGCGGTCCGCCGTAACTCTCCAGTGAGTTACGGCCGCTCTCCAGCCACCTCCAAGGGACTCCACCACTCCTCTGTCCACACTTCTTCCTCGCACGTCTGGTCACCTTCTCCGTCTCCAGCCAGAGGGTCCTGCCACGAAACTCCGACACCTTGTTGTGCTGAATCCGGGCTTTTATCCTGTGCTGACTCTGCCAGGGGGGCGGGACTTCCGGGGTCAGCTGGATATGGTTCCTCCCATTCCTGTTGCTCGGGTTGGCTCCTGTGGGAGAGAGAAGGGCGGGGTTTCGTTGGTGATGGAGGTTGCTCGGCGTCCTGTCTCGGTGCTGGCGTTTCGGTGAGGTAAACTCAGTCCCGGGGGTGTCAGACAAGGCATGATAGGGGGGATTGGGTCCTCAGATAGGGTTTTACGGGCCGTTCCATCACACCCCCCCCCCCCGGGGGAGCGTAATGGAAATGTTAGTGTGTTAGGGAGCCATAGTAAAAGATAGCTAGGGAAGCGGGGTAGCTCGGTATCAATCATTTGGTACATTTGCAAGAGCACCTCTGACCAGTAACGGTGCAGCTTGGGTCAGTGCCACAACAGAGTGTGCCCACAATATTGCCAGCACTTATCGGCACATCCCTTCCTCCACTTAATCAGATGGGTAGGTGTGTAGTACCAATAGTGCACTAGCTTAAGGAGTGTCTCCCTCCCAGCGGCGCTCAGGCCGACATGCGAGCCCGGTGTAGGATGTCCATCCATTCCTAATCTGTGAACTTGCATTGACATTCAGCTTCCCACCTTTTCCTGTCTGGCGAAAGCAGGGGATCGGCAGAGGCGTTTAAAAAGGTATAAATATCTGACAGCAGGCGTTGGTCCGTGACAGAAGCCAGAGCTCGAATGGCTTGAGGGGCCTGCTTGCGTGGTGGCACCATTGGCTGGGTCACCCAGTGACGGACTGATGCGTACCGCCATCGTCCGGAATCTGTGAGTCCAAAATCCTGTAGGATCCTAGGAAAGTCCAGCAATCCCTGTTCATCAAAGAGATCCCCAATGCGTTTGCTTTTGGCCTACTGCCACCGGGAGTATGCTGGTCCGTGCATTGCCAGTGGGATGTCTGCATTTCCCATAATTGGTGTAAGGGGAGAGATCGGGGTGGAGAGGCACTTAGAGATGCTCAGTCTGTCCCAGGTCCTGACCACCGGGGAGATGTACACTCCTGGAGGGCGGTTCTTATGCAGGAGCTAAGGTATCTTCCAAATATGGATGCCTGCTACCACCAGATCCAGGAAGCACCAGTGTTTCTCTGTGAGTGGACTTTGCCACACCACTAGGAATCTCAACTGCGCGGCCTGGTGGTAATGCACTAGGTTGGGTACACCCAAACCTCCCTTAGCTACCGGGAAATATGCATGCTCTCTAGCCATTTTAGCTTTCTTACCACCCCAAATGAAGGACTCTAGCGAGGATTGTAGTTTCTTCACCACAGAGGGGGGCAGTTGTAGCGGCATCACCTACATTAGATATAGAATCTTGGGAAGGATGTGAATGTTTACTTCTGCTATTTATCCCGACCAGGAAAAGGGTCCTCCATGCTAGGACTGGATAAGGGAGCGCACCGTGGCCACCAGTGAGTAGTTTTTGTGTGACAGGGACCTGTCAACAGTGGCGAATAGGTGAATAACCAGGTATGAGATACCCTGTGAGTCCCATGTGAAGAGAAATATTTTAGCTAGGTGTGCCTGCTCATCTCACAGGATGGTGAGGTTAAGGGCTTGGGATTTGGTGGCATTCATCTTAAACCCCCATGCCTACCCGAATGCTGCAAGTTCCTCCAACAATGGGGGCAGCGACTGGCGTGGTTTGGTGACAGTGAGCAGCACATCATCCGCATATCATGATATGTTATGTACTTGTCCACCCATCCGCACCCCTTCAATGAGTGGGTGGCCCCGAATGCACTCCGCCAGCGGCTCCATGTAGAGCGTGAACAGGAAAGGAGACAGGGGGCACACCTGTCGCGTACCCCTCGAAATTGGGACTGTGGTAGATGGTGCATTACTGACACGAACTAAGGCCTTTGGTTCTATATAGCTGACCTAAATCCATTTGCGAAACCGGGCCCCAGACCCATGGTCTCCAGCACCATCCGCAAGAAGGCCCAATGTACCCGGTCAAATGCTTTTTCAGTGTCTATTGATAGAAGCTGTGTGGGTGTCTGTGAGCGGTTGGTTTTGTCAATTAGGTGAAATAGGAGCTTTGTGTTGTCCCCACATGTGCATCCAGGAATGAAGCCTGATTGGTCTGTATACATCAGACCTGCTCTTGAACTTTTATCTTCACAAGGAAATGTTTGAGATGCTTCTGGTGGCTCAAGTTCTTCTAATGCTGTAAACACAAGACTAGATGATATTCCTCAACTAGCAGGACGTCTATTTTTATAGCAGCCCTGCCAAGTGCCACGCATCAAGCGTTAGACTAACACATTTTAGTGTGATGGTCAGCATCACCTAACTGAAATGCGCATATAGTGCCTTCTCAGCTTTCATGCCGAATCACTGTTAAGCACCTTGCAGACAGTGGCAACTTGGTATTGTTACTCAGGCAGCGGGCATTGTTGTAGCAAACTTTGGCCTGGCTCAGGCAGCTTGCTCTGCTGATCTTTGTAATTTAATTTTGACTTTCGAATAGAGCCGGCTAAGACCACTAACGGCTGAGGTAAGGTGGTCAAACTTTCAGGTGTCTGTGAGAAGTTAAAAGTGCATAAGCAGTACTGCTCTTTTTTACCTAGGTTTAAAAAAAAAATCAAATGTCATACCTCACATGCAGCCAAACATAACCCTTATTAAAAAAATCTATTTTCGTTCAAGTGGGACCTTTTTCAGCTTTCAAACTCTCTGCCTAATAATTTTTGTACAGGTCCCATCTTTAGGTTCGGCTATAATCTGTTTCAATATTGTGTGTGTTGCCGCACTGCAAGTGGTTGCATGTCTCACCCTTTTTAGAACTTTTGGGGCAGAACCCTACATCTATATTTTATCTGGCCTACGCTTCCCTAATAATATTAGCTGCACAACACATCCACCACATACCTTACCAGCAATGTTTGGGCTGTGTTGTCTGTTTCCACAGAAGCTCTCTCTCCTCTTGTCTGAGTAATTGTTGCCCAGTATCGTGATCCGGACAGTTATAAGCTACGTATATGAGACTGGCTGTATCATGCATACACTGTATACAGCCCTACCAAGGGCTATGTGTTAGACTGTGAGTAGTGTTCGAAAAATAACGCCTTAGAGCTATGTGGGACTGTGTTCTCCTCAGCCTGAGGCTTGCTTGATGCCTGGAGCTTGTCTGCGAGTCAGCTGACTGTGTTGATTCTTAATTAGGCAGATGCGAAGAGATGTTAATGTTGGGTCAACAAATCCTTCTGTTGTGGGCCTGGTCCCACTTGTGACAGAAAGGACCTGGAGCCCCAAATGATGCTCTGCATCCTGATCTGCTTGATTTACTGCCAGAAGCAGGGAGGATCCTGGGAACCCAGTGTGGGAAATGGCTGGCTAACTTGCTATGGATGTTATTAATCAATAAAATGAATGCTTCAATCAAGGTAGGACTGGCAGAAAATCTAGAGAGAAAGTATATCCGGGGAGTAGTTTGAACCAGGACCTCTAGTTGGAGCCCTCCAATGTAGAATAATCTTCAGCCTTCGTGGAGAGAGGTTAATAGATGGTGTCTGTTTTCCAGGAACCGGAGATCCCTCCGGTGTGATTTCTACTATGTTAATGCCTGGAGAAGAAGCACCCCTCAACATCAATCGTATGGACCCCAATGTCGACCTTGGTTTTCCCAGCACCTCCATGAAAGATGATGGAGGCCTTGACGACATGATGCCTGTTGCCGGCGTAGGATTTGCTTCTGTCGTTGTAAAACACCAAACTGGAGCTGGAGATACCGACTGTGCCGGTCTCGACTGCCTGGGTGACTGTGGCGGGGATCCTCAACGTCGACCGCCTGCGTGACTGAGGCGGGGTACTTGCTGCAACAGTGATCTGCACATCGACCATGCCTCGACATCAGTGACTGACGACGAGGGAGATTCTTCCACGTCCAGCCCGGCTTTGCCGTAGGCTTATGTCCGACATACTCCGAACCTGCAGTGAAATGTCTTGACGTCTACTTATGTTTTAACCCCTTCACTGTTGGGCCTTTTCCCCTCCTGTGCTAAGCCTTTTGGTTGGCTATTTGGGGTATTGTGTGCTTAGGCCCCTGTAACTTTTTGACCACATAAGGAATCCACGTCATTTTTGCGTTCTTTTCTTCCAACATCATGGGGATTCTAAAGGTACCCAGAGTTTGTGGATTCCCTTGGAGGGGTCCCAGAAATTAATACTTTTTTGTTTTTTTCCAAAAAATTGGGAAAACGGACAGCAAAGGAAGGCCTCTGGGTTTTTCCCTGCAAATGGTATCAAAAAAGGGTTTTTTGGGCTGAAATCACCATTTCCCCAGCTTTTGGGTAATGGAAGTCTTTTGTCAGAGAACAAACATTTTTCACACAGTTTTGGCATTTTTCTGGGACATAGCCTATTTTTGCTATTTTTAGTGCTTCCAACCTCCTTCTAGTTAATGGCAAAAATGAGTATGAAAGCAATAATGGATGCTGGAAAGCTATACATTTAATTAAAGTAGACGAAATTCTGAATTCAGAATGGGGTCATTTGTCTAAATCCATGAAGGTTTCTTTATAGAAACTAGCAGTTAAATATTGGAAAAATGTAAACAGCCTTTTGTGTCAACGTTCTCACCTGTAACTTCTTATAATCATGACTACTCTTTGCAAGCAATATACCGTTACATTTGCTGGACCTTTCTAGTTGTAGGGATATATAGGACTTGTAGGTTTACTAAGAACCCGACGAATCCAGAGCCAAAAACTGCGCAGAAACTTGAAATGGAATTTTATTATGTACCGGGTTTAGAGCAATTATTCTTTGGAAATGTATACATGGAAAAATAGGTATGAAAGACACCTATGTATTTCTGAAATGGGTACGAATTATAGAGTTTAGAAACAGTACATATTTGCACATTTTCAAAATTGGGAATACTCATACTACCATGAGAAATATTGGTCATTTTTCAAAATTACTTCTTTTTTACACAATGTCTTTCATTTGGAAGGCAGAAATGCATCAAAACTCAACAGGAAATAACAGTTACTTTACAAATCTGAATTACCCTAAGTCTCCCGATAAAAATGGTACCTCACTTGTGTGGGTGGCCTTGTGCCTGCGATAGGAAACGGTGCAAAACACAACGTGGACACACCCCAATTTTCGCAGTGAAAAATGACCCTTTTTTAACAGAGTGCCTAGCTGTAGTTTTTGTACCCTAGCTCGGCGGGCACGTAGGGAAACCTAGCAAGCCTATACATTTTTGAAAACTAGATACCCAGGGAAATTCATGATGGGTGACTCGACTGCCTTCCACCAGGTTCAGTTACCCAGAATCCCTTGCAAACCTAAAAGGTTGACAAAAAAAACACTTTTTCCTCACATTTCTGTGGTGGAAAGTTCTGGAATCTGCGTGGATCAACAAATGTTCACGCACCACGCGTTCCCCAAATTCTTCTGAGAAAAATGGTACCTCACTTGCGTGGGTCGGCCTAGTGCCTGCGACAGGAAACGGCGCAAAACGCAACGTGGTCGCACCTCAATTTCACAGTGAAAAATGACCCCTTTTTAGCAAAGTGCCTACCTGTAGTTTTTGAACCCTAGCTCTGCCGGCATCTAGGGAAACCTAGCAAACCTATACATTTTTAAAAACTAGACATCCGGGGGAATTCAGGATGGGGTGACTCGACTGCCTCCCACCAGGTTCTGTTACCCAGAATCCCTTGCAAAGTAAAAAAATTAGAGAAAAAAATGCATTTTCCTCACAATTCTGTGGTGGAAAGTTTTGGAATCTGCGTGGATCCACAAATGTTCACCCACCACGCGTTCCCCAAAGTCTTCTGAGAAAAATGGTACCTCACTTGCGTGGGTGGGCCTAGTGTCTGCGACAGGAAACGGCGCAAAACGCAACGTGGTCGCACCTCAATTTCACAGTGAAAAATGACCCCTTTTTGGCAAAGTGCCTACCTTTAGTTTTTGAACCCTAGCTCTGCCGGCACTTAGGGAAACCTAGCAAACCTATACATTTTTGAAAACTAGATATCCAGGGGAATTCAGGATGGGGTGACTCGACTGCCTCCCACCAGGGTCTGTTACCCAGAATTCCTTGCAAAGTAAAACAATTAGAGAAAAAAATGCATTTTCCTCACATTTCTGTGGTGGAAAGTTCTGGAATCTGCGTGGATCAACAAATGTTCACCCACCACGCGTTCCCCAAATTCTTCTGAGAAAAATGGTACCTCACTTGCGTGGGTCGGCCTAGTGCCTGCGACAGGAAACGGCGCAAAACGCAACGTGGTCGCACCTCAATTTCACAGTGAAAAATGACCCCTTTTTAGCAAAGTGCCTACCTGTAGTTTTTGAACCCTAGCTCTGCCGGCATCTAGGGAAACCTAGCAAACCTATACATTTTTGAAAACTAGACATCCAGGGGAATTCAGGATGGGGTGACTCGACTGCTTCCCACCAGGTTCTGTTACCCAGAATCCCTTGCAAAGTAAAAAAATCATTTTCCTCACAATTCTGTGGTGGAAAGTTCTGGAATCTGCGTGGATCAACAAATGTTCACCCACCACGCGTTCCCCAAAGTCTTCTGAGATAAATGGTACCTCACTTGCGTAGGTGGGCCTAGTGCCTGCGACAGGAAACGGCGCAAAAGGCAAAGTGGTCGCACCTCAATTTCGCAGTTTAAATTGGCTTTTTTTTGGCAAAGTGGCTACCTGTCGTTTTTTAACCCTAGCATTGCCGGCACCTAGGGAAACCTATACATTTTTGAAAACTAGACACGCAGGGGAATTCAGGATGGGGTGATTCGACTGCCTCCCACCAGGTTCGGTTACCCAGAATCCCTTGCATTTCTGTGGTGGAAAGTTCTGGAATCTGCGTGGATTAACAAATTTCTTTCCACCACGTATTCCCCAAAGTCTTCTGAGAAAAATGGTACCCACTTGCGTGGGTCTGCCTAGTGCCTACGTCCGGAATCACTGCAAAACGCAACGTGGTCATGCCTCAATTTCGCAGTGAAAAATGGGCCTTTTTTTTGGCAAAGTGTCTACCTGCCGTTTTTGAACCCTAGCTCTGCCGGCACCTAGGGAAACCTAGCAAACCTATAAAGTTTTGAAAACTAGACACCCAGGGGAATTCAGGATGCGGTAAATCGACTGCCTACCACCAGGTTCTGTTACCCAGAATCCCTTGCAAAGTTAAAAAAATGGGAAAGAAAAATTCCTCATATTTCTGTGGTGGAAAGTTCTGGAATGTGAGTGGATCAGCAAATTTCCTCCCACCCAACTTTCCCCCAGGTCTCCCGATAAAAATGGTACCTCACTTGCGTGGGTAGGCATGGTGGCTGCAACAGGAAAAAGCCCAAATCGTACGTTGGCGACTTTAAAATTACCTAAAGCAAAACTACCTGTTTTTTTTTGGGGGGGGGGGAGGGCACCTGAGTTTTTTCCATGGGCTCGGTGGCCATCTTGGAAAACTACAAAACCCAAACGTTTCTGAAAACTAGAAACCCGGGGAAGTCCAGCGAGGTATGGCATGCGTGGGCCCCCCAACGTTTTCCTACCCAGAATTCCCTGCAAACATCAATTTTTGGTAAAAAACTTTTTTCAAATATTTTTGCGTGGAATCTCCGTGCCGGCACAAATGTCCTACAGCCCAGCGTTCCCCTTGTTCTCCCGAGTAAAATGATGCCTCACTTGGGTGGGTGCCCAAAGCAAAACAGGCTAAAAATGTATTTTCAAAAATTGTAGCGTTCGGTATTCACAAAAAAAAGCACAGAGAATTCTAGTGTTTTGGGGTCATCCTAGTCACAGGCCTTTGGCCCACCCACACAAGTGAGGTATCATTTTACTCGGGAGAACAAGGGGAACGCTGGGTGGTAGGACATTTGTGCCGGCATGGAGATCCCACGCAAAAATGTATGAAAAAGTGTTTTTTTAACCTAATTTTTAAGGTTTGCAGGGAATTCTGGATAGGAAAACGTTGGGGGACCCATGCATGCAATACCTCGCTGGACTCCCCCAGGTGTCTAATTTTCAGAACTGTTTGGGTTTGGTAGTATCCCATGATGGCTGCCGAGCACGGGGCAAAAAACCTCAGGTGCCCCCCCACCCCCAAATAAGGTAGTTTTGCTATAGGTAATTTTTAAGTCTCCACCGTACAATTTGGGCCATTTTTATCGGGTGACCTGGGGGAACGCTGGGTGGGAGGAAATTTGAGGATCCACGCAGATTCCACAACTTTACCACACTGAAATGTGGGAAAAAAGCAATCTTTTTTTTTTTTGTGCAAAATTTGAGCTTTGCAGTGGATTCTTGGTAGGAGAATGATGAGGGACCCACGCAAGCCATACCTCGCTGGACTCCCCCGAGTGTCTAGTTTCTATGAATGTGTGGGTTAGGGTTAGGTAGGTTTCCCTAGATAGCCGCCGAGCCCCGGGCAAAAAACTCATGGGAACCCCCTTGCAAAACCAGGTTGGTTTGTGATAGGTAATTTTGATGTTGCCTCATTAGGTTTTGGGCCCTTGCCTGTTGCGGGTCCTTGAGCCACCCTCACAAGTGAGGTACCATTTTTATCGGGAGACCTGGGGGGAACGCTGGGTGAGAGGAAATTTGTGTGAGACCAGTGATGCCACGCTTTCCCACACAAAAATGATTCTTGGTAAAGTAACGTTGGAGGATCCACGCAAGCCATAGCTCCTTGGAAGCCCCCGGGTATCCCGAAATGTGTGGGTTTGGTATGTTTCTCTAGATGGCCACCGAGTGAAAAACCCACGTGACCGCCCTAGGAAAACCAAATAGTTTTGAAAAAATTAGTTGTTTACTTCTGCAACGTGACAATTTGGGCGCAATATTGCAAGAAAATATGACAGACATTGTGAGTTTTGCAGGATATTGTTGATAAAATAACTTGTTAGATTTCACCAGAGAGACATCACCATGTACTCCCATGGGTATTCAACAATATCTACAATTGGTAGGTTATTCGTAGGTGGCATGTACACCTTGGTAGAGAGACTAAAAAGACCGAGATCCCTGCACAGCAATCTATTCCTCAAACACACACACATACTGGTTGAATTTGACACGAGGGCAAGTGATGGTTCAGTATATAAAATTTTATTAACAAGCGATTTCACAAAAAAGAAATGCACTGTCAATTACATGGACAGAAAAACTGAACCAATGACTTGCAGCTCGTGAGCTGTAAAACCACTTCAAGGCACCAACCGCTTTACAGGCCATTCACACACCTTTCATACCTGATACACAGAAGACCATACACACCACCAGGCACGAAAGCAACACATCACAACATTTAAAAAAAAGGGACAAGGTGCACCCTGCTTCAAAAAGTAAAAAAAATAAAAAAATAAAATAACAATTACTACACAGCCATCATGTCATCAAACACACCCACATACTGGTTGGATTTGGCACGAGGGTGAGTGATGGTTCAGTATATGCAATTGTATTAGCAAGTGATTTCACAAAAAATGAAATGCACTGTTAAATATTGAAAGGACGAGAAACTGAACCATTGACTCACAGCTCGTGAGCTGTAAAGCCACGACAAGACACCAACCTCTTTACAGGCCATTCAGACACCTTTCATACTTGTGATACATACAAAATATTCACACCGCCAGCCGCGGACCCATCATATTACTACACTTCCACCAGCAGACAGCGGCATTCAAGGACCCATCACTTTCACACGCCCACTTTCCTGACACAGCAAATACACGAACACATGGATTGCATGGAGTTGCGCTCACTAGCACTGTGTGTAGTGACCAGCATTAAGTCACTTCTCACACACCGCCAGCCGAGCGCCAGTCCCCGCACACCGCCAGCCAAGCACCAGATCACGCACACCGCCAGCCAAGCACTAGACCACGCATACCGCCAGCCAAGCACCAGATCACGCACACCACCAGCCAAGCACCAGACCAGGCACACTGCCAGTCAAGCACCAGTCCACACACACCGCCAACGAAACGCAAGTCCACACACACCGCTAGGCAAATGCCAGTCCACGCACACCGCCAGTCAAGCGCCACTCGACGCACACCGCCAGTCAACGCCACTCCATGCACACCACTAGCCAAGCACCAGTCCAGGCACACCACCAGCCAAGCACCAATCCAAACACACCACCAGGCAAGCGCCACTCCACACACACCGCCAGCCAAGCACCAGTCCAGGCACACCACCAGCCAAGCACCAATCCAAACACCACCAGGCAAGCGCAAGACCACACACACCGCCAGCCGAGCACCAGTCCACACATATCGCCAGCCAAGCACCAGTCCATAGACACCGCCAGCCAAGCACCAGACTACGCACACCGCCAGACAATCGCCACTACACGCAAACCAACATCATATTTTAGAATTTTTTTTATATAAATAACAAGACACAAACAAATTGCAAATTGATACAAATCTACTAACACAACAACTAAAACTAAATACACTACACAAATGCCAACTTTGTAACTGAACAATAAGTATTAAAGAATAGAGGCCAGGCAGTTCACTTTACCACTCATGGATGCTCCCAAAATTTCTTTTGCGTGTGGTACATTATAAAACAAGCAGATACACACAGCCCAGGGTTCGAAGGACAGTCGGGGCAGTACATACAAACCTCCTTCCGCAAACCTCTTCGCCAACAGACTCTACATCTCCGACTGGGAAAGTCTTTTGAGGAAGTAGGAGGAATTTGATCAGGAAAGTGGCGATCTTTCTATCTGGCAAAATCCTCCACCACTCCAACTCTAAGAACACTTGCCTGTTACACTAAAACAAGGCTGCCTATTACTGACTCCTGAAACTTTACAAAAGTCATATTTGACTGAGAGCAAGATTCCTGGAACACAACAAAAGCATTAAAGGTTGCTAAGTGGAAAAGATGGATAGCCAACTTCTTGTACCAAATGTAAGCCTTACGAAGAGAAGCATACGGTTTCAACCTATGATCTACTCTGTCAACACCACCCATGTGCCTATTATGGTTTACAATGCACACAGGTTTGTGCGCTTCTGCAACCTGACTCCAAACAGTCACCGGTTCAGTTCTTTCATCATGTATGGTAGTCAACATGTAGACATTTCTCCTGTCTGAAAACTTCACAGCTAGAAGCTCCTCGCAACGCAATGCACTGCACGGACCCCGGGAAAGCTTTTGACAAACAGGTTCTTTTGGGAAACCTTTATGGTTAGAGCGGATTGTGCCACAAGCAACAGTGTCCACTTTGGCCAATTCCCTGAACAACCGCACACCAGTGTAGAAGTTATCAACATAAAAATAATGGCCTTTGTTAAATAATCCTCTACCAAGTTCCCACACAATTTTCTTCGTCACTCCAAAAGTGGACGGACAACCGGGGGGTTAATACTGGATTCCTTACCGGTGTACACCCTGAAATTAAAGACATATAAAAATTGTAAATTGATACTTGTATAGCGCACTACTCACCCGCAAGGGTCTCAAGGCGCTTGTACGAATACCGCTGTGGAACCCATTCTGGCTTTCCCTGTGAGGCGTCCACTCCTGGGCACCCCCAAGGTGGAGGCCAGGCATCCTTAGCATTGTGGGGGCCGTTGTGGAGATTAAGCAAGCTATTGTCCAGAGTCACAGAGTGGGACCCATGATTAGACTAGGCACCGAGGCGAGAATTATCAGGTCAGTGGAATTTTGAGCCCAAGACCCGCCGAGGCGGGGAATTGAACCCTGGTCCCGGACTAGACCTCTGCATCAGGGACTGCCGCTCTAACTATTGAGCCACACTTCTCCACATTCCAGTCCGACTGTCACACAGCATATGCAGCTTAATTCCATAGAGTGCCCTCCTACTAGGAATGTATTGCCTAAAAACCAAGCGGCCCTTGAACAACAACAAAGACTCATCCACTGAAATGTATTTCCCAGGAACATAGATCTCAGAAAACCGATCAACAAAGTGATCAATGACAGGCCGAATCTTGAAAAGACGGTCACAATCAGGGTGAACTTGTGGCAAAGCTAAACCATTATCGACAAAATGCATCCTCCGAAGCAGAAGCAAATACCTATCACGACTCATGACTGCCGGAAATATAGCAGTTGCCATCAAGGGACTAGTAGACCAATATGAAGCCATTGATGGCTTCCTAAGCAAGCCCATCAAAAAGGTTAAACCCAAGAACTTTTTCATCTCTTCCAGATTTGTGGGAGTCCACCGGGCAGCTCTAGCGTGGGGCTTAAGGCTGGCACAGTTCTCCCTCAAAAACTGTTCTGCATACAAATTAGTCTGCTTTACAAACTCTGCCAAAAACACATCATCCATAAACAAATTGAAAAAATCAATTGGATAAAAGTTTTCAGTGTTCACCCTACACCCTGGAACACCAGTAAATTCAGGCAATGCCGGCTGCACCATGCCTAGGGCAACCGAGAGGTCAGAACTTTCAACGAGAAGTCTTGCAGCCCCAGGCTGCCGCCCAGCTGCCTCTTGTCTCACTACGCCTCTTGCTGCACTATCGGCACAGCAATGTCCTCCGCAACC
Organism: Lissotriton vulgaris; assembly: GCF_964263255.1. Taxonomy (NCBI): domain Eukaryota; kingdom Metazoa; phylum Chordata; class Amphibia; order Caudata; family Salamandridae; genus Lissotriton; species Lissotriton vulgaris. The sequence continues at coordinate 93,583,375 of NC_141694.1, forward strand.
ACAGGCACTTCATCCACACCAAAAGTAGCTTCATCAGCACTCAGAGTATCTTCATCATCAGATGAAGCCATGTGTAGAGAAAACTCACTACCTGAATCTTCACCTCCCACCTCTACCTCAGAATCAGAGTCACTCTCTGAACCATGGTCAGAGGAAGATTCAAAAAGCATTCCAACAACTTGCTGAGCAGTAATCCGGCGGCTAGCCATTATCCTTACTAAAAAAGGAGACTGCACACACAACTCTACAACCAACAGTGTGCAAAGTAAGTAAAACAATTTAAGCCTTTATCACAAAGATCTATATACTGAAAAAATATACAATTCACTTACAAGAGACAGCTAGAAAAGCAGAGAGCAGAAAAGTCTAAAATAATTTTTTAGCCCCCTGTAAGCAACCCTTGCCCAAGGGGTCACTTCCTATACAAAAAAAACAATCCCTGGTGTCTAGTGGGCTTTTCTACCCCCCCCCCCCCCCCGGGTCCAGATGCGCCCCAAAAAACGGCCGATCTGCCCATAGGGGGGGGCAGAAAAGACTAAAAAAAAATTAAGCCCCTTGGAAACAACCCTTGCCAAGGGGGCGCTACCTTTGTAGTAAAAAAAACAATCCCTGGTATCTAGTGGGCTTTTCTGCCCCACCCCACCCCCCCGGGTCCAGATTCGGGAAAAATATGCCTGATCTGCCCCCCGGGTTGCCCCCAAGGAAGCGACCCTTGCCCAAGGGGTCGCTTCCTAAACCAACAAAAAAGGATCCCTGGTGTCTAGTGGGGGCATTTCTGGTGCAGGATCACGACGCTGCGCGCGATCCTGCACCAGGAATGCCCTGCATTGGGACATCAGGGGAGAGGAAACACTGTCCCCCCCCCCGCCCGATGCCTCAAGGCACCGAGAAACGCCCCCCCATCCCACCGGAGAGCAAACACCCACCTGGCTCCTTGGACGCGCTGGAAAGAAATAGATTCCAGGGCGTCCAGCGCTTCCTGATGACGTCGGAGCGCGCTGACGTCACCAGGAAGCGTGGGGGGCCCGGGGGTGGCAGCGGAAAGTCTTCCGCTGCCACCCCCGCTACAGGCTTGAAGATCGATGTCCCAGGGGGGGAGCACCAGCGCTCCCCCCGAGGGCTGTGCCGATGACGGAACGGTTCCGTCATCAGCGTCGAAGGGGTTAAAGGCTGAGGCTGTGACCGCTTCGACAGCAGTCTGTCCCTCGACGTCGTCGCATGCCTTGTATGTTTATCAAACGTCAACCTTGAGACTGAAGGAGAATATTTAGGGATCTGCTTTCTTTTTGAGGCTGGAGAATCAGAACAACGTCCTTTCTTCTCTGATCTGTGTTTTTCCTGAGATGCAGGCTCTTTAAAAGCATGACTGCTCCCAAGGCCACTTTATGAAGATCCTTTTCCTTTCTCCAGCAAGGCATGTAGCTTTATCTTCTCTCTCTCTTGAAAAATTGCTGACAATGACAACACTTCTCTGGATTGTGTGAGGATGGTAAGCACAGAATTCAGACAGAATAAGGATCAGACTTTGCCAACTTCTTCCCACAGGAGGAACATTTATTGAATAATGCTGGTATTTCTGACAGAAAAAGTTTTCAAAATTGTCAGGGAACAACTAAGTAAACTACCAGCAGTCAAAAAACGTCAAATGAAGGAAGAAATAATTATCAGGAAAACAATTTCTGACTAGAACAATACAGAATTGATAAGCTCAATGCTCCAGGAACCTCACAGAAGGAGCCGGAAAAAAGAACTGACCTAAAAGTCGTCTGTGGTGCATGATGGGAGCAAGTAGCTGTTGGAGGTCTTAAAGGCACGGTGTCAGTTTTATTACTATTGTGGTTTTATCTATGCGACCTATAGGTTACTCGCCTTAGGGATGCCCGGATTTAAACACTGTGAGGAGTGCGACCGCACGATGTCGGTCACGGACCCCCACCACCTGTGTTTGACCTGTTTAGGCGTCGAACACGATGACAAGGCCTGCTCCGACTGCCGGGCCCTATCTTCAAAAGCCAGGCGGGAGCGGTCCCGCAGGCGACTCGAACTCCGGCAGTCGGCCCCGCGCCGCGTGAGGTCCCGGTCCCGGTCCCACGGGAGGTCGAGGGACAGGTCGCGGGGACGGAGCCACCACAGCTCCGGGAGTCGGCACCACTCCACCGGGTCGAAGTCGTCGTCAGGTAAGAAGCATAAGAAGTCGAAGAGGCGTCATCGCTCTTCTGACTCCCGCCGACGCTCGCGCGATGCGGCCTGGGGTCCGGGTGACACTGCCCTCGCGGCTCCTTTGGAGTCGCGGGCGTCTCGTCCCGCACCACACCCTCCGGTCCCTGGGCAGGACGCGACGCCAGAGGAGATTGAGCGCTTCCTCATGGCCATGAGGTCCCTTTCTCCTCCGACGGGCTCCACGGCGCCTTCGGGCCCAGCGGACCCGTCTGGGGGCCCTAAGGGGTCGGGGGCTTCGGCCCCCGACGCCGCCGGCGCCTTCGTGCCCGGCGCCGCAGGGCCCCACGATCCCGACACCGCCGGCGCCTTCGGGCCCGGTGCCGCAAGGAACAGCGGCCCCGGCACTGGCGGCGCCTTCTAGCCCGGTGCCGCGGGACTCCGCTGGACCTTCCTCGGGCTCTGGATGGTCACCGGTGGACCTTACGACCCCCCCCCCCCCCCCGGCGTCGGTCCGTCAGGTGTCACCTCCGGCGCCGTCCGCTGGCCGCCGCATCCGACGCCGTTTGGAGGTATCCACTTCTACGAACCAGCCCCATTGCATTACAACCCTGAGTTTCAGGAGATGGGTGAGGAGGAGGATTGGGAGGGGTCTGAGGACCCTCTGACCAGGGAATGTCAGTCTCAGGAGGACTGGGCAGGAGACCTTGGGGAGGCCAGTGGCCTGGACACCTCTCCAGACACTGGTTTTGTCTCTCCTCCTACCATGGCTTCGGAAGAGGGGGCAACCTATGGCGTGGTGTTGACGAGGGCTGCCAAGGCCTTGGGCCTTGAGCTCCCAAACGCGGCCGTGAGGACTAACCTCCTCACAGAGGTCCTTAAACCGCAGTCATGCTCGGCTGAGCCTCTGCTGACCTTTAATGAGGCCTTGACCGACGTTCTTTTGGGCAACTGGTCCAGGCCCGCTACGGGTTTGCCCGTAGATAGGAACGTGGCGACCCATGTTTCCTGTCCTCCCACCCCACCCCCGAGAGTCTGGTCCTCCAGGCCTCTAATTCCCAGACCGCATTCCCGACGGCTTCTCCGGACAGGGAATCCAAGAGGTATGAGAATTATGGAAAGAAGATATTCTCCTCCCTTAGTTTGGGACTGCGGTCTTCCAACACCGCATGCCTCTTGGGCCGCTACACCCACTCTCTGTGGGAGACGGTGGCGGAGGTGCTGCCAGAGTGCCCGTTGGAGGTACGGGCCAAACTCGGCCAAGCCCTTGTGGAGGGCCGAGATGCAGCCAAGTATTCGATCAGGTGTGGGCTGGATACCACCGACTCGCTGGGCAGAGCAATGGCTACGACAGTGGCGGTACGACGCCATGCCTGGCTGAGATCTGTCAATTTTTCGGCAGATGGCCAGAATACTCTGATGGACATGCCGTTCGATGGCCGTCACCTTTTTGGCGACAAGGCAGACCACGCGCTTGAGCGCTTTAAGGACTCCAGGGCTACGGCCAAGTCCTTGGGCCTCTCGGCCCGTGCCAGCAAACAGGTGCCTTTCGCTCCTTTCGTGGCCAAGGAAGGGGCGTCCCCACACGTGCCGCCAGCCACTCGCCGCAGACTACCATCCAGCGCGGCGGCGGCCGTGGAAACTGCCGTGGAGGCGGTCGGGGAAACCGGCGAGGTCAGTCCACACCTTCCCCCGCAGCAAACGCCTCTAAACCCTCCAAGTCCGTGCTTTTCGGCCCATGTGACGGCAGTGGGGGGCAGGGTTCGCCATCACCACGCTCACTGGCGCACTGTCACTTCGGACAGGTGGGTGCTGCAGATCGTCCGGAGTGGCTACTCCCTCCCCTTCGAGACGACTCCTCAAGCCATGCCACCGCAACACCACCGCGTATCGGGGGATCATTTGCGGCTCCTGCAGGAGGAAGTTTCGGCCCTCTTGGCCAAGGGGGCCATCGAGCGCGTTCCTGGGCCAAATAGGACTGGTTGCTACTCCCACTACTTTCTGGTACCCAAGAAGGGCAAAGGGGGCCTACGCCCTATCTTGGATCTGAGGAACGTCAACGGCTTCCTCCGGAAGGAGAAGTTCAAAATGCTGACTCTGGCTCAGGTCTTAGCTGCCCTAGACCCAGGAGACTGGATGGTAGCGTTGGACTTGCAGGACGCGTATTTCCACATCCCGGTCCTGCCGGCCCATAGGCATTAGCTGCGGTTCACGGTAGGCCACGAGCACTTTCAGTTTACCGTGCTCCCCTTCGGCCTTACCAGCGCCCCACGGGTGTTCACGAAGGTGATGGCGGTGGTCGCAGCTCATCTGCGCAGATTAGGGGTTTCAGTCTTCCCCTACCTCGACGACTGGTTGTTGAAGGCGGGCTCGCCCCAGACAGTCGTCAGCCACCTCCAGACTACGGCAGATCTCCTGCACCAGCTGGGGTTCTCCATCAATGTGCCGAAGTCACACCTGTGTCCCTCTCAGAAGCTCCTTTTCATCGGAGCGGTTCTCGACTCGGCGCAGTTTCCGGTTTACCCACCCGAACAGAGGTTGACGCTGCGGCTTCTGGGGCTGAAGGCCTCCTGTATCCTTCTGATGCATCACGCACGGTGGCGGATGCGGGCTCTGCAGTGGGACCTGAAGTTTCAGTGGGCCCAGCATCAGGGCAACCTGTCCGACCATGTCCTGATCTCGGAGGGCACTGCGAGACAGCTGCAGTGGTGGCTCACGGACCGCGATTGAGTCAGCGGCAGATCCCTCTCCCTTCCCCAACCGGAGCACGTAGTTGTGACGGACGCGTCCCTCCAGGGCTGGGGAGGCCACATGGGAGAGGCGGAGATCAGAGGCGGAGATCAGAGGCCTCTGGTTTCCGGCGGAGTCCCGGCTCCATATCAACCTTTTGGAGCTGCAGGCGATTCGGCTAGCACTGAAGGCATTCCTCCCGTCTGTCCGAGGGAGTGTAGTGCAGGTGTTCACGGACAACACCACCGCCATGTGGTACTGCAACAAACCGGGCGGGGTGGGGTCGTGGACCCTCTGCCAGGAGGCTCTGCGCCTCTGGCAATGGCTGTAACATCAGGGTGTGACTCTGATGGTTCAACACCTGACAGGTTCTCTGAACGCCAGGGCGGACGAACTCAGCCGCGGGTGCATGATGGATCACGAATGGCGTCTGAACTCGGACGTGGCGCAAGGTCTCTTTCTGCAGTGGGGAGAGCCTTGGTTAGATCTATTCGCCACCGAAGAGAACGCGCAATGTCATCAGTTCTGCGCGTTGGAATTTCCAAGGCGACACTCGCTTGGAGACACTTTTCGTCGCGAGTGGAGTTGCGGTCTGATTTACGCCTTTCCGCCTATACCACTTCTGCCCAGATGCTGAAGATCAAGCGCGACCGGGCACAAGTCATCCTTGTGGCTCCGGACTGGGCACGAAGGTACTGGTATCCCGAGTCGATCCCCCGGTTCGTCTGCCTCTTCAGGAGGAACTTCTGTCGCAGCAGCAGGGGACGGTCCTCCACCCGAACCTGTCCAGTCTCCACCTCCATGCTTGGAGATTGAGCGGCGACAGTTGAGGCCATTTGACTTGCCTCCTGAAGTCTGTAACATCATTCTGGGAGCCAGGCGTCCCTCCACAAAGTTGGAATACGCCTGCAGGTGGAACAGATTTGTGGCATGGTGCACAGCAAAGGCTGTGGATCCCCTTAGTGCCCCTCTTTCTGAGGTTCTCCTCTTTCTTCTTTCTCTTGCCCAGCAGGGCTCTGCTCTGGGCACTATCAAGGGCTATCTTTCCGCTCTTTCAGCCTTTCTGAGGCTGCCTGATCAACCTTCTTTGTTCAAGTCCCCTATAGTTAATCGTTTTCTGAAGGGCATCACACACACGTTCCCTCCTGTTCCCTTCGTGATGCCTCAGTGGGACATGAACCTGGTTCTTACATTTCTGATGTGCGCTCCCTTTGAGCCACTTCACAACTGTCCTCTTCGCCTTCTCTCCTTGAAGACTGCCTTCCTGGTTGCCATCACCTCTGCCAGGAGAGTGAGTGAGCTCCAGGCTCTATCTTGTAAGCCTCCATTCCTTTCAGTCCATCCGGACAAGGTTGTGTTACGGACAAGGCCCTCCTTCCTACCCAAGGTAGTCACGGCCTCCCACATTGGGCAATCTATCACCTTGCCCACCTTCTTTCTGCCTCCGCATCCCTCGAGAGAGGAAAGTGAGGATCCACCGTCTGGACCCAAAACATGCGCTCTCATTTTATTTGAATCGCACACAACAGTTCCGGGTGGATGACCAACTCTTTGTTGGGTACGTGGGCGCTAAGAAAGGGAAAGCGGTGCACAAGCGGACCATCTCACGGTGGATCATCTTGTGTATCCAGGCGTGTTACTCCTTGGCTAAGAAGGAACCCCCTGTGGGGCTGAGGGCTCATTCCACTCAGGTCACAGCAACTACAACTGCCTTGGGCCGAGGTGTGCCCTTACAGGACATTTGCCAGGCGGCTACGTGGGCCTTGCTGCACACGTTCGCACAACATTATTGCCTGGACAGTCAAGTCCGGAGGGATGGCTACTTTGGCCGTTCCGTCCTCCAGGACTTTCTGGTGTGATTATTGGTTCGCAGACCCACCACCACGGGGTTGGTATTGCTGGGGTATCTATTCTAAGGTAAGGAATCTATCACTAACGTGTCTCTTTCAGATGCACAAGTTACTACTTGTGTAACAATATATCTGTAAGAGACATTAGTTAGTGATAGATTCCTTACCGACCCACCCATCCTCCCCGTTCTGCGAACTGATATCTAGGGTTAAGGTCATCCCCTTTCAGGGCCCTAGTTTCATGGCACCAGTGTTGGTTTTTGGCATAGCTCTGCGTTTCTGGCACGGAAAAGCTGTGTCTAAGAACTGACGTCAGCACGCGGAGACGGCGTCTAAGTACTCCGACGACGTCATCACGGCGCCCACGACGCCGATGATTAGCCCTGGGCGTAGTGGGCGTAGTGGGGCTTCGCGGAGCTACGCGAAGTGGGCGAGAAACTACGCCCACCTCCGCACTCCGCGTAGCCCCACTACGCACGCACCACTGGCCGCCACCCACCTCCCTCCCGCCCTCCCTAAATACTTTAAATTAAGTTTAAATTAATTAAAACGCACTTACCTTGCCCGCCGCTGCCCGCCGCGTCCCCGTGGCTCGCTATCTTCATTGTTCCGTCTTGTTTACTAATGCGCATGCGCGGGCGGCCGCGCATGCGCATTTTCTCGTGAGAAATGCACATGCGCGGCCGCCCGCGCATGCGCATTAGTAAACAAGACGGAACAATGAAGATAGCGAGCCCCGGGGACGCGGCGGGCAGCGGGGGGCAAGATAAGTGCGTTTTAATTAATTTAAACTTTTCATTTAAAGTATTTAGTGAGGGCGGGAGGGAGGCGGGTGGCGGCCAGCTACGCTCCGTCTGCGGAGCGTGCGTAGTGCCGCCTGGCTACGCCCGCTCCGCAAAATGCGGAGTAGGCGGCACTACGCACACTCCGTGCACGGAGCGTAGCTGGCCGCCCACCCCTACCGATGATGGACGCGGAGCCGCAGACGACGCCTACCGACGCGCAAGGGTACTGCTACGCAAAAGTTTCCGGATCCAGTCTGACGCCTGGGAATATTCTAAGGTAAGGAATCTATCACTAACTAATGTTTCTTACAGATATATCGTTGCACAAGTAGTAACTTGTGCAGTAGTGCCACACGCCCCGCGACCGACAAGGGTAATGACCCCCAGAAGCCCAGGTTATTCTTGGGGTTTCGCAGGGCCCGGCTTATGTTGCCTTCAAATAAATCGGCTGCGTCATGGTAAATCCGCACCCCCAAGTACGGTAAACAGCTACCTTCCCATCTCACATCCAGCCCCTCAGGGGGAGCACCACAGTCACCCCGCTTCGGAAACAGCCAGGTCTTGGCCCAGTTAACCCTGAGTCCCGCCACCCTTCCCAATCTCTCCAGCAGTTGCCGAGCTCCACGGAGCGCGCCAATGTTATCGGTAAGGAACATCAGTAAGTTGTCGGCGTATAGGGTAATATGGTGCATTCGACCCAGCACCTCTAGGCCCCTGTAGTGTTCCCCCCTCCGTGCACGTACCGCTAGGGGCTCCATTGCTAGGGCAAAAAGGAGGGGAGATAGTGGGCAGCCCTGCCTTGTTCCCCTACCCACCGCACACACTGCCCAAATCAACCCCCCGTCCGGACTCTGGCTGTAGAATTGGAGTATAGGATCTGCGTCCATGCCACAAACCCCTCACCCAGGCCAAAGGCCCTCAAAACCCGAAAAAAGTATTGCCACTCTAGGCTATCAAAGGTCTTTTTGATGTCAATGGATAGCACACATGCCTCTTCACCCCCAGCCTCCGACGCCTGCAGTAGTTGACACAGCCTCCTAATATTCGCCTCCGTGTTCGGGTGGGGATGAAACCAGATTGGTTCTCAAGTACCAGGGTCGTCATGTGCACCATCAGGCGATGTGCCAATATGCCACTCAGTACCTTATAATCAATGTTTAACATCGCGAGGGGGCGATGCGCTGTACGATCCCACTCCAGTTTCCCCGGTTTAAGGAGCGGGACAATCACCGCCTCTCTCGTCGAGGTGGGCAAATAACCAACCTGTTTTGATCGATTGTAGAGAGAAACCAGCTGTGGGGCCAGTACATCAATATAAGCGACATAAAACTCTGACGGGAACCCGTCAGTGCCTGGGGTTTTGTTCTTAGCCATGCGTTTAAGGGCACTCCAGACCTCGCCCACTTCCACTGGGCTTTCTGCCTCCTCCGCTTCAATCTGCGGTAATTCTATATCTAGGAAATCCCCGTCCTCCAGGTCCCTGGGGTCTAGCGCGCTATGATACAGCGTGGAGTAGTTATCTAGGAATTGCATGTTGATTGCCTGCTGCCCAAAGTGGGATGTTCCCCCCTCGTCTCCTAGCTCAAGGATCGGTGTGCCCCTGCGGGCCGGATTCGCTAACCAGGCCAGGAGCGCCCCTGACTTATCGCGTTCCGCATGCGCTCGCACCATGTAGACCTTATAATCAAAACATCTCAGCCTCTCCACTTGTTTGGCCAGCTCCTCCTTTGCCCTTAGTAGCTCCTCCTGGACATCTTTCCGCCCCGGTCTTTCTCGTTCCTTGTCCCGAAGCAGTTGTTCCGCCCCCTGTACCTCTCTCAATAGAGTTCTGCGAACACCCACCGCCTCTCCAATGCACCGCCCGCGGATCATCGCTTTAAACGCGTCCCATTCATTATGCAGACTGGAGGAGGTGCTCGCATTGAGCTGGAAGTACTCCCCTATGGCTGTGCCTATGGTGGTTCGGAAGACCTGGCCTTCCCGGGCCTCCGGCCTAACACGCCAATTAGGAATCGCCGTTCTAACCCGAACCCAATTCAAGGCCACCAGTAGGGGGTTGTGATCAGAGGTCGTTCTGGCTAGGTATTCACTTGTCGTAACCTGCATATGAACGTCCGGGGAGCACAAGACCGCGTCCAATCTGACATGCAGCTCATGAATAGCAGAAAAGAAAGAGTAGTCCCGTTCCCTGGGATGGTGGGCCCAGGGAAAATATTGTAAAAATTTAAATTTGTTCCTATGCTGTGTTGTATTAATTTGAGTTGTAAATAACTTTTGTATCAACTGATGTATAGCTATTTCATGTCTTGTATAGATTGTATGGTTGAGTGAATGATTGTGTTTTTGTATGAGAGAATTTGGAGTGAAGTAGGCAATGTTTTCTAATTTTATGAAATCTTTTCTAAATATGTTTTGTTGAAACTTGAGATTAAAAATAATTGATTTATTCTGGACTGAAAAAAGCGTCCTGAGATTTCCTGTTTAGCCCGGTAGGTCGAGTGGTCACTAGTAGCCCCACAAAGAAGTAATTGGCAATATTTGTGCTCGTTTTGGTTTTTCAGTTGTTAGTGAGGCTTGTCCTTATTGCCCGTGAGCCCAGACCCAGTTTTGGTTACGCCATCTTAGGGCCAGGCAGCCGGGGCGAAACAGATGTAGTTGTATGGCCCCCGCCCGCCGGTTTGCGACGCCTCCTCACCGCAGCCACAAACAGGAGCAACAGTCTCTCCTCTGGTCTCGGTGGCAGGGTCCCAGCTCCTCCGGTGCGGCCACGGGACTCGATAGTCCCCCTCACTGCCTGGCGCCAGTCTCGCCGATCGCTGTCGCCATCTTGCCGCCTGAAGTTACAACGAGCAGGGAGGGAGGTATGTGACCCTGTTTCTTGGCCCCTTCTCGCCTCCGCCGCACTCGGCGGTAGCGCTCAAAAGGGGCACCGGACCTTCATGTACGGATTGTGGCGCTGGGTCACAGGATTGCTGGTCAGGATCGTTATTTGTGGAGGGCAGCCGCTCCGGAGCTCCAGAGCTCGCCTCTGTCTACATCAGCGCCTAAGCCACGCCCCTTCCTATAAGGTGACATCATGACCATCTGTTCATATCTGAGAAAAATATTGATGCATGATTTCAGAGGTAAGAAGGGATGGAAAAAAATGCAATTAATATAAAATGTACTGTAAACTGGATATTTTTTAATATTGGAACCGCACGTTACTCTACATTGAAAGTTAGGAACATATTAAAAAGGCACCAAAATCTATATTTTTTTTAACTCAGGTGCGTGGTACACTCACTACTAAAAATAAATTATGTTTCCCAAAACTCAAAAGTCTAGGGAAAGCTCACAAAAAACCCCTGGGGGAATAAACAGTTGGTAAACCTAATTAATAGGTTCGCAAAGTGAAAAGCGTGTCATTTATAAATTTTAGGAATTCGAGTACCTTGTACTTAGAAAGTTACATAAAAAAAATAATTAAAGTGGACCACTTGTAAATAATGTCAACTGTTCTGCTGTGTTTGATTAATAATAATATGTTATGCTGCACTATGGGGCCAGCAAAAGTTCTCAAAAACATAGAGTAAAGTGCATTTCCTTTGCTGAAGGTGGATGTATGTATGTTAAGCAGCAAAAGACTTTTGACCATTGTCTGGAATATCGCAACAAACTGTGAAATGGAACAGCATGTGGTTAAGAACATGTTCTGTTTTCTGTCTGGGTGCTAATTTTAAGTCTACAAAAGATGGTGACGCTGATAATCATGATAAGAGTTCTGATGCAAGTGACAAACAGGATGCTTAATGGGAGTGTATAGCAAACTAAAACAATGGCATGTGTGTGCTATTGGCTTAAAATGCCGAAGAAGCACAGATATAAGGTAAGAAAATCTTGTGCTTGCTACACAAAAGCGGAAAGACAATTAATAAACAAAACGGACAGGATTAAATTAAGTATCCACATAATCACATCGAAAAACTAGTTACACCGTGTTAGACCTGGCACCTTGGCGTGAGTTTCCCTTCCACTTTTTGCTGATGTGCCTCCGATGTTTTGCTGGTTTTCCGATACTCAGGGCACTGCGCCACGGCCGACCCGTGCCGCAGTGCAAGTGCTCCCTACTGTAAATTGTACATGCGATTGGTATCCATGATTGGTTCATTGGATCTACTGTTAGTCCCTAGTAAAGTGCACTAGGAGTGCCGGGGCTTGTAGATGCCAATACTGCTAGTGGGCCTGCAGCGCTGGTTGCGCCACCCACCGAAGCAGCCGTAAAGATGTGTCTGGGGACTGCGACCGCAGAACCCGCGTGCGGTCTCGTACTGTCACGCTAGCTGGGCAAGTGCACCCACTTGCGAGCCCCTGAACCTTCCCTTGACTACATATAAGTCACCCCTATGGTTGGCCTACGGGCAGGGTGCGTTGTAGGTGTAAGGTAGGACAGGCCCTGATGTGTGTGGCATGTCCTAGTAGTGACTTACAACCAAAATCGTATTTCACTATTCAAGGCTACCTGCTTCCATTAGGCCAGACTGAGCTGCTGGAATTATTACACCCTATAATCCCAGCAGACTCAAGGAGCATGGTAGCGAGTCGTGTTTAGTATGCCTGAACTCAGGATGATAAAATATTTCTTGTAGTCAAGTTTATTTTAGTATCCTGTGTTTGCAAAAGCTACTTTTGGAAAGTTAGCATTTGCTTGCCTAACCATTTCAGCCCGCCTCTGCTGGTATGTGTATCTGACTGTCTGGGATGTGTGAGTGACAGGGCTGGGGGATGACAGGTGGTGAATGCGCAGATTACACCTTAGTGGGAGGTAGGAGTGGCTCTTGACTCTGGATCTTGCTGTGCTCTGCCACCACAATGCTGGCTCCACCCTCCTGGGGAGCGACTGATGACTCAGCCGACACCTGGCCCAGGAAGGGCGAAGCCCCATCAACAAGGTACTCTGGCTGCCCCTGTCCGCACAATGCTGGCTCCACCTCCTGTGGGGCGTCTGATGCGCCTGCCCCTCACACTGAAAGCAGAAGCCGGAGTACACCCACCAGGGTACTCAAGGACTGAAAGTGGCTATGCAAAGGCCCCCCTGGCCTGCGAGAACAAAAGAAATACCGTATAAAAGAAGGAGCCCTGCTCCTTGAGAGTTAGATCCGGTTTGGGCTACAGAAGGAACTCTGCCCGACGAGAAGGACCGTGAAGGACAAGGAAGAGTGTTGTCTCTTGCCTGTGTCTGGTGCCTTGCTGCCGAAGGAGAGGAAAAAGGAAAGACTGCGAGAAGACTTTTGCTTGACAAGACGTTGTGCCAAACTCTGCTGAAACTATCTCCAAGGGCTTGCTGCTGAACTTGCCCCCTGACCAGCGCCCCAGGACCAGTGGGCGCTACACCCTGAAGAAAGCGACTGTGTGTGCTGCTATCGCTGCAGTACTGGCAGAGGAGTTTGGGAGCGCTGGGCATCCCTGCCACGCTCCCCGTAATCCAAGGCATCGACATCCTCCCGAACACCGTGACTGGCGCCCCAAAGCAACAGCGAGACCAAAGTGAGGTCCAGCCGCCGCTGGCCTGAACACCGTGACCGCCTCTGCACCGGGAAACCTAGAGCAAAGTAAAGGAGGACCCGTCCGGTCCAAGCTCCCGAATTGACTGTGCCTCGAGCCGTCGATCCACCTGCGAAGACGGACAACCGCCTGTGAGAACCCCCCTCTGGTCGGTATCCTGCCCGACAGCCCCGCTGTGAGCGCATAGCTACAACCGGCCCTTGGCTGGGTACGTCCTGCACTTGGGGACCGTACTGCCACCGGCTGCCACCACAGCAGTCGTCGCCTCCAGGGTTGGAGAGAACGCCGAAGGAAGGACCCCGCCACAGAACACCGCTGCCCCGGATGACCCGTGAACTGCTCGGCTGAGAGCCGCAACGAACAGCGACCCCGGGAAGGCAACGCGACGTGGGACAGCTCCCCTGGAAGCCGCCTGCTCCACAAGAACTTTGTTAAACTGGGCAGAAGGCCCTAAAGAACGCTTATTGCTGGAAAGAACTGTGGCAACTTGAACTAAGTAACTTGGAACCGCTATTTGAAAGTTTGATAACTGTATCCACAAGCCTGCTTGAAATTTATATAAAGATATATATTTTTACAGAATACAGTTTGGTCTCATTGTGTGGTGGGTTGGTTGTGAGGGTGTAATATTGCAAGTGTTTAACCCTATGTGCCCCAAAGATTAGCCTACGACTGCTTAAGCCACACTACCTAGAGGGTAAGCAGAGGTTGTCTGGAAGGTAACCCTCAGCCCTGACGAGGAAGAGAGAGTCCCTGCTTGTCGCTAGTGTTGCACTGCGCCAACTAGAGCCTCCCCCTTCCTACACACCGGTATAAACCAGTAATTTGCTTTGATGTATAATTGGATGGGATAGTCTTGCTCTGCTGTGTTAACTGTTTGATGCTTCAGTTGGAGGTTATAGTAGTTACGGCTCAGTTTGTAATGTGTCCCTTTTGTTTGCAGGTTCTGATGTGAACAAACAGGATGACTGAAGTGGTTTCGATGGCTGACTTCGCGCAACAAAAGAGGGCGAAGGGACACTAAAAGAGGGCGAAGTGACCCTAACAGAGGACTATGTTGGGCTAGGAAACACCTGATTAGACATTGTTGCCCTAACATGATTGGCTGTTAACATGTGTTTTTGCTCTGCTACTTTTCCCTGTGGTTCATGGGAAACGTAGTCTTTGTTAATCTTGGAATATGCTGCTTTTCGATTAAAGCGCAGAAAGAAGGTATAATCCTCGCCTCCAGTCCTGACAGAATTTAGATGAAAGGAAACTACATAGTGTTAAAAAAAAGTCTATTTATAACAACACAATATCAGTGCCAATATCATCCGAGACTTTAAACGCAATCAGGTAAGTAGCACAAAATACAGTGGTCTCCAGGGGGAGACCAAGCCATATATTAAGAAAGTGGAATGCGAACTGCAACGGTGGATGGGACTTGGACCAAGGGATTGTTGCATGGATTCTGCACATATACAGAACTATGTCCAGGAGGCCAGGACCTCAGTGTGTAGTGGTGTACCAAAATACCCACATCGGTGCCCAGAACCCCTATTCGACTAGCTATAGTATCTCATTCGTTCTCCGAACTACAGCAAAGCTACCAATGATTAGACATCCTAGAACATGCTACTCCGTCCCTCTCAGAATACGTGGGAGCAAGAACACTCTTTTGTACAAACTCTCATACTTGTCCACAACATGAGTAAATGGAGTCAAAGAATAGTTTAAAATGTTTATTTTAACTAACGTACTCTATTATGCATTACTCGAGCCAATACTAGCAGCAAAATGCATAACATCAAGCAAATCAGCATAGTTACTATTCCATATAGAAAAAAAGGGAAATCATATTATAATGATAGTGAAAACAGAACTACAGCGCCTTGCCACACTCCCCTTGCTATAAGCTAGTTTATTATAATTTATAGAAGACCTCCAGGCTTGGACAGGGAAACCCCATTCCTCCGAGTTCAGATGCAGGAATTTACATCTCCGGACAAGCACAGCTCCTCTATACTGAAAAGTGTTTCTCCAAGTGTGTTAACATGCATGCAAGGCAATATTAAAAGCACCAGATTTCTATGTTATGGCTATGGACGTGGGACTGACCAAAGCAGTTCAACAGAGCTCATTGTTTTTCGACCTTGAACACGCTGTGCAGACGAGGAGCAGAGTGTTCAAACCAAATATATAAAATGCAGACAGTTCTCATGTGAAAGCGAGCAAGCAAAGTGTTTACGAGAAATGTGTCATGAAGTAACGTGTGCAAAAACGGCAGAATGGCGGCCAAGCATATATTAACTTATGCTAATTTAGCAATGTCCGCAGGTGTGCCCCTACCCTGACTACATCCTCCTCTTTGACAGTCCTTTTCTTCCAACATCATGGGGATTGTAAAGGTACACAGAGTTTGTGGATTCCCCTGGAGGGGACCCAGGAATTAGCCAAAATACAGCACAATTTGTTTTTTTCTGGGAAAAAGTGCTGCAAATGAAAGAGTCTGTTTTTTCCCCTGCAAATGGTATCAAAAATGGGTTTGTGGGGCTAAAATAACCATTTTCCCAGCTTTTAGGGAATGACAAACCTTTGTCAGAAAACCAAAATTTTTTACACAGTTTTGGCATTTTTCTGGGACATATCCTATTTTTGCTATTTTTTGTGCTTTCAACCTCTTTCCAGTTAATTGTATAAATGGGTATGAAAGCAATAACGGATCCTGGAAAGCTATACATTTTAGAAAAGTAGACACAATTCTGAATTCAGCAAGGGGTCATTTGTGTAAATCCATCAAGGCTTCTTTATAGAAATTAACAGTTAAATATAGGAAAAATTGAAAATTAGTTGAAAAAAACAGCCTTTTGTGTCAACGTTTTCACCTGTAACTTCCTCTAATTATGATGGCGCTTTGAAAGCAATATACCGTTACAACCACTGGACCTTACTGGTTGTGGGAATATATATGACTTGTAGGCTCACCAAGAACCCGACGAACCCAGAGCCAAAAACTGAGCAGTGTCTTGCAATGGTTTTTTATTATGCACCGGGTATATAGCAATTATTGTGGGAAAATGTATACATGGAAAATTCAGTATGAAAGACTCCTATGTATTTCTGAAATGGGATCAAAATATAGAGTTTAGAAACAGTATATATTTGCACATTTCTAAAATTGGGAATACTCATACTATTTTTTATATTTTTAAACTTTTTTTATTGAGCAGAATTAATAACAGAGAGAAAAAAGGCAATTTGACAGAGGAAAGCAGTCCTCATCACAAGTTATTCTAACCTGGGAAAGAATCATTTCATATGGACTAGAGTACAAATGGACTAAAGTGCAAATGCTAAAATGCAATAAATCCGACAAATACAGTTCATCCTTAGGTATCCTGTTACTTAGAAAAAGCATTATATATACATAATAAATATTATAGCATTGAAAAAGATTGTTTCGTATCCACTAAAGTGCAGGTGCTAAAAGGCAGAAGAACCATTGAATCTATAAGCCCTAAAAATCATTTCTATTACATCAAGTTTCAGTCTATGCTATACAATATTTTTTCTTACAAAAAAAGAGAAAGTTCATCACAGAGCAATGACATTTTAAGCGAAATCACTTCATATAAAGGAAAGTCCAAGTGCCTATAAATAGCATGTAGCTAACAAACATAATATCCCTAAAAGTCCTTGTCCATTTATGTCTTAATTCAAAAAGGAGATGTCAAAGTGAGAGTGCTTCAAGTGGAAAAAAGTCAAATAAAGATGTTACCCCTGGAGATCTCTTTCCATTTGATCCAGCTATTTCCAAACTGATATAAATTTTCTACTAGCTCCCGCCCTTTTTGCATAGGCTTCTCCATAAGTTCGTACTTGTTTCATTTTTTTATACCATTCGAGGAAGGTTTGGGTTCTGATAATTTTCTAATTCTGGAGAATCAGTGAGCGTGCAACCAAAAAAGAGATTGATAAAAACATTTGCCCACCTCTTGTTAAAACCTGGTTTAGATTCTGTTTTAACAGGCCAAACACTACAAGCTCCGGCTCGGGTTGTATAATGGTTCCAAGAGCGAGCACAAATTGTCTGCCAGAACTGGAGGAAATTTGAACATGTGCAAAAGATATGAAACCAACCGCCCTCTCCAACCTGCTGGCAGCGGAAACACTTATTTTCAAACTCAGGATATATTTTATGAAGAGCGTAAGGGGTATAATAGGCCATCCAGCATGACAGGAGCGACATTCTCTTAAAACTTGCGGCTCTCAGAGCCTTGCTGCCATGTTGAGAAATAGTCTACCACTCTCCAACTGAAAAATTGCAGAGCAGTTTGGGTTTTATTTTTTCGAGAAAATTAGAAACGACTAAGGGCTCCCATTCATTTAGAAAAATCCTATACCAATTCCCTATGCCTCGCAATTTAGTTTTAAACATGGCAGCAAGAACCGACGGAGTCCCTAAATTTCCTGATGGTATATATTTATTTATCAATGATTTAATCTGAAAAAGCTAAAAAAAAGTAACCTGCTCTGAATACCGCATCTGGCCTCAAACTCCTCCCGTTAATACATCTGCATCTGCATCCTGTTATAAAGTGGCTTCGTTCTTTAAAACCTTTTGATTCCAAATGTTTAGTATGACCATTACGGATGTAAAGGCCCAGACATCTGGCCTCTGTCAAGACCAGATACTCAACCCCCGTAGATTGGGCCTTTTGAGAATACAATTTCTGGAGCCTATTAGAGAGAACTAGAAGAGTCTTGTACCTTACTTTTTTAGGAAGCTTTGATGTTTTTAATAAAACTAGAAGGTGAGTTCCGGCTTCATGAGTCATCTTGCCTAGGAAAAAGCTATCCAAAGATCCCCTGTTATCAAGCAGACAAACTACTATGTCCATAAATGTTGCTTCATAATAGGTACGAATATGAGGGAGAGCCAACCCACCCCAGCTAGTATTGAGTTGAACGATTGTTAATTTTAACCTTGGCGTCTTTTTGTTCCAGATAAACTGGCGAAATACTTTTTCCAATTCTCTAAAATAAACTGCATTGACTTTAATCGGTATGTTAGAAAAAACAAAAATTAGTAAGGGTAGTACTGACATCTTTATTAGCGCAACCCGGCCTATCCGAGTAAGGGAAGAAGAATCCACTTTTCCAAAAGATCTTTAATTTTATAGAGTGTGGCTTCATAATTCAGTCTAAACAAATCTGTATAGTTATTTGAAACATAGATTCCCAGATACGAATCGGCTCCGAAGAATCTGCTTGTTGTTTTAAATCGTCTGGGAGAAAATTACAGCAGGCATTTAACACCAGTACTTCAGTTTTTTTATGATTGATTTTATATCCTCCTATCGCCTTAAAATCAGCGAACTCCCTCAAAATCCTATCAATACTTTGTTTCTCTGGTTCAAAATAAAGTATAACGTCATCTGCAAATAAGTTTATTTTTGACATTCCCTCTATTGGAGTTTTTATATCTAAATTATCCCAAATCCTGATGGCTAGGGGTTCGATAAAGAAAGTAAATAAAACTGGCAACAAGGGGCAGCACTAGCGGGTCCCGCGTCTAATATCAATTTTACCTGCCGATTTCGAATTATTCCTAATCTGAGCCTGAGCTCCTTGATAAATATTCTGGAGCATAGTAATAGTTTGTGCTGGAAACCCAACCTTTCAAGTCCATAAAATAATGCACTTCAGTTCACAAGATCAAATGCCTTCTGAGCATCAACCATCATTATTATTGCAGGAGTTTGATGGGTATTAAAATAATCAATTGCTTGTATTAAATAGCAGGTGTTTGATGACATTGACCTTCCTGCTATCAAGCCTGATTGATCTTTATGAATTGCATGTTGTGCAGCAGAGGTGAATCGACTAGCCCAGATTTTCATCACAAGTTTATAATCACAGTTTAAGATGCTCATTGGCCTATAAGAGCCGACCTCCCTTGGTTCTTTATCTTTCTTAACAAAGCTAACTATTGTGGATTCTTTAAAGGTCGCAGGAACATTGCCTCCTGTTTTAACATGATTGAATAGCTCCTGCAGGAATGGAACTAACTCTTCATAGAAAGCCTTATAGAATTAAATCGGAAGGCCGTCATTCCCACAAGCCTTACCTCAAGGCATTGAGGCCAAAGTCCTAGAGATTTCTTCTACTGAAATGTCCGCCATTAGAGCCTCTTTCTGACCTGTAGAAAGCTGAGGGAGAATTCAATTGTCGAAGTAGCGGTGAATAGCTTATTTGAATATCTGGTAATCATTAGAATATAGATCCTTATAATGATCTGCAAAAATGTTCCCTATTCTATCTTTTTAAGAAGCTATTATCTGTGACCCAGGTATTACCACTTCATCAATTACCGTCTCTTCTTGCTTGGCTCTGGTAGACCATGCCAGTAATTTTCCTACCATCTGGCTTTCTTCATACACTCTCTGCTGGTATGCTCTTGAACTACTAATTTCTTCCATATTAAAAAACTCCCTCAGTTCCTGTTTGGTCTTAGTTAGTTCCTCCCCAGCTCGACATCCCCTCCCAGAGGAAGCACTCTTTTTTGCCAAGGCTAGATCGACGGCTTCCAGAAATTCTTTTATATGAGTTTTACGCTCTCTGGCTCGTTCCACAATAGAAGCAATCATGTGACCTCGTACTGAGGCCTTAAACGCCCCCCAAACTGAGATAGGCCTCGCAGTGCCCCTGTTAATCTTAAAAACTCCCTTATCCATTATCAAGTGCTCGTTATCCAATGTTGATTGGTCAAGAGAAGTCTATCCATCTGCCACTTGGATTTTTCTCTATCTCCCAGTGCTAAATTAATTTCATATTTTAGTAGAGAGTGATCTGAGAAAGAGTTGGCCTAGATTTCCGTATTCAAGCAGCTCAGGGAGCGTTTGACCAGAAAGAAATCAATCCATGAAGCGGATTTGAATTGCCTACAATAATAGGTAAACTGTTTAGTCAGACCATGGGCCCTTCGCCAAGGATCTACCAATTGATAATCCTGTTTCATGATATCAATCAACTTTTTAGTCTCGGGCTTCATCTGTTTCTTTACCTTATTTGAAGTATCTAATTGCAAATCTTATATAAAATTAAAATCTCCCCCTAAAATAATTGGGCCCTCCACTGTTCTGGCTTTATCATTTATATTTTTAAGGGCCACACAATCATCTATCACAGGTACGTAATAATTGACAAAATTTTGCATATTGCCCTCCACCTTCGCAACTATCCAGATCCATCTTCCAAATGGATCTCTTTGGATTTGGATAATTTCCCTATTTATCCCACCACCAAAGTAAATAGCCATCCCCCTTATTGCTGCCTGGGCTGAAGCAAAATAGGCTTTAGAGAAAGCCTTAGGGATAAACAAATTTGGCTAGTAGTAGTAGTTTTAAGATGAGTTTCCTTCAGGAACAGGATTTGGGGCGAAAATGCTGCCAACCATCTCATCAAGCCACCATACTTTCGCTTATTCAGGATGCCATTTACATTGATCGAGAAAATACGGAGATTATTATCCAGGACAATTACTTTGGTTCAACAACGTCAGTAGGCATACCCTTCATACTAAGATGACATTTTAAATACAGCGCAGTTGCTTTATTCCAAACCATCATAAATAATTCTGCCCATTTTCTTTTTCTGAACCACCACCCACCCTCTGTGCCCAGACCTCGACCCACCTTGGAACCCAGTGACTCTCCCCTCTACTGTCAATTGGGGCATTGCCCGCCTTACCCCCTGCCTGCCCAAGATTTGGGCCCTTGATATTAGGTGCCATGCTGTTGCACCCTGGTATGAAAGATCGCCCGTCCACCCTGGAAAAAAATAAAGACAACCAACAAAAAAAGAAAACAAACCCAAGACCAGCAGCAGAAACGTACTACACATCAACTAGACTAATCCCTTTACGTATCCTTCATGATTTGTTGCAAAAGTTCCTGAGCATCATCTAGACTTGTTATTATGTGGAACTTGCCATGAACCAGAACTCAAAGTTTTGACTGTTGGGCAATGCCTGCTTGGGCTCACTGTGCTTTAAGCAGATAGAGGGGCTTGACAAACTCTTTTCTGCGATGTGCTGCTGATGCACTCATATCTGAGAAAATGCGGCAGCTTGGGACCTCTCAGGATGAAAATTGCTTCTTCTGTATTGCCCTGGTTAGAATCTGCTCCTTCTGACGATAATCTGAAAAATGCACTAGGATAGTTCTGGTCAGTTTAGAGTTGGGAAAAGGCTGTGCTGGAATTATGTGGGCGCGAGTGATCGTAAGATCCCCTGAAAATTCAGGAAGAACTATCTCTTTTATAAACGACTCGACCCATTTTACTGGCTGAGACCCTTCACATCCCTCAGGAACCCCAACCAGCCGTAGATTGGTCCACCGTGAATGATTCTCTAGTACCTCGAATTTCACTTCCAGCAGATTCTTTTGTTTTTTGTCCCCTAAAACCTGCTGCTGCATAGAGGTCATCTGGTCCTCTAACTGTGAGATTCTCGTTTCAACCTCCTGAAGTCTGGATTGCAGGGCCCCCACTACCGGCCTTCCACCTAGGCTACGGGCTACAAGCGCCAAGATGCTCCCTGGAGTGACAGTCGCGCTATAAAAGTGCATATTTATATTACATTACATTACATTACATTACTACTTCAATTTTGGATGGGCGGGCATGCAGTGCAGCAATTTCCGTTGCTTGTGTGGCCTTTTCCGTGATCTCATCAAGAATAAGATTGAGCATGCCTTTAATATCGCACTGAAAAGTAGGGCCATCCCCGTTTGCAGACTCTTCACCCCCTTCTGATGATAATGGAACTAGGGGTAGTGAATTTGTAAGTGGATGAAAGAGCAGAGGAGGTTCTGTTGGACAGGCCTCGTGGAAGGCCCGCTCCCTCCCCGCATGACGGGGCCCGGACCCCTGCTCTCCCTGTATCCAAGACAAGAACCATCCCGGCAACCCACCGGGGCAACCCACGACCCGTCCACAACGGAACTCCAGCCCCCGAACACCCCAGTATCGGCTGGCCCGGGCCCCCGTCAGCACCACTGCCCCGGCCCAGCCGCTATCTTTTGGACACTACAGAACAAGGCTGCGTGGCCTCGGCTCGACCCCAACCCTGGTCCTGGCCAGGCCCCGACATCGAGGCACCACCATCCACCCAGGAGGTGAAGAGACCACTTGGCAGGTCAATGGGAGAAGGAGTGTCAATGGCTCCCCTCCACCAGGTGTCGATCGCCCCCGGCCTCCCCGGGCGCTGGCTCCACCCCCCTGCTGGGTGTCTGGACTCCCTCATCCCGGACCTCCCAACCTCCCAAGTGCGAGGGTCCGGACATCAAAGGAGACCAGACCTATAGCTGGGGCAGCTCCAGAGCAGGAAGGCAGTTGTATCTTGGAGTCGAGAGACACCGTGAGGAACTCATCCTTGGAGGCCTGCTGGCGCTGCCGCAGCCCTTTCTTGTGAACCATCTCCGAAGCCTGCTGGCGCTGCCGTGGCCCTCTTCAATGTGAACCATCGTCTTGGCCTGCTGGCGCTGCCGCGGCCTTTCTCGTCGTGCACCATCCTCGAAGCCTGCTGGCGCTGCCGCGGCCCTTTCTTGTGAACCATCTCCGAAGCCTGCTGGCGCTGCCGCGGCCCTCCTTGTTGTGAACCATCGTCCTAGCCTGCTGGCGCTGCCGCGGCCCTCCTCGTTGTGAACCATCGTCCTAGCCTGCTGGCGCTGCCACGGCCCTCCTCGCTGTGAACCATCGTCCTAGCCTGCTGCCGCGGTACATCTTTGCGGACCCCCAAGCTCGAGGATTGTGAGCTTCCCTCTTGCCGCACCTGTACCGGACCGGTACTAAGACTGTCCCGCTACCCCTTTCCCCTATAGAGACTAGAATTGGGAGGATCCTCGTGTCCTGACCCCACTGTATCGTTCATCACCTTGCCTCAAGATTCTTATATAAAGTGTGTTGAACTCATCCTTGTGTGGTGTCCATCTGTGGGGGGGAAGTTACTTGTCTATACGATCGCCGGAGACGGCCCTCACCGGAGGCCTCTCCCCCTGTACTCGGCCGACCCTCCGGGTCCCAGTCTAACAGGTTCCAAGACGGTCGTTGCAGGAGAGGGTTGTAGCTGCGACAGGCTGAAACTGGGGAATCTGTGCATAGTTAGCACTGTGACTGTCATGCTTGGAGGCTTGCTTAGAAGCCTGCTGCAGCACAGAGAGTAGAGACTGAGACTGAAGTTGAAATACCTTGGGGTTTTGAACCATGGATCTGAAAGAAACAGGTTAGTATTAGATTCCTTACCTTAGAATATCCCCAGGCGTCAGACTGGATCCGGAAAGTTTTGCGTAGCAGTACCCCAGCGCGTCAGTAGGTGTCGTCCGCGGCTCCGCGTCCGTAGTCGGCGTTGTTGGCGCCGGGATGACGTCGCCGGAGTACTAAGATGCCGCCCTCGCGCGCTGACGTCAGTTCTTCTTTTTTCCGCACCAACAAGAGCAGATGTGGAAAAAGCAGTACTACTTTAGTCACTTTTTGACTAACTTTTTCGGTCCTTTTTGATCTCTTCGAGTCTCTCGGTGCCGGTAGGGATGCTTGGGTTCAAACCCTGCGCCGACTGCAACCGACTGATGTTGGTTACCGACCCCCACCGCCGGTGCCTGTATTGCCTTGGGGCCGACCATGATGACAAGTCATGCCCCAACTGTCGGGCCTTGACGTCGAAGGCTAGACGGGAGCAGTCCCGTAAGCGCCTCGAGCTCTGGCAGTCGGCCCGCGCCGCTCACGGTCCTGGTCCAGGAGGAGGCTGAGGGACTGGTCGTGGGGCCACAGTCGTCGCAGCTCGACGAGTCAACACCACTCATCGGGCTCCAAGTCCTCAGGTAAGAGGCACAAGAAGTCGAAGAGGCGTCACCGCTCTTCCGGCTCGCCCCGACGCTCGCGCGATGCGGCCGGGGGTTCGGGTGACACCGCCCTCGCGGCTCCGCCGGAGCCACAGGCGTCGCAGCCAGCTCCATACCTGCCGGTCCCTGGGCTGAATGCGACGCCGGAGGAGATCGACGCATTCCTCATGGCCATGAGAAATCGCACTCCGACGGCCCCTGCGGAGGTGCCTTCGGGCCCCGCCGGGTCGTATGGGTCCCCTCGCAAGCCGGTGGCTTCGGCCCCGGCATGTCAGGTGCTTTGGCCGTCGGCGACTTCGGTCCTGACGCTGCAAGGCCCCACTGGATCCGGGCCCGGATCCAGGTCATCGCCGGTCGACCTGTGGTAAATTTAAATTACCTATACTTAATTTATGCGGTAAAGTTCAATAAGAATAACTCAGTCAAAAAGAAGAGGCAAAATCCGTGATATTTGAGGTTTATAAAGGGGTTTTATTCCTTAAAAAGGAATTGGTATTGGTTCGAACCAAGGTAGCATACCATTCCGTCACCACGTAGGTTCGGGAAGGGACTGACAGACAATACTTTATTGACAGTTATTCGTATATATAGTCAATGCATTACAGTAAAGACAGATGCAGAAGGCGTAACAGCTGAGAGGAGAGATAAGGGTACACATACGTAATGAAAAGGCGTTACAATAGGCGTGCATGAAGGCGTGTACTAGAAACGTCATTAAGAAGATGTCACAAGTGGGTGGATCCATAGGAGAATCCTGCAGTGTCAGCAGAAATACATGGCAGAGATGCGCGCGCAGGCAGCATGACGTGTGATTGACGTGTAACTGGAGGGTGAAGGGGACTTGACATTTAGCCCTACATGAGGAGACAGAAGTCTGGGATGTCAGATCAACCTAATCCCAAATCGTATCTAATATCTCGTGTTTAAGGAACTATATTATCTGGAAGGAAAGGTCTCTCGGGCAGAGGCTATTCTATACTAACTGTGAGTGCGTGTATAAGCGTCTACGTGTCTGCATGAGATGCGAGGGGGCATGGGCCTACCATGGTAACAGGAGCTATGAATTACTTGCACGGAGACAGTGAGGCCGGGCCCTTTGCTCTGCAGCTGGAAGGATGTTTACTTGAACTACTAGACAGGAATGTATTTTTCGAGGAGCGGAGCAGATAACTTGAAGGCTGAATACAGTCTTGGCGGGCCGGCAGGCTGAGCCAGGCACCGTTAGCCGTGCAGGGAGTAAGACAAAGGTCACGGATACAGATGCAGGCCCCGGCTGAAACATTCAGAGGTAGAAGGCAGGAAAAGGCTCGATGGCAGAATTCAGGGCCTACTTCGCCAGAGCTGAAAAACGTGTAAAGTACACCACATAAAGACGTTGGCAAGGCATACTTAGGAACGGAATATTCGACCCATTCATGGTGGATCTGAAAGAGGACATGTTAACGTTGGACGCAAATGTATTTGCGTCTTCATATCTGGAAGTGGAGGGAACATACATGTACTTGTAGCGCGTACACGGAGTCGTTGGGGTCTAAGATAGGGGACACAATTGATCATAAAAATTCATATTTCCTCAGACCTCACAACCCCTCCGCTGGTGCCGACCCCCAGGGTGTCTCCCCCGACGCCGCCTTCGGGCGACGTCGTCCCCGGTCCTTCCCTCGATCCGGGTCCGACGTCGGAGCGGCATCCATCAACGCCGCATTCGACGTCGAGAGTAGAGCAATTCTTCAATGACCCGGCCCTGTCTTTTGCCCCTGACTACCAGGAGATGGAGGACGAGGGAGATTGGGAGGGGTCTGAGGACCCTCTGGCACGTGAGCGCCAGTCATTTCAGGGCTGGACAACGGAACTTGGGGATGCTAGTGGTTTGGACACTTTGCCCGATACTGGCTTTGTCTCCCCTCCTACCGTGGCAACGGAGGAGGGAGCTGCTTATAGTGTGGTGCAGACGAGGGCGGCCAAGGCCTTGGCTCTTGAACTTCCCGTCGCGGCCGTGAGGACTTATCTCCTCACCGAGGTCCTTAAACCGCTGCTAAGCTCGGCTGAGCCTCTGCTGCCCTTTAATGAGGCCCTTACGGACGCTCTGTTGGGCACTTGGTCCAAGCCCGCTACAGGTCCTCCTGTAGATCGGAACGTGGCCAGATGCCACCGCCTGGCTCCGGGCGACCCTTGCTTCTTGTCCACCCACCCCACCCTGAGAGCCTGGTTACCCAGGCCTCTAACTCCCAGAACACATTCCCGTCTGCTCCCCATGATTGTGAATCCAAGAGGTACTAGCAATTTGGGAAGAAATTGTTCTCCTCCTTTAGTTTGGGGTTGCGGTCAGTCAACACCGCTTGCCTCTTGGGCCGTTACACCCACTATCTGTGGGACACGGTCACGGACGTGCTGCCACAATGCCCGGAGGAGGCCCGGGTAAAACTCGCCCAAGCCCTTGCGGAGGGTCGAGATGCGGCACAGTATTCCATCCGATGTGGGCTGGATACAACGGACGCGCTAGGCAGGGCGATTTCCACGACGGTGGCGGTTCATCGCCACGCCTGGTTGAGGTCCGCCAACTTCTCGGCAGATGTCCAGAACACCCTCATGGACATGCCGTTTGATGGCCGTCGCCTCTTTGGCCTCCAGAACGTCAACGGCTTCCTCCGGAAGGAGCAGTTCAAGATGTTGACATTGGCTAAGGTCTTAGCTGCCCCAGACCCCGAAGACTGGATGGTAGCGTTTGACTTGCAGGACGCATATTTTCACATCTCCGTCCTGCCGGCCCACCGGCGTTACCTGTGGTTCACGGTAGGCCACGAGCACTTTCAGTTTACCGTGCTCCCCTTCGGCCTTACCAGCGCCCCTCGGGTCTTCACGAAAGTGATGGCGGTGGCCGCAGCTCATCTGCGCAGATTAGGGGTGTCAGTCTTCCCCTATCTAGATGACTGGTTGTTGAAGGCGGGCTCGCCCCAGACAGTCGTCGGCCACCTCCAGACTACGGCCGATCTCCTGCACCTGCTGGGGTTCTCCATCAATGTGCCGAAGTCACACCTGTGTCCCTCTCAGAAGCTCCTCTTCATCGGAGCGGTTCTGGACTCAGCGTAGTTTCGGGTTTATCCTCCCGAACACCGGGTTCGGGATATTCAGGTTCTGATTCCGATCTTTCAGCCTTTATCCCGAGTCTCGGTCAGGTTGACACTGCCGCTTCTGGGACTGATGGCCTCCTGCATCCTTCTGGTGCATCACGCTCGGTGGCGGATGCGGGCTCTGCAGTGGGACCTGAAGTTTCAGTGGGCCCAGCATCAGGGCAACCTGTCCGACCATGTCCTGATCTCGGAGGGCCCTGCGAGACAGTTGCAGTGGTGGTTCACGGACCGCGATTTGGTCAGCGGCAGATCCCCCTCCCTACCCCAACCGGAGCACGTAGTTGTGAGGGACGCATCCCTCCAAGGTTGGGGGAGCCACATGGGAGAGGCGGAGATCAGAGGCCTCTGGTCTCCGGCGGAGTACCGGCTCCACATCAACCTTCCTGAGCTGCGGGCAATCCGAATTGCACTGAAAGCATTCCTCCCCTCTGTCCGGGGAAGTGTAGTGCAGGTGTTCACGAACAACACCACCGCCATGTGGTACTCCAACAAACAGGGCGGGGTGGGGTCGTGGACCCTCTACCAGGACGCTCTGCGCCTCTGGCAATGGCAGGGCGTGACCCTGGTGGTTCAACACCTGGCAGGTTCCCTGAACGCCACAGCGGACGAACTCAGCCGTCGGTGCATGATGGATCACGAATGGCGTCTGAACTCGGATGTGGCGCAAGGTCTCTTTCAGCAGTGGGGAGAGCCAATTCTTATACTGGAAAGGAAAAGAAGCTTGTTTCCTTTCCAGTATAAGAATTGGCTTGGTAGTTTGGTCTGCCCTGTTCCCATGATGCACTGGGCCAGGGACAGACGAATTTGCATGTAGCCAGGTTCTGAGCTGGGATGGTGCAGTGAGCTAAAAAACGGTGATGGATCAAGCTTTGATCTGTTGACTGGGTACGAGTGTTCTGTTTAATTCAGATGCTCTGTCCATCACCACCCCCTTTTCTGAATCGTTTTGTCCACCATAAGCGTGGAAGGGTATACTCAGATGTGAGTGCCTTGCTCACTGCATCATCAGGATTCAAGCAAGCCGGGCCGAAGACGGCTGTAATGCCAGAAACCGGTCCCCGGAAGCTTGTTTCCTTTCCAGTATAAGAATTGGTGTGGTAGTTTGGTCTGCCCTGTTCCCATGATGCACTGGGCCAGAGACAGACTAATTTGCATGTAGCCAGGTTCTGAGCTGGGATGGTGCAGTGAGCTGAAAAACGGTGACGGATCAAGCCCTGATCTGTTGACTGGGTACGAGCGTTCTGTTTAATTCAGATACTCTGTCCATCACCACCCCCTTTTCTGAATCGTTTTGTCCACCATAAGCGTGGAAGGGTATACTCAGATATGAGTCCCTTG
This sequence comes from Lissotriton vulgaris, assembly GCF_964263255.1. Lineage (NCBI taxonomy): Eukaryota > Metazoa > Chordata > Amphibia > Caudata > Salamandridae > Lissotriton > Lissotriton vulgaris. The sequence continues at coordinate 93,611,793 of NC_141694.1, forward strand.
CTCACTGCATCATCAGGATTCAAGCAAGTCGGGCCGAAGACGGCTGTAATGCCAGAAACCGGTCCCCGGAAGCTTGTTTCCTTTCCAGTATAAGAATTGGCTGGGTAGTTTGGTCTGCCCTGTTCCCATGATGCACTGGGGCAGGGACAGACTAATTTGCATGTAGCCAGTTTCTGAGCTGGGATGGTGCAGTGAGCTTAAAAACGGTGATGGATCAAGCCCTGATCTGTTGACTGGGTATGAGTGTTCTGTTTAATTCAGATACTCTGTCCATCACCACCCCCTTTTCTGAATCAGTGGGACTTGAACCTTGTTTTGACTTATTTGATGTGCGCTCCTTTTGAGCCACTTCACAATTGCCTTCTTCGTCTTCTCACTCTTAAGACTGCATTCCTGGTTGCCATCACCTCTGCCAGGAGAGTGAGTGAGCTCCAGGCTCTTTCTTCCAAGCCTCCTTTCCTTTCTGTCCAGCGAGACAAAGTTGTCTTGAGAACGCCTCCCTCTTTCCTGCCCAAGATAGTCACAGCTTTCCACATCGGGCAGTCCATCACCTTGCCCACCTTCTTTCCGCCCCCACATCCCTCGAAAGAGGAAGAGAGGCTCCACCTTCTGGACCCAAAACGTGCGCTCTCATTCTATCTGGACCGCACACGCCAGTTCCAGGTGGATGACCAGCTCTTTGTTGGTTACGTGGGCGCTAAGAAGGGACGGCGGTGCACAAACGAACCATTTCGCGATCGGTCGTCTTGTGCATCAAGGCTTGCTATTCTCTGGCTAAAAAGGAGCCTCCTGTGGGGCTACGTGCCCATTCCACTTGGGCCACAGCAGCTACTACTGCCCTGGGTCGGGGAGTCCCCTTGCAGGACATATGTCAAGCTGCTACATGGGCCTCGCTGCACACGTTTGCAAGACACTACTGCCTGGACAGCCAAGTCCGGAGAGATGGCTTCTTTGGCCGTTCCGTTCTCCAGGACTTTCTGGTGTAATCATTGGTTTGCAGACCCACCACTGGGGTTGTTATTGCTGGGGTATCTATTCTAAGGTAAGGAATCTAATACTAACCTTTTTCTTTCAGATGCACAAGTTACTTACCTTCGGTAACCATATATCTATAAGAAACAGTAGTTAGTATTAGATTCCTTACCGCCCCACCCATCCTCCCCGTTCTGCGAACCAATATGTAGGGTTAAGGTTCATCCCTTTGAGGGCCCTAGTTTCATGGCACCAGTGTCGGTTTTTATCATGGCTCTGCGTTTCTGGCGCGGACAAGCTGTGCATAAGAATTGTCGTCCGCGCGCGAGGGCGGCGTCTAAGTACTCCGGCGACGTCATCCCGGCGCTGACGATATACGCTGAGCCGCAGACAATGCCTACCGACGCGCAGGGGTACTGCTACGCAAAACTTTCCAGATCCAGTCTGACGCCTGGGGATATTCTATGGTAAGGAATCTAATACTTACGACTGTTTCTTACAGATATATTGTTACTGAAGGTAAATAACTTATGCGATACTCCTTAGTTTTGCTTGGAGGTATACTGGAAAGATTTTGCTGAATATTCTGCTGATTATGCAGGGAGGATCGCTGACCTGGCTTCGGTCACCTCTGGAGTTGTATTAGGTGTGTCTTCACATTAGGCAGGGTATTGCTTATTATTATTTAACTATTTCCCCCCCACTTCTCTGAGATGCCAAAAGTCAAAAGACATGTGAGGAAAATATCACAGCATCCACAAGGAGGGCACCCCCTCTCAGCTACTGCGTATCTTTTTCTCACCTCATTTACCTGTTGTTTTATTATTATGTTCAGGGCGCTGCATCCACCTCCCTTTTTTTCCTCCTTTTTTACCCTCTTCACGAAGCAACCTCCGTGTCCTGCTTTAATCCCCCTTTCCAGGTGCCAGCCTCAGTACTCCAGACATCATCCTCAGCGTGCCTAATCACCTACAGCAGCCAAGCAGGAAAAGAAGGAAGAGTGAGGTGACGGGGCCAAAAGTCGGGAAAGTCCAGAGCAGTACACACGCCTCCCTGCCGCCTTGTTAAGCCTTTGTTTAGCACGGTCCAAGAGGCGGCAAGCAATATTCCTCTGTGCCCTAAGCCTCACGTCCTCCACCAAACTTTCACAGAACTCGCCCCTTCATGTACATGCGGTCAAAGCGGGAAAGCAGGACAGAAGATAGTCACTCTCCCTTTCGCCCCTGTGAGCAGCAGCCGCCGATAACAGCCGCGGGGGCCAGCCGGTAATTCCTTGCTCGTTAGATTGTTCAGTGCTGCAAAGCTTAAAGCCGAAAGCAGCGAAAGCCTCACATTGCGTTCAACGGTCCTCCTTCCAGGTGCAGAGCTGGGTGATGATCATCTGAAGCTACGTGCAGGTGGGATCTCCCATAGCCTCCGGTAGAGAAGAATACTCATACTAGCATGAGAATTATCAGTCATTTTTCAAAATGACTTCTTTTTTACACATTGTCTTTCATTTGGAAGACAGAAATGCATCGAAAGTCAATAGATAATAACAGTTGCTTTGCAAATCTGAATTACCCTATGTCTCCCGAGAAAAATGGTACCTCACTTGTGTGGTAGGCATGGTGCCTTGACAGGAAATGGCGCAAAACGCTACATGGACACACCATAATTTCACAGTGAAAAATGACCCTTTTTGGCAAAGTGCCTAGCTGTAGTTTTTGAACCATAGCTCTGCCGGCACCTAGGGAAACCTAGCAAAACAATACATTTTTTAACACTAGACACCCAGGGAAATCCAGGATGGGGTGACTTGACTTCCTCTCACCAGGTTCTGTTACCCAGAATCCCTTGCAAACTTAAAGAATTGTCCCCAAAAACATATTTTCCTCACATTTCTGTGGCGGAAAGTGCTGGAATCTGCATGGATCCACAAATTTCCGACCCACCCAGTGTTCACCGAAGGTCTTCCGAGAAAAATGGTACCTCACCTGTGTGGGTAGGCATAGTGCCCGCGACAGGAAACTGCGCAAAACGCAACATGGACACACCACAATTTCACAGTGAAAAATGACTTAGGGAAACCTAGCAAGCCTATACATTTTTTTAAACTAGACACCCAGGGGAATCCAGGATGGGGTGACTTGACTGCCGCTCATCAGGTTCTGTTACCCAGAATCACCTAAAAAATTGTCCAAAAAAACACATTTTTCTCATATTTCTGTGGTGGAAAGTTCTGGAATCTGTGTGGATCCACAAATTTCCACCCACGCCGCATTCCTCAAGGTCTCCCAATAAAAATGGTACCTCACTCCTGTGGGTGGGTCAAGGACCCGCGACAGGCAAGGCCCCAAAACCTATTGAGGCGACATCAAAATTACCTATAACAAACCAACCTGGTTTTGCAAGGGGGGTCCCATGAGAATTTGTCACGAGGCTTGGCAGCCATGTATGGAAACGTACCAAACCCACACATTTCTGGAAACTAGACACCCGGGGGAGTCCAGACTAATTTGTATACCAACCCGTTTTTGAGGGACAACAGTGCCAGCCTTAAGCCCCACTCTAGAGCTACCCGGTGGACTCCCACAAATCTGGAAGAGATGAAGAAGTTCTTGGGTTTAACTTTTTTGATGGGCTTGCTAAGGATGCCAACAATGTATTCATATTGGTCTACTTGTCCCTTGATGGCAACAGCTATATTTCCGGCAGTCATGAGTCGTGATAGGTATTTGCTTCTGCTTCGGATGATGCATTTTGTTGATAAGGATTTAGTGTTGGCACGAGGTTATCCTGATTGTGACCGTCGTTTTAAGATTCGGCCTGTTATTGATCATTTAGTTGATCGATTTTCTGAGATCCTAGTAAGAGGACATGCTATGGAATTAAGCTGTTTATGCTGTGTGATAGTGAGACTGGATATGTCTCTAATTTCAGGGTGCACACCGGTAAGGAATCCAGGATTAACCCCCCTTGTTGTCCGTCCACTTTTGGAGTGACTGAGAAAATTGTGTGGGAACTTGGTAGAGGATTTTTTAACAAAGGCCACCATTTATATGTAGATAACTTCTACACTGGTGTGCGGTGGTTTACGGAATTGACCAAAGTGGACACTGCTGCTTGTGGCACAATCCGCTCTAATCGTAAAGGTTTCCCAAAATAACTTGTTTGGCAAAAGCTTGTGCGGGGACAGTGCAGTGCGTTGCGAGGAGCTTCTAGCTGTGAAGTTTTCAGACAGGAGAGATGTCTACATGCTGACTATCATCCATGATGAAAGCACTTCACCTGTGACTGTTTGGGGTCACAATGCTTAAGTGAGCAAACCTGTGTGCATTTTAGACTATAATAGGCACATGGGTGGTGTTGACATAGTAGATCAGAGGTTGGAACCTTACACTGCTCTTTGTAAGGCTTACATTTGGTATAAGAAGTTGGCCATCCATCTTTTCCACTTGGCAACCTTCAATGCTTTTGTTGTATTCCAGGATTCTTGTCATGAGTCAAAGATGACTTTTGCTAAGCTTCAAGAGTCTGTAATAGGATGCCTTGTTTTAGTGGAACAGGCAAGTGTTCCTAGAGTTGGAGTGGTGGAGGATGTTGCTAGATTGAAAGATCGCCACTTTCCTGATCCCATTCCTCCCACTCCCTCAAAAGACTTTCCCAGTAAGAGATGTAGAGTCTGTTGGCAAAGAGGTGCGCGGAAGGAGACTCGTATGTACTGCCCCGACTGTCCTTCTTACCCTGGGTTATGTGTGCCTGCCTTTTTTAGAATGTACCACACGCAAAATAATGTTTGGGAGCATCCATGAGTGGTAAAGTGAACAGCCTGGCCTCTATTGTTTAATATTTTTTGTTCAGTTTCAAGGTTGGCATTTCTGTAGTGTATTCAGATTTTGTGTTAGTAGATTTGTATCTATTTGCAATTTGTTTGTGTTTTCTTATTTATATAAAAAAAATTCTAAATGTGATGGCAGTGTGCGTGGTCTGGCGCTTGGCTGGCGGTGTGCATGGACTGGCGCATGGCTGGCGGTGTGCGTGGACTGGCGCTTGGCTTGGAGTGTGTGTGGACTGGTGCTGGGCTGGCGGTGTGTTTTGATTGGCGCTTGGCTGAGGGTGTATTTGTACTGGTGCTTGGTTGGCGGTGTATTTGTACTGGCGCTTGGCTGGCGGTGTGTTTGTACTGCCGCTTGGCTGGCAGTGTGTTTGTACTGGCGCTTGGCTGGTGGTGTCCGTGGGCTGCCAGTGTCCGTGGACTGGCGCGAGGCTGGCGATGTGCGTGGACTGGAGCTTGGCTGGCGGTGTACGTGGACTGGTGCTTGGCTGGCGGTGTGTGAGTAGCGACTAGCTGCTGGTCACTACACACACTGCTAGCCAAACGCCACTTAACACAATCTGTGAGCTGGTGTGAGCTGGTGTGGTTGCTATGTCAGGAATGTGGGTGTGTGAAAGTGATGGGCCCTTGAATGGCGCTGTCTGCTGTCTGCTGGTGTGAGTGTTGTAATGTGCTGGGCCCGCGGCTGGTGTTGTGAATGGTTTTGTATGTGTCACACATATGAAAGGTGTATGAGTCTGGTCAACAATCTCTGCCAAAAATACATCGTCCACTTTCACAACTGAAAACAATTGATCAGCAAAAAGTTTTGAGTATTCACTCTACAACCTGGAACATCGGCTGCACCATGCCTGGGGCAACCCAAAGGTCAGCACTTTCAACAGGAAGCCCCAGGCTGCAGCCCAGATGCCTCTTGCCGCACTATCTAGTCAGTCTCTGAACCATGGTCAGAGTATCTCAAAAAGCATACCAACAACCTGCTGAGCATTAATCTTGCGACTAGCCATTATCCTTACTAAGAAAGGAGACTACACAACCAAGTCAACAACAACCAACACTTTGCAAAATAAGTAAGTAAAAGAATGTGTGCCTTTATCACAAAGATCTATATACTCAAACACTATACGATTCACTTACAAGAGACAGCTACACTCACCCGCACCTACTCTGCAGAGACACAGCAAAAACCAACGATATCCCATTAGAAAGAAAAAAACAAAACCAGTTACTCACAGACAACAAAATACACATCGAGCACAAATGCAAAAAGTTTTTGACACTCAAAAAACAGAAGCCAAACATACTGCTATTATTACACCATTTGCAAAAAAAACACATTCATGCAGAGAAATGAAACTCATTTACATTGTACAAAAAAAAGTCTCTTACCAAACACATGCAATTACACAAACAGCAGAACCACCAGTAACAAAACCACAACCCGGAACAGTCTAAAGAGCAAAAGCCTCGAACTAGAACAAAAAGGGAGAAAAAAAACATTTCAATTGCAATTCACAAGAAATAAAACAATTAACATTATAACACGCTATGTCACTACCCAAATGGGGGCAGAAAGGCAAAATAAACAGACAGAATACAATATAAAAATATGTTTCCCCTGGAAGCGACCAATTTATTTATTTTTGCCCCCCCCCCCTTGGGGGCAGAATCGCCAAAAGATGCAGGTGATCTGTCCAAAGGGGGGGGGGGCAGAAAAGCTTAACAATTATTTGGCCCATAAGGAAGCACCCCTTGCCCAAGGAGTCGCTTCCATTCAAAATTTAAAACACTCCCTGGTGTCTAGTGGGGTTTTCTGCCCCCCCCCCCCCCCCCCCCCCCAAGGGCAGAAAGGCCAAATGAACAAACCGATCTGTATACTTTTTAAATAAACTTGACCCCTGGAAGCAACCCTAGCCCAAGGGGTCGCTTCCATTTTAATAAAAACAAATTCCCTGGCTCTAGTGGGGTTTTAGCCCCCCCCCCCCCCCCTGGGAGCAGAAAGGCCAAATAAATAAAACGAAAATAAATAATTCCTTGGCTCTAGTGGGCTTTTCTACCCCCCCAGGGTCCAGGAACGGCCAAAAAAAGTCTGATCTGTCCCCAGGGGGGGCAGAAAAGTTTAAAATAAATATTTCCTCTTTAGGAAGTGACTCTTGCCCAAGAGGTCGCTTCCTTTGCACACAAAAAACACATCCCTGGTGTCTAGTGGGGCACTCCGGGTGCATGATTTTGACGTTGTGCGCAATCGTGCACCAGGAATGCCCTGCATTGAGACATCAGGGGAGAGGAAACACTGTGTTCGAGGCATATGAGCTGCAGATTACACACTGTGCATAGATGGCCACCTAGTGTTGGGCCCGGATGTTTGTAGTTTGTTTTTGTTGTAGAAAAGTATTTGGAAGTCACGAGATGGGTGACTCCTCCTTTGGCTGATACTGCGCATGGGCATCAGTTCCATCCCCAGATTGTTTTTTTCCGCCACCGGGCTCGGATGTGGTTCCAGTGCCCCTTGTTGGAACCGATTACCGTCGGCGCGCAATCCTCACCAGCTTCGAGAAAATAGTTTCTAAAGCGTTTTCCAGTCGTCGGTACTCTTCAATACCAAGAACTTCGATTCCGGTCGTCGACTACGGCCTTCGGGCCCAACTAGGCATTGACTCCAGCTAATGGAAAGGACGCCATTTAAAAAGTGTCCTCAATGTGGTTCGAAGTTTCCCCACACCGACCTGCATGAGGTGTGTAACTTCTGCCTCTCTCCGGAGCATGCGGCCAAGGACTGCTTGTGCCTCCTTTCGCTCCAAAAAGACTATCCGGGACTGGAGAGCCAGAAGAACAATGGCTCGGTCTTCAGCTCCGATTCCAGACGACATCTTCGAGGAAGGCGTTGACAGCAACTCCGAGGCAGAAGATTCTGATGTTGAGGACGTCACTCCAGTGCAGCGGGTCGTAAGTAAGACCGTCTACCCCGACCCTTCCTTGACACACCCAAAAAAAGCTACGGTCACACCCACGCCCTCTGGCTCGGGTGCACACCGAGACACTACTTTGAAGACCCCACCTTGGGGCTCGGCCAAGAAGTTAATTAAGCCCTCGGGCTCGAGTCGACCCTTACTCAATGCCGGCCCACGCTTACCGACACCGATAAAAACATCGGGTGCCACGCCCACACCGAAGCCATCGGTGCCGAAGCACACAACTCCCCCGGCACCTAAGACAATTTCGGAGCCACGCAAAGCTTCAGACTCCAAGAAAGTACCAGAGCCGAAGCACCCATTGGAGCCGAAAAAAACGTCGGAACCAGAAAAACGTTCGCAGCCGAAAAAGACTGAAACCTCTCATGGTAAAAACAAAAAATCAAAAGAAGACACTTCGGTGCCAAAAGATTCCTCCGCACCGAAGGATAACACGGCTGTAGGAGACTTATTTGCTCGAGACCCTGCACAAAAGACTTTGGTGAAAGATCCCAAAACTGGTCGACTAACTTTATCAGAAAAACAACCATTAGAAACACCGGCACCGGCTCCAGCTCCAAAGGAGGAGGAGGACATGGCTATTTCCTCTATGCATGGGCCTCCCCCTTCTCCTCCACCTATTCCCTCACCACCTATTCCCTAGCCACCACTTTACCCTACACCATCTAGCATACCACAAGATGATAACAGCGATGACATCTCGGACAGAGGGGGCTACGCAGATGACACATATTTTCCCACAGGCTCACCTGATCCATGTGACGACTATAACACCCCAGACGTCCCAAATGTGCCTCAGGATGACATATACCCCTCTAGGCCTTCCCCGCCAGAAGACACTATGGGTTTTAATCAATTGCTACTCAGAGCAGCACAGTATCATGGGGTAGACATGCACACAGATGTAGTAGGAGGACTTCCTGCTAGATACATTTGACAACGCACAAAGGTCCTCAACTATTTTACCCATGCTCAAGGGGGTGATTAAGCATGCCCCTGAGGTCTTCAAAGACCCAGTTAGAACTCCGGTCATAAACCCACGAGTAGAGAAAAAATATAAAGCTGCACCCTCTGATCCAGCATATATAGAAGGCCCAGTTCCTCTAGATTCGTTAGTAGTCTCAAACGCACGTAAGTGAGCTAACTCACAAACGTCAGGTGAGGCTCCCCCACCTGACAAAGAATCTAAACTCCTGACGTGTCAGGGAAAAGAACTTCTTCCCAAGCAGCAAACATATGGCGTATCGCCAATACACAAGCACTACTAGCAAGCTATGATAGAGCACATTATGAAGAGCTCAAATCATTAATGCAACACCTCCCTGATAATTACAACGATAGAGCTAACAAACTCATCCAAGCAGGGAAGACAATCACTAACACCTCCGTTCCATGTGCACTTGACGCAGCAGACACACCCTCCCGAGCAATTAATACCAGTGTTTTGCTGCGCAGGCATGCATGGCTATGCATATCTGGCTTTAAGCCAGAAGTCCAAAGTGCCATACTCAACCAACCCTTTGATGAGCAACACTTATTTGGACCCAATGTGAATGTATCCCTCGAAAAAATGAAAAAGGATACAGACACAGCAAAATCTATGGGAGCCTTGCAGTCGCAGGCTCCCAGACGTTCATTTTGTCGCTCATCATATAGAGGTGCAAAGAGTGGGTACTCATCAGATACACCTTCCACCACCAACAAGAGCCCTACTCAATCCACCTACAGTAAGGGCTACCAAAGAGGTGGTTACCGAGGTAACAACAATAAGGGCAGAGGCAAAAACAACAATTCACGCTCTGCCTCCACCCCTAACCAATGACTCCCCTCCCCTTCCCCGCCCCATTACACTCCTGTCGGGGGACAGCTACAGCAATATCTACCAGCCTGGGAAGACATCACACCAGACAGGTGGGTGCTTCAAATAATCAAATCAGGTTACTGCCTAGAACTAACATCCACCCCCCAAACATACCACCCAGACAGCGTCCAATGTCACAAGAAAATTTAACGCTGCTCAGACAGAAAGTAGTATCTCTCCTGCAGAAAAATGCAATAGAAATAGTTCCAAAACATCAACAGAACAAAGGAGTATACTTCCTATACTTCTTAATTCCAAAGAAGGACGGATCCCTGAGATCTATTCTAGATCTCAGACCTCTAAATGTTTACATACAGTCCGATCATTTCCATATGGTCACACTTCAACAAGTCCTTCCACTCCTGTTACAAAACGACTACCTTGTCACTCTAGATCTCAAGGACGCCTACTTTCACATTCCCATTCACACAGTGCACAGAGAGTATCTCAGATGTGTGCTAGACGGGCAGCACTACCAGTTCAAGGTGCTCCCATTCGGAGTCACAACAGCGCCAAGGGTGTTTACCAAATGTCTGGCAGTAGTGGCAGCACACTTAAGAAGACAGCATATTCACCTCTTCCCATATCTAGACGACTGGCTCATAAAAGCAAGCTCGTACAACCAGTGTGTACAACACACTCACAATACCATTCTACTACTTCACAACTTGGGATTCACAGTGAATCACACCAAGTCACATCTGCTACCATCGCACATACAACAATACCTGGGCGCTACAATCAATACCCAACTAACACTAGCTAATCCCAGCGAGGATAACGTGTGCAAACACTCAACAAAATTCAAACCACAACACTCGCTCCCAGCTAGAGTGTTCATGCAGCTTATAGGAATGATGGCATCTTGCATATTCATAGTTCCTCACGCAAGACTGCAAATGCGCCCACTTCAAGAGTGTCTAGCACATCAGTGGAACCAGGCTGAAGGTCAATTAACAGACCTAGTGTTGGTAGACAGTCGGACCCATCGCTCTCTGCAATGGTGGAGCACAAAAAACCTTTCAAGGGGCCGACCGTTCCTAGAGCCAGTTCCACAAATAATACTAACAGCGGACGCGTCGCTCTCCGGCTGGGGAGCTCACCTACCGCATCACACCACGCTGGGCAGGTGGACACCAATACAAAAGCTACTCCACATCAACCACCTGGAGTTGTTAGCTGTTTTTCTAGCCCTAAAAGCATTCCAAAAACAGAAATCAGGCAAAGCTGTCTTAGTCCGCACGGACAATATGACAGCCATGTATTACATAAACAAACAAGGAGGAACACATTCTCCAACTATCTCAGTTAGCACAGCAGATATGGAGATGGGCTATACCACAAAACATCTTCCTCATAGCCCAACACGTTCAAGGGGTACAAAACACCATGGCAGATCTGCTAAGTCGACAAGCACAGCAGATACACGAGTGGGAACTTCATCCACAAGTTCTTCTACCATTCTTTCAAACGTGGGGCCAACCTCAAATAGACCTCTTCGCCACCCACGAAAATGCAAAATGCCCACACTTCGCCGCCAGATACCCACACCCATTGTCCAAAGGCAATGCGATATGGATGAACTGGTCAGGACTATTAGCGTACGCTTTTCCTCCTCTCCCACTGATTCCATTAGTGGTACGCAAACTGCAGCAGCACTCCCTAACGCTCATGCTAGTTGCTGCAACATGGGCCAGACAACCGTGGTACACCACACTGCTACAACTGTTTGTCAAAAACTAAATCTATCTCCACACCTATTAACTCAGAACTATGGAGAGATCAGACACCCGAACCCAGCTCAGCTCAACCTAGCGATCTGGCTCCTGAAGTCATAGAGTTTGGTTATCTTAAACTCCCTCAAGAATGTATGAATGTTATCAAAGAAGCTAGACGTCTCACCACTAGAGCACGTTTTGTAATATACTGTCAGAACAACAATATAAATCCCCTAGATGTGTCTATTCAACACATTATAGGACACCTATTACACCTTCAAAAATGTAATTTAGCCTACACGTCTATCAGGTTACACCTGGCTGCCATTGCAGCATACTTACAAAATAGACAACATCTATCTCTTTTTCGAGTATCAGCTATTAAAGCTTTCATGGAAGGTCTTTAAAGGAATAATACCTCCAAAAACACCACTTTCACCAGTGTGGAACTTAAATATAGTTCTCACACGTCTAATGGGACCTCCATTTGAACCATTACATAAATGTGAATTGCAATTCCTAACCTGGAAAGTTGCTTTCCTAGTAGCTATTACTTCTCTTAGAAGAGTTAGTGAACTGCAAGCATTTACCATTCAAGAACCCTTCCTGCAAATACATCATAACAAGGTAGTTTTTCGTACAAATCCTAAATTCCTTCCAAAAGTCATTTCGCCATTCCATCTAAACCAATCAGTGGAACTGCCCGTATTCTTCTCGCAGCCACAAACAGTAGAAGAAAGAGCTCTGCACAACCTTGATGTCAAAAGAGCATTACTGTACTACATAGAAAGAAGACAAAGCTTTCGGAAAACAAAACAGCTTTTTGTATCTTTTTCACCACCACATAAAGGCAACCCCATATCAAAATCAGGGATAGCTAGGTGGATTGTTAAATGTATCCAAATATGTTACCATAAAGCCAAACGTACGCCAACAATTCCCCCAAAAGCCCATTCTACAAGGAAAATGGGGGCCTCCATGGCATTCCTAGGGAACATTCCCTTAGACGATATATGCAAAGCAGCTACATGGTCTACACCGCACACCTTCACAAAACACTATTGTGTTGATGTGCAAACTAAGCAACAAGCCACTGTAGGCCAGGCTGTACTAAAGACTCTGTTTCAAACAACTGCAACAGATACGGATGGTCGCCGCAAAGGTGGGTACTGCTATATAATCTATGCACAGTGTGTAATCTGCAGCTCATATGCCTCGAACGGAAAATGCTACTTACCAGTATGCATCTGTTCTTGGCATGTAGAGCTGCAGAATTACACACGCCCACCCGCCTCCCCGGCTACCTTTATCTGTTCCAGTGTTATCTTCATTAGATACAAACACACATGGTCATCACTGTGAGAAGTTGGCCTGATATATGATGCTCACTAGTTCTAGTGATCACCTTGTATCAGTCCAAACATCCCTTATGGTGATTGGTTGTAAGTCAACCTTATAGACCAGCTATCCCAGTAGCGTGGACAAAAGCAGTCTTTAGGCTAAACTCTGAATGGCATGTGAAGCCAGCTGTTTTACCACCTATAACCCCTTGAATACCAAGTGAAAGGACACCACACAGGTTGTTATGAAAATAAACAGATATTTATTAACTAACATACACCTCTGAACTCTTTGAGGTCAGAGGGCTAAGCACATGACAATACTAAAAAGGAAATACGAGTTCGCACAATATTTACAAGTGCGCCTTAGGGGCACGACAAACCATATACTCAAAACAATGGAATGCAAGGAAGGAAAGTACTGTAAGGAGATCCAGAGGCTGGAGGATCGCTGGGACTACGCTACAAACTAGGTAAGTATGGAGCAGGAGGCCCACGGGACTCACGTGCAGAGTGGAAACTCTCACGCGGGATGCGTACCAACGTCTATGGATACTACAGTTTAGAAAGTTACGGATTCCGGACGAACCCGGCTGGATGGAGGGAAAACAACAGTGGACCTGGACACTAGGATAGTGTACACAGACTTCAGCACCTAGAAGCTTTAGTTACCTAACCCACAGGCTGCGGGTGCATAGGGCTGAAGTTGCGTCGGGTTTGCTGCGTTGTCCCCGGTGATGCCTGAAACAAAGAGTTGCTGTCAGGCAGCCAGATGGAGGAGTCCGGTGGTTCCAAGGATGGAACTTGGAAGAAGGAGTCCTGAAAGGGAAGGGGACAGAGTCTCGATCAATAGCCAGTGATGGTGCTGGAACCAGGAGGGAACCAGATGCTGTCGCCGCAGTCAGGTGAAGGACGGGACACTTCTCTCTGTAGCTGCGCGGACCAGGAGCTGTTCTCTACGACCAGGCTGGATGCACGAGCTGTCCCACATAGTCTGCTGCTGTTGGCGGTGTCGAATCGTCGATCTGGGCAACAGGCCTTGGCAAGTGCAAGCCACGCGGTGGAACAAAGATGGCGTCTGGTGCGGACCAGAAGGGTCTGGGGTGCTTCTCGTTCACAGGGAAGCAAGGGCCAGTCTGGGGGACCAGACCAGCAGTGTTGGATTCTTCGGATCGTCGTCTCAGAGGTCACTAGCCAGCCGTGAAGTGACCAGACAACAGGACAAGCAGCAACCAGGCAAAAGGGCCCCACGCAGATCTCGTGGACGCTGGGGGGCTGGTCTTTGGTGCAGGAGCTGCGTCGGTGTGGGGCTTCTCAGACCCCAATACACTCACTAGAGGATCCCTCGGCGGTCGTGCTGGAAGCGCTGTGCAGGTTTCTCAAGATGGCCGTCTCCACGTTGCTCGTCGCACCCACGGGTCCCAGCTGTGCTGTGGATGTGGGTAGAGGTCAGAGAGGTCTGGAGGTCCGGGTCTTGTCGAGCTGGGTCGTCGGATTCCGGGATGGAAGGACTTTGCAGCAAACCGCACAGGAGCTTGATGGTGCCTGCGAAGCAGGATGGTCACTCCCTGACCATAGGGGAGATGGTCAGGAGGGAGAAGGGCAAGAGTTCTTCGTAGACGTTGTCTAGAGTAATCTAATCTGGAATGGGACCAGCTCCTACCTTTATTCTGCTAAAGGGGGCTGCACTATGACTAGGTTCCTCCTCTGGGTGGGACCAGGAAGGGGGGTGGTTACACCCCCTTTCCTTTGTCCGGTCTTGCGCCAGCTCTGGGGCTGGAGTGCCCCAGGAACTGGTTTGGACCGGTGTATGCACAGGGCCACCTTGTGTGCCCCGGGCATGTCTCATTCCTTTCAGCCCTGTCCTACCTAATACACAAAATCCTGTCTGGGGTGGTGCTAGCACCTTCCAAGGCAGAAAACTCTTTGTCCGAGCCTCCCTCGCTGGAAGGACTCCCAGCAGCAGGAGGTCAGACTTGTGTCTGTGGTGGCAGCATCCATTTTGTGATGCTGAGGCTCGAGTTAACTTTAACCGGGGTTCACAGTTACATACATGTTGTGTCCCTCTAGAAGGGTGGAATGCTACCCCCGTCGCCAGAATTGGCGAGGGGGTAGTATTCCAATTCGTATGACACCTTACTCGACATGTTTTGATAATGCTATACCAAAGTTAGCATTTGACCGCGAGGTTCATAATGCACTTAAGAGTATATGGTATAGCGTTATCATGGAACAGCTATTAGGACTTGGTTCCGCAAGCTGCAAACGGACTCCGCTCATGCCAGAGCACCATCTCACATAATTCCAAGCACTCTGCCTTCAGGATTGATAAGGCCTGCCATAGGAGTGACTGATAGGAATATATGTGTTCATTTTAGGGTTAGATATAGAGATACTATATCTAAAGCAAAGGGTGATTACACCACCTTGCCCCAGCTGTCGTGCAGCCAGTTGTGTCATATTTGGATGGCCAGCCAGGGGTAGCATAATACATGCTGCAGCCCCTGGTAGGCCCTGGGTACACCTAAGCCCTGGATACCTAAGGTATGCTGTACAGGGACTGATAAGGTGGCCCAGTACCAATTGGTAAATGCACCTAAGGTACAGGCTTGTCAATTTAGAGAGAGAACAGCTAGGCTGTGGGTCTGATTAGCAGGCCCACAGCCAGGGAAAGTCATAAACCAGTGAAGCAAAAAGCAAAAATCGGGGGTGACCATAGGATTGCAGACCCTACTCTCCTACAATCACTATCTCTTGTACAGCTCCATCACTTCCCTAATGGTGAAAAACAATCTGGGGATGGAGCCAATGCACATGCGCAGTATCAGCCAAAGGAGGAGTCACCTATCTTGTGACTTCCTAAGACTTTTCTACAACAAAAACAAACTGCAAACATCCGGGCCCAACACTAGGTGGCCATCTATGCACAGTGTGTAATTCTGCAGCTCTACATGCCAAGAACAGATGCATACTGGTAAGTAGCATTTTCCTTCCTCTCCCACTATGCCTCAATGTGCCCCCTGGCCCACTGGAGCAGCAAACACTTACCCTCCTCCTGGACGCGCTGGAAATGAATGGTTTCCAGCGCGTCCAGCACTTCCTGATGACGTCGTCGCACGCTGTGTGCGCTGACGTCATGGGAATGCTTGTGAGGGTCTGGGGTGGCAGCGCAAACTCTTCCGCTACCATCCCCCTCTGTGGGGGAAAGATCTATAACTCAGGAGAGGAGCGCCAGTGCTTGCCCCAGGGGCTGTGTTCATGACGGAGCGGTTCCGTCATGAGCACAGCCCAACCGATGCTCATGACGGAACCGCTCAGTCATGAGCATCGAAGGGGTTAAACGTCAATGCCAAACTTTTCTCGAGTTTTTTGGCTCATAGATTGAATCCTTTGGTGCCCGGTTTGGTTGATACGGACCAGGTGGGGTTCATTCCGAGCCGACAATGTGGGGACAATACAAAGAGGATCTGCCATCTCATCGATAAAGTGCAGCACTCCAATGAAGAGGCGCTGCTGTTGTCGATCGATGCTGAAAAGGCATTTGACCGGGTTCATTGGCCGTACATGTTCGCAACATTAGAACGTTTTGGCTTGGTACTCGGACTCACAGATGGATAGTGAGTATGTATAGCACACCAAGTGTGGCGGTGAAGGTAAATGGGGTACGCTCGGATGGTTTCATAGTTGGGAGAGGGACTAAGCAGGGTTGCCCCTTTCCCCTTTTCTCTTTATATGGAGCCTTTGGCTCAAAGACTCCGAGATAACCCCAACGTGCAGGGCATTCCATTCAGAGCTGTTCGACACCTAGTTAGCCTTTATGCTGACAATGTTATTTTCTCTTTAGCACATCGACTAACCTCTATGCCGGCTGTTGTTGCGGATCTGAGGGCCTTTGGTCAAGTTTCTGGATTCAAAATGAATCTGCAGAAATCGTAAGTTCTAAACCTGACCGCTGTTCAGTCAACAGTGGATACCTTGTGGGCACGGTTCAATTTCTATAGGGTAGCTGATGGCATTTCATACTTGGGGCTGGTTCTGCACAAGAACCTCAGTAAACTTTGGAGACTTTTCTCGCATCCACAAGGATCTATCGCAATGGCGGCATCTGCCCCTCTCTTGGCTTAGCAGGCTAGCCTCTGTCAAGATGAATGTCCTACTGCGTGCACTCTATATTTTTCAAACACTTCCCTTGCGGCCGCCTCCTAGCAAGCTTCCATGCATTTAAAAAGAGAGCGCTTTGTTTGGGGCCCGATTTCTCCTAGGTTGCAGAAGACCCTGTTACTGCGGTCTAAACGGGAGGGCCATCTCGCACTACCGACTATTATTCGCTACTTTCAAGCTTCTCTACTACGTTATCTAGTAGAATGAAACTGTCTGTTGATGGAGAAACATTGGATATTTATGGATCAGACTGTTGCTGGGGGTCATTTGTGAAGGGAGGCCTGGCTACCCCGAGCTTCTCGCTCATGGGGGCTGTACTCGTCACCTCGTGTACTTGTGGAGAAGTGTGGCTCAGGGGTTAGAGGCGGCAGACCCGGAAGCTGAGATCGGCCCTGGACCAGGGTTCAATTCCCCGCCTCGGCGGGTCTTGGGCTCAAAAATTTCATGGACACGATAATTCTCGCTCCGGTGCCTTCTCGACTCATGGGTTCACACTCTGCGACTCTGGGCAATAGCTTGCTTAATCTCCACAACGGCCCCTCGCGGCGGGATGCCTGGCTTTCACCTTGTGGATACCCTGCCGGGGTTATCTCACAGGGGAATACCAGGACGGGTTCCCTAAGCAAGCGCCGGGAAACCCTTTGTGGGTAGCTGTGCGCTATATAAGCTCAAATACATTTACATTTACCGGTCACGCGTCCTACCATGCAAGCCTGGGACAGGGTGTCCCCGTCGCGGCTCTCACGTTTCCCTCGCCCATGTCCTCCCTCTTCTCAAACCATGATTATCCTCCGGGTATGGTAAAGGGGGTGGGTACGTACAGGGTTTCTGGTGGGGGTGTAAGCGGATGGGCCATTTGTTTGACATCGAGGGCCATATCCCGTTTGATCAACTGGCTGCCAATTATAATCTCTCTCCCTCGGACCACTTCCTCCATGTACAAATGTTTCCATTCGAAAAATGGCTCCTACTGAGAAAGGATGACCACAAACTCATCTCGGAAATATACGCGTTTCTCTCTCAGGGTACTTGCAGGGATCGGACTGCTGGGCAGAAACGATGGTAGGCGGAAATCGGATGCACACTATTGGACAGGGAGTGGGAGGATTTTTTTTATAGGGCTCATCATAACACACACACCATGGGCCACACAGAAACATCATACAAAATGATATCGTATTGGCATTACACACCGGCCCACATGGCCAAATGGAACTCTCAGTGCGATGGTCTCTGCTGGCTGGGGGGTGTGGGAACCCTGGTACCCTCCTTCACTGGCTGTGTAACTGTTCGAAACTCACTAGATATTAGGAAAAAATCCTCAACAAGATAAATAGGGCCTCTGACACCACTATGCCCAGGCTCCCTGCATACTCATATTGGAAGTGCCCAAAGCCTTGAACTTTCCTTTGCGTTCTCTGAAGGGTAGGCAAATCGCCTTGGCATTAAATGCTGCTCATGGAATGATCAATAAAGTACCAGGCCACACACAGTGGCTTCACCAGCTGTGGTCTCTCCTAGGGATGGAAAGGTTATCTAGGGCCACCCTTGGGGATAAATCTGACTACGTAAAGATATGGGCTCCCTTTATGTACATCCTTTTCAATGAAGTTACTTACGTATTTTGAAACTGATACTGGATTAATGGGAGGTGAGTAGGGTCTGACGGCCCCTAATCGGTTTCCTTTGCTAAAATGGACCCTACGTCGGGCCACACCCAGCTCATGCTTGTTTCATGCGGTTCCTCCGGAGAGGGTTTGGGAGGGTAGGGTGGGGAGAGGGATTGTTGGTCCTGCTAGATTGGACCCTTAAATGTTCTTTTTCTGTTGTCCTAGTTGTTTGTTTTAGAAAAGGCAGACTTGGCAGCTCCGGTCCTGCTGTAAAGGCATGAAGTCATTTTTCACAGGCACAAATATGCGTTACGCTCAGCAGGTCTCATTCCTTGTTAATTCAAGTACCACTTTGGCCGTCATTTGCTTTGTCTCTCCTTATTGACGCGGCCGGCCCAGGGTGGGTTGTAGGCGGCTTGCTGTGTACTTAACATCTTTTGATTTGATGTACTTCACTGGTTTTCTTTCTCCGTACTGACTGTTGGGTTGTAGGCAGCGATGTAATGTAATGTCCTTCCATGTGTTCTGCTAATAAAAATTGATTTAATTCTAAACATATTTAATGTTTCTTAGTGATTTTTTGACCTGATATTCTCAGGAATTATATGGTACAATAATGTTCTGCATGATATGAAGCAGTGTGTTGTTTTGATTGCCATTAACGTATTCTAAACAAACCCTAAAAATCATTGCTATGATTCTCAACTTTGCAATTCCCGACTGATCCGAGGGGCTGCAAATAAAAGAAAACGTGTTATTATGCAGCATGTAGTTTAGCGTCCGGTCCCAATGCTGCACCTCGACTAACCTGCTGGAAACCCCTACTGGAAGCTTGCCTTGTACATGGCAGGTTCCCAAGCTTCTGACAAATGAGCAGCTAGGGTACGCTTAGAGGCGGGACCTCCTTATAAATCCTGGCTTTTCATAGGGCTGAAGGGCGCCTGATTGACAAGTCCTGAAACTCTGCTATGGCTCATGCTGCGCTTCCTGTGGCTAGTGAAGATATCAGCTATGTAGTGTGAATGTGTGAGGCGGGCTGTGAGCAATCCTTCTCTTCTTACCTGTGCAGTACCAGTGAAGCCAGCAGGTTGAGCCCTCTGCTCAACTAGAAAATTGCAGTAAGTTGTTTTTTGCAGTGGCTTTGTAGTGGGTTTTGGTCGTTAGTGAGGTACCACTGTTCGTAATGACCACATCCAGGAAGACCACCTCCGTGGTACTCACTGTGTGGGTAAATTTCAAATACCTGTTGGTTGTATTGATCCACCCCACGAATTCCATCAGACGTTCCATGCTGCCTTTCCAGATGAGCAGCACGTCGTCTATGTATCGTTTCCAGAAGGTGATGTTCCTCGCAAATGGATTGTTAATGGATTGAATGTTTTTAGCCTCGAAATCTGATACATATAGCCCCGCCACGCTGGGCGCAAACGTGCTGCCCATCGAGGTCCCAGAGCATTGCAGGTACAGCTGGCCTTTGTAAGAGAAGAAAATCTCTTTGAGTGCAATAATTGCGCACTTTAATACAAATTCCTTGGGGGTGTTGTATTCCCATGTGACCGAGTTGAGAGCTGTACCCAGCACCTTGATAGTTTCATCCTGAGGGATGCTGGTGTACAGACTCTCTATATCAAGGGTTGCTAGGATGATGGTATCGGGCTCAAAGGTGATGGCCTGTAATTCATACAGGAGATTTTTCGTATCCTTTAAGTATGTGGGGGTGTGGAGCAGCTGTACCTGCAATGCTCTGGGACCTCGATGGTCATTACGAACAGTGGTACCTCACTAACGACCAAAACCCACTACAAAGCCACTGCAAAAAACAACTTACTGCAATTTTCTAGTTTCCATCCGCGCCCATTGAGGGAGAACTTACCCTATGGGCAATATTTAAGAGTCCGTAGAAACTGTAGCAACCTAGAGGATTTCAAGACCCAATCATCTGACCTTACAGTCAAGCTGACCCAGAGAGGCTATCCCAAGCGTATCCTCCAAAAAGGCTTCAAACGAGCGCGAAACCAACCGCGTGAAGCCCTCCTTGAACCAGTTACGAGAACAACGGAGGAAATACCACTTACGTGCGTCACTACCTACAGTACTCTATCGAATCTAGTAAAGAAGTCGATAAATAAAAACTGGAAAATAATCACGAGCACGAAGAAAGACTGGCAAAAACCTCTATTCTCGTTCAAAAAGGGACATAGTTTAAAGGACGCTCTCGTTCACACGAGACCAAGACAACTGACAGTACCTTTGACACGGAGTATTACAGACGCTTGGAACCTCCCGAAAGTTACAGGCCATTTCCCATGTGCAAATTGCTCGGTCTGTCACCTGACTACTCCATCTAAAACCCTGGATCTGGAACCAGGGAGAACTTGGCACCAGAAAGCACATACCAACTGCAATTCCATCAATGTTGTCTACCTTGTCACTTGCCCCTGCTCTCTCCGTTATGTTGGCATGACCACGAGAAAAGTGAAGCAGAGGGTATGTGAACATAGGAGCAATATCAGGTGCAAGAAAGCTACGACCAAAATGAGCGATCATTTTCTACGCAATAATCACACCACAAACGATCTCAGATGGACTGTGATTGAACAAATCATCGGAGGTTCGAACATCCCAGACAGACTGTTTGAAAAGGAACAGAGATGGGTATATCGCTTGGGAACCCATACTACTGGTCTCAATGACGATATTCCCTGGGCCTCTGTTCTAAAATAACCTTATTTTGAATCTGACATTTGTAAACCGACCTTCCTTACACATGCGCACTACCAACCTTCCGACCCGGAAATGGGTACGATTCCTTTAAGTAGGTTCACGCTCTACTCCATCCATTATGACGCATGCGTATTACACACACCTTCCGGACCCGGAAGCTCAACTCAGCCTCCCTCTCTCTATAAATAGACTCACACTCCTCCAGCCTGGATCGGCGAGACCCGGTCCGAGGGCTGAGCAGGTGTATCAGCGGGAGACTGGCGTAGTGGGCGTGAGTGTATCTGCGACCGCTACAGACCTTACGAGATAAGTACTCTTTTCAGCCAACTGATTGTGTTCGTCCCTTGTTCCCTTTTTGTTCCCTCTTTCCTTTACAGGATGTGCCAAAAAGCGCTGCCTCCCCCCTCCCGAGGTCTATGGGGTGTAATACCACCCCCTGTGAAGTGAGATTTTTCTCTTTTCACCCTTGAAACTCTTGGTTGAATGATCACTGGCCCTTGGCCCATTGATCGCTCGAGTGACAGAGATGTGTATGAATGCCCATCACATCGCAATTCCCCCATATCTCACTCTCACAAATGGTCAAGCTCACGCGCACTGTTGACAATCCAAATAGTACACTAGTGAGCCTGTTCAGTCACGACTAAAAGTTTAATGGTATACGTTCCTGTCTAGACCACAGGCAGAGCCACGCACCTCTGCTAATTTGTACGAGATGTGCACCCCCAAGCACCTTGAGCACTAGTCACAGGCTTTAACATATGAGCCTTATTGACAAATGATTTTAACCTTTTTTGTTTGTCTTTGTGTATGTCTGTTTGTACCTTTTATCTTCACAGGTTTTAATTTTGGTCTCTATATTTTTGGAAACCTGAGGTTGTGTGCTTCCCGCCCTTTGGCTGGTGGAGCCCCCCTCATTTTACTTCACAGACACGAATTTTTCACTTTCAAGGCCTACGGTCGGGTGGGCCTTAGCGTGCTCATACCGCCGGGGTTTACACTCTAGGTCCTGACGAATGCCTGGTTAACTATACCGCTTGGGCAGAAACATGTTGACCAACCACACTTTCACTTAATTTTATCGGTACAAGACCATCCAATTAGTTGGCCTTGTTTATCGACACATTTTTTACTTTGCCCTTGATGATCAGCTAATAAATAATTTTTTGATACATACAAGACAATTTTAAACCACCACTCTTTACACTTCTCACGTTACTTATCACATAGCCCCTCCATCCTCACAAGACCAGCTCCGCAGTAACTCTGGCGTTGCAGCACACCGGGGTGACATTCGGTCACACCCGGTGGGGCCCGATGATGAAGCAAGTCACCGACCAGGTCGGTGAGTGAGGGCTTTATTAACAAACCAAATGGGCTTGTGTTTGACTCCTTGTGCTCAGTGCAGACCCCCACCCTACCTGCACTAGAACACTCTTTTGTTGTTATTTTCTGTTAATCTATTGGGGACTAAGAGTGTTTGCGCTTCTCCCTACCTCTCTCTTTGTTGATAGATGGCTCTATATTTCACCAGATACATTCCTCAACAGGTGTTGTACTTTTTTCTTTTTCTCCAGTTTATACAAAGCACATGAAGTGGGTCCCGATTGGAAACCAGGTGGACTTGTTTCCGAAGGCTGACCTGTGCCCTGTGCACGACGACATCCTGATTGCGCAGCTCCGCCCAGGGCAGGAGCTTGACATCGTCATGCATTGTGTAAAGGGGATAGGTAAGCTCTCACTTGCCAGACCTAATATCACTATTGTAAGTCTAATTCCCTAGATTAAAATATGCAAAGGTTAGGACAAGTTTGATTCCTAGGGACACTCAGCAATTCCATCTCTGTGCAGTTAGCCCGCCAGAACACACTTGCTCAGTGGCTTGTTAGCTTTTGGAATCTGTCTCTACTTCTGACTCCTGGGCTGGTGGTGACAGTACTCCAAGCCTGGTCTCTTCTTCCTTGTCTGAGGTCTCCTGGGCTGGTAGTGACAGTACTCCAAGACTGGTCACTCTTCTCCCTTGTCTGAGGTCTCCTGGGCTTGTAGCGACAGTTCTCCAAGACTGGTCTCTCTTCTCCCTTGTCAGAGGTCTCCTGGGTTTGGTAGCGACAGTACTCCAAGACTGGTCTCTCTTCTCCCCTGTCAGAGGTCTCCTGGGCTGATAGCGACAGTACTCCAAGACTGGTTTCTCTTCTCCCTTGTCAGAGGTCTCCTGGGCTAGTGGCGACAGTACTCCAAGACTGGTCTCTCTTCCCCCTTGTCAGAGGTCTCCTGGGCTAGTGGCGACAGTACTCCAAGACTGGTCACTCTTCTCCCTTGTCTGAGGTCTCCTGGGCTTGTAGCGACAGTTCTCCAAGACTGGTCTCTCTTCTCCCTTGTCAGAGGTCTCCTGGGCTGGTAGCCACAGTACTCCAAGACTGGTCACTCTCCTCCCTTGTCAGAGGTCTCCTGGGCTGGTAACGAGAGTACTCCAAGCCTGGTCTCTTCTCCCTTGTCTGAGGTCTCCTGGGCTGGTAGCGACAGTACTCCAAGCCTGGTCTCTCTACTCCCTTGTCTGAGGTCTCCTAGGCTGGTAGCGACAGTGCTTCAAGACTGGTCACTCTTCTCCCTTGTCAGAGGTCTCCTGGGCTGGTAGTGACAGTACTCCAAGACTGGTCTCTCTTCTCCCTTGTCTGAGGTCTCCTAGGCTGGTAGCGACAGTGCTTCAAGACTGGTCACTCTCCTCCCTTGTCTGAGGTCTCCTGGGCTGGTAGTGACAGTGCTTCAAGACTGGTCTCTCTTCTCCCTTGTCAGAGGTCTCCTGGGCTGGTAGCTTAAATATGTATTTAGCGTGAATGTATATGTATTGAATTGTGAAGGTCTTAGTTGTGAGCCTGCATTACCGGTAATATGGTCCGATCACCATCTGATTATTTTTAACATTAAGAGAACAGATAACAAAGTTACAAGTAGTTTTAAGAACTCTTATTTTAGAAGCTGGAAAAAACTAAAGATAGAAGACCTGAATACTCAATTAAATCAACTGAAGCCCGAACTAAACTTAGATAATCTCAAAGTAAGAGAACAGGCCAAAATAAACCAATGGTTAACCAAAGCTGTAGAGTTACCTATTCCACTCTCAAGGAGCAAACGAGTTTCGGGGAGACCACCAGCTCCGTGGTTTTCCGAAAGGCTTAAATTAGAAAAAAGTAAATGTAAAAAACTGGAACAGAGCTTGCGGAGAGATTATGATAGGGAAAAGAAGGAAACATATAAACAGGCTTTAAAGACATACCATCTATTATGTAAGGTAACTAAGGCGGACTTCACCAAAAGAACTATTCTTGAAGCCCAAAATAATTCTGGAACCTTATTCAAAGTCCTAAAAGATCTAGCAGGGGACGCCCATCAACCTGAACCACCAATACTATCTACACCACAGTGTAACGACCTTGCAAAATTCTTTAGTGACAAAATTGCTAACATCCATTTATCCCTTGGAAATGAGGAGGCTCAACATCTTTCCCCAAAGAGAACCCTAAATTCCATGGTGAGGACAGACCCTCCCGGGAATCAACTGTCGAACTGGAAACCCCTAGACCTACAGACATTTACAGAAATACTTAGCAGCATTAAATCGGGTTCCCCAAATGATCCTATTCCAGCTGGCATTTTTAAACAACTTGACCACGACATACTTAATATCATCAAAGTATTGCTAAACGCATCCCTAGAGGAAGCGATACTTCCGGAGACATTGAAACATGCGATAGTAGTACCGCTGTTGAAAAAAGCAAACAGCGACCCTGAGATACTGTCAAACTATAGACCGGTATCACTGCTTCCTTTGTTCTCCAAAATTTTAGAGAAACATGTAAATAAACAATTAGGAGAATTTATAACCACCAACAAGATATTACACCCTTCACAGTCAGATTTCCGAGCAGGGCACTCGACAGAATCCACCTTACTAGGAGTTACAGAGGCTATCCGTCAAACGTTAGATCTGGGCGGCACGGCGGCACTCATTCTTCTTGATCTGAGTGCCGCATTTGACACGATATCCCATGATACACTTCTAGAAACTTTGGAGGGAATAGGTATAAAGGGTACAGCATTGAGATGGCTTGAAATTTTTTTTACCAACAGGTCTTATCAGGTATTTTCTAAAAACAACACCTCCGAGATTTTAACTTCCCCTCATGGAGTTCCTCAAGGGTCAATTTTGAGTCCCCTGTTATTTAATTTTTATATTGCCCCTCTTGCGTGCATTGCAGACAGATTCGGTCTGACATTATTCTCGTACGCAGATGATACCCAACTGGTATTCTCTTTGTCATCAACTGAGGAAAAGAATCCCTCCTTCCTTCATTCCGGATTACAGAGCATGGCGCAATGGATGCACTCCAAGAAATTAAAACGAAATGGAGACAAAACTGAACTACTCCTATTCGGGAACCAGAAAGATCTGTGGGGCTCAGCGCATTGGCCGTCGGAAATGGGGCCACTCCCGAGAGCCGTAGCGTCAGCTCGTAATCTAGGAGTAATAATAGATGACAATTTGACAATGCGTACTCAGGTCACGAAAACAGCATCTGTCTGCTTTGCCATTCTCAAGTGGTTGAGGAAAATTTTGTGGCAGCTCCCGGAAGGGGCACAGAGAACTGTTGTGCAAGCACTAATTGGGTCTAGGCTGGACTACGGGAACATTTTGTTCCTAGGGGCCAGCAAAGAAATTACTCGTCGACTTCAGGTCGTACAAAATGCGGCAGTAAGGATACTTCTCCATCTACCTAGGCGAGCACATGTATCAGAACATCTACAAAAACTACACTGGCTCAAGATAGGCAACAGAGTATAATTTAAGCATTATGCTTTATGCACAAAATAAAAACAGGAGATGCACCAACTTATCTGTGTAAACTGGTGCATAAATACACCCTGATCCGAAACCTCCGGTCTATCCACCAGGAGAGATTTGATGTCCCTAGATTCAGACGAGCAAGACAAGGAGGACCTTCCTTCGGATATATGGCACCAGTACTATGGAATGCAATCCCGCTTACTCTTCGCCTGGAAACTAATTACATGAAATTCAGGAAAGGAGCTAAAGCATGGCTTTTTAACCAAGAATGACACCTGAACATATGACCCTACGGAACAGTTTGATCCAA
The DNA here is from genome assembly GCF_964263255.1 of Lissotriton vulgaris. Lineage (NCBI taxonomy): Eukaryota > Metazoa > Chordata > Amphibia > Caudata > Salamandridae > Lissotriton > Lissotriton vulgaris. The sequence continues at coordinate 93,638,121 of NC_141694.1, forward strand.
GGCGCCGGGAAACCCTCAGGGTAGCTGTTGCGCCATACAAATGGAATAAATAAATAAATAAATGTAGCGCTATATGATCTTTGTGGTTGCTTAAAATCACTTGGAGGTGAAATGAAGTCCAATCTGTGCATAAACAGTACTCTCAGAAGTGTTAAGATGCACCTGTTTGTTACGGTCCTTGATGAAGGGTACATTCCTTTGTTGGTGCCTTCTAACTTGTTATCTAGTGACTAATATAAACCCATGAACAGCACTACCTCATCAACTAGTTAAGGGTTCCTCTCCCCACCGCATCCTGCTTTTTAGGTCTCGGTTGGAGAGCAGCAGCGTGCATGCACTGCTCTCGGCATTCGAGAGCTTTTTGGAATCAATACCGATTACGAAGCTCTCAGAGGCAGAGTTGAAGCCCCGCCCATCTTTTTAATTGGCTAGCGTCAGCTTCCATGCAAAACGCTGGCTTTTGATTGTAAAGGAGGCTTCTTAGTACCTCCTTGTTGCCGCCTTGTCTCCTTCTGGCCACGCCCAACGGGATTTGATCTTTTACAGGCGGCGTGACACTCTCCCTTTCATTACTCCCTATGCACTTTTTTCTTTGTTCTTTGCATTCGACTTCGGCAAAGTCAGCTGCGTGTTTACTGTCGCATCGCGCTTTCACTTAAGGTGAAAGCGCGATGCGAAAATAAACACGCGGCTGCCTTTGCGGTACCACGCTTGTTCTGTCAGACATGAACTTTACTATCCGGGCAATCTGATGCCATGGACTGGCTCTTGTTTTAGTGGTGCCGCCTTGTCTCCTTCTGGCCACGCCCAACGGGATTTGATCTTTTACAGGCGGCGTGACACTCTCCCTTTCATTACTCCCTATGCACTTTTTTCTTTGTTCATTGCATTCGACTTCGGCAAAGTCAGCTGCGTGTTTACTGTCGCATCGCGCTTTCACTTAAGGTGAAAGCGCGATGTGAAAATAAACACGCGGCTGCCTTTGCGGTACCACGCTTGTTCTGTCAGACATGAACTTTACTATCCGGGCAATCTGATGCCATGGACTGGGTCTTGTTTTAGTGGTGCACCATAGTAAATAGAAGTCTCTTAGCAGGTCTAGATGTGAAGTGACCTTGAAGGCGACGTCTTAGATTTGTCGCGATAAATAGCATTTTTGGCTTAGTCTGTGAGGGAGGTGGCGATGAATGCAAGAGCCAGCATGCTCTGACAGCCCATCGCCCTTTTGTGTGCGCGCAGGGGGAGGAGAGCCGTTCACAAAGCCCAGATTAATCAATGATGGCTTATTGTCCCCGGCACGCGCTTCCTTTTCGTGGCAGGTGCAAAGCTCCAAGGAGCAAGGCTGACAGCTGAGGAAAATTGGGCCTTATCTTTTATTTACTCGGGACAGGCACACCACAAAGACAGAAATGGTACCTGGTCTAAGAAGGCTGCAGGCAGAGAGACCCCTTAAGGGGATAAATCATCATTGCGGACGAGAAATAAAAACGCAATATTAGACTTGTGCTTCCCCAAACCTTCTTCATCCCAGCGAAGCAGAATGAGTCGATGTTACAAAGTTAAATGTACATTGTAAAATAAGTAGATCCAATAAACGTAGGTATACTTAAGTTGGTTTATTAGTCATAGTTGGTAGAAAGGAAGACCCCACCGGGAGCAGCATCCAGCTGCTCAGCCCCACTCACTCAAACTTGACTCTGCAGCCCCATATAATTTAACCTGGAACAGATGGAGCACCTCAATCAATGAGCACCTATGTGGCTCCGCAAAAGATACACACTAAAAATCCAAACTGGAAAAACCAATCTTCAGAAAATTCACAGTAGAATTGAACACCTCAAAACATTTTGAGCACTAAAAGTGGTTCAATGCAATAGAAGAAAAATGTAGCCCCTGCACAACTCCTCACAGTAAAAATGTGAACTCCTCTATTAGAATATAGCACTAAGAAAAGTGGTTCATCAAAAACATACAGCAAAATAAATCTCAACACCTACCAACAGTAGTTCCAAAACATATAGTAGAATCACACGCTCCTACTAAGAAATAAATTAAACTGAGCATCCCAACTCAAATAGCGCACTTATTTGGCTCAACCAAATAAAGCAAATACTACAAAGAATGAACTCCTCAAATAAATTGAGCACATACGTGGTTCATTACCATAAAAGAAAAAAAAATCTAGCACGTCCACGACTTTGCATAGTAAATCATCACTTAAAGAAATCAAATGAGCACCTGAACCAAAAGTTTCAGTACATAAGTACCTAATCTCCTCCAGTTCAGGAAATCACTAAAGACCCTCCTCTTTCCTCACCCATAATTCCCTTCATGGCTTAACCCCCCCTCGAGATTCAGGTCTAGCGCTGGGATGCTTTAGGGTTACTACGCGCTCTATAAAACTTTAAAATAAATAAATAAGTAGCTCAATTCAGTAAACGTAAATTAACCCATTAAAATGACAGTAAAGGAGCACATGAACAAAGATCTCAGCACATAAACAGTTCCATGCAGTAAAAGTAAACTAAATCAGTCTCTCTGAACACAACATGTAAACTACCGTAAACATATCATCACAAATACACATGTGATTAGCAGATAATTCAAAATAAGAAACAAAAACAATAAAAGTAGCTCCACTTCTTCAGCAAGGCAGGTAAATGACATTCAAAGAATTGCATCCACAGTGTCTAAATCGCATGGATAATACATTTCGTGTAGTAGTGCCATAATGAAAAATAGACACTAGATGGCGCAGATGGAACAGAATTAATGTATGCAGTACGTTATGTTGGAAGTTTCCGAAGAAAACAGCTCTGGTGAGCGATCTGTGGCAGTTTCAAAATCCATCTCGGTCAAAATGTCTATTAAAACAGTACCTTTCTCATGAAGAACACTCTGAAAATCCACTCAATGTAATTAAAGAGACAAGAGCACAATGAAAGAAGGACTTAGGCAGTCAGTAATGCGTAATCTCGACGCTCTTTGACCCTGCCATGACAGTTGTTGCCAATGATGCACGTACGTGCGCATAAACACTGCGTGAACTTGACCCTTCATGACGCTGACGCGTGTCCATAGATGACGGCGCGTTCTACAGAATCACCAATACTGTGGCACTATTCTATTACTTCATCATTCAGCATTCAGCCGGCCAAGAAACAGATCTTCAGCTGAAGAAAACGACCGTTGGAAACGGTAGGCAAAGCACAGTGCGTTACATATGGCAATGTATTTCGAGGCATACCAGCCACACAATATCAAATACACCTTCACGTTGAAACTCCTCCTTTTTTATGTCAAAGTCCGACGGTCCAGATAATTAAATCTGCTATTTTAAAACACAACAAGCCACACAAAGTCCAACGCTTGAAACATACCTTTATGGATGTCTTCAGTAGGCTGTCAGATGTAATCTGACACCGGTGGGGCATCAAAAGTGTTGCTTTTCTTCTTTAAGCTTTTTACACAGTTAATTTGCAATCATCTTTGTAGTTCCATGTTTCAAGTTTCAAATGTAGTTCCTGCAAGCGTAGTTCTTTCTCCCTTGTCGCCATTGTTACAAAGTTAAATGTACATTGTAAAATAAGTAGATCCAATAAACGTAGGTATACTTAAGTTGGTTTATTAGTCATAGTTGGTAGAAAGGAAGGCCCCACCGGGAGCAGCATCCAGCTGCTCAGCCCCACTCACTCAAACTGACCACGCATTCAAACCATGCATACACGAACATTCTAATGACATCACACACACAGGCTGAGCAGCAGAGAAGGAGAAGACAAGAATATAACAGTCGACGTAACACTACACTGTATAATGTTGTTCTCATGGTGTTTGTTCTGTAGGTGCGTGTGTTGCTTGCATGGGGTTGTTTTAAATTGGCACTTTTACTTTTCATATAGATGTTTTTTTGCCTTGGTCTGCATCCATTGGCAACAAAACAAGAGTGCTTCTTGACAGAGAATCCTAAAACGCAGCTCCTTTAATCGTCGTGAACCTGCCCCCTCTTAGGATGTCCTTTGAGGAGATAGAGTTTATGACGATTTGCCTGGCATGCCTCCTCACACTTTGAGTGCTGGTGCACCCATGCTGTCTGCAGCACGTGATTGCAGAGATGGCCATCAGTCCTGGACTACCTTTCCCAGCCTCCTCTCGTCAGGAACCATGCTTGAATGGGCGCGCAGTGCAGAGTAGGATTCTCCCTGTAAGCTGACTTCTTTCTAGGCTGCTATTTCCCTGAAACGTCTTAGATGATGACGTTTCTGTATTGAGCTTCCTACATAAAATATCTCTAGCATTGGGAACCTTTTAACAAGCTCACAGTGATACAACAACACAAACTTAATTACACACACTTCTTTTTGAGGGTGTCCTTGCATTTCAAAAGGATTGATTCGTTCTGCACGGCTCTTAAGTTTTCCTGGTTCATGTGTTCATAGCTCATCCAGGATAGGTTTTTGGTGTGCATTCTAGGACTTGTAGTCCTATTTTTATGGTAGGACAACACATCCCAGAATGCAAAGCAAAAACAAACTGGACTGGATACTCTACATAAACATGGAAACCTGAGAGCTCTGATGCTGCAGGCTTTTGGGTAAAGTGCTCCACAGGCTGATTCAAAATTTGCAAACATTCGTGACAAGAATTTTCAATTCTATTAAGGACTAGGAGGCGAGGATTATGCTTTCTCATTTCTTTAATGAAATGCTCAGCAGCCAATAAAAACAACCAAAAAACTACATTTCCCATGAACACCAGGGAATAACCATAGAGAGTAGTGTATAAAAGGTCCCAACATTAGTCTGTCTTCCTCTTTCTTTGTGGAAACACGTCCAAGTTAAAGTAAAATCCCAAGTACAGTAAGAACAATAATTCCAAACAAGCCGCAGTCATCCAGAGAATCCTGAAGTAGGCAGCAGAAGAACCTTGGGTCCAGAAGCCAGGAGGAGAACGATATTCCGGAGTGGAACAAATGACATCACTTCTGGTCTGAACCTGGAAAAGATACGGAGCCGTAATATCCAAAGGTAACAAGAAAGTCAAGAGCAATCCAGGGAGGGAAGAACAAGGAGTGAAATATTTGTAATTGCATGTATACAGTCACAATACATTAGCATGCAAATATGAACCACGGGTGGGATAATCCTCGCCTCCTAGTCCTTAATAGAATTGAAAATTCTTGTCACAAATGTTTGCAAATTTTGAATTCTATGTCAGGACAGGAGGCTCCGATTATGCTTTTTTAAAGCTGATCCACCACCGCAGAAGCAACACAATCAATAGGTTTGTAATAAAACGTTTTGAACACAGAGTCAGATGACCAATCTGCAGCCTTCATAATATCAAACAAAGTAACGCCCATGGAATAGGCTTTAGAGGCCATCGCCCCTCGTGCAGAATGCGCGCCAAACACAGAAACATCAATACCCGCCTCAGACATAAGCCACCGCACCCAGCGCGCCAAAGTAGCTGGAGTGACGGGGCGAAAAGGCTTTTGTAAGGCAATCAGCAGTTGACCCTGCATGTCTGAACGGAAAGAAGCAGTACTCACCTCGTAATCCTTAAGGCACTGCACAACACAAAGGTTGGGACGAGAAGGAAAAGAAGGATAAGTAATAGAAGGCGTATTAGATTTCGTACGTCTGGAAAGACGAAAAGTAACCCCTTCAGGAGTAAAACTGCGACCCGCAAGATCTAAAGCGTGGACATCCGACACACGCTTACAGGAAACCAGACACAGTAACATCGTCAACTTCGCAGATAACTGCTTGCGAGATAACAAAGAGTTCGAAGGCCAGGCTTCTAAGAATCGGAGAACAACAGAAACATCCCATAAAGTAACATATTTAGGCGCGGGAGGTTTCGCAAAACGAATTCCCTTAAGTAATCTGGAAACAAAGGGATGTTCACCCGCAGGTTTCCCATCGATGTGGGCATGACCCGCTGAAATAGCAGAGCGGAAACCATTGACAGTCGAGTAAGCCAGACCAGAGGTGGCCAAAGAGGCCAAAAAATTAACAATCATACTGATATCTGCTGAAACGGGATCAACTTGTCGTTGAGCACACCAATCGCACCATCGCTTCCAAGCCCCTTTATACCGTTTGTGAGTATTGGGAGCCCATGCCTCACTAAGGAATTTGGAAGCGTCGCTTGAAATGTCTGGGAGCGTCCAACGATCCCCGAGATCCTCCACGCTAGCAGCTGAAGGGAGCCGGAGAGGATCAGGGGATGCGGATCTCCGAGAGGATCCAACAAGAGATTCCACAACGGGGGAAGAAGAAACGGCGGAGCGCAGCACATTTCCAGAAGCACCGGAAACCATGCTTGAGCCCTCCAGAGAGGGGCAATCAGAATCAGATCCGCCCAAAACCGTTTGGTGTAAGCCAGCACCCTGGGAATCATCAGAAACGGTGGAAAAGCATAACAAAGGGTCGATGGCCACTGCTGGAGAAAAGCATCCGTGGCCAGAGCCTGAGGGTCCGGCCTCCAACTGTAAAAACGCGGGAGTTGTGCATTGAGGCGAGAGGCAAACAGATCCAACTGACATTGACCCCAACGCCGAAGGAGAGCACGGAAGACTCGAGGGTGAAGCCTCCAGTCGCTGTAATCCCGGAGATGTCTGGAGTGCCAATCCGCAATTTGATTGCGGCACCCCGGAAGATATTCCGCAATAAAAGTGATCTTCCTCTGCAGACAAAAATGCCAGAAATCCTTGGCGATCTCCGCCAACACTTTGGACCTGGTCCCGCCCAGTTTGTTCACATAGCGGACTGCGGACACGTTGTCCATCCGGAGAAGAACACAGCAGCTCGGTTGCAGGGGGGAGAAACACTTGATCGCAAATGAACCCACTAGGAGTTCCAGGCAGTTGATATGGAGAGCTAACTCCTGAGGGGACCAACGACCCCCTGTCGAGACAGATCCGCAGCGGGCTCCCCAACCCCACCGACTGGCATCGGATTCTATCACTACATCCGGGGACGCACCGAAGAGGGCTCGACCATTCCAGGCCTCCATGTGGTCCAACCACCACTGCATCTCCCAACGGACCTCCTCTGTAAGAGGAATCTGGTCGGAGTACCTGAGACCCTTCCGGAGATGCTGAATTTTCAGCCTTTGCATCGCCCTGTAATGCAGAGGACCTGGAAAGATCGCCTGAATGGACGATGCCAACAGACCCACTACACGTGCCAACGACCTCAACGTCACAGTCGGTCTGGAAATAACAGATGTCAACTCTCTCTTGATGTAACGCATCTTTTGATTGGGCAAGAGAAGTTGACAAGCCACAGAGTCGATCTGGAAACCCAGGAAGTCTATAGACTGGGCAGGGACCAAAACCGACTTCTGAACATTGATCAGAAAACCTAGAGACTGTAACAGATCGATGGACCATTCCAGATGTCGTAGAAGCTGCAGAGGACAATCCGCCATAAGGAGAATATCGTCCAGATAAATAATCAACCTGACACCCCGAGACCGTAGATGTTCCACAACTGGTCTCAACAGTTTCGTGAAGCACCACGGTGCCGACGAGAGACCGAACGGGAGAACTTGATACTCGTACCAAACTCCCTGCCAGAGAAACTGGAGAAAACGACGATGAGGCCTGTAGATTGGAATCGAGAGGTATGCATCTTTGAGATCCAGACGGACCATCCAGTCCCCCTCTCGTAGGAGATCCCTCAAGAGATGGATGCCCTCCATCTTGAAATGTTGATAGACCACCCCTCCGTTGAAGTCTTTCAGGTTGAGAACTAGGCGAGAGCCGCCCCCTTTCTTCTCGACCAGAAAGACTGAACTGGCAAACCCCATTGGATGACGGGTCGTGGGAACAATCGCCCCTTTCTTGAGGAGGGTGTCTATTTCCCCGGAGAGACAAACCTGATCCTTTAGAGAAAAATGTAAACAAGGGGGAGGACGGGTCTGATGCATCGGGTGATAAAACTCTATTCTGAACCCTTGAACAGTTTGCAGCACCCATGCATCGCTGGAGATCATGCGCCAATTTTGCAGGAAAAATTTAATGCGACCCCCCAACATTACATCGCATGCATGAATCAGGCTCACCTGCAGAGTGGGCATCCTGGTAGTGTCCCTGTTGACCACCTGACCGTCCTTTGCCGTACTGGCCCTTTCCTTTTCTTGAGGGGTAAAAGTTGGCTCGGGTGGAATAACCGGCGTCATAAGAACCTCTTTGCTGAGAGGAATTGCCTCTCTGGGACTGGTTCGCAGAGCCACGGCCGAACGAGCGTCCCCTACCTAATCCGGCCTTTGCAAAAACCGGGCGCATTGCCCGTCTTAAGGAGGCCTGCGCTTTGTCTATCCCACTGAAGGTGGAGACAAACCGTGTGAGTTCCTTAAGGAACGGCTGACCAAACAAACGTCCCTGCGCCTCAGGCCCAGACTCCGAGGTGGCCAACTCAGAGAGTTTCGGATCAAGTTTCAAAAGGATGGATCTGCGACGTTCCGCAGACATTGCGCAGTTGGCATTTCCTAAGTAACATATTGCCCGCTGGGCCCACTCGATCAATTCAGTCGGGTTTACCAGGGCAGAGGCCTCTTTCGCTTTGTAACCTAGATCCAATATCTTGGTGAGCGGACCAAGCAAGTCCAGTACCTTATCCTGACAGGAACGCCAAGATCTATCCAGGCCCTTCTTCGGGTCCTTAGCATATTTTTTCAGGTACGTGACCATCATGGGGTCAACCTCAGGAGTTTCGGCCAAATGGTCTGCCAGCTCAGGTCTCGGGCACTCCGAGCGCAACCGTGCCCGAACTGAGGCTTCAAAAGGCTGACGTATGTGAGTCTCAATATAGGTAGCCACTACAGGTGAAGGCATCCAGGTGGAAGAGTTCGGGTGAACGATATCCGCCGGTTCAAAATTGAGCACCGGAGGGCGCTCAGGGGCATCCACAAAATGTTCCTTACAGATCCGTTTCCTAGGAGGTGGTGTAGCATGGTCCGCAGAAGCGGAAGACTGGGCATTATCCGATTCGGTCTCATGCAGAGCAGAAGTAGCGGAAGGTGCAGCCGCCAAACTCTTAGCCAGGCGTTGAAAGTCTGTTTTATGAGGATTTACCGGAGACTTTGCCGATTTCTTGGAAGCAGGCAACCAACCCTGCTGTTGCGCATAAAGATTTAAATGACGCTTCAAGGGGTTAATAGCACGCACCAGTGCCTTGTTGACAGATTGTTGGACACCCCTATCCAACTGTTCGACCAAATTCTGTTCCAAGGAGCCTTCCTTCTCATCATCATAGTAATAGTCGTCATCAGCGTCGTAGTAATCAGCCATTCTACACAAGGGTAGACAGTTAATGCCCACAAGACGACTGTAATAATATGGAGTGTCAAAACACAAGTCAAGGGGGAGTGTTAAGACCCCAAAGCAGGCTTTGAACGAAGTAGGAATGAACCTGACTTCCAAAGATATTCAAGTGTGGAGGGAGCCAAAGCCTGCACAGCACCAAAACACTCTAGGCAGAGCCTATGCCACAAAGTTGCAACCAAAGCCCTCAGAAGACCTCAGTGTCTGACGGGGTTAAAGTCTGGAGACAGGCTGTGGGCAGGATGCCAAACGAACGTCGTCACTCAACCAGCTCTGAGGAGAAACCCCGAAACCGGAAATAGGACAGTGCGCATGCGCGACTGTCGCCTGTCACCAAACACCGTCTCAAGAGCGCTCGCGCTCCCCAACGAAACGGAAACCCCTGCTCCCGCTCCACCAAAAGCACGCGAGCGCTAGAAAGCACCCGGACCAACAAACGGAGGTGACCCACACGCTCCGAAACCAAAGCAAACCGCACACCGGCAGCGGAGAGAAAACACGCACGAAGTACGGAGACGGAGCCCCAAACGCGTGAACCACAATGCGCAAAAGCACAAAAGGTAAGATAAGCAACAATGTCAAAGCAAGTAACAATATGCTAGTAGAGAAAATAATGCACTTGACTGGCTGCGGAGCAGCAAAGAAAGAGGAAGACAGACTAATGTTGGGACCTTTTATACACTACTCTCTATGGTTATTCCCTGGTGTTCATGGGAAATGTAGTTTTTTGGTTGTTTTTATTGGCTGCTGAGCATTTCGTTAAAGAAATGAGAAAGCATAATCGGAGCCTCCTGTCCTGACATAGAATTACTATATAAATTATATACAGCCCCCTATGTCTGTTAGCCGGAGGCAAGTGGGCGTAAAAAGCCTGTTGTAGTAGATCTCATTGTTGTAGTGGTCAGTGAGCCTTAATTTATATGGAGGGACTTCAATTCACTCCGACCTTGAGCAGGTATTCCTCTGCTGGCATTAGAGAGACTGTCTCGCTTACTGATACCCTAGGTAGTACCAGTTATACCATTTTAAACACCTTAGAGATAGCTGACGATTCTTTTATAGTTAAGTACCATGTATGTATGTATTTTTTCTTATAAAGCGCATAAATCACCATTCAGTCTCATAGCGCTGACAGAAAGCAAAAAGAAAAACAGAACGAGTGGGAACCAGGTTCCTGATTAAAACAGCCATGTCTTGAGATTTTTACGGAATGTTGTATGGTTGGGGTTTGATCTTAGAGCCAGTGGTAGGTAATTCCATGTGACAGGGCCTATCTTAGAGAAACTTCTGTCCCCGTTTCTCACTGTCCGAACCTTAGGGATTTTTAGGAGGTGTTTGTTGGCTGAACGTAAGGTTCTATCTGGACAGTATCCATGCAATTTGTTCTTCAGGTATTTGGGCCCAAGTCCGTTGATTGACTTGTGCACTAAGCAGCATATCTTAAACTTAATGCGCTTCCTAATTGGGAGCCAATGTAGTTGTTTCAAACATGGAGCCGAGGGAGTACGCAGAGGAAGGTTCAAGGTCAATCTTGCAGCTGAATTCTGGAGCGTTTGCAACTTGGTCAATGCGTTTTCGTTTATGTCTGCAAATAATGCATTACCGTAATCCAAACGGCTTATGATAAGGCCTTGAATCAGAGGCTTCCGATATATCAAAGGTAGCCATTTAAAGATCTTTCTTAAGTTTCTCATAATGCCAATGCTAGTATGGACCACTTTATTTATATGAGGGGCCATGGTCAATTTGTGATCTAAGGTGACGCCAAGATTCCGGACCGTGGCTTTCGGGGTTGGGCATAGGCCCAATTCCTGTGACCACCATTCCTCCGACCAGATTTTATTGGCTGCACTGAAAAGCATTATTTCGGTTTTGCCTGCGTTCAACATTAGGTAGTTGTTGGTCATCCATTCCTTTATCGCAGACATGCATTTACCGAATCTCATTTTGGCATCTGAGGGGTTTGAACCCAGGGTAATCAAAATCTGGGTATCGTCGGCATAAGATATTGTATCAAAGCCGAAGTCCCTGATTATCCTAGCTAGAGGTGACAGATAAATATTAAATAAGGTAGGGCTCAAAATTGAGCCCTGGGGAACACCTTTATCGTTCCCGATCACCCCTGAAGAGAATGGTCCTGTTTTGACCCTGGAGCATCTCCCTGCTAAATAGCTCTGAATCCATCTGAGGGCATGACCTCCGACACCAATCCCAGCCAGTCGTTCTAACAGGACGCCATGGGATATGAATTTACCAGGACACCTACAATCAAAAATGTCAGGAGGGCCGTGATAAGCTGGTCCAGCTTTTCTCAGAAGTGAGTGGCTTTGAGGAGTATAGTAATCTGAGGGAAAGGTTTTCAGTTTTTTTTTATTTGTCCACGTTATCCTTTAGTTACAGTAGCTAAAGTTTGATCATGCCATGACTCAGTCACTTTTTTCAAAATTATCAGGTTGGCTATTGGTTAATTAGATTAACCTTGCACGCAGGGCCTATTTTCACATGCATACAGACCTATGTGCGCCGAGAATGTATCTCGGGACTCCTACTTTACCCCTACTGCTTCATGATCATCCAGACGCACTTTGGGTGGGATCATTTAGAATTTTATCCGAAAATGGTGACTTGGTCAAACCAAAGTGAACCCAGGACTGTGTTCTACAGACCTTACTGAAGTCACCTCTGCAGAGTTAGAATCCCTGGGGTACTGTAAAATATTGAGAATCTAATGGACCAGTGCATTTGCTTTAAAATGACCCTTTTTGTCTTGACAAAAGCATTAAAGCTGTTATTTTTCCTTATGTTCTATATTGATTGATTTGATGATCTCAAATAGTTATTGCAACCCACATAGAGTATTGTTTCCTGGGCCGGTACCTATTTTAGAACTTGCAGTCGATGAATTAACCAATCTGAATGCTCCAAGGGATGGCTCTAAGTGTTAAAAAAACAAGGTTTCCCCACACTAACTCTTGTGAAGTGACAACATTGCCCTAGTCAATCAGGAAGTGACCCTTCAGACTTGGTCTATGTTAGACCTGGCACCATTGGCGTGGGTCTCTCTTCCATTTTTGCTGTTGCCTGATGTATTTTTGCTGGTGTTAGATGCTTTGGGCACTGTGCCACTGCTGTCCAGTGCCACAGTGCGAGTGCTCCCTATGTAAATTGATGTATGGATTAGTGATTCCATGTTTGGCTATTTGCTTTACTTGTCAGACCCTAGTCTAGTGCACTGAGTGTGCCAGAGTGTGTAATCCAAATGCTGCTGGTGGGCCTGCAGCACTGGTTGTGCCACCCACAGAAGCAGCCTTGTCAAATGTGTCTGAGGCCTGCCATTGCGTCGCCTGCGTGCAGTCATGCTGACTGGGCAAGTGCACCCACTTCCCAGTCCCTAAACCTTCCCTTTTCTTCATATGTCACACCTATGGTAGGCCCAAGGGCAGGGTGTATTGTAAGTAAAAGGTAGGACAAGCCCTGGTGTGTGTGGCATGTCCTAATAGTGAATTACAGCCATTTTCATTTTTCACTATTGCAAGGCTACCTTTTCTCCATAGGCCAGAATGGGCTGTTAGAATTGTTACATTTTATAATCCTAACAGGCTCAGAGAACATGTTAGAAATTCGAGTTTAGTATGCCTGAACTCAGAATAATAAAATATATCTTTTAGTAAAGTTTATTTTAATATTCTGTGTTTGCAAATACCACTTTTAGAAAGTAGGTCTTTGCTTGTCTAACCATTCAAACCTGCCTCTGCTAGTTTGTGTATTCCTATGTCTGGTTTCTGTGAGTGACAGGGCTGGGGAATTGCAGGAGACAGGCTGAGTCACCCAGTGGTGAATAGAAAGATCTGCATCTTGATGGGAGGGAGGGGTACACCTGAACTCTGAATAGGGCTGTGCCTGCCTTCCACAATGCTGGCTCCACTCCCTGGGGAGCGCTGATGTCTCTGCCCTGCACACTAAAAAAAGTGAAGGAAGACCGTCAACAGAGTACTCCAGGACTGTACTTGCCTTCCACAATGCCTCCTGTCGGCGTCTGATGTTTCTGCCCTGCACTGTGAAAGGAGAGGAGAAGTCTGGTAAACAAAGTGCTCAGGAACTGGTTTGGACTAGGCACAGGCCCCTCTACCCTCAGAGAACAAAGGATTTTGGGATATAAATATTGGGACCCTGTTCCCAAGAAATTAGATCACTTTTGGACTACAAGAAGAAACCTTTACTAAGGAGAGGAACCTGAAGAAACTGGGGAGAGACTATTCCCAAGCTGAAGTGCTGCTTGGGAGATTGGCCTACAATGGTTGCCTTACTGGAAGAAAGGAACTTTGTGTACTTTGCTTTCAACTTGTGAAGGATCTTCAAGGGCTTGGAAAAGAGCTTGCCTCCTGCTGAAGTCTCAGGGACAACAGACTTCACCCCCCAGCGCCCCAGAGTTCTTGTGGAAGTGCCTGCTGCTGTTTTGGGGCCTTCTGAGGAACTGCGTGTCGCAAGGAGCTGGAAATGCGACTCAACGAGAAGAAGCGTGTAGCCGTCGCTGTGCCTGCCGTCACAACTCCAGAGAAAGGAGGGTGTCACCGCTGGAACTGTCGCACTGCACAGCATCGGAGAGAAGCGTGCCACAATGAAGAGGAAGCGTGTCGCCGTCGCTGCTGCTGCTGCCGTCGCAACTCCGAAGAAGGAGGGTGTCGCCTCTGGAACTGTCACATTGCACCGCAACGACCGAGAGCACCTCGCATCCCCGAGAAGCGCGCCGCCGTCGGAGCTGCTGCCGTCGCATCTTGGATGTCGCTGCTGTAGTTGTCGCATCGAGCGGAAGCTTCACGCATCGTGGGAGAAGAGCGTCGCCGCTGGAGTTGTTGCCGTCGCATCGTAAGGGTGTCGCCGCTGCAGTCCACGCATCCAATCGAGAGTTTCTCGCATCCCCGAGAAGCGCGCCGCATCTGGAAGATCTTCACGTCTTTATTTCTTTGTATCTGAACGTTGCAGCATTTCCCATCGCTGCGACATTGCTTGTCGTGGAAGCGCAATGCAACCTAAGGTACATTGACGCAGAGTGTTGCATCTAAGAACTGAACTGAACTAAGCTTAAATCTACCATCTTAAAGTAATCATAGTGTGTATTGTTGTCGTTTATGGTCTTGTGGTAACTCTATATAAAGTCTACTTATTTTTTATATAAAACCTGTGTGGTGTCCATTTGTAGTGTTGTCACTGGGTTACTGTATGCGGTCACAACTGCTTAACTTACAACGCCTCTGAAATAAAGCCTTGGCTTTTCTCAGCACGCTACCTTGAGGGTGAGCAGGGGTTATTTTAGGAGTGTAATCCCCCTTTTCCTGACTAGAGGAGAGGGTCCCTATTTGTTACAAGTACCTACCTGTGCCAACTAGAGACCCCAAAATCCAACATTCTACTATTGCATTGTTAAGTGACTCACTATGATATACATTAATGTAAATGTAAACGTATTTGTAAAGCGCTCTATTACCCCGGAAACCAGTGTATCCTGGCGCTGTACTAATACCGCTAGGGAAACCATCCTGGCTTTTCCCCGTGAAATGTCCACTCCTGGGCATCCCCAGGGTGCAACCGGGCATCCCCAGCGCTGTTGGGGGCCGTTGTGGAGACTAAGCAAGCTATTGCCCAGAGTTGCAGCGTGGGACTCATGTTCAGAGTAGGCACCGAGGCGAGAAATCAGGTCAGAGGAATTATGAGCCCAAGAGCCACCGAGATCAGCCGAGGCGTGAATTGAACCCTGGTCCCGGGCCAGACCTCTGCACCAGGGACTGCCGCTCTAACCAGTGAGCCACACTTCTCCAGGAAAATTAACATCATTCATGTGCACATTTTTAAAGTACCCGTCATAAAGTATACCAAACTGCTGCTTTCAACGAGATATTCCAATAATTGATAAAAGTACTAGAGGGCATTATCTTTGAGAAAATGGCGCTCTACACTCGTTATGTGCACCTTCCTTAGCGTCATGTGCAGGTATTTATCTCACGGCAAGGCCTGCTACAGTGATCATTGACGATACATTGGAGATGTGGTGACAATTTAGGGCACTTTGGTCTCCTACAGCAAGGGCACATAATGCCTTTCAATGTTTCCTTTCAGCGAAGCCACCTCTGACATGACCAAAAAGCAATGAGAAGGCTGTTGTTCAGGGTTGGACTGGCCCTAGCGGGCACTGGGCGTTTCACCGGTGGGCCGCTAGGGTGGGGGCCGATTTTGACCCCTGGGGCCGTTTTTGTTGCAGGGCCGTTTTTGCAGCAAAGCTGCAAAAACGGCCCTTGTAACATAATCGGCTGAAACAGGCTCTGGCAAACAGCTCGACTGCTCCCAGGGGGGCCGCCCAAGCAGTTTGCCAGGGCCAGTTTTGGTTCCCAGTCCGGCCCTGCTGTTGTTCCCACGATGTTTTATCTAACTGAAGAAACCACAGCCCGGAGCTGGGACCGAAATTAAAAGGCTGATGCTTTTTGTCACAATACTGACAAAATGTGCAGAAAAATATTATGTCCTGATCAGCTAATATTCGAAACAATAGCTCTTGGTGCCCTCTTTCTCTTCCGGATGCATAATATCAGTTTATTTTGTTACATCCTGCTGCCTGGAAAGCACAGAAAGTGAATTCCACTTTGGCCTTGGCTACTGTTCGTGGGCTCGAAGTACTTGTGGTTGGCTTGACCGAGGAGAATTAAGCAATGTCTACAGACCTGCATTGTGAGCTGCACCATTTGCCATAGGAGCACTGAAGGGCTCAGTTTCTGCTCTGACTTAAACGTATTTTTTCTTTTTAATTATAACCTAACCTCATAAATAGAAGTCTTTCAGTGAGCAGTAGTCACTGATTGGCCTGTTCAACTGCCATTGAGATTCAGTTTCCCCTTACCATCGATATAGCATGGTTAATGTGCCAGCAGTCTTCAGCCACACACTTTAGTTTCAGGACTTGTGTATCTGGGCCACTTCTTTTTATTTTTATAGCTTTGTTATTGCATAGTGGATACATTTTAGTAAAAAGATACGGCATTGTACGGTGGTTGGGGGCTAGACCTTTTGATTTGCCATTTTTTTTGTTTTACAATGAAAAGGTATAGCCTATTGTGCCTCACCTTGTAGCTATTTGAAATTCCGAATGTGAACCTGTGAAATGCTTTCCTACACGCATGGGTCGAGGTACATAGGATAGTATTGACTATGTTGTTGAAAGTAGAAACTGGTTTCCTGATCGAGTTCTTGTCCCAGCTTCTCCATTTCGCCAATGTGCATGATCTCGTGCAAATCCCCTTGGGCCCATTCACAACGTTTTTTGTGTACGTAAGTGATGGGAGTAAAAATGTTTTTGAGTGCTCAAATGACAGATCCTTATGCAGTAAGTCAAGACCTGCAGATATTTTCAAGCACGGACTAATTTTATTTAATTGACATTTTATTAAGTGCTTAGGATATTTCATAGCGCTAGATGTAAGAAAACAACAGAAACAGGAGGAATGCTAGAATTTGTGCCCAAGAGTGTTAGTGTTCAGAGGATGCTTAGACAGAGCTTTTTCATCACTTTCCAGTTGTTCACTTGTTGGGTTTAGGGATTTAATTCTAGGCCATTTTATGACATTGCAGAATTAGATAAACTAGAGTGGACCATAGGTTCCTTGGCGGCACCTGATGGTGAGCACATTTCTGGCGGTTACTATATAGGCCGTTTTTCCTTATTATGCTTCATGCTTCGTTCACAGCATTTTGAAATTGTTGTGGGTTTCCAAGGGGGGCCAGTAGAAGGCTTTCGTGTCTGGCCCTACATGGTCTTGTAAAAGGACTTACATTTGTAAAATATCAACCAGATGGTGTGCTTTTTCTGCAGTTGCCATTGTTATTGGGGAGTGTTGGCATGAACTTGTGTTTCTGGTTATGAGACATGCACGTGATTATTTTACATGTTGTGGGCACACGCAAAGCTGCAGCATTTTGGGTAGTCTTAGAGTTTTTGCAAAGACATCACTCAACGCACGTCTAAACATATACCGAAAAAGGCAGGGATAAGTGTTGGGAAAGGACATGGAATACCCTCATGTTTTGTGGGGGTTTAATGTTCGTGATTTGTCCCACTGGAAATACTTTTCCCCTGGGAAAAAAAACAAGCCTTGAAAATGCAATCGGTCTCGCCTTTGATTAAGTTAAAGCCATTTGCTTTGCTAATGGTATTGTATAGCAAAGCAAATGGCTTTAACTTAATCAAAGGCGAGACCGATTGCAATTTCAATGCTCGTTAACTCTGTTGTCTCTCTCCTGCCTTCCTAGGTAAGATCAAGTTCTCTCCAGTGGCCACTGCCAGTTACCGTCTTCAACCTGAAATCACACTGTTGGCGCCAGTGGAAGATGAGCTGGCAGAGAAGCTCAAACGCAGTTTCTCTCCTAGGGTCATCGAGATTCATATGGTCAATGGTATGCAGTTCGTGTTTGCGTTACAATGATCTGAAAGAAACCGGTTTGTGTTGGATTCCTTACCTTAGAATATCCCCAGGCGTCAGGCTGGATCCGGAAAGTTTTTATCAGCAGTACCCCTTCGCGTCGCTAGGCATCGTCTGCGGCTCCGCGTCCGTCGTCAGGAGGACGTCGTCATAGTACTTAGACGCCGCTCTCGTGCGCTGACGTCAGTTCTTCTTTTTCCGCGCGAGCAAGCGAAGATCCGGGAAGAGCAGTACTCTAGTCACTTTTTGACTAAGTTTTTTGATCTTTTTTGATCACTTTTTCAAGTCGACTTCGACTCGCGGTGCCTGGTTTTAAACCTTGCGAGGCCTTTCACCGCCTAATGTCGGTAACCGACCCCCACCGTCGGTGACTTTATTGCCTCGGGCCGTGCCCGACTGCCGGGCCTTGACGTCGAAGGCTAGATGGGAGCGGTCCCATAAGCTACTCGAGATCCGGCAGTCAGCTCGAGGTCCTGGTCGAGGAGGAAGTCGAGGGACCGGTCGCGGAGCCGCAGTCATCATTGCTCGTCGAGCCACCACCACTCGTCGGGCTCCAAGTCCCCCGATAAGTCGAGGCACTCTAAAAAGAAGTCGAAGAGACGTCATTGCTCTTCCAACTGCCCCCGACGCTCGCGCAACGCGGCCGGGTGTTCGGGCGACACCGCCCGCACGGCTCGGCCGGAGCCGCAGGCGTCGCGTCCCGCTCCACACCCGCCGGTCCCTGGGCTGCACGTGACACCGGAGGAGATACGTGATTTCCTTGTGGCCATGAGGACTCACTAGCCCTGTTGAGGCGCCTTCGGGCCCCGCAGGTCCGACTGGGAGCCCTTGCGGGCCGGCGTCTCTGCCCTGCCGCGGCCGGGTGCTATAGCCCCGGCGCCGTTGACGACTCCGGTCGCGATGCCGCAGGGCCCCGCAGGATCCAGGCCTGGATCCGGGTCGTCGCCAGTCGACCTCACGACTCCTCCGCTGGCGCCAACTCCGATGGTGTCGCTCCTGGCGCTGTCTTCGGACGACGCCGTACCCAGTTTCAGCCCCGGTCCCGGTCCGGTGTCGGATCGGCGCCGCTTGGTGCAGTCGATGGGTGAGGCCGTTACCTACGAACCGGCTCCATCATTTTTACCTGGTTTCCAGGAGATGGATGACGAGGAGGACTGGGAGGGGTCTGAGGACCCTCTGGCACAGCAGTGCCAGTTGAGCCAGGACTGGGCAGATGAGCTGGGGGAGGCCAGTGGTTTGGACACTTCGCCCGACACTGGATTTCTCTCCTCCTTCCGTGGCTATGGAGGACGGAGCTACTTATAGCGTGGTGTTGAACAGGGCAGCCTTGGCTCTTGAGCTCCCTGTCGCGGCCGTGAGGACTAACCTCCTCACCGAGGTGCTCAAACCGCAGGCAAGCTCCTCGGAGCCTCTGCTGCTGTTTAGCGAAGCCCTCAACGACGTTCTGATGGGCA
Organism: Lissotriton vulgaris; assembly: GCF_964263255.1. Taxonomy (NCBI): domain Eukaryota; kingdom Metazoa; phylum Chordata; class Amphibia; order Caudata; family Salamandridae; genus Lissotriton; species Lissotriton vulgaris. The sequence goes on from NC_141694.1 coordinate 93,657,374, forward strand.
CCTGGTCCAAACCCTCTACAGGGCCCGACGCCACTGCCCGGCTCCGGGCGACCCCAGCTTCCTGTCCGTTCACCTCACCCCGAGAGCTTGGTAATCCAAGCCTCTACTTCCCAGTCCGCATTCCCGACAGCTCCCCCAGATCGGGAATCCAAAAGGTATGATCAGTTTGGGAAGAAACTGTTCTCCTCTCTGAGTTTGGGGCTGCGGTCTGTCACCACCGCCTGCCTTTTGGGCCATTACAGCCACTCTCTGTGGGATATGGTTGCGGAGGTGCTGCCACAGTGTCCACTGGAGTAGGGGCGATATGCAGCACGCTACTCAATTAGATGTGGACTTGACACCACAAATTTGCTGGGCAGGGCGATTTCAACGATGGTGGCAATTCGTCGCCACGCCTGGCTAAGATCTGCCAACTTTTCTGGGGATGTCCAGGCCATGCTCATGGACATGCCCTTTGATGGCCGTCGCCTTTTTGGAGACAAAGCGGATAGTGCGCTAGAGCGTTTTAAGGACTCCAGGGCTACGGCCAAGTCCTTGGGCCTCGGCTAGCGCCAGCAAACTTCCACTTTTCGCCCCTTTTGTGGCCAAGGAAGGGGCGCCCCCACACGTCCAGCCAGCCACAGGCCTCAGAACCAACAACAGCGCGGTCGCGGTAACCACTGTGGCGGTGCCGGGGGACAATGGCAGGGTCAGTCCACATCGGCGCCCGCAGAATCTGCCTCAAGCCTTCCAAATCCGGCATTTCAGGCCCATTCAACGCCAGTGGGGGGCAGGGTTCGACATCACCTCCTTCACTGGTGTACCATCACGTCGGACAGGTGGGTGCTGCGAATCGTCAGAAGCGGCTACTCCCTCCCCTTCGAGGCGACCCCTCCAGCCATGCAACCGCAGTACCACCGCATGTCTGGGGATCACTTGCAACTTCTGCAAGAGGAGGTTACGGCCCTCTTGGCCAAGGGGGACAACGAGCGCGTTGCTGGGCCTGAAGTAGGGTGTGATTTCTATTCCCACTACTTTCTGGTTCCCAAGAAGGGCAAAGGGGGCCTACGCCCTATCTTGGACCTCCGGAACGTCAACGGCTTCCTCCGGAAGAAGTTCAAGATGCTGACACCTGCTCAGGTCTTAGCTGCCCTAGATCCTGGAGACTGGATGGTGGCGTTGGACTTGCAGGATGTTTATTTCCACATCCCCGTCCTGCCGGCCCACCGGCGCTACCTGCAGTTCACGGTAGGCCACAAGCATTTTCAATTTACCATGCTCCCCTTTGGCCTTACCAGCACCCCACGGGGTTCAAGAAAGTGATGGTGGTGGTCGCAGCTCATCTGCACAGATCAGGGGTTCCAGTTATCCCCTATCTCGATGACTGGTTGTTGAAGGCGGGCTCGCCACAGACAGTCATCTCCCACCTCCAGACTACAGCCGACCTCCTGCACCTCCTGGGATTTTCCATCAACATGCCGAAGTCACACCTGTGCACCTCTCAGAAGCTCCTCTTCATCGGAGCGGTTCTGGACTCTGCGCAGTTTCAGGTTTATCCCCCCGAACAGCGGGTTCGGGATATTCAGGTTCTGATTCCGATCTTTCAGCCTTTATCGCTGGTCTCGTCGGGTTGACACTGCGGCTCCTAGGGCTGATGGCCTCCTGCATCCTACTGGTGCATCACGTCAGGTGGCGGATGCGGGCTCTGCAGTGGGACCTGAAGTTTCAGTGGGCACAGCATCAGGGCAACCTGTCAGACCACGTCCGGATCTCGGAGGGCACTGCGAAACAGTTGCAGTGGTGGCTCACGGATGGCAATTGGGTCAGTGGCAGATCCCTCTCCCTACCCCAACAGGAGCTCGTAGTGGTGACAGATGCGTCCCTCCTGGGATGGGGGGGCTACATGGGAGAGGCGAAGATCAGAGGCCTCTGGTCTCTGGGGGAGTCCGGGCTCCATATCAACCTTCTGGAGCTGAGGGCGATCCGTCTTACACTGAAGGTATTCCTTCCCTCTGTCCGGAGAAGTGTAGTGCAGGATTTCACGGACAACACCACCGCCCTGTGGTACTGCAACAAACAGGGTGGGGTGGGGTCCTGGACCCTTTGTCAGGAGGCTCTGCGCCGCTGGACATGGATGGAACGCCAGGGCATCACCCTGGTGGTTCAAAACCTGGCAAGTTCCCTGAACGCCAAGGCGGACGAACTCAGCTGCCGGTGCATGATGGATCACGAGTGGCGTCTGAACTCGGACGTGGCACAAGATCTCTTTCAGCAATGGGGAGAGCCTTGGTTAGATCTATTCGCCACCGAAGAGAACGCGCAATGTCATCATTTTTTTGAGTTGGAATTTCCAAGGCAGCACTCGCTCGGAGACGCTTTTCGTCGCGAGTAGAGCTGCAGTCTGTTGTACGCCTTTCGGCCTATACCACTTCTGCCCAGAGACCGGGCCCAAGTCATCCTTGTAGATCCGGACTGGGCACAAAGGTACTGGTATCCAGAGCTACTCAGCATGTCAGTCGATCCCCCGATTAGTCTGCCTCTCCAGGAGGACTTTCTGTCGCAGCAGCAGAGGACGGTCCGCCACCCGAACCTGTCCAGTCTCCACCTACATGCGTGGAGATTGAGCGGCGACAGTTGAGGCCATTTGACTTGCCTCCTGAAGTCTGTGATGTGATTCTGGCAGCCAGGCGTCCCTCCACAAAATCGTTATACGCCTGCAGGTGGAACAAATTTGTGGCATGGTGCACAGAAAAGGCTGTGGATCCACTTTCAGCCCTCCTTTCAGAGGTTCTCCTCTTCCTTCTTCCTCTTGCCCAGCAGGGTTCTGCTCTGGGCACCATCAAAGGCTATCTCTCGGCCATTTCAGCCTTCTTGAGGCTTCCTGATCAGCCTTCTCTTTTCAAGTCCCCAGTTGTAATTAGATTCTTGAAAGGCATCGCACACATGTTCCCTCCTGTTCCTTTTGTGATGCCTTAGTGGGACTTGAACCTTGTTTTGACTTATTTGATGTCCACTCCTTTTGAGCCACTTCACAATTGCCCTCTTCGTCTTCTGACTCTTAAGACTGCATTCCTGGTTGCCATCACCTCTGCCAGGAGAGTGAGTGAGCTCCAGGCTCTATCTTCTAAGCCTCCTTTCCTCTCTGTCCATCCGGACAGTTGTCTTGAAAACTCGTCCTTCTTTCCTGCCCAAGGTGGTTACGGCCTTTCATATCGGGCAGTCCATCACTTTGCCCACCTTCTTTCTGCCTACCTTCTTTCTGCCTCCGCATCCCTCAAAAGAGGAAGAGAGGCTCCACTATCTGGACCCAAAACGTGCGCTCTCATTCTATTTAGACTGCACACGCCAGTTCTGGGTGGACGACCAGCTCTTTGTTGGTTACGTGGGCGCTAAGAAGGGACGGGCGTTGCACAAACGAACCATCTTGCGGTGGGTCGTGTTGTGCATCAAGGTCTGTTACTCTTTGGTGCAGAAGGAGCCTACTGTTGGGCTGAGGGCCATTCCACCCGGGCCATGGCGGCTACTACTGCCCTGGGTCGGGGAGTCCCCTTGCAGGAGATCTGTCATGGACAGCTACGAGGGCCTCGCTGCATACGTTTGCTAAGCATTACTGCCTGGACAGCCAAGTCCGGAGAGATGGCTTTTTCGGCCATTCCGTTCTCCAGGACTTTCTAGTGTGATCTTGGTTCGCAGACCCACCACCGGGGTTGGTATTGCTGGGGTATCCTTCTAAGGTAAGGAATCTAATACTAACCTATTTCTTTCAGATGCACAAGTTACTTACCTTCGGTAACAATATATCTGTAAGAAACAGTAGTTAGTATTAAATTCCTTACCGCCCCACCCATCCTCCCCGTTCTGCGAACCGATATCTAGGGTTAAGGTATCTCCCTATGAGGGCCCTAGTTTCATGGCACCAGTGTTGGTTTCTTGCATGGCTCTGCGTTCCTGTGAGGTGCCGGGTTTTTAGAGACCCGGTGGTGCCAGGGGATCACACCCTAAGACCTCTGAGTTCTCCCTGTTCTGGACTTACAGAAACACAGAGTCTTCTAGTTGAAGTCAGTGATCGAGTTTTCTTGGCTGCAACCAAGTAACATGCGTCCTAGAAGTACGACAACACGGGCCGTAAGTTCTCAGGAGACTGTTCGTTTTTACAGAACCAGCCCTCTCCTTATATACATAAATAATAGCTGTAGGCAAGAATTCTTGAGTTAATGATATGGCTATACAAATATTTCCACAATAATACAAAGAGCGAAGTCATGCTGGTCAGCACATATTTTAGATGTCCAGTTGGTGATGGATTACCCCGCCAGATCCAGAACTCCCATCAGATATCGATGAAACACCAATAAAGTCGTGCACCCTCCCATCATAAAACGGGTTGTAAACAAGAATCATGGACAGGTGTATGTGTATGGGAAACAGGGTCTGTATGTAGTGGATGGTTTATGACATGTTGTGCCTTGATGATATCTTGCTCGGCCACTGGGCGAGGAGCTGCCCAAACAGGCTTGGCTGGAGGCAGTGGAGGCAGCTTCGGCCAGGTCATGGGGAAGTCAGCTACAGAGGACGTGTCCTTTTAGATCAAGCTCGGCTTTAATCAATTGACTTATATGAGGGCAAGCCATAAGATGGATGCCGTTTACAAAATGGAGTCGGAGGGTTCGGGACGGAAACTACGATTTAAGGGTGTTAGCATCACTCAATCGTGACGCAAATACATAGGGATAATGTCCTGATCATTACCGGTTCGTAGATACCAAATTCGTCATGGTACGAGGATATTTTATGACACGAGTGTTGGACCTCGATATCTGTAAAACAGCGGGGTCCAGATTTGCAGTACCACAGCCCCTCCTTTTGCCCTCATATTAGGCAATAACTCACACTAATCTGAGTCCAAATCTGTATTGATGAATTCACGGAGATGCTGCTGTAGCATCATTCTGTTGCTCAATTCGTCCCTTGACACGGGCTTCCTTACACATGAAGTGGCAGAGGCCACATATTGCAGGAGCGCACTGCACAAACAGGCAGAACATAAACAGAACGGCTAAGATCATCCCAATGAAGATCAGAGTTTTCCACCCCCAGGCAGAGATCAGTTCCCAGAACCACCCTAGCAGAGACCAGTCTCCTTTCTCCATGTGAAGGGAGTCGGAGATTTTGTGTAATTTGGAGATGGCCTGGTATACCGTCGGAGCATTATCGGGGATGAAAATGCAGCAACTAGATTGGATCACTCTACATACACCACCACGGTCTGCAAGTATGACATCTAGGGCAACCCGGTTCTGAAGGGTCACAAGTCGATCCGACTGAAACTCAGCTGTTAAGTTGCTAAGGGCACCGGCCGTTTCAGTCACGGTGGATTCAACTATTCTTGTCAGTTGTCAAATGTTCCTGCTGTTCACCATGGGCCCCCAAAATGGCAGAAAACCCTTTGCGAAGTCTCCAAACTCCTGACCCGCGGTGTCGTCTTGATTAACGACACCCCTAACTATCCTTGTCCGATGGTAATCTGCCCCGGCCGTGTAGGTGGGTGGCAGCAGAAACGAGATGAAACATGTGCCCGAGAAGTCAGGGGGCAACCATGTGTAGGCTTTGTCATGGCAGACGAAATAGGTGCCTTTAGCCGCCAAGAATGGAGGGGAAGTTCGGGAGGCAAACACATATGTCTCCGTACATATGCTCTTCCCCAACTGCGCTTTGGGATCCCTGCCAATACCTTGCAGACATAAGTGACCTCAGTGGGGTACTATCCAGACTGGGGAGGATTTCTTTGATTTCTGGCTCTCACTTAAGGAAATCCCATACTTGGTGATGTTCCACCTGCTGTATGGGGTAAACTCATCTTTGGGAGTTGCTCTAACCGTGTCAATATCTCTACTCATATTTCGGATCCCTGCCACTAGTGCCTTATTGTTTGAGTTCTCCCCTCGAATGTAGGGTTCAAGGGAATACAGGAACATAGTCTGGAAAGCCCACAGGGAACCGAAATAACTGAATGGCAGGACAAAGTAAGGGATGCCCTTATCTGCAGTGTGTGGCATGAGTCCGCATATCCAACAGTTCGATGTGTTCATAATAGACTGGTGCTGGTGTAGGAGCTGGACAAAGGAGTTATTTGCGAATTCCAGTCTTCTGGCAGACTCGTGTTCAGGTAGAGGGTGAAAGGAGTGTGTGGGATCAGTGGGAGAAGGTGCGAGTTGTGTGTTGTGTATGAATGGAACTCGAAAAATGGAAAGAGCAAAGCCAGTCAAAAACATTATTATACTACACAACATTAAGATGCTTAACACTAGAGTTCGTCTTCTTGCCATTATAGTACATATTTTCTTTTCAAAGGTCATGTGTCTAGGAGGTCTCTCAACCCCTGGAAACTCCATCCTCTGGTTGCTGCCCGCGGTGGGAGGTTGCTTCTGCCAAGATGTGCGCTCTGTCCAGTACGGGGTGATTCCCTCAGACTGACCAGAACCGTTGACCTAGGCGTCTCCGGCTGCACTCCTCAGACTTCAACCACGGCCTTAGCAGCAGAACCGGATGGCGGTTCGAAAATCAAAAATGAGCTAGTTCCCTGGGCGAGAGAGCTGTGGAATCAAAAATAGTTCATGGGAAGAGGGGGGGAAATCGCACAAATTCGGTTAAGTCAGTTCCTCGGTTTTGGCCTCAGATTATATCGTTCCTTTCCAGGCACGGCGTGATCTTCAAACAATGTCTCAGGTTCTGTAGTGTCCAACTGCATCGACGGGGGCACAGATCCTTGCAAGATACAGTCACTCTCTTGGTCGGTACCAGTTCCTTTTAATCGTGCATCGCTGAAGGGGACAAAACGTGGTACAACCTCAGTCTCGGAGTCACCGACTCCTTGCTGGACCCATCGGTCGTATGGAAGGGGCAACGGGACCCTTTTGCAGTGGGCGCCGTGCACCCGATGTTTCTTTCCGTGGACACGTACTGCAGAGCGGGTAGACAGTAAAACCTGGAAAGGTCCGGTCCAGCGAGGCTCCTCGTTCTTGGTACGTCTGAAATTCCGAATCAGGATCCAGGAGCCGGGCTCGATGGCGTGGCCTGGATCTTCAGACGCCGGTGGAGAGGAGCTGTGGACCTGTTGATGTAAAGTATGCAGTTTAGTTGTCAATTCGTGCAAATAGTCAAACAGTACAGGGTACTCGATCTCATTGAGCTTTCTTGGCCTCGGTACTCCCCATATATTAGCTGGGCGCCCAAACACGATCTCGTGTGGGCTAAGTCCCAATCTAGAATGGACGATCATCCTGGTAGACAGGAGTGCTAAAGGCAGGGCATCTGGCCACTTGAGGCCTGTGCTGGCTTGGATCCTGGCCAGTTTCAATTTTAACGTGCCATTATAGCACTCTACTAATCCTGCCGATTGGGGATGATTTGCAGCATGGAACTTTTGGCGGATGCCTAGACACTCACACACTCTCTTCATGACTCGTCCCACAAATTCACTTCCGTTATCACTCCAGACAATCCTAGGCATCCCAAATTCCTTGACAAGGGCTTTGGCAGTTGACAATGCAGTGTTGTTCTTAAGGGGGTACGCTTCCACCCACCTGGAGAAGGCGCAAACGACAACAAGGACATATTTCAGGTTATTGCACCTCTCCATGTGAATGAAATCGAGTTGCAAGACCTCGAACGGGTATGTTGGAGGGGCGAAATGACCAGCTGGGGTTGGGGTTCCCCTACCGGGATTGTGTTTCAAACACACCATACAGTTTCTGACCAGATTCTCTGCACATTTTGGGATACCACTATTCTGCCATACTGGGGCCAACAGCTTACATATTCCTTTCACACTGATGTGTGCCATTCCATGGGCCATCGTTACCACTGCGAGTACATAGGCGTTAGGTAACAACCATCGCTGATGTTCTGACAGTTCGACCCAACAACCATTCGCGTCTAACCTACCCTTGCTTTCTCTCCATTCATTCACTTCTTTCTCGGTAGCATCAGCTTGTATAGACTTTACACTTTCAATGGTGTCTTCACACATACCCACATCAGGGGTCCATCTAGCAGGACCTACTACATACATCCGACTCATTGTGTTCCTTGCAGTCTCTTTCGCGACCTCATCGGCAAATGCATTCCCTCGACCAACATCATCTCGGATTTTCTTATGCGCGCCACATTTCACAATCGCAACCTGTAGGGGCAAGGTCAGTGACTCGAGAAGGTCGTGTACTAGCTGGCCGTGTTGAATCTTTGCACCATGCTGTGAGAAGTTGGCCCGATATGCAACGTTCGCTATTCTAGCGACCGCTATGTATCGTTCCAACGACCCTTATGGTGTTTGGTTGTAAGTCAACCTATAGACCAGCTATCCTAGTAGCGTGGATACGAGCAGTCTAAGGCTAAAGACTCGAGAGGGCGCGTTAAGCCAGCTGTTTACCACACATGTACCCCTTGAACACCCAGTGAAAGGACACCACACAAGTGTTATGAAAATAAACAGTATATTTATTAAGAATCACAACAGCCCTGTACTCTTTATGAGGACAGGGTACTAAGCACAAACCAAATCTCTTTAGCAAATACTTCGAGTGCACAATTAAAACAAGTGTCCGAGGACACGGAAAGATTAAGGTCTCGGGCGGACCCGATAAGGCAAGTCGGAAGCGAGGGACTCAGGACCCTAGAGTAAGGAGGCTATGCAGGCACCGAAATGCCGAGTTACCTAGCCACGATGGCTGCGGCTGCACAAGTCTTACAGGCGTCGGGGTCTTCGCTGACGAGCCAGGAGCCGGAAGAAAAGGAGTTGCTGGCCGGCGACCAGTGCTGAATAGTTCGTAGAGATCCAAGCCTGGATCGGAGATTGATGAAACCTGAAAGCAGAGGGGACCAAGTTCGTACTACTAGCCAGTAGTCAGAGGGTACCAGGAAGGCACCGGTTGGCCGTCACCTCGACCAGGTGAGTGGGCGACGCTAGGCTCTGCAGTCTCACGGATCAGGAGGCGTTGTCGGCGATCACGGTGGAGGTGCGAGCTGTCCCACGAAGGATGATGCTGTCGGCGTCGCTGGGCCCAGGATGGGGCAACAAGCCTTGGCAGATCTCAGGGCCACGTGGTGGGCCTAAGATGGCGTCTTGAGTGGACCAGGAGGGTCCGGGGTGCTTCTCGCAGAGATGGAAGCAAGGGCCAGTCTGGAGCAACCAGACCAGCAGTGATGATTCTCGGATGTCGTCACAGAAGGGCACAAGCCAGCGGCTAGTGACCAGACAACGTGCTGAGCAGCAAGCAGAAGGGCCCCACGCAGATCGTGGAGATGCTGGGAGACTGCACTTCGGTGCTGGAGCGGCTCAGGGTCGGGGCTTCTCGGACCCCAGAGCACTCACCAGAGAGTTACCTCGATGGTCGTGCTGGTTTTAAGAGCGTGCAGGTTCTGATGATGGCCGGTCCCTCGAGGTCTCGTCGCACCCACAGATCACAGCTGAGCTGATGACGTGGGTAGAGTTCAGAGGTGCCAGGGAAGCCGGTTCTCGTCGAGCTGGGCCGTCGGATTCCTTGAGGAAGGACTTACAGCAAACCGCAGAGTTCTTAGTTGGTGCCCGCTGATGCAGGGTGACTACTCCTTAGTCACAAGGGAGAAATCTTGAGAAGAGTCTTGAATGTCCTTTCGTAGAAAGTAGTTCTTGAATCAAAGATGATCTAATTTGGAAGGGTCCCCGCTCCGGTCTTTATTCTAAAGAAAGGGGTGGGTACATGACTAGGTCCTGCCCTAAGGGTGGGACCAGGAAGGGGGGTAGTTACACCCCTCTCCCCTGCCGGGCTTTCCCCAGGCCAGGGCTGTCGCCCCTGGAACTGGTTCTAACCGGCAGATGCGTAGTGAGCACCGGGGTGCCACTCCGCAGTCACCTTCTCGCCAAAGCCCTACCTACCCAGAATACACAAACCCTGTCTGGGACGGTGCGAACACCGCCCTCGACAGGAAACCCTTTGTCCAAGTGCTCCTCGCTGGAAGGACTCCCAGCAGCAGGAGGTCAGACTCGTGTCTGTGGTGGCAGCATCCATTTTGTGGAGCTGAGGCTTCAGTTAACTTTAACCGGGGTTCACAGTTACGTACATGTCGTGTCCCTCTAGAAGGGTGGGATGCTAACCTCATCGCCAGAATTGGTGAGAGGGCAGCACCCCGATTCGTATGACACCTTACTCGACATGCCTTGATAACGCGACACCGGAGTTACCGATATGGTACGCGTTATCATGGAACAGCTATTGGGTCTTGATTCCGCAAGCTGCAACCGGGCTCGGCTCGGGCCTGAACCTAGCTCACACGAGCCCACGCACTCTGCCTTCAGGATCGTTAAGGCCTGCCATAGGAGTGACTGATAGGAACTCGGGTGTCCATTGTATGGTTAGATATAGAGCTACTATACCTAAAGCGAAGGGTGGTTACACGTCTTCGCCCCAGCTGTCGTGCAGCCAGTTGTGTCAAATTTAGGAGGCCAGCCAGGGGTGGCATAATACATGCTTCAGCCCCTGGCGGCCCTGGGTACACCTATGCCCTGCGTTACGGGGTCTGATAAGGTGGCCCAGTACCAATTGGTAAATGCACCTAGGGTACATATCGTAATTTAGAAAGAGAACAGCCAGGCTGTGGGTTTGATTAGCAGGCCCACAGCCAGAGAAAGTCGTAAACCAGTGAAACAAAAGCAAAAAATCTGGGTGATCATAGGATTGCAGACCCTACTCTCCTACATGACCCCCCCCCAAACGTCGGAACAATAAGCTAACCTTGACCAGGTGAGTCTTCTTGTTCTAAGTGGAAATATCTGGAGAGCCCATCGGCATTGCCATGATCAGTACCAGGTCTATGTTCCACTGTAAAGTCCATCCCCTGTAGGGAAATGGACCACCTAAGCAGTTTGGGGTTTTCACCCTTCATCTGATTTAGCCACAAGAGGGGCTTATGGTCGGTCTGAATCTTGAAGTGAGTGCCAAACAAGTATGGCCTCAGCTTCTTCAGGGCCCAAACCACAGCAAAGGCCTCCCTCTCAATAGCTGACCAATTCTTCTCTCTAGGGGTCAGCCTTCTGCTTATAAAAGCAATGGGCTGGTCTTGACCATCAAAATTCAGTTGAGAAAGAACAGCTCCCACACCCAACTCAGAAGCATCTGTTTGGACAATGAATGGTTTGGAGTAGTCCGGACTCTTGAGGATAGGCGCCGTGCACATGGCCTGCTTTAGGTCATCGAATGCTTTTTGACAGCTCGCTGTCCACTGAACCTTTTTTGGCATTTTCTTACTTGTCAGTTCGTTTAATGGTGTCACAATGGAACCATAGTTCCTGACAAACTTCCTATAGTAACCAGTCAGGCCCAAGAAAGCTCGAACCTGAGTCTGGGTGGTTGGAGGAGCCCAGTCCCTGATTGACTGTATCTTGCTCTCCAGTGGCTGAACCTGACCTCCACCTACAAGGTGGCCCAGGTATACAACCTGTGTCTGCCCTATCTGGCACTTGGTGGCCTTGATAGTGAGACCTGCTGCTTGCAGTGCCTCTAACGTCTTCCGCAGGTGGACCAGGTGATCCTCCCAGGTGGAGCTAAAGACAGCAATATCGTCAAGATACGCCGCACAGAAGTCATCCAGCCCAGTAAGGACTTGATTCACCAACCGTTGGAAGGTGGCAGGTGCATTTTTCAGACCAAAGGGCATTACCACGAACTGATAATGCCCACCGGGGGTTGAAAATGCGGTTTTAGGCTTGGCGTCCTCAGCTAACCTGATTTGCCAATACCCAGCTGTCAGGTCAAACGTACTTAAGTAGTTGGCCGAAGCCAATCTATCGATAAGCTCGTCTGCCCTTGGTATTGGGTGGGCGTCAGTCTTAGTGACTGCATTGAGACCCCTGTAGTCTACGCAAAACCTCATCTCTCTCTTACCACCCTGGGTGTGAGGTTTCGGCACTAGAACTACGGGACTAGCCCAAGGGCTATCCGAGGGTTCAATGACTCCCAGCTCCAACATTTTCTGCACTTCACTCTTGATGCAGTCTCTAACGTGATCAGGCTGCCTGTAGATTTTACTCTTGACGGGCAAGCTGTCACCAGTGTCAACCTCATGGGTGCACCAATCGGTCTGACTGGGTGTTAGAGAAAACATATGTCTGAACGACTGAAGAACCTGTTTACAGTCGCTCTGTTGATGTTCGGAGAGGCTGCCACAAAAGACAACACCATCTACCGAGCCATCGTCAGGATTCTGAGTGAGCAGGTCGGGGAGAGGGTCACTCTCCTCTTCCTGTCCCTCATCTAGGGCCATGAGCAAACTCATGCCCTTCCTGTCGACATATGCTTTTAGCCTGTTGACATGAAGCACCCTGTGGGGGCTCCGGGGAGTTCCCAGGTCGACCAGGTAGGTGACCTCTCCCTTTTTCTCCAGGATGGTGTAGGGCCCGGACCATTTGTCCTTGAGTGCTGCTGGGGCCACTGGCTCCAACACCCACACCTTCTGTCCGGGCTGGTAAACAGTCAAGACAGCCTTTTGGTCATGCCAAGCTTTTTGGAGTTCTTGGCTGGCCTTAAGGTTTTCAGATGCCTTTTCCATGTATTCAGCCATCCGCGAGCGGAGGCCAAGCACATAGTCCACTATGTTGGCTGCAGGCTTTTTGAGAGGTCTCTCCCATCCTTCCTTCACCAAACACAGGGGTCCCCTTACAGGATGCCCGTACAAAAGTTCAAAAGGGCTGTAGCCAACCCCCTTCTGCGGGACTTCTCTGCAGGCGAACAAGAGGCAGGGGATCAGGACGTCCCATCTACGCCGAAGCTTTTCCGGTAGTCCATGAATCATCCCTTTTAGGGTCCTGTTGAATCTCTCAACAAGCCCATTGCATTGTGGATGATAGGGTGTAGTGAACTTGTAGTTAACACCACATTCCTTCCACATAGCAGTTAAGTAGCTCGACATAAAGTTTGCACCTCTGTCGGAGACGACCTCCTTAGGGAAGCCCACTCTGGAGAACACTCCAACTAGGGCTCTTGCCACAACAGGTGCTGTAGTGGTCCTAAGGGGAATAGCTTCAGGATACCTGGTGGCATGATCCACTACCACCAGTATAAACTTGTGCCCTGATGCTGTAGGTGGTTCCATGGGACCGACGATGTCGATCCCCACCCGTTCAAAGGGCACCCCCACCACAGGCATTGGTATAAGGGGGGCCTTTGTCGTGCCACCTGACTTACCACTGGCTTGGCAAGTGACACAGGAGCGGCAAAACTCCTTGGTATCTTCGTTCATGTGAGGCCAGTGAAAGTGTGAGACAAGCCTGTCCCATGTTTTCGTCTGGCCTAAGTGACCTGCTAAGGGAATCTCGTGGGCCAAGGTAAGTAGGAAACCACGCTGAGACAAGGGTACAACCAGCCTCCTGGTCATGCCAGGCTTGGGGTCTCTTGACTCAGTGTACAGGAGTCCATCTTCCCAGTATACCTTGTGGGTACCTGTGGCGTTCCCAGCAGCCTCAGCAGCAGCCTGCTGTCTGAGGGGTTCAAGAGAAGGGCAGTCTAACTGGTCCTTCCCCAGGTCTTCCCTTGAGGGTCCCCCTGAACCCAAGAATTCAACTTGATCAAGTTCGAATTCCCTAGGCTCAGTTTCCCTCAATTCCTGTAGGTCAGCCTCCTCTGAGACTTGATCCTCGACCTGGGGCAAGGGGGAAGGCGCAGCCTTAACCCTACTGCTCTTTTTCTTGGGAGGCGTCTGGTCCGTTGTTCCAGGATCCAGCACCTGTTCAGTGGGGCATTTCCTGACCTGTGACCTAGTCACAGCGAACACATGTGCTGGCAAACCTAACATTTCCATGTGAGTCCGGTGCTCCACTTCTGACCATTGTGACGACTCCAAATCATTGCCCAACAAACAATCCACTGGGAGGTCTGGACTAACTACAACCTTCTTTTGGCCAGTTACCCCTCCCCAGGAGAAAGCTACAATTGCCATACTGTGATTGGTAGTGACATTGCTTGCATTGGTCACCAGGAATTCTGTACCTGGCATGATCTGTCCAGGGTCCACAAAGTTAGGCGTCACCATGGTGACGCTGGCACAAGTGTCCCTATAGGCCTGAGCCATCTTTCCATTTATGAAAGGCGTCTGTCGGTATTTGCCCAAAGTATTGGGGCTTACGTCAGGGGATACGTCCGCGTCCCCTGTACTGACAAGGACAGCCTGAGTGAGTGTGCCAACTAAGTTGTCACGCCCCTCAGAACCCAGGGTTAACCCTACTAAACCCTTGGGAGGCGCACTACCACTGCTGACTGTACTAGGGGGCACAGGTGCCTTAGGGGCTGCAGTGGCAGGAGTCTGCCCTCCTCCTTTCTTGGTGCACTCACTAAACCAGTGAGATTTACTTTTACAGTACTGGCACCATCTTTTGGATTGGCCTTCTTTCTTCTTTTGGGGAGCCTGACCCCCACCCTGGGTTGTTGGGGACCTGTCGAAGACTTCTGGTCATTTTGTTCCCCTTTAGAATCTTTACCCTTCTGGTCTGCTTTCTTCTGACCACCTTGATTCTGGCCCTGGTTCTGTTTAACTCTTGTACGAACCCATCTGTCTGCCTTCTTTCCCAATTCTTGGGGAGAGGTCAGATCCGAGTCGACAAGATGCTGATGCAACAACTGGTTCTGACAATTGTTTAAAATTTGTTCTCTCATCATCAAATTATACAATCCTTGATAATCAGTAACCTTACTGCCCAGCAACCAGCCCTCAAAAGCCTTAGTGGCACAATCGACAAAATCAGACCAATCTTGAGACTGCGTTTTCTGGGTATCCCTGAACAGCACCCTGTACTGCTCAGTGGTTAGGCCGAACCCTTCAACGAGTGTATTTTTCAAGATTTGGTAATTGTTAGCATCCTCCACCCTTGTGGTGAGGAGCTTGTCTCTTCCTTTTCCTTCAAAGGAGAGCCACAAGATAGCTGCCCACTGACTCTGGGGAACACCCTGCACAGTGCAGGCCCTCTCCAAAGCAGTAATCCATTTGTGGATGTCGTCCCCTTGTTTAAAGGGGGGCACTATCTTACCAAGGTGTTTCGTATCGAAACTCTTTTCCCTATTACTAGGTACATTGCTGCCACCAGTGGGGACTGCCCCACTTAACTGTTGCTCTCTAGCAAAGGCAAGCCTTTCTTTGGCCAGGGCAAGTTCTTCCCTTTCAATCCTTAGATTGGCTGCCCTTTCCTTAGCTGCGTACACTCTCCTCTGAGGGGACGTCATCCCTCTCTGAGAAGAGTTGTGAGAGCCATTGGTTTGAAGGGATCTGCCAGAGTCTCTTGACAGAGATCGGGCTCGTCCATTCCCAATGTTAAGCTGACCTGATAGTGGCCCCAGGGGTCCCCCAGTACCGCTATCATGTTTGCTTAAGTTGGACCTGCTTAGTCTGACGACTTCTACCTGTCCCTTATCTGCCTCATCCCCAGAGAGATCCTCATCCTCATCCTCCTCCACATCTTCGTTCTCAGTTGCGAGGTGGATGAGGTCAGGATCGTCTCGGGTTCCCTCGAGGGGAGGCATGTCTCCTTCTGGATTAGAAGAGCTACGAAGTTTCTCAGCTCTTCTGGCATCATAAGTCTCCAAGAGACCAATCAGAAAGGACGTTGTGGGGTTAGACCCCTGCTGAATCTTCCTGGAGTGACACAGTCGTCTTAACTCCTTGAAGCTCAGCACAGTATATCCTGAAGGGATGACCTGTGGAGGGTCAACTGACACAAGGGGAGACCCAGAGTTTCCTCCTTTGTCCGACATACTGTTTCTAGTGTGGTGTAAGTGATGCACCTACCTACACTACGTGTTTACCTACTGTACCCTTGCTAAGAGTTGTAGGCAAGGTGTGCTAAGCCTTGAGGAGCTACAACAGCTGGTTCAGTAGAACTCAGAGTATTCTAAGCTTTAGTTATATGTACTAACAGTACTTGTGCGATCTTTCAACAAGATATTCTTAGGATACGTGTGGTAAATTAACAGCAAGCTCAAATCCCAACCGCTGCTCACCAATGTGAGAAGTTGGCCCGATATGCAACGTTCGCTATTCTAGCGACCGCTATGTATCGTTCCAACGACCCTTATGGTGTTTGGTTGTAAGTCAACCTATAGACCAGCTATCCTAGTAGCGTGGATACGAGCAGTCTAAGGCTAAAGACTCGAGAGGGCGCGTTAAGCCAGCTGTTTACCACACATGTACCCCTTGAACACCCAGTGAAAGGACACCACACAAGTGTTATGAAAATAAACAGTATATTTATTAAGAATCACAACAGCCCTGTACTCTTTATGAGGACAGGGTACTAAGCACAAACCAAATCTCTTTAGCAAATACTTCAAGTGCACAATTAAAACAAGTGTCCGAGGACACGGAAAGATTAAGGTCTCGGGCGGACCCGATAAGGCAAGTCGGAAGCGAGGGACTCAGGACCCTAGAGTAAGGAGGCTATGCAGGCACCGAAATGCCGAGTTACCTAGCCACGATGGCTGCGGCTGCACAAGTCTTACAGGCGTCGGGGTCTTCGCTGACGAGCCAGGAGCCGGAAGAAAAGGAGTTGCTGGCCGGCGACCAGTGCTGAATAGTTCGTAGAGATCCAAGCCTGGATCGGAGATTGATGAAACCTGAAAGCAGAGGGGACCAAGTTCGTACTACTAGCCAGTAGTCAGAGGGTACCAGGAAGGCACCGGTTGGCCGTCACCTCGACCAGGTGAGTGGGCGACGCTAGGCTCTGCAGTCTCACGGACCAGGAGGCGTTGTCGGCGACCACGGTGGAGGTGCGAGCTGTCCCACGAAGGATGATGCTGTCGGCGTCGCTGGGCCCAGGATGGGGCAACACGCCTTGGCAGATCTCAGGGCCACGTGGTGGGCCTAAGATGGCGTCTTGAGTGGACCAGGAGGGTCCGGGGTGCTTCTCGCAAAGATGGAAGCAAGGGCCAGTCTGGAGCAACCAGACCAGCAGTGATGATTCTCGGATGTCGTCACAGAAGGGCACAAGCCAGCGGCTAGTGACCAGACAACGTGCTGAGCAGCGAGCAGAAGGGCCCCACGCAGATCGTGGAGATGCTGGGAGACTGCACTTCGGTGCTGGAGCGGCTCAGGGTCGGGGCTTCTCGGACCCCAGAGCACTCACCAGAGAGTTACCTCGATGGTCGTGCTGGTTTTAAGAGCGTGCAGGTTCTGATGATGGCCGGTCCCTCGAGGTCTCGTCGCACCCACAGATCACAGCTGAGCTGATGACGTGGGTAGAGGTCAGAGGTGCCAGGGAAGCCGGTTCTCGTCGAGCTGGGCCGTCGGATTCCTTGAGGAAGGACTTACAGCAAACCGCAGAGTTCTTAGTTGGTGCCCGCTGATGCAGGGTGACTACTCCTTAGTCACAAGGGAGAAATCTTGAGAAGAGTCTTGAATGTCCTTTCGTAGAAAGTAGTTCTTGAATCAAAGATGATCTAATTTGGAAGGGTCCCCGCTCCGGTCTTTATTCTAAAGAAAGGGGTGGGTACATGACTAGGTCCTGCCCTAAGGGTGGGACCAGGAAGGGGGGTAGTTACACCCCTCTCCCCTGCCGGGCTTTCCCCAGGCCAGGGCTGTCGCCCCTGGAACTGGTTCTAACCGGCAGATGCGTAGTGAGCACCGGGGTGCCACTCCGCAGTCACCTTCTCGCCAAAGCCCTACCTACCCAGAATACACAAACCCTGTCTGGGACGGTGCGAACACCGCCCTCGACAGGAAACCCTTTGTCCAAGTGCTCCTCGCTGGAAGGACTCCCAGCAGCAGGAGGTCAGACTCGTGTCTGTGGTGGCAGCATCCATTTTGTGGAGCTGAGGCTTCAGTTAACTTTAACCGGGGTTCACAGTTACGTACATGTCGTGTCCCTCTAGAAGGGTGGGATGCTAACCTCATCGCCAGAATTGGTGAGAGGGCAGCACCCCGATTCGTATGACACCTTACTCGACATGCCTTGATAACGCGACACCGGAGTTACCGATATGGTACGCGTTATCATGGAACAGCTATTGGGTCTTGATTCCGCAAGCTGCAACCGGGCTCGGCTCGGGCCTGAACCTAGCTCACACGAGCCCACGCACTCTGCCTTCAGGATCGTTAAGGCCTGCCATAGGAGTGACTGATAGGAACTCAGGTGTCCATTGTATGGTTAGATATAGAGCTACCATACCTAAAGCGAAGGGTGGTTACACGTCTTCGCCCCAGCTGTCGTGCAGCCAGTTGTGTCAAATTTAGGAGGCCAGCCAGGGGTGGCATAATACATGCTTCAGCCCCTGGCGGCCCTGGGTACACCTATGCCCTGCGTTACGGGGTCTGATAAGGTGGCCCAGTACCAATTGGTAAATGCACCTAGGGTACATATCGTAATTTAGAAAGAGAACAGCCAGGCTGTGGGTCTGATTAGCAGGCCCACAGCCAGAGAAAGTCGTAAACCAGTGAAACAAAAGCAAAAAATCTGGGTGATCATAGGATTGCAGACCCTACTCTCCTACACATGCGTCGTCAGGAACCCACGTTCACGCCACAATCTTCCAAAACTGTGGGCGACGCCAAAGGCGTACTGACTATCAGTGTACACATTCACTCGTTTTCCTTTCGCCAACACGCACGCTCTTGTGAGTGCGACTAACTCTGCTGCTTGTGCAGAATTGTGGGGGATACGAGCTGTCTCTACAATCGTGTGTAATGTTGTCACGGCATATGCTGCAGTCGTATCACCATTTGGTAACTTGAAACATGAACCATCAACCCATAAATTATCATTACATTCAGGGAAGGGAGTGTCCTGCAAGTCTACTCTCCCTTTGGTCTCTTCCTCTGTCCTAAAGCAGCAATCATGTTTGTCGACCTTATCCGTCTCTGCTGGTGGAATGGGTAGTAACGTAGCGGGGTTGAGTGTATCACACCTCTTTATGTGAATGTGGCTTGCTAACAGGGTCAATTCGTAGCTGGACAGTCGAGCACTAGTTAGGTGCTGTGTTTTCGTCCTGTTCAGTAGGATATCTACTGCATGTGGGACCATAACGGTCAGAGTATTATTCATGACTAACCCAGCCGACTGTCGAATACAGACAGCCGCTGCGGCAGTGGCCCTCAAACAACTCGGTAATGCCTTAGCTACGGGATCTAGAGTCGCGGAGAAGTATGCACATGGGCGTTGTTTGTCCCCAAAGTGCTGTGTCAAGACCGATAATGCGCAACCTTCCTTCTCATGGACGTATAATGTAAACGGCTTGCTGTAGTCGGGATTGCCCAACACAGGAGCCGAACATAATGCCTCACGCAACTCATGGAAACTCGCCTGACAATCTTCAGACCAAGGCAAAGGATTGGGTGTATCTTTACGCATTAATGCCAGCAAGGGCTTGGCCAACAGTGAGAAATTCGGTATCCATTGTCTACAGTATGATGTAATGCCCAAGAAGGCACGCACTTCTCTTTGTGTCCTTGGGACACTCAATTCTGCAATTGCCTGTATTCTTTCTGGGGTCAGTCTCCTTCCCTCCTTCGATAAGATGTGACCTAAGTAGGTTACTTCTTGTCGGCAAAATTGTAATTTGGAAAGCGAGACCTTGTGCTTCATGTCACATAAATGGCGCAACAAGGACAACGTGGCTTGCTTGCAAATCTCTTCAGTGTCTGCAGCGATCAGTAAATCGTCTACATACTGAATCAGAGTCGCGCCACCAGGTAGGACAATCGTATCTAGTTGCGTTTTAAGAGCCTGACTGAATATTGATGGACTCTCGCAGTAGCCCTGGGGAGCGCGTCTGAAGCGGAAGCTTCGACCTCCTAAATTGAAGCCGAAGATGTCTCTGCTCTCTTCGGCGATCGGGATGCTGAAGAAGGCATTCTTCAGGTCGATCACTGAAAACCAATTGGCTGAGGCTGGAACCATTGTCAATAAGGCAGTAATGTCGGGGACGACTGGAAACTGTGGTACAACGATCTTATTCACTTCCCTTAGGTCGATCACAAATCGGTACACAGGGGGCTGTGAAGGATCGGTACGCTTTAAGACAGGCAAAACAGGACTGTTACAAATGTTGCCTGTAGTCTCTTCAATGACATATTTCGCAATTAGATCGTGGACTATTTCTAGCAAAGCCTTTTCACATTCTTTTGACATTCTATATTGGGGAATACGTGGCAACCTGACATTAGTTTTAAATGTTATGACATACGGTGCTATCTCTAAACGACCTACATCATTTGAACCATTCGCCCAAAGTACATCTGGAAGAGATGACAACTCAGTCGGAATGCTCTCCTTTGCCAAATACATCGGGGAAATCACTTTCTTACCAAGGGTGAGTTGTACTCCCGAAGGAGAACAGTATAAAGTCGCATATAATCTCTTCAGCAAATCCAAACCTAACAAATTTTCGCCACAACCTGTTGTAAGAATGAGGGGTGCTTCTAATTCGCATGGGCCAACAGAAAGGGGCATGGGATTGGAGATCGGGTTTCTAACAGGGGCGCCAGAAAAACCTACTGAAACATTCATTTCGCCGGACAAAGGTGCGCCAGGAAGTTTTGAGTGCATAGTCGAACTTTTTGTAGCACCAGTATTCAGCAGAAATGGCTCCGACACTCCGGATGTAATCACCTCGACATAAGGTCCATTCTGATCTACTGGAACTGAAACAACTCCCTCTCTTTGTCCATGGCTGTCCTAGCAACTATTACCCTCATTCTCGTTTTCTGCGTAATAGTCATCTGCATAGTACTGATCTGACCTGGAGGACGCATTATTCTGTTGGTCAAAGCCATTCATAGAATTCTGAGGCGGAAAAGAATTGGTGTTCTGGGGGAAGTTTCCACGGCCCCTACCTCTAGGAGCCTGTTGAACACCTCTACCTCTTGCGCCGGAGGCACCGTTTAAACGTCGTGCAAGAGCTTGGCAATTACTTTTGAAATTACCCTCTTTTTTGCAATATGCACATTGATTCGGGCCATATGGGGAACGCTGGTGGGAAAACTCGTTCCCTTGCGCGTTTCTCGAATACTGCTGCGGTTGCTGATAATTGGGCTGACTAGGAGTGCGAGGCGGATACGCTTGCTGGAGAAGAACTTTAGTCTTTAGTTCTTTAGTCTTCTTCTCTGACTTATCTAGCTCGTCTTTGCGTCTATTTTCATAGTACTGGGCTGTGGCTAAAATCTGTGCTGACGTGGAGACAGCCCAAGCACTTTCTGAATCTTTCAATTTATCGCATAGTTCGGGAAGCAGATTATGTACAAATTTGTCTACAAACAGTCGTTGGCCACCCTCGGTAGCCATGTCCTGACCTCTGTGATCAGTGAAAGTCTCCTCAAACCTCGTGAAAAAGTCTGACACATTCTCATCTTTCTTTTGCTTGCACGCAGATAGCTTGTCCCAATTTACGCGTAATTCAGGCATCAACGTTTTCATGTACGCAATAATCCTACCGGGAAGATCTGCTATTAAAGGCTCGCGTTTAGAACCACCAACTTGTCTGGCATCAGTAGCAGTAATATTAGCCCATGAGTCACCTAGTTCTTGATCATGATCCGCATGACGAATTTTACTCCATAAAGGATGCGGAACAACGTTCCCAAACAACAGGTCTATATCTGCTAAATTCATTATACATGAGCTGGCAGTCTGTGACAACTCCTTGTAATATCCTGCTGGGTTTTACGGGGATCGGGTAGTGTCTGTTTGAGTGCTAAAACTTCGGATCTTTTCCAGGGGACATGTACCCATACACGCTGGAAATGCGGTGGAACAGGCGGTTGCGCGTTCGCATCGCCTTCCCTCCATACCGGGGGAACCTCTCTCATGGGGTACTGTCGCGCCCTTTTTCTACCAGACACATCGTCCTCATCAAACGATCTAGAGCTATTTCCCTTGCTCCTATAAGATAACAACAAATCCATTGCTTTCTCAACATCTGCGCCTATAATCATGCCTTCATAAAATTTGAATCGCATGCGGGCTAGTTCCTGCATTCTGCGTTTTGGGTCATTGTCTCGTACATCTTCCCAGAGGTATGCACACATTTCCTCAAATACGTATCTTTGAGTGGATGGATCCCACTGACGGAAAACTTCCATAACAGACTGAAGATCATACCTTACAGTATCAGTAACCCATTTGCGTGCTAACTCATTCAGTACTTCTCTTTCCTCGTAGTCGGGTAGTTGACTACGCAACTGTCTACGTTCTGGTTTAGGGGTAGTTTTAGGCGACCCAAAGAAGGGCGAGAACAGACCAGTGACAGTACGTGTCACTCTCTGTCTGACAGAAGTAGAAGCTTGCGGCGAAGCAGATGCGCCAGAAAAGACAGGCTGATGTAAAGAGGAAGTGGAGGCAACAGCAGAGGAAGTTGAGGCAGTAGCAGACGTAGTATCGTAGTGAATAGTTGGAGCAGTAGGCAAAGTTGTAGAAGTAGAAGGAGTATGTAGCAAAGGCGGCGGCCCTTGAGAAGGCTGCGCCGGAGAAGTAGGAACCAGCGGAAGAGGAGCTGGTGCTTGTGCAAGAGCTGCTTTTCGTGCGCTAGGGCGCGGTATAACAATACGTCTCGGGGGTCCAACAATACTCGATGTATATGGGGGTGGTGAGTTTAATAAATGGAACATTAATGGACCTTTCTCAGGTGTTCCCTTAGCATTTATCTATTGCTAGTTTCTTGCTTCTGAGCATTTGCTCACTTTCCTGCTCTTCCTCGTTATCCCTGTATGCGATGGCAGCTTGTACCATCGACATACCTCTTTTGTTTTTCTTTGCTAATTTCTTTTCTTTCTGTTTGGCTTCTTTGCACCATAAGCGAAAAGAGTCAAACATCGCCGGCCGGGCTTTCTTCTTGAACAATTTGACCTCGAGGTTATCTAATATTTCTGAGTCAAAACTACCATGTTGGGGCCATTTTAAAACACCATCCTTGCGGGTGTATTTCATCCATACCTCGTTATACGTGACCTACTCCATGCTTTATATATAACTCATATGTTGGAGTTCCAATCGGAGGAACCGGACACGAATCCTCTAATCGGGAGTCCTTACTACAACCTAGACAAAACAAGTTTCCAAGTCTGCTGAGACCAGGCATCTTCGCTCACTAGTCTAGCTTCAAACTTCAAGGGATTATCTAATTATGATATTGTCGTGAATACACGAACCCCTCGGTTTTGGTGCTTGCAAGTACCAATACAAACCGTATCTCTGGGATACCAAAACTAAGAACCAAACTAAGAACCAAACTAAGAACTGGGAGACGCTCCACTTATACTTAACTGAATATTGAAGATCGGTGACGTCACTAGAAGACTCGTCTATCGTTTCGCTCTACCAAGGATCACTGGGTCCAAAACAGGGCGATAGTCAGGGCAGCAGTCCTTCGTAGCCGTCGGGACGCGGGGAACCTCGCAGCAAAGACCTTCGGAACCACGTCGACATGCAGGGGTCGCTGAAGTGGCTGGCCGTCCTCAGGAATTTTCACACGAAGCTCCTCACGAACATCTGGCTTGGACCGTCACCGCTTGATATCGCCTCGAGTTGGGCGCCAACTGGGGTGCCGGGTTTTTAGAGACCCGGTGGTGCCAGGGGATCACACCCTAAGACCTCTGAGTTCTCCCTGTTCTGGACTTACAGAAACACAGAGTCTTCTAGTTGAAGTCAGTGATCGAGTTTTATTGGCTGCAACCAAGTAACATGCGTCCTAGAAGTACGACAACACGGGCTGTAAGTTCTCAGGAGACTGTTCGTTTTTACAGAACCAGCCTTCTCCTTATATACATAAATAACAGCTGCAGGCAAGAATTCTTGAGTTTATGATATGGCTATACACATATTTCCACAATAATACAAAGAGCGAAGTCATGCTGGTCAGCACATATTTTAGATGTCCAGTTGGTGATGGATTACCCCGCCAGATCCAGAACTCCCATCAGATATCGATGAAACACCAATAAAGTCGGGCACCCTCCCATCATAAAACGGGTTGTAAACAAGAATCATGGACAGGTGTATGTGTATGGGAAACAGGGCCTGTATGTAGTGGATGGTTTATGACATGTTGTGCCTTGATGATATCTTGCTCGGCCACTGGGCGAGGAGCTGCCCAAACAGGCTTGGCTGGAGGCAGTGGAGGCAGCTTCGGCCAGGTCATGGGGAAGTCAGCTACAGAGGACGTGTCCTTTTAGATCAAGCTCGGCTTTAATCAATTGACTTATATGAGGGCAAGCCATAAGATGGATGCCGTTTACAAAATGGAGTCCGAGGGTTCGGGACGGAAACTACGATTTAAGGGTGTTAGCATCACTCAATCATGACGCAAATACATAGGGATAATGTCCTGATCATTACCGGTTCGTAGATACCATATTCGTCATGGTACGACGATATTTTATGACACGAGCGTTGGACCTCGATAGCTGTAAAACAGCGGGGTCCAGATTTGCAGTACCACACCTGGCGCGGAAAGCTATGTACAAAACTGACGTAGAGGGCGGCGACTAAGTACACCGACGACGTCATCCCGGCGATCACGACGCCGACGACGGACGCGGAGCCGCAGACGACGCCTTGCGACGCGCAGGGGTAGTGCTGACGAAAACTTTCCGGATCCAGCCTGATGCCTGGGGATATTCTACGGTAAGGAATCTAACACTAACTACTGTTTCTTACAGATATATCGTTAAAGAAGGTAAGTAACTTGTGCATTAGGTTTTTGGTCCTTGCCTGGCTTCTGGGCTCGGTCATCTAAAATTCACCCTTTATTTAGCAATACAACTCAAAGTGGAAGTTGTCTGTTAGGACACTTCGCCTCACCCCTTGCACATTATATCTTATAATGTTTTGTCCCTCTGCTTAACTTTCACATTTCTTTTGATTCACAGTGAGATCTCATTTCAAGGCTACTGTGTAAATGGATTGATTTTTTGTTCCTGTTGAATTTTGTAACCTGGCTGGGCGCATCTATGTTAAAAAACATTCAGAATTCGCTATATTGATATGCCTTGCCATTGATATGCCATACATCAAAGTGACTTCTAACCCCCAAATTGGGCATCAGACAAGTTCCCCATTGGGGGCATCCATCATTTTTCTAGAGCGACAGCTTTTTATTTGCTACAAATGATTTTATTACATCAAGCAGCATAAGCAAGAATTGGAACATTTACAAAACTGATGTGCTCTCCGTTAGGAGTTGCCCTGTTTGATCCATGGAACATGTTAGCAAATAGTGAAATATGAACTTATTTTGTTAATTTACTATGATGATTTGTAGCTAATGGAGTATGTGCTGTACAGTACTATGCTTGTTGACCAGACTTGTCATGTTTAGAGTCATATGACATCTCAAAATATTTTATCCACACATGGAAGAACGTTGCAATAAGTTGCACATTCCAGAATGGACACTGGCAGTCATGAAATTTTTCGCCATGAGGAGTTTAAAAACATTGTTCGCCTGGCACGGGTTCGCGACCATTACATCTGTGAGTTTCATGAGTTGTTCATTACACTCAAAATTTTTAATCTAAGGTATTCTTTCTTTTATTGTCCGTAAGGACATTGGAGTAAAAAGGAAAACCCAAAGAATCAATTTCTGAATTGATCTGTGTATTGGTAGTAAGGCAGCAAAGAAGAGAGAAACGGTCCTAATAATAACCAGTTCTTTTGGTTAACCCTTCACACACCAGTTCAAAAGAAAATTGGTATTGCATTCACATACTTTCTGTAGCTCCCTGAAGTACCCCATTCTTTGCATTATTTATTTATTTATTTTTATTTTACAGATTTGTAGAGCGCGTGGCTGCCCGTGAGCATCCCAGCGCTAAAAACAAGAACCTAGTAGGTGTGGGTCTCATGGGAAAAGCCATGTTTTGAGTGCTCTGCGAAATGAGAGAAGGTTGGGTTGGGCTCTGAGGTTTGTGGGAAGCGAGTTCCATAGTTCCATAGCATCAAGTAGTTTCCTTTAAACCCCTTTCTCAGTGTTCCCTTTGATGAACCAAGATTGCTCTGCAGCGTTTTGAGTGTCCCTTACCTGGCGTGGAGAGGAAGCAAAATTCATCTTGGTGATTTTTAGAACACCACAAATTCTTTATTCCCTTATCTCATCATGGTCACAGGTGGCACAGTTCCATACTGGAGCTCACATTTGGGAGCAACATGTAATAGCAGTAATAAAACAAGTTATTTGGCTTTGGAGGGATATCTTCTTTAACAGAGCCTGAAATTAATATCTGCCTCCTTGTGGTATTTGCCTTTTAGTGTGGATGATGCAGCAATAGTTGATTATTTGCTCTAATTGCATGTCTGTAATTACAGAAGTGCTTGTTTCTATTCTCAGTCTCTGTGGAGTCCACGGGTGTGTTGCCTCCTGATGTTCTTGCGTGTGAAGCCATCAAGGTCCTGATGGGCAAGTGTCGGAGATTCCTGGATGAGCTGGACACCAACCAAATGGAGTGAACGTCTTTGTGCTCTTGAGAAGGTTTGTCCAATGTGCAGAATTTCCAGGCTTTGAAGAGGGGACATCCGTATGGCCTTCCAGGGTTCGGACCAGACTGTACTTAAACCCACGTCACATTCTCAGATGATCAACAGCTTTGTACAAAAAGGCTTATTTTTGTACTGTCCATGCGTATCACTTCCCTGAGAAGTACATTATGTTGTACAGAGGATCAAGTTGTCACAAGACTGAAACTGATACATTTCAGGCACACCAAATGCCAAGCGGTGTCACTTGGATACTGAATTTTGATAAATTTATTGGATGCCAAGTGGGACCACATGGTCCTACTAAGATGGTTTGGAAGGTGAAGCTGTTTCCTGAAGCATTCCTCCACAATGGATTACACCGAAGTCTAACCTTCCCCCAAAGAGAGTGCTGCATTAGATGCTCCTAGAGAAATATTCTGCATCTAGTTACGCAGATCTCTCGTGAATATATATCTCACTACTGCAACAAATAAAGACTTCAGGAAAACATTTTTGAATATATGATTTGTGTATACTTTATTTTTATGTAGTACATGTATAATGCAAAAGAATTGACCACTATATTCTGTATAATAATTGCTGGATTTCAGTTTTGTATGACTGCCAGATTTCTGATTTGCATAAATAGCAGTTGTTATTCTTAAATCCAATGTGCCAAGTGTTAAATAGACTTTAGGAACCGCTAACCTTCAGCACTATAATTAACTATTCACCTCTAGGAGTACTGATGCAACCTTGAGATTATAGTTGCAGGAAACATTACTGGCATTGGTGTAGATTTAACCAGTCCTAATAAATTCTGTAGAAGTTCTTCAGTGACGTGAGAACATTCTAGGTGCCACATCTGGCAATCCTTACATGGTTCGGTGATGCTCGAGGAAGAAAACTAGATGAGGGAATCTGAGCCCCAGGAGTTGAAATCAAGCTTCCCAGGACGTTACTGGTGCTACGAGCTTGTCTCATCGTATGCGTTTGTCTAAAGGGCACAAGGCTTTAGTGCTCCTTAACTCGAAGCAGTGAATAGAGCCAGATGCATCAAAGGGTTTTGCCCATTCTGCGCCTATGGGAAAATGGGTTCATGCATATGGCCCATAGTGCTTTATACCTGGTCACTGAAATCCAGACTTAGCAGTAAAGCAATGGGTTGTCAGTAGTACTTCTGATGTTCTGGTTCCAAGGACTCTTGTATGGGCGCTGACATTTGGATCTATCCAGCTGTCCTGCCTTCAACGCAAGAGTTTTCTTCAGAGTTCTTGTTCTGTCCCAATACACTCGGATAAAACTGTGTGTTATCTGTTGGAGATTGTACACGATGGTGTATGCAAATATGCTTAACAATTCTGTTGCAGGACAGGTGGTTCCTAACCTGTCTTCTTTCATTTCAAAGAATTGCAGCACATTAATAGTTACCTAAAGGACGTTGTTTACCCCAAAAGGAGCCTCTTGGCACTACTGAAAGATAACGGATGTGTATCGCTGACCAACTCTATGGTACTTCATTGATAAACTACTTCTCCCTTTAGAAAGATTAAAAAATGAGTAGGAAACAATTCAAAAGGAGCTGACCAGCATGTTACACGATTTACAAATTCTCCTGAGGAAGAATCCTAGTTATATTTGCTGCTTGTGATGCCCCTGACCAACCCTTGATTATGTTCATTTTACATTTTTTGTTCAATTGATATTCTCAAGGCTGGATTGTTTGTTTATTTACTATCATGAATACCCAATTATAAGCATTACATATACATTTAAAACATTTAAAAAAACAGCAATGTTGATGGAATGTGTCCGTTAAAACACCTTTAAAAAACTGTGCATATAATCAAGTTAGGCTTTTGAACCAACAGATCAATCAAGATTGAAGCTTATTAAAATCAGTCAGGATTTCAGCCTCTCAATGTTAAAAATCGGCCAAAAGCCTGCTTCAAAAATGGATCCCCTGAGACTAAGTCTCCTAAGTGACCTAAGACCTTGGTTAAGTAAAAGTGCTAAACGTGCTGGACAATCCTCTTCTTTAAGGTGCTTTTTTGCTGCTATTGTAGAGTAATGAGTAAGGAGCGCTTTACTTTACCGAAACATCTAGGAGAATGGGATGACATAATGTTTGTGGTTTGTAATACAGTCAAGTAATCAAAGGGAGAATGGATCACTTGTACCTGTATTACCAGGGTCGGGTGTGTTGACCATCTTAAAAACCCTCATTCAGGTACTGGAGTGGTAAAGCAGTAAATCTTGATTCTCCGCTTGTCTTGGAACGTCATTGGGTCTTTTTGACAATATGCTTTCCTCCACCTGGAGGTAAACCAACTGGTGATAGCAGTAGTGATCAGTGATAATAAAAAAATAGTGAGTTAAAATTGCTTCCCGTTCCTTACCAAGGAAACTTTATTCGGTAGGACAGGAGGCAAGGTTAAAAAATTAGGGAGGTGCGCTTATCGAAATGTTACTGTTCTATAGCACCTCTTTGTCCATGTGAAAGGTCGAGATGTTTCAGCCTAGTGCTCGCCCAAAAGGGTCAGGGAGCTTTCTTTAGGACCTAAGCCGATTAGAGATGGCTAATTTTGAGCACTCTGTAAGGGCAGGTAAGTAACTCACCCTTCTTATTCGTAACAGGTCAATAGTATCTATAACTGGGATGAAAAAGCATTCAGATAATTTCAATTACATACAACAATCAATCCCTGAATGCAGATACTACGTTGTGGATGCTGTAATCTCTATATTTAGTGTGACCCAGTTATTAATTCATGAAGTGGTTCCAGGGGAGACATTAAAAAAATTAAAAACATAAAGACTTCCCGGGATGGTCAGGGCAACATTAGGTGACAAAATGAGGTTTTAGGAATGGCAGAAGACTTTGTACTTTTCATCATTTGGTATTATGTGTATGGTTGGTAATCTCCTTAGCTTACAAATGCAGCTATATTATCATCATAATTTAAGATTGAGGCAACTAGTCTTTGTGAATAATGAGCTTAGCAACTTGTAGGGATATACTTCAGAAACATTAGCGTCGTTGTGCGTATCGATAAAGTCTGCTTTACTGTTCATGAGCCACACAGACTAAATTATTGACATGGTGTGCCCTAAGACTTCTGCAATGTGTTTGCACGAGGTGCGGTGGGTTGTTTTTAAGATATTAACTAAAGTACTATCGACATCGGCGGGGCGAGCGTGTCCTCTACAGTATGTTTGCCGTCTCACATTGCCATGTTGATGCGCTTTCCGTCATTAAGAACTGACAGTGTGTGCCCTGTTAAATTGTGCAAAGTGTAAACACGAAGCGCAGTGGGTTGGCACTTGAACATATCTTAAAAGTACTACCAATACACGTGGTGCGAGCTGGTCAACACACCCGACCCTGGTAATACAGGTACAAGTGATCCATTCTCGCTTTGATTACTTACCTTTGCCAGGAAGCCAAATGGATCTTGCTTTTGGGAACTTATAAATGTTTTGCCAGAGCTATTGGCTTTGTTAATGTGTTTAAGCTATGTTGTAGAGCACTTGTGACTGTCTGTTTAGTAGTAGTAAAATATTGCAATGGTTGGTGGTTAGAGGGGCTCCTACAGCTCTGGGCCCCTGCTGCACCATCGAAATAAAGCCTCTTTCAACTGCAATGTAACTGCAATTTGACCACCCGTTTAGTAGTAAAATATATCAATATTAGGTGTTTAGAGGAGTTCTGACAACTTTTTGGTCCGGTGCCATTGCACCTGCTGCACCTTTCAAATTATATAAAAACAAGTGTGATTATTACCCTGTT
Organism: Lissotriton vulgaris; assembly: GCF_964263255.1. NCBI lineage: Eukaryota > Metazoa > Chordata > Amphibia > Caudata > Salamandridae > Lissotriton > Lissotriton vulgaris. The sequence continues at coordinate 93,687,601 of NC_141694.1, forward strand.
TAACAGTACACAATTTATTAACCTGAGAAAGATGAAAGGTGGAGATGGCCCACCAGATTTTGAACTTGCTTTCTGAATGAGGAAGAGGGAGAAAGAGGGAGGGACATGTCATTGAAAGAGAGGGAGAGAAAAACTGGAGTATGCTTCAATAGAGAATTCTAGAATTTGCAAGAATTAGTAATAATCAGCAGAGGTAAAAGACACCGAAAATAACATTCTGAAGTATGAACTTGATCTTGACAATCACTCAACTGTTAATTGAGCAGGATCCCTTTCAGAGCCTGTGAATACATGATTGCTGAAAACATATTTCAATCAAGGATGCTTCGCATTTCTACACTCATGTGGAGAATCGTATTACGCGCACAAAGATTTAGCAGTCACTGTAGGCGCACCTGAGGAATCGCATACCTCGCGCTGAGTGATTGCAGTACACAACACACGGTGCTTAGCAGTCTACGCAGACCTTGTCTGATTTTAACAGCGCGTGGTCAATTGCAAAATATTTGTTATTCTACTGCAAAATGAGAAAGGGCTTCTGCGGAGCCGACACAAAGAATGCATGCACAGCAGGCAAAGATGTCCAGATGATATTATATTGATGGGTGTAGACATGACTTTGGACTGCACTGGCTTGTATTTTATTTTGTCCTTTGTTGTCCAAATTCACTCTTTGAGCATAACAAAAGTGTCCGATATGCCACCGCAACAGTGTGACCTACCTCCTTTACAACTCAGCTTTAGAGAAAAGCATTCCTGAGGCTTGGTAAAGGTTTGCACAACACGCAAAGACAAATAACGTACCGGAGCTCGAAGAGGAGCGGCTGAAAGAAACAAGCACAGCACGAAAGAGAAAGTGACCACGAGATAGGCAAATGTAAACAAGCGTGGCCATGCTAATTAGAAACAGATGGTCCCTGTGCGCCGCTGCTCCCTCCTGCAAGGAGGATGCCGTGGGAGTCAGCATTTTGACAAAAAGGTCGGACATGTACCAGGTCTTGGTCAATTGTGTGCTTTTCTTTCCTGAAAGACGCACGCAAAGGCCAATACAAGTACTGCAAAAAAAAGCCTCACGCACAAGTGTCAGAAAAGTGCAGACCGATTCCAAAAGGTCCTAGAGCAGCGCATGTGCGTTCCGCTGGGCTCTACCTAAAAATCTGACGGTCTTACATGCTAGTTGAACAGATGACCCTCCCAGTATTGTGATTACAGCTGGTCAGCATGTTCTGATTTGCAGGGCTCTTAAGGATGGGCATAAGAGTTTTTGTCTGTAAGTTAACAGGGCTGGACAAATGCACAGCAGATGAAGCAGCGTTTCATTGATTTGTCCACAGAGCCTGCACTCTGTGGTGGACCAGAGCTGCTTCCAGGATGGCGTGAGGTCTTTCGATGAGAACATGCCGAGATGTAATAGCTTTAGATTGTGTTTCATGGCCTCGGTGAAGAAGGCAGCTATGGCTGGGGACCCCACACTGCATATTATGGCATGACCTCCCACCCGTGCCATTTGCTCCCTAAGGTGGCTGTGTCAATCACAAATAATGAAAGCTTGGCTGCTTTGTTAGTGAGTCGTTTAAACTCTGCATATTCCATGGGGGTGAGCCAGGTGTCTTCTAATTGCAGAGCTGCAGTTGAGTGCTGGGAGCACAGACTTCTTATTGTGGGCCTGCCTTTCTATTTCCAGCCAGCACTGATGTACCAGCAAATTCGCTTCAGCTGCCCCTGTTCTCCTGCAGAATTTCACTAGGGCCGCCTTCCTGAACGGGCTCTGGTAGTGCAGGCCGGAGTGTATTTTGTGTTCTAAATATATTATTTTTTGCTCTGGGGCACCTTCCCATTTTCAGTTTGTAAACAATTGCTACACAGTGGCAGGACCAGAACCTGCTTCAATAACTGTTAACTCGGAGATTTGATGGCCAGTAGTACGGACATAGGCATGCGTTGTATACATCCCAACCAATTTCCTTTGTGTAGGTGCAGCATTGCCAACGTCCAATATTCCTCCAAATGCTATAAATTTCGACCTGCTTCACTTGGCGACTTCAGAACTCTTGGATCTAGCTTTGTTTTTTTTTCCTTCCATCCTCTTTTTTTCTTCTCCTAGCTGCAACTCTTTAGCAGCTCATAGCCATGCATATTGGGCCACCAACTGTTTGTAGCAGCTGAACCTAATGCCCTTTTCTTTAGTTGCTTGGGGAACAGTCCTCTAATTCACCTCTTTATGTTGTGTACCACATAGATTGCATGCAGAGTAGGTTTGTGTAAACTCACGGTTTAATTAGTCCAGAAGTCAGGAGCAGGTTCTCCTCCTGGTTTGGTCATGAGCACCCTTTAAGCTTCTACAGGAGGCGGAGGCGCTCCTTTTTTAGCTGCATTAAAACCTATTCTACTCCTGGAAACTTGGAAAGGTTGCTATCCCCACTTCTTTTTTGTAGGGAGAAAGAGATGGGGGCTCTGCCTAATTTTCAAGCTCTACGATTTAAACTAGTTCACCCTCATGCAAATGTTCAAAAAATAAAAAATGCTGAATTTGGCTTCGATATTGCCCAAAACCGCTGGCTCTGTTCAGTGAAGCTCCAACATCTGTGCTTGCTGCCTTGCACCCCTTTTGCGGGAACACAGTTCTACAATATAAACTCAGCATGCTAGTGTGGGACCATTCGATCTCAGTGGTAGCTGTTGGGTCTTTACCAAGTTTGAACTCTAGTTTGTGGTAATGAACGGTCCATTGCTATACCTTATTGGCATCCTCTTTCTGTCATGGAAGGAAGTAGGGTCTTGCTTGGACACTACATAGTCTTGAGTTCTCAATACATGTCCTCAAATCCTCGTTGGTGTTCTCCAGGAGGATCCAAATCACATGAGCAATCCTAGGTTCTATCCTAGAGAATACCTTCACTCTGCCTTGATTTCTCTAGAGAGGATAATGGCCATGAGCCGGACAGTGAATCCCTTTACTGTCAGTCTGGTGGTTCCAGAGGCATCAGGACAACACGTATCCTGCAAACGTGATGCACTGAGGTAAACTTCATGTTTTTCCTAATACTGCTTTTCGCAAGGGCAAGCTGCTCAGCAACCAGTCCAAGCCCCAATATTTTGGTGTAATGCCCCTTCTGCCGGTCTCTTCCACACTGAGGTAAACTCTTTAGGAGTGGCATGTGGGAAAAGTCAAATATGTCCTTCCACACAGGAGCAGAAGGCAATGTTTCTTCAATTAAAGCATTTCTCTCAGTGGTGCACAGGGAAAAAACACAGGTGTATTGTATATGCACAAAACACATAATAACAGGATCAGGTGCAAGTGTTTGTGCTAGATTCTAGTAATTCTGATTAACTTCAAAAGAAGCTTAAGAGTAACAGTCACAATTAAAGTAATGTTATTCTTTTTCCATTTGCCCATGTTTGTGCTAACAGCGCATTAAGGTCGGAATAATGTAAAACATTGTGGGAGAAACTTCTAGGTTTCCCGAGTGTCCGCACAGTAGACCTTCACTTGTAGGCGAGTCATCTCGACTAGTCGCTGCATTGACTATGCACATCTATGCAGCACTCTCTCAGTAGCTGCAGTGTAAATGACAGATTAATGTATATTAACCGTGCATGATGTGCCTGTGTTATGGATCTAGTGAGTAAAAACAGTTCCCAACAGGTATTATGCGGAGACAATTTTGAAAACGTATGCAATATGCATTACAAAGAAAGGAAACCAAGGAGTCAAGAAATTTTCAGAGAAGGTAGTCTTATTTTCATAAGTGGTAAGAAACTTTCAAAGGTCAATACAGTTAAAGCAGCACTGTACAGAGTGGATCTTGTGACAACCCGGTGACACTTGGTGCAGGTGCTATATACAATCAGTGACATGTGAGTGTGCAAGTGTTTAAAAACAACAGCAATGGCGACGCATTGATCAAAATTTCAAACATCCGATAATGGCCCCAGCAGAGACAAGTAACCATTACTTGAAACACAATTATTAGAATGGGAGCACAAGACGTGAAATGCGTCGTGAGATTCAAGCTGTCTAGTCGACGGCGTTTCGATCCCAGTTGTTCGGGATCCTCATCAGGACGGGGTTGTCGATGAGAACAGTGACTCAAGCTTTGACAGGATGACGTGGTTGAAATCCTGGTTGTAGACTCGATCGTCCAAGGTTACTGAATGGTTCTTCCGTCTGGGCAGCGAGCGGTACTGGCAAGTCCTGACTGAATCAGGAAGGTTGGCCGTAACCGGGGGTCTGCTGTCACAACGGGATGCAGGCAATGAATGCGCATTCATTGCCTGCATCCCGTTGTGACAGCAGACCCCCGGTTACGGCCAACCTTCCTGATTCAGTCAGGACTTGCCAGTACCGCTCGCTGCCCAGACGGAAGAACCATTCAGCAACCACGTCATCCTGTCAAAGCTTGAGTCCCCTCTCTGATACCTGTGCTTCTCTCTCCGATACCTTTGCTCCCCACTCTCTGATACCTGTGCTCCCCTTTCTCTGATACATGTGCTTCTAGGCATGTCCTTAAGATCAGCAGATAACCAGAACTGTAAACTCCATGCACTATAACACCCCCCGGGTACCAAGACCAATCAATCAATCAATCAGTGACACTTATAAAGCGCGCTACATACCCGTAGGGTCTCAAGGCGCTGGGGGGGGGGAGCCGCTACTGCTCGAACAGCCAGGTCTTCAGCTTCTTCCTGAAGGAGAGGTGGTCTTGGGTCAGGCGCAGGTCGGTCGGGAGGGAGTTCCAGGTCTTGGCGGCCAGGTAGGAGAAGGACCTTCCTCCTGTAGTCGCTCTTCGGATGCGGGGGACGGCGGCGAGGGCGTGGTTGGCTGATCGGAGGTGGCGTTTGGGAGCGTAGAAGTTGACTCGGCTGTTGAGGTAGCTCGGGCCTTGGTCGTGTAGGGCTTTGTGTGCGTGGGTGAGGAGGCGGAAGGTGATTCTTTTGTTGACGGGGAGCCAGTGAAGGTCTCTCAGATGTCCGGAGATGTGGCTGGTTCGTGGGATGTCGAGGATGAGTCTGGCTGAGGCGTTCTGGATCCGCTGGAGTCTCTTCTGGAGCTTGGCGGTGGTACCGGCGTAGAGGGCGTTGCCGTAGTCCAGTCGGCTGGTGACGAGGGCCTGGGTGACGGTCTTCCTGGTCTCGGTGGGGATCCACCAGAAGATCTTCCGTAGCATGCGTAGGATGTTGAAGCATGCCGAGGAGACGTTGTTGACTTGCCTGGTCATGGAGAGGGAGGAGTCCAGGATGAAGCCCAGGTTGCGTGCATGGTCTGTCGGTTTGGGTGCGGTGCCCAGGGCGGGAGGCCACCAGGAGTCGTCCCAGGCGGAGGGAGAGGAGCCCAGGATGAGGACCTCCGTCTTGTCCGAGTTCAGTTTCAGGCGGCTGGTCGTCATCCACTCGGCTACCTCTTTCATCCCTTCGTGCAGGTTGGCTCTGGCGGCGGCGGGGTCGTTGGTCAGGGAGAGGATCAGCTGGGTGTCGTCGGCGTAGGAGATTAGACCACATTTATCGACCAGTTGATAGAAATCATTACTACTAACGCTAATCTGCAGACGAATGATATTTGTTTAGGACACTTCAACATTCATTGGGAGGATAATGATAACAATCAAATCACCCTGTTGAAAACCTTCCTGGATGGTCAAGCCTTAGTCCAAGGACGCCATCTCCCCACCCACAATAAAGGGTCCATACTAAATTGGATCATAGCTAAAGAGAACTCAATTGAGAACATTGTAATCACACCCTGCGACTGGTCAGACCACCACATAATTACTTTCAAAATTCCCCTCAGAAAATCTAAATCGTCTACACAAGCTATTAAATCCAAAAAGTGGACCAGGGACACTAGAGGAATTAATTTGGAAAACTTAGCTGCGCGCTGCGAAACTGATCTGCAGCCACCCAAGAGCATGGTTGACGTCAATGACCTCACGCTGCATTATAACAAAACAATGTCCAGCATTATTGAGTGCATAGCCCTACTAAAACTGAAAAGGTTCTCGGAGAAAGACAAAAATCCATGGTTCAATGGTGCCCTAAATGAAGGAAGAAGGTCACTGAGACTAGCAGAACGTAAATGGCGACAACACCCCTCTTCATCCCATCTAACCTTACTGAGACAATCCAGGAAAGCGTATAATAAAAGCATTATTAAATCTAAAAAAGAATTCTTCAGGAAAGAATTGGATAGCACAATAAATAGACATAGGAAACTCTTCGATCTACTTAAAAATCAATCAAACAAGGCGGCCAAAATGGCTCCAGTCATTTCCAAAACTAACTTAAATAACGAAGATTTCTCGGTCTTCTTTTCAGACAAAGCTAACTCATTGGAGAAGGAACTCAAAAAAGCTGCGGATGACATAGAAATGGAGAAGGGCTTGGGAGATAAAGTGCTGGATGTACAAGAATCAGCCAAACCCAAAAACAATGCCAGATGGTCCGATTTTATACAGGTCAGTGAATTAGACATTTCAAAGATCATGGCGACCTCGAAACCAAACAATCACTATAACGATCCCCTACCGGCGAAATTCTGGGACTCCATGAATCACCTGCTAATCCCGTCTTGGACTAAGGTCATCAATGCCTCTTTGTCACAAGGTCAAATACCGGCCTGCTTAAAAACAGGGCAAGTCATCCCGCTCCTAAAAAAACGACTGAGAACCCCTTAGATCCGAACAATTTCAGACCGGTAACCAATATTCCCATGTTGGCCAAAATTCTGGAAAAATGTGTCCAACAACAACTGAGCCTACACATCTCTGATTCAAGCTTCTAAACGATTGCCAATCCGGTTTCTGCCCAAACCACAGTACGGAAACTGCGATTCTGCACATAGTTGATGATGCCTTACTGGCTCTTGACCAGAACGAAACATGCCTCCTAATCTTGCTGGACCTGTCGTCAGCTTTCGAAACGGTGAATCATGCCTATATACTCGATCAACTGAAGAACAGGATGGGATTTGAGGGTACATGCTAACGTGGTTCAGCTCCTTTCTGGAGAATAGATCGCAAAAAGTCTTTGTCAACCAAACCCTTTCAAGCGCAACCAACAATACTATAGGAGTTCCGCAAGGTTCAACGCTATCTACGGCACTTTTCAATCTGTACGTAGAACCTCTTACGGAAATTCTACAAAAAGATGGCATTGCTTTCCATATGTATGCTGATGACACTCAGCTGTACATTAATGTCGCGTCGACTGATGATATAAAGACAATGAATCTAGCACTAACGAGAACACTTCTATGGCTAAGGGAAGAACCATCTAAAGCTTAATCCTCAGAAAACTGAATTCCTACTGATTACTCCACAGAAAAGTAAAATTATTATTGCAGAATGGTCCAACCTCATCACTGCTCTAAATTGCACTCCGAAGATTGTGGAGTCAACTAAATCACTGGGTATCATTCTGGACAAAAACCTGAACATGTCAGCACATATCAACACGATGGCAAAAAACGCCAGGTTCCACTTAACCTACTTACGAAAACTAAAACCTTTTATAAATAAAGCAGACCTCAAAACAGCAGTCCAGGCATTGCTCATTTTAAGGATTGAATATGGTTGCACAACCTTAGCAGGGCCCCCTGAGATCTCAACAACCCCATTGAAAGCATGTCTTAATGCAGCCACAAGACTTATAGCGGGATCCAAAATATTCGACCATATCTCTCCTCACTTGAAAGCTCTCAATTGGCTACCTTTCGAAGCATGAATCCAGTTCAAGCTGGCATGCTTCACCCATAAAGCAATACACAACAAAGCTCCAGTCTATCTCGCCCAGAAACTCACGCTTTCGGGAGGTACACGCTCCTCCAGGAGCAAAGCGGATCTACTACTGAAACCGGCACGTTTCCGTAAGAAAACAACTTATGACTGAGCATTCTCAGGGGCAGCACCGAGAATTTGGAACGCCCCCCCCCCCCCGACATGAGAAGAATTTCATCCATCGCATTCAAAAAGGAAGCAAAATTGTTTTTTTTTATGAGGAAATTTCTTCCCTAATACCCTATAGCTTAACTATATATATATGTCATGCTGCGCTGCTGTTCGAATGTTCACACAAGCAGCTCACTGTACAATTTTTGGACCTGTATATTTGTGTTTTGTCTTATTGTGTTGTATAGGAGAGGCTTTATGGTAGTGTATCTGTTGAACACTATATATGTGGTTATACCTTACGCAATTGTAAATGTCGCAAACCAGTACTGACTTGTACGATGTAAGGGTCTGGGTGTTAAATGCTCCTGTAAAGTGCTCTGATACCCTGTACAGGGTCATGTTCGCGCTATAGAAAACACTAAAAATAAAATAAATTAATATACCTGTGCTCCCCTCTCTCTGATGCCGGTCTCCCCTCTCTCTGATACCTCTGCTGCTCCCCTCTCTCTGATACCTCTGCTCCCCTTTCTCTGATACCTGTGCTACTCTCTCATATACCTGTGCTCCCCTTTACCCCTCTCTCCTACCTGTTCCCTTCTTTCTCTTATACATGTACTTCCTTCTTTCTCTTTAGTACATGTGCTCCTATCTCCCACTCTGTAACCTGTGTTCTCTTCTCTCTATCTCTCGGATGCCCATGCGTCTCTATGATACCTTTTGCCCTCTCTGATACCTATGCTCCCCTCTCTGATACCTGTGCTGCTCCCCTCTCTCTGATACATGTTCTCCCCTCTCTCCAATACCTGTGCTGCTCCCCTCTCTCGGATACCTGTGCTCCCCGCTCTCTGATACCTGTGCTCCCTGCTCTCTGCTTCCCTCTTTGTCTGTGCTCCCCTCTTCCTCTGATCCGTGCTTACCTCTCTTACACATGTGCTCCCCTCTCGCTGATACCTGAGCTTCCCTCTCTCTGATACCCGTTTCCCACTCTCAATATTTATGCTCCCCGCTCTCTGATACCTGTGCTCCCTGCTCTCTGCTTTCCTCTCTTTGCATGTGCTCCCCTCTTTCTCTAATAGCTGTGCTTACCTCTCTAACACATGTGCTCCCCTCCCTCTGATGCCTGTGCTTCCCTCTCTGATGCCTGTGCTTCCCTCTCTCCTATACCTGTGCTGCTCCCCTATCTCTCTTATATATGTGCTGCTTCCCCCTCTCTCTCTGAAACCTGTGCTGCTCTCCTCTCTCTGATACTTGTGCTGCTCCCCTCTCTCTGATACCTGTGCTGCTCCTCTCTCTCGGATGTCTGTGCTGCTCCCCTCTCTCGGATGTCTGTGCTGCTCCACTCTCGCTCTGACAAATGTGCTTCTCTCTCTACCTGTGCTCCTTCTTTCTCTTATCTGTGCTGCTCCTCTCTCTCTGATACATGTGCTGCTCTCCTTTCTCTGATACCTGTGCTGCTCCCCTCTCTCTGATACCTGTGCTGTTCCTCTCTCTCGGATGTCTGTGCTGCTCCCCTCTCTCGGATGTCTGTGCTGCTCCCCTCTCGCTCTGACAAATGTGCTTCTCTCTCTACCTGTGCTCCTTCTTTCTCTTATCTGTGCTGCTCCGCTCTCTGATACATGTGCTGCTCTCCTTTCTCTGATACCTGTGCTGCTTTCCTCCTCTCTCTAATACCTGTGCTACCCCCCTCTCTCTCTGATGTCTGTGCTGCTCCCTTCTCTCTCTGACACCTGTGCTTCTCTCTCGACTGTGCTCCTCTCTCTCTTACCCGTGCTCCTCCTCTCTCTGATACTTATGCTGCTCCCCTCTCTCTGATACCTGTTCTGCTGTCCTTTCTCTGATACCTGTGCTGCTCTCCTCTCTCTCATACCTGTGCTGCTCTCCTCTCTCTGATCTGAGCTGCTCTCCTCTCTCTCTCTCTCTCTGACACCTGCACTGCTCCCCTGTCTCTGATACCTGTGCTGCTCCCCTCTCTCTCTGACAAATGTGCTTCTCTCTCTACCTGTGCTCCTTCTTTCTCTTATCTGTGCTGCTCCTCTCTCTGATACCTGTGCTGCTCTCCTCCTCTCTCTAATACCTGTGCTACCCCCTCTCTCTCTGATGTCTGTGCTGCTACCCTCTCTCTCTGACACCTGTGCTTCTCTCACTACTGTGCTCCTTTTCTCTCTTACCCCTGCTCCTCCTCTCTCTGATACTTATGCTGCTCCCCTCTCTCTGATACCTGTTCTGCTGTCCTTTCTCTGATACCTGTGCTGCTCTCCTCTCTCTCATACCTGTGCTGCTCTCCTCTCTCTGATCTGAGCTGCTCTCCTCTCTCTCTCTCTCTCTGACACCTGCACTGTTCCCCTCTCTCTCTGACAAATGTGCTTCTCTCTCTACCTGTGCTCTTTCTTTCTCTTATCTGTGCTGCTCCTCTCTCTCTGATACATGTGCTGCTCTCCTTTTCTGATACCTGTGCTGCTCTCCTCCTCTCTCTAATACCTGTGCTACCCCCTCTCTCTCTGATGTCTGTGCTGCTACCCTCTCTCTCTGACACCTGTGCTTCTCTCACTACTGTGCTCCTTTTCTCTCTTACCCCTGCTCCTCCTCTCTCTGATACCTATGTTCCTCCTCTCTCTCTCCTACCTGTGCTCCTCTCTCTCTCCCGGATACCTGTGCCCCTCCCTCACTTCTCGAATACCTGTACTCCCTTCCAAGTGACAATATTTTTAAACCCAAATTTCGAGATATTCCACAACTCTGCAAGTATGCATGGATTGAGCAGCACGGAGTGACTCAATTGACAGCTCTTACTAACTTAAAAAACACAGATAATGAGACACTATAGGAAATTAATTGCAACTTTTAACACATCATCTGTGTTAATAAAATTCCTTTCCCATAAGGACTACTATCTAATCCTGCACTGGAACCCATGAAAACATCCCTCTGTGTTGTTGACCCTCTTTGAAAACCAGGACATGTGCTAAATTTACTGAGGGCCAGGATGCATGTTCACCCTACCCTCTTGCGAGTGTGTGTTATTGCAGGGGATTCTCCTCAGGAACAGAGCTATGCTTGGGACCCTAGAACATCGGTATGTAGGGACTGAGTCACCATACCACTCAGTATCTATGAGCCCAAGCCCGACTAGTTATAGTGCCTCACTAGCCCTCCTGACCTTTCCAGAGCATTACGGTAACCATGTAGTTCCTGCTTACATTTCACATGCTTTTCTTAATCTTGCATTCCAGTTGAGTGTTTGCTTTTTCCAGGATGTTGTTACTTTTTTTCCAGGCAGCATGTTACTCTTGTCTAGTGCGTAATTTGAAATGAGTTGCATCCAGGTGTTTATAACGGGGCACAAATGGGTTGTATTTGAAGGGAGTGCAAGTTTCTCTCAGTGGGGCAGTATGGTGTTCAGTGGGAGAGGATGCGGAGCTATGGCCAGACCTGCCGAATTGGTAACTAGGTTCAGCCTTCATGACCAGTCTTCCAGACCACTCTCCTGAAGGATCACATTCCCATGCTGGACCTTAGTGTAGGAGGCTGGCTTAGTATATGGTGCACACTTATTTAAGTGAAGTTTAAGTGAAGCACCCTGCACTTATCCAGACAACCCTTACTGTGATTTTAGTGGTCTTAGAGAACCATACAAAGCTCTCTAAGTAGTAGCTGTGGAGAGCAGCCTTCAGTCTTAGCCCAGTAGTGTTAAGCTGCTTGTTTTACCAGTACTAACCGTTTAGAGAAGGTTAAATGAAAAAGAACCACACAGTTTCATTATAACAAGCATTTACAATGCAATGGTCTCGGCATCATTAAAGGTAGAGCTATTGGCATTGCTCATGACATTTCTTTTTTTTTTTTTTATCATAAATAAATGGCATTGTCATTTACAATGCCAATAGCTACACCCCTACACAGAGCCACCCTCACACAGACAGAGCCACCCACACATAGAGCCACCTACAAAAAAAGCTATCCACACAGAGCCACACACACACACACGCACACATACGCACACACACACGCACACACACACACACACACACTCCCTCATTGCACATGGGGATGCCTGATATGCCCAGATACAACAGTTTTTGTCACAGGGAATGCATGATTGCACCCACTAATACTACTAAATCTGTTCTATGGTTGCAAGAAGTGACATGTAATATAGCCCGATCGGTTATGTTATAAAAGTAATCTCTTGAAAATGGCTCAGTGGGACATATTAGTTGTTGCTACCCACGAGATGCGGTAACCCACGAGATGCGGTCTCACCCATCCCTCGATTGTTGCGACACTAGACCTATGTGTGCCAGCACAACCGACAACTTGTAATGTGCCCCCACACAGCGCCACACACCGCTGACTAACCGATTCCCAAAATCCCAGCGCACACTAACGAACGGAGTCTCAGGAGAGATAAGAACCCTGCAGTTTCAACACATCAGACCTCATTACACATGCAGCGGTTACAGGCTGCAGAAGTCTCTAAGGACCTAAAACAAATCCGGAAGCAGATCCCTGCTCTCTGCTTTCCTCTCTTTGCATGTGCTCCCCTCTTTCTCTAATAGCTGTGCTTACCTCTCTAACACATGTGCTCCCCTCCCTCTGATGCCTGTGCTTCCCTCTCTGATGCCTGTGCTTCCCTCTCTCCTATACCTGTGCTGCTCCCCTATCTCTCTTATATATGTGCTGCTTCCCCCTCTCTCTCTGAAACCTGTGCTGCTCTCCTCTCTCTGATACTTGTGCTGCTCCCCTCTCTCTGATACCTGTGCTGCTCCTCTCTCTCGGATGTCTGTGCTGCTCCCCTCTCTCGGATGTCTGTGCTGCTCCACTCTCGCTCTGACAAATGTGCTTCTCTCTCTACCTGTGCTCCTTCTTTCTCTTATCTGTGCTGCTCCTCTCTCTCTGATACATGTGCTGCTCTCCTTTCTCTGATACCTGTGCTGCTCCCCTCTCTCTGATACCTGTGCTGTTCCTCTCTCTCGGATGTCTGTGCTGCTCCCCTCTCTCAGATGTCTGTGCTGCTCCCCTCTCGCTCTGACAAATGTGCTTCTCTCTCTACCTGTGCTCCTTCTTTCTCTTATCTGTGCTGCTCCGCTCTCTGATACATGTGCTGCTCTCCTTTCTCTGATACCTGTGCTGCTTTCCTCCTCTCTCTAATACCTGTGCTACCCCCCTCTCTCTCTGATGTCTGTGCTGCTCCCTTCTCTCTCTGACACCTGTGCTTCTCTCTCGACTGTGCTCCTCTCTCTCTTACCCGTGCTCCTCCTCTCTCTGATACTTATGCTGCTCCCCTCTCTCTGATACCTGTTCTGCTGTCCTTTCTCTGATACCTGTGCTGCTCTCCTCTCTCTCATACCTGTGCTGCTCTCCTCTCTCTGATCTGAGCTGCTCTCCTCTCTCTCTCTCTCTCTGACACCTGCACTGCTCCCCTGTCTCTGATACCTGTGCTGCTCCCCTCTCTCTCTGACAAATGTGCTTCTCTCTCTACCTGTGCTCCTTCTTTCTCTTATCTGTGCTGCTCCTCTCTCTGATACCTGTGCTGCTCTCCTCCTCTCTCTAATACCTGTGCTACCCCCTCTCTCTCTGATGTCTGTGCTGCTACCCTCTCTCTCTGACACCTGTGCTTCTCTCACTACTGTGCTCCTTTTCTCTCTTACCCCTGCTCCTCCTCTCTCTGATACTTATGCTGTTCCCCTCTCTCTGATACCTGTTCTGCTGTCCTTTCTCTGATACCTGTGCTGCTCTCCTCTCTCTCATACCTGTGCTGCTCTCCTCTCTCTGATCTGAGCTGCTCTCCTCTCTCTCTCTCTCTCTGACACCTGCACTGCTCCCCTCTCTCTCTGACAAATGTGCTTCTCTCTCTACCTGTGCTCTTTCTTTCTCTTATCTGTGCTGCTCCTCTCTCTCTGATACATGTGCTGCTCTCCTTTTCTGATACCTGTGCTGCTCTCCTCCTCTCTCTAATACCTGTGCTACCCCCTCTCTCTCTGATGTCTGTGCTGCTACCCTCTCTCTCTGACACCTGTGCTTCTCTCACTACTGTGCTCCTTTTCTCTCTTACCCCTGCTCCTCCTCTCTCTGATACCTATGTTCCTCCTCTCTCTCTCCTACCTGTGCTCCTCTCTCTCTCCCGGATACCTGTGCCCCTCCCTCACTTCTCGAATACCTGTACTCCCTTCCAAGTGACAATATTTTTAAACCCAAATTTCGAGATATTCCACAACTCTGCAAGTATGCATGGATTGAGCAGCACGGAGTGACTCAATTGACAGCTCTTACTAACTTAAAAAACACAGATAATGAGACACTATAGGAAATTAATTGCAACTTTTAACACATCATCTGTGTTAATAAAATTCCTTTCCCATAAGGACTACTATCTAATCCTGCACTGGAACCCATGAAAACATCCCTCTGTGTTGTTGACCCTCTTTGAAAACCAGGACATGTGCTAAATTTACTGAGGGCCAGGATGCATGTTCACCCTACCCTCTTGCGAGTGTGTGTTATTGCAGGGGATTCTCCTCAGGAACAGAGCTATGCTTGGGACCCTAGAACATCGGTATGTAGGGACTGAGTCACCATACCACTCAGTATCTATGAGCCCAAGCCCGACTAGTTATAGTGCCTCACTAGCCCTCCTGACCTTTCCAGAGCATTACGGTAACCATGTAGTTCCTGCTTACATTTCACATGCTTTTCTTAATCTTGCATTCCAGTTGAGTGTTTGCTTTTTCCAGGATGTTGTTACTTTTTTTCCAGGCAGCATGTTACTCTTGTCTAGTGCGTAATTTGAAATGAGTTGCATCCAGGTGTTTATAACGGGGCACAATTGGGTTGTATTTGAAGGGAGTGCAAGTTTCTCTCAGTGGGGCAGTATGGTGTTCAGTGGGAGAGGATGCGGAGCTATGGCCAGACCTGCCGAATTGGTAACTAGGTTCAGCCTTCATGACCAGTCTTCCAGACCACTCTCCTGAAGGATCACATTCCCATGCTGGACCTTAGTGTAGGAGGCTGGCTTAGTATATGGTGCACACTTATTTAAGTGAAGTTTAAGTGAAGCACCCTGCACTTATCCAGACAACCCTTACTGTGATTTTAGTGGTCTTAGAGAACCATACAAAGCTCTCTAAGTAGTAGCTGTGGAGAGCAGCCTTCAGTCTTAGCCCAGTAGTGTTAAGCTGCTTGTTTTACCAGTACTAACCGTTTAGAGAAGGTTAAATGAAAAAGAACCACACAGTTTCATTATAACAAGCATTTACAATGCAATGGTCTCGGCATCATTAAAGGTAGAGCTATTGGCATTGCTCATGACATTTCTTTTTTTTTTTTTAATCATAAATAAATGGCATTGTCATTTACAATGCCAATAGCTACACCCCTACACAGAGCCACCCTCACACAGACAGAGCCACCCACACATAGAGCCACCTACAAAAAAAGCTATCCACACAGAGCCACACACACACACACGCACACATACGCACACACACACGCACACACACACACACACACAATCCCTCATTGCACATGGGGATGCCTGATATGCCCAGATACAACAGTTTTTGTCACAGGGAATGCATGATTGCACCCACTAATACTACTAAATCTGTTCTATGGTTGCAAGAAGTGACATGTAATATAGCCCGATCGGTTATGTTATAAAAGTAATCTCTTGAAAATGGCTCAGTGGGACATATTAGTTGTTGCTACCCACGAGATGCGGTAACCCACGAGATGCGGTCTCACCCATCCCTCGATTGTTGCGACACTAGACCTATGTGTGCCAGCACAACCGACAACTTGTAATGTGCCCGCACACAGCGCCACACACCGCTGACTAACCGATTCCCAAAATCCCAGCGCACACTAACGAACGGAGTCTCAGGAGAGATAAGAACCCTGCAGTTTCAACACATCAGACCTCATTACACATGCAGCGGTTACAGGCTGCAGAAGTCTCTAAGGACCTAAAACAAATCCGGAAGCAGATCACGGAGTCTTGACATCAGATTACCTTTTGAGCGCCAAATCGGCTTTAACGATTGTCTCATCAGGGCGGATCTCACTGCCCTGTCCTGCCACCGGCAGACACTTTTTTGCGCAATTGTCAACCCCTGCTAGCAGCCGAAGATGCGATACAAAACACACAAACACACCTCAACCTGCGATGTCAACACCCACCAGAGTCGCACTCTGCAGAAAAATGAATAAAAATTAAAGTGTGGGTTCAAAGACCCGGCAAGAAGTTGCAGATAGCACATCCACAGGGCTGCGTGACAGAGTGAAGGCAAACAGCCAAATGCACGGCCCTGGCATGGTGCACACAGCGCAAAGAGCACGCTGTCATCAGCGCTCAAGAGGTTGTATTAAAGAAGCGCTATAAAGCTGGTGCTGTAAAACACCTGTCCAAAGGATAGGCACCACCCTGGCTGCCCCTCTCCAACCCAGGATAAATAGAAGGCAGAGCTACGTACGGTGTGCACGGCCCTCCTCGGAGCCCCTCCTTCCATGGCGGCGACTGCAGCACGGAGTGCCCTTGGCGGCGGCGCACGGTAACCAGAGCCACCTCCCGGGGCTCTTGGGGGTGGCGCAGTGCGCACAGGCCTGCCTGCGGATGCTGGGCTGTCAGGAGCCCGGAGAGCACCCTGCAGGAGGCGGCCAATTACCGCCGCCGAGGGCGGGAGGCTTCCAGCGCAATAAATGTCACACAAAGACAAAGGCAGCGGGGTCACAGCAGAGGCGCTTTTGGGAACGCGGCGTGCCTCCAATTCCAGAAGAGAGGGCCAAACAAGCAGACGGCGAAAGGAGAATGAAAAGAAAAAGATCGAAAACTAGTATGAACAAGGAGCATACAGCAATAAAGTTTAGATTGGCATGGTAGACCGATTCAGGCAATGGTATTCGAGTACGTTTAACAATTGAAGCCAGTTAATATATAAAACAAGCAGTGGGAACAACAGACGCCCCACGCTCGCGCTCACAAAAACAAAATGGCGGCCGCAAACGTCCGAACATTTTCGGATTCGGGGGCGTGTTTTGGCGTTCTGAGTGACGGATGACGTCACAGGTGGAAAGAACGCCAAAAACACGCCCCCGAATCCGAAAGAGACGGGGCTTGATTGGAGTGATGCCCCTCTCCTCTAATGGCTGGACTCTGTTTAGGAAGCCAGCCAATGGAGGAGAGAGGCAGGTTCAAGCCCCGTCTAAAAAACATTAATTCTCCGACCAAAGACTGCGCAAGCGCAGCCTTTAGGTCCTCGACCTAAAAATAGTAGTATTTATTATACACACTCATTAACACATTGTTACATCTCCTACCCGGAGATATAAACACAATACACACAATATTTCAAAAGGAGAACAGGTAAGTATCACTAATACACAGTGCTCTCCAGGGGGAGACCGAACCATATACTAATAAAGTGGAATGCGAACTGCGACCGAAGTCAAGACTTGACCCAGAAGAGTTAGAAGAGCTGGAGACCCAAGGAATCACCCAGGGCAAGTAGTCAGGAACCCCACGGAGGCGAGTGTAGAGTGGAAACACAGCCATGTACTCAATGCAAGTCAATGGGTAAGTCACAGTTTTCAAGAAGGACCCTTCCCAGAGGAACCTGAAGAAACTCTGTGGAAGATGGAAGGTTGAGTCACTCCACCTGTGGATACCCCAGGAACCAGGATACCTACACCAGGGGAGCCGGGTACTTAGGTGTGAAGTGACGTCAGACACCACCGTAGACCACAATGGAGGACTTCAGTGAAGATGCAGCTGGCAAAGAAGGTGAAAGAGTCCGGTGGAATCCAAGGGGGGAATTTTTTGAAGAGGAGTACCTGCAAGCAGAGGGGACAGGGTGTATGCTTCAAGAGTGACCAGGAGGCACGAAGATCAAGGACCACAGATGAACAAAGATGCAGGAGAGTTGACGGTGACATTGTCGCTGCAGTTCAGAAGACCTGGCAATGCTGTGGAAGATCAGGAGCCGTTCACGATCTGTCCCACGTCGGAAGTCAATAACTAGGGGGTTGGTGTCCGGCGGGAGTACCAACATGCCTTGGCAGCAGCAGCAAACAAAATGAAGAAGGTGCAGTGCCCGGACCACCATGGTCCAAGGGAATCACCAAGTGTAGGAGAGTCCGAGCAGGCCCTGAGCAAGCAGGGGAGCCCACTGGAGCCAAAGAAGACCCTCATGAGGACCCACAGGCACAGGAGCCGCAAGAGGATCTCTGGCAGCTCACCAAGGATGCAGGCCCACAGTGCAATGGATGCGGTGGGGACGAAGATCTTGGTAGCAAGAGATGCTGAAGCTTCTAGGAGCCCGAAGATCTCTGGAGAGTCAACAAGCCTTGGCAACGGCAAGTTGATGAGTTGCACAGGAGTACTGCTCCAGCAGTTCCGACGAGGGATACTGGCTTCAAACTTGCTGAGAAGACAGTGCAGCCATTGAGGGAGTTGTGCAGGCCTCGAGGTAGTAGCAGAACCACCACCTGTGTTACTGGGCCTTTAAGAAGTCCGGAGGATGTCAGGATCAGCAGATCAGTCAGCTTAGTTGTAGTGCCTGCAGATGCAGGGGAGTGACTCCTTCACTCCGAGGTAGATTCTTTCGGGTCTCTATGATGCCCACAAGCCTGGAGAATAACCTGGTTGGAGCACAGGCACAGACGATGCAGAAGACTGGCAGGATGACAGGACCAGAAGCAGCAGGATTCTCCAGATGCAGTCTTTGTTCCCAAAGTGAATTCCAACGAAGTCCAAAGTGCCCAGACTTTTGAAGTAGAAATGGTTTCGGATCTGAATCTTGCCCCAAAATGAATCTGAAGGGCCACCCACAGGTAAGCCCTTAAGCACCCAAAGGAAAGGGTTGGGGTTCAGGGATCCCTCCCAGAGGAGGGACTGGACAGTGGGGAGGATACTCCATGTCCTTTGTCCAGATTTGCGCCAGAGCATGTTGGCTCCTGAACTAGTTTCAACTGGAGTATGAGAGGAGGGCACCAAATGTGCCCTTCAAAGCAGTCTGGTGGTACTGGCAAGCACTACCTTCCCAGCCCAGTACACTAAATCCTGTCTGGAAGGTGGTCACACCTCCCTGTAACAGGAAACCTATTGTTCTACCTTTCCCGGCTTTAACCTGGCTCAGCAGCAGGAGGGCAGAATTGTGTCTGTGGTCGGCTGCAGAACTAGCTTGCTGTTAGACTCTGAAAGGCTAGTACCGAGAATACAGGGAAGTACCCTAGGGGAGCCTCCCAGTACATGGGATCCTACATCCAACACTGGAATTGGTGTTAGGGTAGGATTATAACATGTTGATACCAAACACGACCGGTTTTGGTGCAGCCAATATATAGTTAGACATCTCGTAATTGACTTGATGTCCACTATATGTATTAAATGGCTGACCGCACCTACAAAGCCTGGAGAATCGACTCCGGGGTTTGTAGGTGTGTCCAGCTCATGCAGGGGCACCCTCACACTTGTAACCAATCCCCCTGCCTTCAGGATTGAAAGGCCTACCTTAGGGGTGACTTATAGGTTTTAAGTGCAGAGACCTCAGATATAAGGAAACGTATATCTGTTGTGAGTGGTGCTAGCACCAACTCACACAGGTGAAATGGCAGGCCTGTAGTCACAGTTTTAGTGGTCTCTCATGAGTGGCATAATACATGCTGCAGCCCATGGGAGGCCCCTGGTGTGCCTATGCCCTGGGTACCTCTGTACCAGGGACTTAGCAGGATACACCATTAGCCAATTAGATGGGTACCAAATTACGTACCATAGTCCAATTTAGGGAGAGAGCACAGTGACTGGGTACCTGATTAGAAGGATCCCAGTCAGACTAGTTAGAAAAACAGAATGACAGCAGCAAAAAGTGGGGGTAACCATGAAAGTAGATCCTACTTTCCTACACTTAGAAGGACCTGCTAGACCTTAAAAGCCCTGGTGTCTCATCACCAGCAGGTGGACCCTAGCAGTGTCAAGTGTAGGTTAACCTTGAAGGCCTGTCCACCGCAATCCATACTGAAGTTCACAGACAGTCTCGTGGGCAGGCCTACGAAGCAGCACACCTTAGAGAAACAGTGATTGTCACTGAGGTCACAGGACCCTTGAGGCCAGTCCGCCTCACCCATTGGTGCCTCTATTAGGCTTGTTTCAGCAGTAGTAGTGCAACTCACCAGTGATGGACAATGAATGATTTGCACGCACACCAAACTAAGTTTGCAAGCTTCACAGTCTCTCCACTTCATGCACAAGCACTTTTAACATGTGCTATCTGATTTGGGCCTACTGGGATTATGCAGCAATGGAGGACAAAATTATGTCAGTGTTGACTAAATTATTAGCAAAAAAAGGAGGCAGTACATTTTCTGATACTTTATTATTTTGACATTTTTACACATACTAACAGTCTCTGCAAAGATTTTGCATCCTTAGTACCAGTGTAACATACAGATGCGGCAGTAAGAAAGGTGACCAGTCAACCTTTGCAAAGGGGTCTCCAGTTCACAGCAACACAAGTCACATGTTTTAGTAACTTTTGATCTACAAACAATTTTTTTGTTTGCAGCAGATGATGTATTATGTGGAAAACATGGCAAAGCCATTATGGCTTTGCTAGTCTGCAAACTAGGATATTTTGCCATTCAAGTTTTAACTGCTGTTTTGGAAAAAGGGAGGAGAAATGCTGATGACAAATGACTTGTGATTTCACTCACAAGCTTATTTGGGACATTTTGTGATTGGAAACGTATCCCACTTTGTGAATGTATTTTAATGCCAATAGCTCATATTCAATCATAAATAAACGTGCATCTATTTGGTTGAATTAAACAACGTAATAAGATGTAACTGGTCAGTGAGTCACACAAATACTAATAATTGGGATGCTTTGCTCTTTCTAGCCACACCTCTGACTCCGGCCAGTGACCTGCCTTGTGACTCCCCCCCACCCCCCAGCCCCCACCTCGACCACTGAGTAATATACACTTGTGCACATATCTGTAAATTAGACAGTGCCACTATGTGGCATACTGTTGTGTGCTGGTGTTGACATCTGTCGGTGCTAAGCAGCGGAAACCCCCGACTCAAATTAAGCACTGCTCTCAATGCTGATGGTGCTGGTTGGGGTGACCAGACCTCGGGTTGGGGGAAGGTGGACGGGTCAGGGGAGGGGGCTGGGGGGGCAACACACCAGGCTGTGCAGTTATTGAAGTTGGTGATTTTACAGGAGGTAGGGGTCGGCCCCTCCCACATTCGAGGGTCCTCTAACACTCTGAAAGCCTCTACCGTGAATTCTCCCTAGCCAGACTCAAAGATTGTGGGGCTGAGAGGGCTGAGAAGAAGCCATGGAGATACACGGGGGAGTGGACACAAAAGAGCAAAGGGGATCTACTGACTTTTGTCCAGTTCCGAATTTCTAAAAAGTGAAAAATCCTATATTTTTAGCAACATTCGGTCTAACGGAGAGGAGCATTGGACGCGCCCTGTTCCCAGTTTCTACTGCACGCAGGGGTGTTGCCCGTAGAGGATGGTTGCAGAGTGCCCAGATGCAGACTTTAGCCATGGGTACTAGGAGTGGTGAACTCAACATGTGCCCGGGATGCCCCAGGCATAGCTTGTCCATATATTGCCCCAGATGGGGATTTTGGCAGCCACTGGGCATGTCTGATGTCCTGGGAATTCAGGGGTACCATGTTACCTAGGTAACCATAAATGGGAAAAATATGTTGTTGTTTTTTTTTAATTTGTGGCTCATAATTTTGTCCCCTATGTTTTTCCATAATATGCAGACATTACTTTAGAACCGTAAGCTTTTGAGTTCAGCCATTTTAAAGGCTAGAGAGTATCCTAGCACAGCACACAGCAGTATGATGTGTTTAATTAGCATTTTCCCGTTTCAAAAACATGAACTATAAAATAAATAAGAGATAAAACATGATGGATCTGTACTCCACGTTTGAGCTCGATGTTGGCATTACAGAATGAGTGATGTGCAGATTACAAACTCTGCCTGTGTAGTGTCACATCCTAATACATAAGACACAGCTGCCTTTATTTCTCCTCTGCATGGAACGACGCACAGTAGGAACACTATAGTTCCAAGTCACGCTTTCCATGGGGAATTCAAATTCCACTTTTGGCTATATGTTCGAAATATTAGACTAAAGTTCACAACATTTTCAAATTATCTCCTGGGATGCACATGTGGGTCAAAATATTTTCTCAACATTAATCAATGATTTCATAGCTTCAAATGGGATTCTTGGAGTTTGTTTTTGAACATTATTCTAACATGGACGTTTTGGCATTACATTTCACAAAAACTGACGTGGACATATAATCTAGTTGGTAAAGATCTACATTAATACACTTTAAACATAGCTTCCCCCATTTTTATTTTCAGAACAGATGTGTAGCATGGATATGCGCGCAGAGAACACATTTACATTAAGTGGGTATCTGATAAATATGATGTGGGCAGTTCTCCACAGTGCTGTTAACAATGCAAGTTCTGGAATGTTGATTTTTATCTGGTCGAAATGAAATGGACATTCCTTTCTAAAACTGTACAGAGTCTATTGCATGAACTACCTAAAGAACATAAAACTAAGTGTAAGCAAATGTAGAATTCACTATTATTAAATATGCAATCAAGTGATTTTTTGTTGTAATAAACGTACATTTGAACTAAGAGTACACCTAGACATAATAATGTACAACCGCACCAGAGAATTTACATTTAGAGGAATTAATGTAGGTTCACCATAAACAAATGTAGATTCTTACTGTAACCATTCAGCATTACATTTTTGCAGGATCAAACTAAACCGACAAAGAAAGAGGCCATATTCCTTCAGGAATGGGGCCTGTACATGACATCTACTGAAAATACCACTGGATAGAAGACATACTCAGGCTGGGAAGCTCTGTACTATGTTTGCTACATGTAATCTGAAACCACATTCCAGAGGGCATACTAACCAACTTCTTGCCTTCCACAAACAGCTCAAAATGCACTTCAAGCTCGACTTTCCATAGATTCCGAGTCCTTCTAATTTGTTTGATACCTGCACATCTGCAATTCTTAACTAATTGTGAATGTTAAACAATATTCCATGATGACTCTGCATTATTCCTCAATAGGTAAATGGGTTTGTGTAGTGCTTAATGCATTTTCGTTTTAAAAAACACCTTCACAGATAGGTTCAGTAGATTTGAAACCAGTTCTTTTTTTATATTTTGTAGCTTACACCCATTATAACTTTGATTCAAACCTTGCTTTTCCCAAATTCAAAAAATACAAAACTGTTGTTTCTGCAGTGCTAGCTACATACAGCGTGTTTTGCCTCTTCATAGCAAGTATTCCTGTTAGTCGACTCACTGGTATCTTGTTTTATCATCCCAGAAGAAAGGCCTGCATTCAAACAAGTTACACACTGAACCTTGCAGAAGGTACCGTTCCAGCGCATATGCCTGCTTTTATAAACATGAAGATTATAGGAATTACCTACAATTATCCATGGATTGTTCTTTCTTTAGACTGCTGTCACAATGCAACATTTATTTTGCTCACTTTCAATGTGTGTTTCATATAATTCTGCAAGATTGGATTAACCGCAAAGCAAGAAGGAAATACATGAAAACAGATCAATACTAAGGTACATGTTCTGATGTTGTGCTTACTTTAATTTACTTTTCTTTGGAAGGCACAACCCTTGTCATCCTGTTTCTGTCATAATGCACTTGTTTTCTCTCTTCCGTACCTTGCAGTGGGAGCTTGCAGTCTCTTTTGTTACTGTGGGTTATTGATGTATGCCTCTGCTTTTTATAGGGCATTAAAGCCTTTTCCATCCCAACTGATGCCATAAACACTTAATGCACAGGAAAAACCTATAATACCCATAATAACTATATCCTGATCTGATTTCTGATGAAATGATTTTAATTAATTCCTTCATGTTTAACCAGTTTTCTGTATGAATTTTATTGAAAATGTGTGTTTTTTCACTTTTCAACAGTCTTATTCCTGTAAAAATGTAATGTGTATTATTAATGTCTCTTTTATGGTTTTTCCTTTGTGAATAAGCCGAATAAAGAAGTTTATTATTATTATTACTTAATGTTACCCTAGCCTTTGATGGTTATCAAGACACGTAAGTGAAGGGCCTTGGGTGGGTCAGATGCTCCTCTACTACAGGGCACCAGTCACTGAAGCATGCTTTCTTTTGCGCTTCCATGGTGGTTGCTCAAAAGCTCGTCAAAATTCGGGATAGAGTTCATTTTTGTTGTAAATATAGGTAGAAATATACCTCTGCCCAGCAAATCCCTTACCCGTGCCCTTGGTTTTCATCTGTTGTTGCTCATTTTCTCGTTTCCTTCACAGGCGCCAGATTAGATTGGTTCCTGGGGCCTGGGCGGCAGAAATAATTCATGCATGGGGCCCCTTTAAATCCGGTGCAAAGGCATTCCACTGTAGGAAACTGGGGATAGGACAGTCCAGGAAGGCAAAGGGAACACCCTTTAAACTCTGAAATACTACAGGATTTATTTATTCTGTTTGTATAACGTTCACACAATCAAGCGCCCATTTCAGAGCAGTGATTAAAACAGAACATTATCACAAATCTCTGAGATCTCTGGATAGAAAACTGCACACACGCAGCGTGTCGTACTCTGTCTTTAGTATATAATCTCTACCTTTATTGGACACAAGCAGCCCATCCCGACGTTGTCCGGGTATGAATTGCTGCCGGCCAGTAGTATATTGTTTTGTAGGATTTCGTTTTGATAGCATTTCTTATCTGTGACAGGCCTGTGAAACGCTCCGATTCACAGTGCACTGCTGATGCACTTAAGAGTGACCACTGCGCCCTCCTCGGCCTGGTTGCCCCCACGCTCCCCGCCTGCTCTGCCTGCCTCCTTACCTGCTGCCTGCCTGCTGACGCCGATGCAGAGCCCCAGCCGCCGCAGGGCCGCTCGACCTCGGATCCCCGGCGCCCCAGCCGCCGCAGGGCCGCCCGCATAGGTTTTCGCGCCGGTTTTTGCCGCGACCCCGCCCCCCCCCCGCCCTTGCGATTGGCCCACGCGCTCCCCGCCTCCCAGCGGACCCTCCCTCCCGGCTCCCTTCTTATGACGCCCCCAGAGCGACCGCGCAGCGGGAGCACCGACTGAGCGCCAAAGGTAAGCCCGTCTGCGCCCGTCCGTGCCTGGACCGCGCCCAGTGCCAGGACCCCTGGCCCCTGCCGTCACCAGCCCACCCGCCGGACCTACGAAGCCACCGAACTCAACGCACTAAACGCCGGCCGACTCCCGGGCTGCTACCGAGCCACCCCGAGACGCACCCACGGACCCTTCTGCTGCAACGCCTGCAAGTTCACCTGCATCCGGACCTGCACCACTCCAGCAGTGCTCAAGACCTCGACGAGCAACAGCAGCAACCACCTGAAGTGCATCCTGCTCAACACCCGCTCCGTCCACAGACACGCCGTCGAGCTCTGGAACCTGCTCGACACAACGTCACCAGACGTCGCCTTCCTCACGGAAACCTGGATGAACGCCTCTTCAGTGCCCGACATCGCCATCGCCATCGCCATCCCAGACGGCTATAAGATCATCCGAAGGGACCGCATCAACCACACCGGAGGAGGCATCGCCATCGTCCACAGGAACACCATCCGCATCACGACCAACACCGACGACACCCTCGCAACCGCCGAGCACCTGCACTTTCAGGTCCACATCAACCCCAAGACCACCCTCAGAGGCACCCTCATCTACAGACCCCCGGGACAACGCACACAATTCAGCGAAGACATCGCCGACTTCATCAGCCCGCAGGCCCTCTGCTCCGCTGACTACATCCTCCTCGGGGACCTCAACTTCCACGTGGAGAACAACAACGACCGCAACACCACCACCCTGCTGGACAACCTCGCCAACCTGGGACTCAAGCAGCTGGTGACCACCCCGAACCCACTACGCCGGACACACACTCTACCCCGTCTTCTCTTCCAGCAAGGACATCGCCTTCAGCCACGCCACCGGACTCCACTGGACGGACCGCAGCTGCGTCCACTTCAGCTTCGGAAGGACCACGATCCACCACCACCAGCAACAGGTTGCACGCAGGAGCTGGAACAAGATCACAGCCGACCAGCTCGCGACCTCCCTGAGCATGAACCCTCCCACCAGCACAACGAACCCTAGCCAGGCGGCCACCAACCTCACGAAGTGGATCAGCGACTGCGCAGACGAGCTCGCCCCCCTGAGGACCCCGCACAGCAGACCCGGTAGCAAGAAAGTCCCATGGTTCACCGACGAACTCAAGAGCTCCAAGAAGAACTGCCGAGCCCTCGAGAGAACCTGGTGCAGAGACCCAACACCGGACAACATGACTGCCCTCAAGCTCGCCACCCGAAAACACCACCAACTCATCCACCCCACCAAGAAAACTGCATTCAAGGAACGACTGGACAACAACGCACACAACAGCAAGGAACTCTTCAACATCGTCAAAAAGCTCTCCAACCCCAACGCCGGAAACAACGACATCACCCCTTCGCAAGACCTCTGCAACTCCCTCGCCTCCTACTTCCACAACAAGATCGCGGACATACACAACAGCTTCAGCACTCAACCGACGAACACCACGCCCGAATCACCGCCCCCCACCACCACCCTCCGCGCCTGGACTCCGATCAGCACCGAAGACACCGTCCGCACGATGAACTCCATCCACTCCGGATCTCCGACCGACCCCTGCCCTCACCACGTCTTCAACAAGGCCGACGCTGTCATCGCACCCCACCTGCGGGACATCGTCAACACCTCCTTCGACACCGCTACCTTCCCGGAGAGCTGGAAGAACGCCGAACTCAGCGCCCTACTCAAGAAGCCATCGGCTGACCCCACCGACCTCAAAAACTACCGCCCCATCTCGCTGCTCCCGTTTCCTGCAAAAGTCATCGAGAAGACCGTCAACAAGCAGCTGGCCGCCTTCCTCGAGACGAACGGATCCCTCGACCCCTCGCAGTCTGGCTTCCTTGCCAACCACAGCACCGAGACCGCCCTGATCGCAGTCACCGATGACATCCGAGCGCTGCTCGACAACGGAGAAACAGCGGCCCTCATCCTCCTCGACCTCTCCGCGGCCTTCGACACTGTCTGCCACCGTATTCTAGTACAACCCCTCAGCAACGTCGGAGTCCAGGAGAAGGCACTGGAGTGGATCATCTCCTTCCTCGCCGGAAGGACACAGAGAGTCCGCCTCCCTCCATTCAGATCTGAAGCCACCGAAGTCATCTGCGGCGTCCCTCAAGGCTCCTCGCTCAGTCCAACCCTCTTCAACATCTACATGAGCCCCCTCGCAGACATCGCATGCCAGCACAACCTCAACATCATCTCCTATGCCGACGACACCCAGCTGATCCTCTCCCTTACCAACGACCCCGCCACCGCCAGAGCCAACCTTCACGAAGGGATGAAAGAGGTAGCCGAATGGATGAAGAACAGCCACCTGAAACTGAACTCCGATAAGACGGAAGTCCTCATCCTGGGATCCTCACCCGCCGCCTGGGATGACTCCTGGTGGCCCCCGCCCTAGGCAGCGCACCCAAACCAACAGACCACGCACGCAACCTGGGCTTCATCCTGGACTCCTCCCTCTCCATGACCAGACAAGTCAACCCCGTCTCCTCGTCGTGCTTCAACATCCTGCGCATGCTACGTAAGATCTTCCGGTGGATCCCCACCGAGACCAGGAAGACGGTCACCCAGGCCCTCGTCACCAGCCGTCTGGACTACGGCAACACCCTCTACGCCGGAACCACCGCCAAACTCCAGAAGAGACTCCAGCGGATCCAGAACGCCTCAGCACGACTCATCCTGGAAATCCCCCGTCGCAGCCACATCTCCGGACACCTGAGAGACCTGCACTGGCTCCCGGTCAACAAGAGAATCACCTTCCGTCTCCTCACCCACGCACACAAAGCCCTACACAGCCAAGGCCCAGGATACCTCAACAGCCGCCTCAACTTCTACGCTCCCAAACGCCAGCTTCGATCGACCAGCCACGCCCTCGCCGCCGTCCCCCGCATCCGAAGAGCCACCACAGGGGGACGGTCCTTCTCCTACCTCGCCGCCAAGACATGGAACTCCCTCCCCACCCACCTCCGCCTGACCCAGGACCACCTCGCCTTCAGGAAGCAACTCTAGACCTGGCTGTTCGAGCAGTAGCGGATCCCCCTCTGTCGTAATTTGACAATGGCCGAGTTAGCGCTTAGCTGTGCTACACGTTTTTCCCCTTAACTTGACTATACTTGGAGGCGCCATTTTGTAAATCGTGGCGGCCATTTTAGAGAATGAGCGGCCTCGTGGTCAGCATGCCCTTTAGTCCGTTGTCCGTGCAACTGACCACTCGACTCTGCCCAGCAACAGGCTATTTTTAGCCACGGTCAAGCCCGCGCATGCGCAGTTCCAACTGACCAGTCACCCCTTAGGAATGTGCCGCCAAACTGACCAGTGGGGTTGTAACCCCTCCCATGAGTTGGCTGTGTTCCAAAAATGACCATATATGTACATAATCTCTGTAAACCTTGTGCCGCCTATCTTTTTATTACTTGTAAACTGTATAAAAGAGGGACTCACACCAACGTTCGGTGTGATACTTCTTGCATTGCCGAAGGGTGCTGTAGGAATGTACCACCACCCCATGGGGTCTTAATAAACTTGTTCTTTGTACTTTTCAGTTTCCGTGCCAACAGTTCTTTCAGAGTAAGTGGGTTATCTACGGAGCATGTAGGCCTTGGGAACCCGATACTACAAATTGGCGACCACGAAGGGACTCATCGGCGACTCGGATGCCCGAAGGAGAGGTCGTGACGAAGGTTTGGAAACTCGCCATGGACGCGTACGCTGCCACCGAGTGACCCGAGTCTTGGCACCCACGGTGTTTCTTCCCTTCCTTCCGATCTGACCTTCCAGGTGGCGCCGGTCTCCGACTGAGTTCTTGATCGGCTGCGTTGCTGGATAAGTGCCGTTTGGCTGATTCGATTAAAGACCTTGGCAGTTGGAATCTGGACCTTTGAGATTTGGGTAAGATTTGTGATCGGTAAGGTAGTCTGCGGACTGAGGAAATATAAATTTTATGGTCAAGTTATGTTCCCTATCGTAGACCCCAACGTCTCCATGTACGAGTTAAAGTGCATGTAACTTCCCTCCTGTGCCAGCTATGAAGACGCAAATACATTTGCGTCCACCGTTAACATGTCTTCTTTCAGATCCACCATGAATAGATTGATTATTCAGTTCCTAAGTATGCTGTGCCACCGTCTTTATGTGGTACACTCTCATGTTTTCCTAGCCTGCAGAGCTAGGCCCTGATTTCTGCCATCAAGCTCATTTCTGTTTTCTGCCTCTGACCACGGTTGCCTGCCTGCACCGTAACCTTTATCCTACTCCCTGTGCGGCGCGGGGCCTGGCTCAGTCCGGCCTGCCTGCCAAGATGGTATTTTGCCTTTATGTTATCAGTTCTGCTCCGTGAATCCACATTCCTAGCTAACGAGTAGGATAAACATATCCTGCCTGCAATAGATACAGTCCAGTCTTTCCGTTTCCATGCAAGTGTATTACTGTACCAATTTCCATAGAAAACTCCAGTTACTTAAAGAAATATATGCATCTCCTAGCCTTAGTGACAAGTAACCTCTGTCCCGATAGCCTTTAGTTTCCAGCAACATGTACTCCAAACACAAGATACCAGATATGATTTAGGAACAAGTTGATCTGACCCACCAGACTTCTGTCTCTCCCCTCTAAGGCTAAATGTCAAGTCCCCTGCACCCTCCAGTTTACGTCAGTCACACGTCATGCTGCTGCGCACGCATCCTTGCTACAGATTCCTGCTGACACTGCAAGATTTCATTATGTATCCACCCACTTGTGACACTTTTATGTGACGTTTCTAGTACCCACCCCCGTGTACGCCCTAGTGCACGCCTTCTGATTACGTATTGCTACGCACATGTTTCCTATCTCGCTTCTCTCAGCTGTTACGCCTTCTGCATGAATGAACTATGAATATTGTACCTTGTTAATAAAGCATTGCTCTGTCCCTTCCTGAACCCCAGTGGTGAAAGGAACATGATATCCTGGTCCGGACCATACAATTCCATTTTATGGAATAAAACCCCTTAAAACTCAGATGCCACGGACTCTGTGTCTCTTATTTTGATTGAGCTATTTTATTGAATTTTACCGCATAGAAATTAAGTACTAGGTAATTTTATTTACCACATAAATTGGCACCCCAGATGGGACCCTCCCCCACCTTACTCGCCGGCGGTGCGTTGCAGGCCTAGTTCCCTGCCACAGCCGGACGGACACTCATGCGCATCCGCAGGATTTCCTGTATCTCCCTCAGGCCAACGGAGGTGACTGAGACTGCGATCGACACCCAGACGAGGCGGTGAGGAGTGCGGAGGATCCCAACCCGAGTCCAGCCGAGAGTGCAAGGTCCGAGGTGTCTTGAGGCCCACCAGTTCCGAAGTTCCGAAGTATCTACGTCGCGAGTCGAGTCCAGTCCAGGGTTCAGTCCAGTCCAGTCCAGTTTCTGAGGCCTTCCGTTTTCTGTGCTTCCCGGTGAGTACCGTTGCTGGGGGAGTATCTAGACGGGTGTGTTACTATGCATCCGGTAAAGATGGGTTTGGGTACACAGATCCAGTCTGCACTGTTTAGCAGTGTATCTGTACTGTTTAGCAGTGCATCAAGAATTCCAGTCTGCACTGTTTTAGCAGTGTATCTGCACTGTTTAGCGGTGTATCTGTACTGTTTAGCAGTATATCAAGAAGTTTTTTAGTGAGTATTTTCGTTATAGAAATCAAGTATAGTCAATATATGTATAGGATTTTTGTGATTAATGTCGTGGTATGAGTGACTGTTTGATATATGTTACTGTGTTCTTTTATGTAATAATTGTGTTCAAAATTCAAGTAAAAGTCTAGTCAAAAATATTACGATGCCACTGTTCAGTAAATTAAGACAGATAGGAACTAGAAAAGGGATTCTAGAAGAAGCAGTGCCTGTTCCACCTAGGGACACTCCAGGGCACTTTATGTACCACAAACATGGCTTAGATGCCATACTGTACTTAGACTTGTGGGTGGACTACACCAAGGAGTTAGAAGAGAAATATAGATGGCCTGTTTCAGGAACATGGGATGCCGAGTGCATCATGAGAGTAGAAGAAGCTGTATGGAAAAAGAAATCAAGACCCTCACAGAAAGAGGCCATTGAGTTATGGCGCAAAGAGTCACATAGGAGAACAGAGAAAGAAATTCATCAAACAGAGAGAACTAGACAAGGTCAAGGCAGAACAGGCTGATAGAGAAAAATGCCGTTGTTACTGGTCCTCTCAGAAGAACTAGCTAAAGTGACCCCCTCAGAAACACCCCGTAGGTCACGAGCGCCACCACCTGTACCCTTTAGAGTATGTAGAAAGAAGCAATTCCCCACTGTATATACGATCCAGAACCAGGAAAGGGCTCAATGCTCGTGATTTCACTAAGACTAGGAAGATTTGTGTAGTTTCTTGTAAATAGCTCCTTGTAAATATGGCTTGTGAGGAGCATATTCTCATTTAGACTTGTTGTGTTCCTTGTGCAATTTCGCCTTGGAAATATGCCTTGTGAAGAGCATGTCATTTTTGGACTTGTTGACTTTCTTGTAAATATGGCTTGTGAATAGCGCCATGTGGATATGGCTTGTACAGAGCATGTTATCATTACGGCAGTCAGGAGAGAGCTGGATCTCTTTCAAGTGCTTGGAGAAAATGTTTTGAAGAAAGGTTAATTTCTTGGATTGAGAAGGCAGTATTTGTTTTGACAAGGTGTTGAGGAATTTTAGCGTTTTTTGGTGTTTGCGATGGGGGGGGGGGCGTGTTTTTGAGCGGAAATTCGTACCCGTTCCAGTGGAGGGATTTGGTTGCTTTTTGGTGAGGATTTAGGGAATAGCTTGGACTACTGTGATGCAAAATTTGAAAAGGATCCGAGCTGTGGAAGTGGTGGAAAAAGCATGTTTTGTGCGGGGGTGCGATTTGCCATGTTATCCAATTCAAGTCAAGTCAAGTCATAAAATTTGTATAGCGCACTACATACCCAGAGGGTTTCAAGGCGCTTAGGAAGGTTAGGAGGATTATTTGTCAAATATCCACGTTTTAAGCTGCTTTCTGAACGCTAGGTGGTTCTGGGTGAGGCGGAGGTAAGCGGGAAGTGAGTTCCATGTTTTGGCAGCCAGGTATGAGAAGGATCTGCCTCCCATGGTGGTCTTGTTGATGCGAGGTACGGTGGCGAAGGCTTGGCTGGAAGAGCGTAGTTGGCGGGGGGGGGTGTAGAAGGACAGTCGAGAGTTGAGGCAATCTGGTCCGATGTCGTAGAGTGATTTGTGTGCGTGGGTAAGCAGTCGGAAGGTGATCCTTTTATTGACGGGTAGCCAGTGGAGGTCTTTAAGGTGACCGGAGATGTGTTCGTTGCGTGGGATGTCTAATATGAGCCTGGCTGAGGCGTTTTGGATTCGTTGGAGTTTCTTCTGGAGTTTAGCGGTGGTACCTGCGTAGAGGGTGTTTCCGTAGTCCAGTCGGCTCGTGACCAAGGCGTGGGTGACTGTTTTCCTTGTTTCGGAGGGGATCCAGCGAAATGTTTTTCTGAGCATGCGAAGAATGTTGAAGCAGGAAGAGGATACGGCGTTGACTTGTCTGTTCATTGAGAGTGAGGAGTCCAGGATGACGCCAAGGTTCCGTGCGTGGTCTGTCGGAATGGGTGCTTTTCCGAGGGCTTCCGGCCACCAGGAGTCGTCCCAGGCAGAGGGGGATGTGCCTAAGATGAGGACTTCTGTTTTATCTGAGTTCAGTTTCAGACGGCTTTGTTTCATCCATTCAGCGACTTCTTTCATTCCTTCGTGTAGGTTGGTTTTGGCGGTGCTGGGGTCATTGGTGAGGGAAAGGATCAGTTGAGTGTCGTCCGCGTAAGAGATGATGTTGAGGTTGTGTTGGCGGGCGATGGCCGCGAGGGGGCTCATGTATACGTTGAAGAGGGTGGGACTGAGTGATGATCCTTGTGGCACGCCGCAGATGACTTCAGAGGCCTCGGACTTGAATGGAGGAAGGCGGACTCTCTGGGTTCTTCCGGTGAGGAACGAGGTGATCCATTCAAGTGCTTTTCCTTGGATTCCGATGTTATTGAGGCGTTGTAGAAGGGTGCTGTGTCAGACTGTGTCGAATGCTGCAGAGAGGTCGAGGAGGATGAGGGCGACTGTGTCTCCATTGTCCAGTAGAGTACGAATGTCGTCTGTTGCTGCGATGAGGGCGGTTTCTGTGCTGTGTTTAGCTCGGAAGCCAGATTGTGAGGGGTCAAGTGATTTGTTGGCTTCGAGGAAGTCGGCGAGCTGGTTGTTGACGGCTTTCTCGATGACTTTGGCCGGGAATGGGAGAAGCGAGATGGGGCGGTAATTTTTGAGTTCGGTGGGGTCCGCTGTGGGTTTTTTCAGAAGGGCGGTGAGTTCAGCGTGTTTCCAGCTTTCCGGGAAGGTGGCGGAGTTGAAGGAGCAGTTGATGACGTCTCGGAGGTGCGGAGCTATGACGGAATCAGCTTTGTTGAAGATGTGGTGAGGGCATGGGTCTGTGGGGGATCCAGAGTGGATGGAATTCATCAGGCGGATGGTGTCCTCAGTGGAGATTGGGTTCCAGGCTTTAAGGGTGTTAACGGGGGGAGGATGGTCAGCTGATGGAAGGGTGGGTTGGTTTCCAGGTTGGTTGTCGAAGCTGTTGTGGATGTCAGCAATCTTGTTGTGGAAAAAAGAGGCTAGGGAGTCGCAGAGGGTTTGGGAGGGGGTGATGTCGTTAGAGTTGGCCGAGGGGTTGGAAAATTCCTTGACGATGTTGAACAGTTCCTTGCTGTTGTGGGCGTTGTTGTCAAGTCGATCTTTGAATGCTGTTTTCTTGGCTTTTCGGATCATTTGGTGGTGAGTGCGGATGGCGCTTTTGAAGGCGTCCTTCTTGCTGGTGGATGGGTCCTTTTTCCAGGCATTTTCAAGGGAGCGGCACAGTTTTTTGGACTTCTTGAGGTCGTCGTTGAACCATAAGGCCTTCTTGTTGCCAAGTTTGTGTTGACGTTTTTTCAGTGGTGCTAAGTTGTCTGCGGTGTTGGATAACCAAAGGGTGATTTAATGTGTTTAGCTCAGAAGACGGTAAAGTTGTAAATAGACCAGTCGAATTGAGATAAGGGTTTTGCACAGAGGGTGCTTAGATGTTTTTTAGGGTTGACAAGAAAATATAAATCAGACCCTTCATAGAATGCGTTTTTATTAGTGTAAATGAACAGTGTGTTTTTTAAATAGGAATGTTTCTACAGAATATTTTTTCCCAATGTGTCCCCTACATTAGTTTAATTTGCATTTAGTTTAAAACTGACCTATGTACTTTGACAGGCTGCTTCAATTGATGTGTGCAGAGAACAGTCCCCACTAAAATTAGAAAACATGGCCTTTTGAAAAAGTATGAATCCTGGCCCTCTTAATAGGTAGAATAGATAAGTTTGCACACTTACTTATGAAAATATTGGTTACGCAATGCAGAATTAAGGAGTTCGACATGTTATTTAAAAAAAAAAAAAAAAAAGAGTAAAATATGGTGTGTTTCCATGCCATGAATGTTTTGTTTCCCTTGCAGCTAGTAGCAGTACAGAATTATTTTTAAAATGCTAGCATGTCACTCAGTTACAGAAAAATATATGTCTTTATTAATTAACGTTTTAAAGGTTTGCTTCAGTTAAAGTTAGAAAAGCTCTGGCCTGGGAAGAGATATGTTATGACGTACAAGGAATGTGTTTTTTAACCTTGAGACAGTCCGTCCGAGATCGAGATGGCCTGGTTCCCAGTAAATAAAGGGAGGGCTACTGCCTCTTGGAGCCATCCTCCGATTCTTTTCCGCGGAAAATTATTGGCTGTTCTCCAGCTGAGCCAGGCAGCATTTTTTCTCTATGTTTATGTAAGGGAGGGGTCAAGTTGCTCTTCCTCACAGTCAGTACTAAAAGTTTCATTGACTCCAGATAAGAGCATGCTTGCAAATGAATAGTTTTTCCCTCAGTAGTGTAAACAGGATAATTGGCAGGAGTATTGCTCCTGCCATGAGATCAACATTTGGCAGTCATTCAATTTTAGATCGCAATGAAGCTCGGCTTCTACTTGATAATGCTTGGATCAGATTCAAGCTCTGAGCGCGAACATCTTTCTAGAGGTGGGGGCTGCTTCTCGGAGTAGTGAGGCAGTATATGCAGTCAGACTACCAATCTTTTTAATGAAACAGCCTAGAGAGGTTAGAGTAAGTGTCAAAGCCAGTTTCCCTTGGAGTTGGTCCACTGTCACGTGCCACAGACTTGGTACTTACCAAATCATGTCCAGAAAACTTGCTAGGTATAAAGCACCTATGGGCACAAGGTCCAACTGACGTAGGTCACATGAACATAACACCACGCCGTGTCACTTTCAAAGCAGGAGTAGTACTCCCACGTATATGACAATACAAGGTACCACCTGATGCCATAGTGGCCTTATTAAAGATTGTTGACGAACTCATTGCACATGGGGGGGTGGTGAAGACTAACTCAAATATATGTAACTCACGTGTCCTTTCTATCCTTAAACGATCAGACCCTAATGCACCACCAGTTTACAGACTAGTGGTTGAACAGATGTGTGGTACCACAATACCCAGTGGTCCCAGACATTTCTTCATTACTGACTGCTATTGATTCTGAAGCATCATTCTTTACAGTAACTGACCTGAAAAATGTTTTTTTCAGTGTTCCAATTCATCCAGGTAGCCAGTATCTCTTCTGATTCAGTTTAAGTGGACGTAGCTTTGAATTTTTTAAAGGTTTTACAGACTGTCCCTTTCAAAGTGCACAGCAAGTGGAGTGTACCTTGTACACTTGCTGTCCAAATGGGGGAGACAGCTAACACCCGACCGTATCCAGTTAATTGTAAATATGTCACAGCCCAGAACACAATGTCTTAGTGAGTCACTTCTTATTGCAGACAATGGATCCCTCAGTATGCATTTCTAGCCAAGCCACTTTTACAGTTGACAACACAGGAGGCAGCGTCATCGACTGTCCTCCCTTGGACTCAGGAACATACACAGGCTTTTGACGAATTAAGGAAAGCTTTATGTCAAGCACCAGTGTTAGGACACCAATTGACAGTACAAGTTCCACATTCCGTGGAAGTTCTTTTAAACCGTACACAGACTCAGCACTTGACTATAGCACGACTGACAGGTTATGAATTGACATTATTTCAGCCACACATAGAAATCAGACGCTGTAACACATTAAATCCAGCTACACTTTTGCCATTAAATATGACAGACCCTTTGGCACATGATTGTGTCGAAGTCATTACCATCACGACGAAACCCAGACAAGACTTGACAGACACCGCATTACCAGATCCAGACCTGACACTTTATGTGGATGGTTCATGTATGAGAACAAGTACAGGAGAGTTAGTGGCTGCATATGCAGTAACAACAGAAACTGATGTCATAGAAACACATCATATTGACACCCTGTCAGCGCAAGCAGCAGAGCTCATTGCTCTGACCCAAGCCTGTATTTTAGCTCTGTTAGAAGCAATACATTTGCCTACAGCAATAGCCATTATGAAGTGTAAAGCACATATTAAAGTCACTGACAACATTTCCCAGGGCAACGACCTGGCAGACCGAACAGCCAAGCTTACAGCACAGACTCACACACCTGACTTGACAAAGACAATAGTCCCGACGCCAACTCATTGCATGACAGTTAAGGATCCCGCCCTAGATGTAATTGACATACAGACACATGCTACCACAGACGAAATCAAGAAATGGACTGAACTAGGAGGGATCCAGACAGAATAGGGATGGATGACGAAGGGAAAAGCCACATGGTTTCTCCCCGACTCTATGGTTCAAGTTATTATTACCACAGCACATAGTCCTGCACATTTAGGAGAAAAAGGCATGTTAGACAGTATTCAAAACCTTTGGTTCAATAAACATTTACGAGCAGCAGCAAAACAGAAAGTGCGTACTTGCCTGATCTGTTGTCAGTTCAACCCAGGTAAAGGCATTCCCGTAGAGCAAGGTGGATTTCATCCTCCTGACCATCCTTTTGAAGTCCTCCAGATGGATTATATCCAAATGGACAGATGTAAAGGTTATAAGTATGTTTTAGTAGTGTGTGCACTAACCAGATGGACAGAAGCGTACCCAGTCCCAGATTATACTACAGCAAGCCTTGTAGAAAGCCATAATCAGACACTTAAAACGAAATTAGGGGTACGCCTATGCCTAAAATAGAATATCTGATGTTGACAATAACATGCTGACAGATTACCTAGCTTCCTTGATATCTGCACTACTCTCTCTTCATTCACAGGTTGCCACCGCCTTCCCTGACAACACCCAAGTCCAGGAGCCTGCCATAGTCCCTGGAGATGTTATCTATGAGCGGAACTTTGGACCGATCAAGCCCCCTTAAGCCGCATTGGAGGACGCCGAAGCTTGTGCTACACACCACGAGGACTGCTATCCGG
Organism: Lissotriton vulgaris; assembly: GCF_964263255.1. Taxonomy (NCBI): domain Eukaryota; kingdom Metazoa; phylum Chordata; class Amphibia; order Caudata; family Salamandridae; genus Lissotriton; species Lissotriton vulgaris. The sequence continues at coordinate 93,725,107 of NC_141694.1, forward strand.
CTCGAAGGACGAAAAGGAAATTCTATGGACAATTTGGAACTTTCTCTTTGCCCAAATCTTTGATAACACCCAGAAGACTGCCTTGAAACCAGTGACTCAAAACCCCCTTTTCGAGAAAAACTCTGCATCAGGAGTATTAATCCAAGTTACGGTCTAGCAAGTCAGACAGTTTAATTGTTTAAGTCCTCCCCTAGGTGAATCGGTTAAACCTGATTCTGACATGTTCCCGCTAGACCCCGATAGAGAGAGAGATAGACAGAAACAAGTATACTGTTACACTTGTACTATCCTATATTCAAGCATACACATTCTTCTTCAAATGTCACTGTCGAGCACACTTTCAGTGAATTGCCCCCGCATGAATTGTCATACAGACTTGCGCTGCGCAACAATACATTCATTAGTATGTTACACCATTCCCATCAGACCAGCAATGCTACCAATTGTTGGATATGTGGCCGACTCCCTCCCTATCAGAAGTACAAGGGAGTTCTGCCCCTCTTTCTGTACCCGTTCACACACAATGGCACCTGTGGTGCATGGTTTAGTCTAATTAATTCCGTAGATTCTGATTCCATAGTTTACCAAGGCAATTGGGTATGGGGAAATCTGAACACTGTTCTGCACAAAGTATGTTTCCCTGACAAGGAGGGTCTTCCCAAAAGGATAGGGACCGATCTAGAAAACGAAGTATAAGGATTAGGTAACTTTACACTTAACCTCATGATTCTGAATGTTCAGTCCGAAGCCGAATCAGTCCTGCCCTTTATGTCAGTATTACCAGTTAAGGGTGAATTATGTGTCAGAAAGAATGGTTCAGTACACCTAGGACATAGTGAATGTACTACTGTGATCGAATTCAGTGATAATGGCAAGTCTACTTTCAAAGCTTCCAAGAATTCCTACTTTGTTTGCGGTCATGTCGCATATGTGCGTTTACCTCTAGATTGGGATGGAACTTGTTACATTGCATTCCTTCTGCCACCAGTATTTCTAGCTCCACCTGATTACCATAGAAATTCCCGACTCATACAGACTCGACCCAAGAGAGAACTCCCGATTGTTGACCAGACTGAAACAGCATGGGAGCAATACACAGACTTTAATAGAGGATTCTTCTTCTTCATAGGTCCTATCCAGAATAGTAAACTCATTCGTAGATTGACCAGAACTCTCGAAGCAGTAGTGAACGAAACTACTTCTGCCCTAGGTAACTTAACACAGGAACAGCCTGCGTTTCCTGTTCAGAGTCACGTTCTGCATCCCGCTTGAGAAAGGATGAGCAAATGATGTTATATGAACAGATAGATGGATTAATGAACATTGATATATCATGAAGGGTCCCGTAGGGAACAAGGAGGGAATGAGGAAATATACATTTTATGGTCAAGTTATGTTCCCTATCGTAGACCCCAACGTCTCCATGTACGAGTTAAAGTGCATGTAACTTCCCTCCTGTGCCAGCTATGAAGACGCAAATACATTTGCGTCCACCGTTAACATGTCTTCTTTCAGATCCACCATGAATAGATTGATTATTCAGTTCCTAAGTATGCCGTGCCACCGTCTTTATGTGGTACACTCTCATGTTTTCCTAGCCTGCAGAGCTAGGCCCTGATTTCTGCCATCAAGCTCATTTCTGTTTTCTGCCTCTGACCACGGTTGCCTGCCTGCACCGTAACCTTTATCCTACTCCCTGTGCGGCGCGGGGCCTGGCTCAGTCCGGCCTGCCTGCCAAGATGGTATTTTGCCTTTATGTTATCAGTTCTGCTCCGTGAATCCACATTCCTAGCTAACGAGTAGGATAAACATATCCTGCCTGCAATAGATACAGTCCAGTCTTTCCGTTTCCATGCAAGTGTATTACTGTACCAATTTCCATAGAAAACTCCAGTTACTTAAAGAAATATATGCATCTCCTAGCCTTAGTGACAAGTAACCTCTGTCCCGATAGCCTTTAGTTTCCAGCAACATGTACTCCAAACACAAGATACCAGATATGATTTAGGAACAAGTTGATCTGACCCACCAGACTTCTGTCTCTCCCCTCTAAGGCTAAATGTCAAGTCCCCTGCACCCTCCAGTTTACGTCAGTCACACGTCATGCTGCTGCGCACGCATCCTTGCTACAGATTCCTGCTGACACTGCAAGATTTCATTATGTATCCACCCACTTGTGACACTTTTATGTGACGTTTCTAGTACCCACCCCCGTGTACGCCCTAGTGCACGCCTTCTGATTACGTATTGCTACGCACATGTTTCCTATCTCGCTTCTCTCAGCTGTTACGCCTTCTGCATGAATGAACTATGAATATTGTACCTTGTTAATAAAGCATTGCTCTGTCCCTTCCTGAACCCCAGTGGTGAAAGGAACATGATATCCTGGTCCGGACCATACAATTCCATTTTATGGAATAAAACCCCTTAAAACTCAGATGCCACGGACTCTGTGTCTCTTATTTTGATTGAGCTATTTTATTGAATTTTACCGCATAGAAATTAAGTACTAGGTAATTTTATTTACCACAGGACGCTTACTGAAGTTCTATGATTTGTGATCGGTAAGGAAGTCCTCGGACGCTTGCCAAAGTTCTATGACTTGTGTCTATGATTTGAGTTAGCTAACATTTGTGACTTTGTGACTTTTGTGATCTTTGAATTATATGTGTAGTGCACTTCACATAGGCAGGCATGTAGAGATGTTTCTCTAATTTTGTTTTTTTTTTCCTTTGAGCGGCACACTTGTGTGAAGTACTGTAAGTGCCAGTTTATACGGTGTCACGCTTTCGTGATACTTTTTGAACATGCCTGTTTTAAGCACACTCCAAGGGATGTGCTGTCTTGGAAATGGTACCACAATTAGGTTAGCGGAATCACAGCCGGCTCCTCCAGAAGGAGCTCCAAACCGTGAGATGTATATCAAATTCGGCCTTCCCCCTATAATGTACAGTAAATTATGGCATAAATATACAAAATCAGATCCTGAATTGCAATGGCCACTACATGGGTCGTTCGATTTGCGAAAGGTTCAATTTGTGGAGCAGTGTTTGTTTCAACGTAGGTCTAGACAAAATAAGTTTGATTGTGTACGAATGTGGGAGAAAGCGGTGCGTGAACGTATGAAACGTGAAATTGCCTTGGCGGATAAAGAGCAGCGTAAGGCTGCTCGAGATAAGGCTTTACAGCTTGAGGAAAAGGAAGCACAGGAGAAGAAAGAAAGGGAGGAACGGGAACGTAACTTGCAAACGGCCGGTCAATTTCCTATTCGTCGTCCGCTTTATCCTGTCCTTAATAATGAAATTGATGATTTTTCGTTACTAGATCGCTCTCCGCCTCCGTATGTCCACCCTACGGCTCCGTTCGAGGATTCTGGTGATGAAGGTCAGGATAAGTCGGATGGAAAGGACAATTCGAGTGTCAGGTTATCTGCGGACAGAGCCGCAGACTTGCGTGGTCTTGCTAGAAAATTAAATTTGGATCATGTAACTGTAGCAACGATTTTAGCTGAAAGGAAATTGTGGTCAGATCGAGAATTAATGTGTTTCATAAATACTTTAGCGCATGAAGTTGTTGCTCGCTTTCGTAAATATTCTGAGACTTTAGAACCCAAAGCTGTGTCAGTTTATTGTGAGAACTTGGATAAAGGTTTATTTGCTCTTTCAGATACTGATGACCTTACACGACTACTTCATCTCCGGGATGAGGCGACCAGATTGCGGGATGAAAAGAAAAATGCTACAGGGTCCGTGCCGGGGTCGACGGAGGAATCCAAAGAGTGTTCTCTTCGGGGTTCAGATAAGAGTACCAAAATGCATGTTATGCCTATGCGTGAAGCTGCGCCTTTGTATGTTCCTCCAAAGGGAGAGGGTACAGATGACGATAAAATGTCGAAGGATGCGAAGGGGTACTTTATATATAATTGGGTATATACGCCTTGGAATAGAGCAGATGTTATGGCATTAAAGAACTCCCTGCCCGATCTTTGTAAAAATCCAGCTGCGTTCTATGAAGGGGTTGAGGGGGCCATTTCTTCTTGTGTTATGACCCTGGTTGACACAGATCTCTTTTTTGGGTTAATTCTTCCCCCTGATATGTGGAGGTTGATTCGTAAAACTAATGATCAAACGACTTTTGGGGCTGCGTGGAAGGACTTAGAGCAGGCTGACTTACAAAGGGAACCTGCATGTAAGCCGTGTGCTTTGATTTTAGATCTCCCGACGGCTATTTTGACTAAATTAAAAACTCTGGTACCTCCTAAAAAGATCGATTGGACCATGTTGGCTTCATGTAAACAGAAGCCAGATGAATCGGTATCTGATTTCTTTACACGCTTTGAAGAAGCTTTTCATGATTATAGTGGACAATCATTAACGGACGATACGGGTAGGCATCTGTTTGTCGATAAGTATGTGGCTAATCTCCTACCGGAGATTGCGAAGCGATTGAAAGCGAGCGAAAGTTCCTGGACCACGGCGACCCCTGCGTCTTTGTTAACTATGGCTCAGTATTATGAGCGGCAGGAATTGGAGGCTAAAGAAAGTGTTGATAAGAAAGCGAAGGAATTGAAAACGAAGGTGATGTTGGCACAGGTTCGTGGAACGCAATCTAGAGGGAATGATAGAGGCAGGCAAGGAGGGGGTAATGCGTCGTACGGGCGTACGGATATAGCGGAGGATCAATGTGCCTATTGTAAGGAGTTTGGGCATTGGTCTGATGATTGTCCGGTACTTCGTGAGCAACGTAGTCAGCGTGGTCGAGGAAGTGGAAGGTCAAGGAATACTTATTCTGGGGCAAGAGGTGGCGGAGGTGATCGTAGTAGGTTTGAAGAGAGGGGCCGTGGCCAGGATGACCGTAATACTTTTGATAGGAGGAACCAGTATCAGATATCGGAGGGTGAGAATGTGGAACATCAGGATTATGTGCATGCATAGAATTGCGTAGGATGGGGTACGGAATCAGTTGAAGTGCCAGTAGATCAGAGTGGTCCATATGTATCAGCGGGCATCTTGGGTTCTACTGATCAGTTTTTAGTCGACACAGGGGCTACTCGTAGCGCTTTGTCTAAAAACTTGGTTCCGAGGGCTCCCCTGTCTGGCGATATGATTACATGCATTGGGTTTGACGGCACACCCACTCCCAGCCCATTATCGAAGCCTCTTGCACTTTGTCTCGATAAATTTTTCAGTTTTGGCCAATTTTTGTTGTCGCCTTATACTCCAGATAATATTCTGGGCATTGATTTGCTCAAATATTTTCGAGCAACGATCCGTTGTGCTCCGGAGGGAGTGCGAGTTATTTTAAATGATAACTATCCGGATTCAGATAGATTTTTTACTATACAAGACTGTGAAGCATTAGCCTCTCTCCCTCACACGTTGTGGGCGACCTCAGATACGGATGTGGGACAGATGCTTATTCCACCTATTCGCATTACTGTAAAGGAGGGAGTACTTCTACCACGTGTACCGCAGTATAAGATCTCTAGGGAAGGTGAAATTGCCCTGACACACATTGTTCAAGATTTGATCATTGCAGGGGTAGTGGAGGAAGTCCCCTATAATGTTTGCAATAGCCCTATTCTCCCGATCCTTAAGAAAGATACTGACGACAAAGTCTATCGGTTTATTATTGATTTGAGAGAAATTAACAAAATTGTCATCCCCCAATACCCGGTGGTGTCTGATATCACGACATTGCTTACATTGGTCCCCCCAACGGCGACGACATTTAGTGTTATCGACCTGAAAAATGCGTTCTTTTCCATTCCCATCCATCCTGATAGCAGATACTTATTTGGCTTCACGTTAAATAATAAATCGTATAGATTTTGTCGTGTTCCTCAGGGTTACACTGAGAGTCCGAGTATCTACAGCCAGGCCCTAAAGAGACAGCTTGATTCTTTTCAATTGCAGTCTGGAGTTGCCCTTATCCAGTATGTCGACGATCTTTTGTTAGCTGCTGACACGTATGCTCAATGCGAGGAGAGTACGCTTGCTTTACTTTCCTTTCTGGCTCAGAACAATCACAAGGTTTCGAAGAAAAAGCTCCAATACTGTAGACCCAAGGTGACCTACCTCGGTCATCTTTTGTCTAAGGAGGGGCGTGCATTAACATCAGATCGGATTCAGGCGATTCTAGATACACCAGTCCCCCGCACACAGAGAGATGTACGTGCTTTTATAGGGTTAACGTCCTTTTGCAGACAGTGGATCATGGGGTTTTCGCATATTATCAAACCTTTGTTAGCGTTGCTGTCCAAAACTACACCAATGCCTCTTGAATGGATAGATGAATGTCAAAATGCTTTCGAACAATTGAGACAGGCTCTTTGCTCTGCCCCCGTGTTAGGTACACCAGACTATTCAAAGATTTTTACGTTATACGTGCACGAGAAAGATGGGTGCGCGTTATCAGTGTTAGTGCAAGCACACGGGGACAAACAAAGACCATGTGCATACTTTTCGGCGGTCCTTGATCCTGTAGCACGAGGGTTACCTGGGTGTTTCCGAGCAGTCGCAGCAACAGCAGTAGCTATACGACAGAGTGAGGGAATAGTGTTATCGCATAAATTGTTGGTGTTAGTTCCCCATGCAGTTGATGCCCTGTTGAATCAGACGAAAACCCAGTATCTCACGAGTGCACGTTTGACAGGATATGAGCTTACACTTCTGGCGCCACATATTACACTGAAAAGATGCGCTACCCTGAACCCTGCCACTTTATTGCCCTATCCGGTTGAGGAGGGTCAGGAAGAAAAACATCATGATTGTGTTTTCCTGACCGAGGAACAGACAAAGGGTCGTGTTGACCTACAGGATATGCCACTTCCAGATGTGGACGGGGAGCTGTGGGTTGATGGATCGTGTTTGAGGCTGCCAGATGGTACGACTTCCGCAGCATACGCGATCACGACACTTAGAACAGTGGTAGAAACAGCACGAATACCACAAAAGTCAGCTCAGGCAGCAGAGCTGATAGCTTTGACGAGAGCCTGCGAATTGAGTGCTGGCCTATGTGTGAACATATACACAGACAGCCGGTACGCCTTCGGAGTAGCACATGACTTCGGGCTACTCTGGAGAGAACGTGGGTTTTTAACTTCTCATGGAGTACACATTATGCACGGAGAATTGGTGCGTGATCTCCTAAACGCGTTGCTTTGCCCGAAGAAAGTAGCGATCATTAAATGCAGTGCCCATAAAAAGATCACTGATAAAGTGGGTCAAGGAAATGCTTTTGCAGATAGCATAGCAAGACAAACAGCTATGTCCCGAACTGACTCCCCCATGTATGTAACAAAATCACAAGCTGAGCGATGGTACGATGCTAGAGCGGAGATATTAGATATCCAAAAATCAGCGACTGAAGCAGAACTTGCGGCATGGGCAGCAGATGGGGTGCTAGATGACGAGGGTTGTTGGAGAAGCAAAGACATGGAGAAATGGAAATTGCCTGCAGCTTACTTGCAAGCGATGGTTCAGATGACTCACGGACTAGCACATGTGGGAGCTCTTGCGATCACTCGATTGTTATCACGAGTTTGGGAGCATCCCGAGATTGCCAATACAGCCAAGAGAGTAGTGCAGACCTGTCTGATATGTTTTCAGCCCAATCCTGCGAAAGGGACCCATACTCCGAAAGGAGGGTTCGTTCCCCCATCTGCACCATTTGAGGTACTCCAAATGGATTACATCCAGCTTGAGCGCTGCAATAACCTTAAGTATGTCCTAGTGGTGGTGTGCGCTTTTAGCAAATGGGTTGAGGCCTTCCCCACGAAAGATAATACAGCTTTAACAACAGCTAAGGTGTTGCTCAAGGAGTATTTTCCTCGCTTTGGAGTTTGCAAATTTTTGTGGAGTGATAATGGGCCTCATTTTGTTGGGAAAATTGTGGAGTATGTGCTGAAGGGGTTGGGGATCCAGCAGAAGTTTCATGCTGTGTTCCACCCTCAGTCAGCAGGTCTTGTTGAGCGGTACAATGCCACGTTGAAACTAAAACTGGCTAAGATTGTAGCATCTACGTCATTGAAGTGGCCGGATGCTTTACCGTTAGCATTGCTCTCTCTCAGATCAGTGCCCCACTCTCGAACAGGCCTCACACCGTATGAAGTGGTGTTTGGAAGGCCTATGAATATTTGGGAAGTGCCTAAGCCGCGATTGATACATGATGTGCCTTGTATAATGATGAATGACTATTTGGCACGATTAACAAATGATTTGCTTTCTATTCATCAACAGGTTCGAGAAGCGCTCCCTGACAACTCGACTGGAGAGGCTCACAATCTTCGACCTGGTGATTTTGTCATGGTGAGGTCGTTTGAGAGGGCGAACAGCTTGGAACCGAGGTGGCGTGGCCCCGAGCAGGTCCTCTTGGCTACTCGAACAGCTGTACGAGTGACCAACAGAAAGCGGTGGATACACTCAACTCACTGCCGGCGTGTCTCTCCGGACCTGGTGAATCCTGCCGTGCTGACTGACTACAAGGAGATTCTGGAAAAAGAAAAGAGCCCAGCTGTGACATCGGCCGAAGTCGAGGGAGCCTTCCCGGACCACACTGCTTCTGGAAAACAGCGCTACGATCTGCGGCCACGATAAGGAGAAGATTTTTTGGTTTTCGAGACTGGTTGGTTACCGCTATGGGGTTTGTGAAACGGAAACTGGGAATCTCAAGGGGGGGGGATCAGTTCTGCCAAGAGTAGCGACACCCGTCTTGACCCCGGAGAAGAAAACAACGGCTACCTCGGAGCTCAGCACCGTATTTTTCTTTTTTAGGTATAAATATACACATATGTACATTTAAGACTTTGTGAACTTTTGAACTATTTGAGACATTAAGAACTCTCTGAACTATGGCGTCTTCTGCATCACGAGATAAAAGAATACTTGGTGCTATCCTTTTTGTCTTGACCATTGTGGTGATAGCAGTGATAGCTTGGGTAGTTGAACTCGTGGTGCCTGCACGTGAACATTTGCTGCCGACTACCCCGGCTCCATCGGAACATTTTCATTTCACCTTGCCCTACCATGAAGAACGGCACCGGCAGACCTATTTGAACAATAGCTTTATTCAGATTCTGCATCATACGCATAACATGACAAATATTTCCAATTGTTGGGTGTGTGGGATGTTGCCTGGTCATCAGAAGAGAGGGGGCACTCCACTCATTCCGCTTCCGTTTTCACCTAATGGGTCTTGCAATGCCTGGTACACTTTGCTATTCACTTTGCGATGGCCAACGAAAGGGGGGGTGCTTTTTCGTTTGAATAAAATTTGCTATCACGACCGGGATGGGTACCCCCGAGCTGAGGGTACTCGATTTGAATGGGAAGAATACCGCCCCGACAATGCATCTGCATCCCGTATTTACAGCAACCAAAGAAACCTCAATGTATCCAGTTCGCATGTTCTTAATGTTATTGCAACTAAAGCTGATTTGTGCATACGTAATAAAGGTGCAATCTCGGTTGGGAAAAGAGAATGCAATACTACACTTACATTTGACAGTCCGAATGGCATATCGTTTGTGGCATCTCGTAATACTTACTTTATTTGTGGAACTAAGGGCTATCATCAGCTTCCATTGGGATGGTTAGGCACTTGCTATGTATCCTTTGTATTGCCCCCTGTATTCATTGCCCCACCAATGTATCATAATGACTATGTGCTTTATCATGATTTTGTGTTAAATCGTGTTAAACGTACTGTTGTTCTGGACGATATCGACCAGACGGATACCGCACTGCAGCAATATGTGGACTTTAATTTGGGACTGTTCTCCTTTGTGGGGGCTGCTTTGAATAGTAGGAAAATACGACGATTGACCCATGTTGTCGAGGCTGTAGCCAACGATACTGCTATTGCATTAGGAAATATTACCGAAGAACTTCAGATTTCTAGGATTGTTACGCTTCAGAACAGAATGGTTCTAGATGTGGTTCTAGCTGATCGGGGGGACGGGGCATGTTGAATCATCGGAAGTAGCTGCTGTGTATACGTACCTGATAATTCACCATCCGTTTATGATGCCATTTCTAAATTGCACAAAATAGCAGCTGAAATACACCCGGACAATGGAACTTGGACTTTTTCAGGGTGGTTCTGGTCAATGCTTACCACTTGGGGTTGGAAACTGCTAACGATTTTATGTATTATTGTTGGGACACTATTCCTTGTATGTTTATGTATACAATGTGGCCCTGCATTATGTTCTATGTGTTTATCAGCTTGTATACCATCAAGACGAGCTCTTGCTCACAACAAAATGATGCTTCATAAAGAAGTAGCTCAAATAATGTTAATCGATATTGAAGATGAGCAACCCGATTATGTCCACTATGAGGTAGCTTCAGCTAAACACTAAAAGGGTCGTCTGTCGTAATTTGACAATGGCCGAGTTAGCGCTTAGCTGTGCTACACGTTTTTCCCCTTAACTTGACTATACTTGGAGGCGCCATTTTGTAAATCGTGGCGGCCATTTTAGAGAATGAGCGGCCTCGTGGTCAGCATGCCCTTTAGTCCGTTGTCCGTGCAACTGACCACTCGACTCTGCCCAGCAACAGGCTATTTTTAGCCACGGTCAAGCCCGCGCATGCGCAGTTTCAACTGACCAGTCACCCCTTAGGAATGTGCCGCCAAACTGACCAGTGGGGTTGTAACCCCTCCCATGAGTTGGCTGTGTTCCAAAAATGACCATATATGTACATAATCTCTGTAAACCTTGTGCCGCCTATCTTTTTATTACTTGTAAACTGTATAAAAGAGGGACTCACACCAACGTTCGGTGTGATACTTCTTGCATTGCCGAAGGGTGCTGTAGGAATGTACCACCACCCCATGGGGTCTTAATAAACTTGTTCTTTGTACTTTTCAGTTTCCGTGCCAACAGTTCTTTCAGAGTAAGTGGGTTATCTACGGAGCATGTAGGCCTTGGGAACCCGATACTACACCTCCCCCAGTGCCTTGAGATCCTCTGGGTAAGTAGTGCGCTATATAAATGCGATGATTGATTGATTGATTGAGTGCGCGTTCAGTAGTGTGTGAACTAGAGTTTCCCTACTTTATTTTTCCTTGCAATATTATATAGCGCAAACTCGACAACATGGCATGAGCACAATTTACATTACAGAAGAACACATTCATTTGTGGTAGGCACGGGGAGACAAAGCGATTTGCCTGGAATCACAGGATGTTGAGCTGATGCCGAGATTCGAACATAGCTCCCCAGCTCTAAAGTTTGCAATTCTAGAACTTGTGGCGGGAGGTGTGTCTAAAAGTGTATGTCGGTGCAGGCCATCAATGAGAGAGACCTGTGCATTTTTCAAATGGGTGGTGAAAAAATATGAGTATGTTGCTGGAGATGTGGGCCGCCGTGCCACCAATGTACTTATCGGGGGAGGGTAAACACCCATTATTCCGCAACTTTCTTTCCGCATACCATCACTCCGCATACTTTCATTACGAAAGTACCATGACTCTGCAATGCCATTATAATGCAATGGCATTACATTTTATATGCTTTTACCACGCATACATTTACAACAAAATTCGTTGTAAATCCATGAATGGTAAAAGCATGTTTTTTCTAATGTTTGGATAAGGTAAATAAGGGTATAGGGGTATATGTTTTGGGGTACTGAGGTATATGTTTTGGGGTGTTTGGGTATTTTAAGGGTTATGGGGTAGGTTTGGGTTTTGGGGTACAGTGGTATTTTTAGGGTTCAGGGCTAGGTTTGGGTTTTGGGGTACAGGGATATTTTTAGGGTTCAGGGGTAGGTTTGGGTTTTGAGGTACAGGAGTATTTATAGAGTTCAGGGCTAGGTTTGGGTTTTGGGGTACAGGGGCATTTTTAGGGTTTAGGGATAGGTTTGGGTTTTGGGGTACAGGGTATATTTATAGGGTTAAGATGGGTTAGTGTTTAAGGGTGTTGGGGTATTTTAAGGAGTAAGCGTGGGTTATGATTATGGGGTGCAGGGGTATTTAAAGGGAGCAGGGTGGGATTAGCACACGATATGAGACATGGCATGAAGGGCGGAACGTACCACACACCCCCAGCGTTTGTCACACCCCCAGCACACGCCCACAGCACAACGCAGACACGCCCACAAGGGACTACTTTGCTGGTACGGTTCATTTACCTTTTAAATGTATATGGTGGGCGTCTGCATAGCCTATGTCCTTCTGCTGCAACTGCCCTTTCCAACGCTGTATTGGGTGTTGTGATTGGTGCTGTGGTTCCTGAGATTACCCGCCTCAAAGGTTTGGGCTCTCTCTATATTATATTAGTATGGATATGGATATGGATATGGATGACACTGACACACCATCAATCATAGTCAGTGAATGAGATCTATACTAGAAGAATGATACTCTAAGAGCAATCTTATGTTAAATCAATATTTTCATACATTGATCAAAATGTAAATATCCCTGCTAGCTGCACTCATTTAGTTCTACTGCACAGAGTCATTTCTCCTGCTTTGTCCATTCCTAAGTCTGACTGTGAAATCCGATGTAACCATGCAGTGTAGATACAGAGTACACGAGCCCAGGGCCCTGACATGCTAGCAAAAGACAATAGGCCTCGCCTTTGTGACCTACTGGCTTTGCCAATGGTTTTAACCTTGCTGCACAACATACATGCAGGCAAATACCTGTGGAAAAAGCACCACAGAGAGGAGATCGCAGTGGGTAAAGAGGGGGAGGGCGGAGAGTACAAGAACAAGAAAGAGTGCAACGTGGAGTTAAAGCACACAAGAAAGCAGCTCGAAGGGTGAAGCTGTATAAAAGTGAAACCGTATACAAGAGTGAATCAAAGAACAAGGTTATAGAATTATTATTTTTTTATTGTGTTGAAAATAACTGTGCTTCGAGAAGTGGTAAAACGCTGACAATGGGAACCATGTGCACTCTCACAGAAAAATATTTTAAAAAACAGACACTTTTGATGAAAAGAGACCAAATGGAGAGTTGGTAATCAGGCTATGCTCCACAGGTGAGACAAAGACTAGAAGGATGGGCTAAAACAAATAAAACCATTGAATAGAAAGCAAGAAAATAAGAGTGACAAAACAAAAAAAACAGAAAGCAATGGGTGAAGTTACTCTCTCGGTCAACTATCTTCATGGCCCAAATAAAGCTTTCAAAGATACAGAGGAGAGTAACCACAATGCGCTGATGCTCTTAACCACATGGCGCTGATGCTCTAGGATTGGTCAGGGCCACCTTTAAAAAGCGAAGGGGAGCGGCCTAACATAGTGTCCTGTCACTGTGCACCATGATAAAAGACCAGGAAGAAGCACTACAATCTACATTACCCCTGTTGTAAGATCTGCCAGACCAGCAGGCATTCTACAATATTAATTATGGTGGTCAAGAAACAGCTTATCTAATGCTGCTTAAGAATATATATATGGAATGCAAACAAATGACCAATGGATGGGGGAAGGGAAAAGATCTGCTACTATATGTCAGGGCTCCATTATGTATTTTTTTCTTTAATATTCTGCTGGCCTGTTACATGATAACTCTATCATACCCTTTACCATGTCGGAAGTCACAATTGCAGTCCAAGCATTAAAATGTAACAAAGCCCCGGGGTTGGATAAGATCCCTGGTGATCTGTTTAGAGAAGAGCCGAAGATCTGGGTCCCCTACCTGACCGTCATATTTAATGCTATTCTTGACGGTCAAGAGATTCCAAATACCTGGTTGGGGGCCGAAATCATCCCGATTTATAAAAAGGGATCACCGTTGGACCCATCAAATTATAGGCCAATCAGTCTTATTGATGTCACCCAAAAAATCTACGCCAAACTACTTTTGCAGCGCTTGCAAGATTGGATTAGTGAGAACAATATCCTCTCCCATCTGCAAGCAGGGTTCCGTGCCAAAACATCCACCATCGACCAACTATTACGGCTCCAGGTATTATACTGGAAGCATGTGGTCATGGAAGGGGGTAGTCTTTACCTGACATTTGTGGACCTTAAATCCGCATTTGACATGGTGGACAGGAACCAACTGTGGAGTATATTAACAACAATGGGCATCCCACCCTACTTATGTCACCAATTTAAAAGACTCCACGAAGGAACCTATGCTAAGGTACGTTATGGCAAATATGGCCAGCTGACGAGAGCATTCCCTGTTGAGAAGGGAGTTAGGCAGGGATGCGTACTTGCCCCTACCTTATTTTCCCTTTTTTTAAATGGCCTTGTTGACGACCTAAACAGTGTTCATAACATTGACGCTCCTAATCAAGCTGGTGGTAAATTCCCTGCACTTATGTTTGCGGATGACACCCTGCTCCTTTCTAAAACACCTATGGGGATGCAGCGGGTGTTAGACCAATTCACCAAATTCTGTAGGAACAGGAATTTGGTGATTAATATAGACAAAACAAAGTATATGGTGTTTAATGCCAATACAATAAATTGCCCACGCCCGTTAATGGATGGAAGACCACTGGAAAGGGTAAATAATTTCACCTACTTAGGTCTGACTTTAAACGACAAAATGAGTTGGGTAACTCAAATGACCAAGGCTAATTTAGCCCTTTCACAGTCCACGGGTGGGATTCTCAAGGTGCAGAAGTCTTGTGTCCATAAAGTAGTCAGTGTTCCACTGGAAATATATAAAGTCCAAACCAGATCAGCTACCCTTTACGGAGCTGAACTCTGGGGCCACTGTCCAGCGAGTGAGATTAGTATAACAGAGAATAATTTTATTAGGCATCTGCTCTCCTTACCAAAAAACACTCCTCTTGTTCCTCTAAGGTTGGATTTAAACTTGAGACCCATTGCAGAAGCTATTGCTTCACGCCCGCTCCTTTATTGGCGCAGACTGTGGAGCGTCCCGGAGCTTGCGTGCTATAGAGAGGAATTGAAGACTGTGATGGCTCGCCCGAGTGTAGGGAGGATAAAGTGGTTATCCTTTATAAGGGAGCAGGCGTCTAGGATTCGCATGGAGAACCTCTGGTCCAACCCGGAGGACACATGCAAATCTATCTCAAAGAAAACTCTGGCTGAGACTATAAAATATCACAACTTAGAAGAGGTCCTTCGATCAGCCAGGTCTTCTAGTCTCACTGACAGCTTTCTGGATTTTAAAATTACCTACAGCTTTGAGAAGGAATTAGACATTATAGAACCTGTTTTAGCAAAAAAACTGTATTTACAGTTTAGATATGGCACACTACCCCTCCATTCTTACACTAATAAATGGAAAGCGGGTCCAGCTCACCCTTGCCCAGGCTGCAATGATCCAAATGAATCCCTAATCCATGTGATACTGTTTTGTCCTGCTTATTCTGCTAGCAGGAAAAAATGGATTATACAGCTATGTGTGAACCTAGGAGTCAGGAACTATGTAGAGTTTTTTAGAATTTTAAAATCCGATACTAATACACTAATAGTTACTGCTATTTCTAAATTCTTGTTTTCAATGTGGTTAAATAGACGGAGATTGATCCAGTAGAATTAAGCTACTTTAATTCAGTAAGACTATGCTTTTACTGTGTTTTGAATACTTAATCAATGCATTCTCTTGCTTTATTGTTTTTTTTTTCCAACTCCCTAAAAACCACATATTAACTGCTTTTATTCAAAATGAGATTTAATTGTGTATTATTTTATTATTGTAAATGTATTTTTCACTACTTGATGTACTTTTATGGTTCTTAAACAAACCGAAATAAAGTTAATTTGATGATGATGATGAACTCTAATAAGAGAGAGGGACCCCACAACCCAAAGGGATGGAGTACCACAGAGGACTTTTAGTCAAGCAAATATTCCCTTTGGGACACCTTATTATTGAAACAGATATTCTCAAAGACACATTGACAAAAATAGACACTTAACAAAATGCTGTACTAGTGAGGCAAAATGTAAACACATACAAAATTATGAAAAATACTGAACAGTTTATTCATCACACAATACACAATTAAAAAGATATTTCCGGGGGAGGAGCCAAGATGGCGACCGGAGCGGACGTGTAAGCTCCCGGCTCCGCCAGTTCTTGCGCCCCGTCGACCTATCCTGCCTGCTATCCTGTTTGTTTTATCGGCTGCTCTGACGGGGGCGACGCGCTGATCTCGCCCGTGTTTCTCCGGACCCTCGGCTCGACTGGACGGCTGAGAGACCCCGGTGCCGGTCCCGACGCCATTGCCCCGGCGCTCCTCGCTGCTTGATGCTGGACCTCGGCGGAGTGGGGGCGAGCAATTTACCAGTGGAACGCTACCACCCTGGCGGGAGCTGCTCTCCCTGGAACGTGGCTTTCAGCATTCCGGGTGCTGCGGAGTGCGGACCATCGTGTTTGCTTAGCGTCTGCCGGGAAGATTGCACGGCACTCCGGCTCTGTTGTCCTGTGTTGGACGGGGGCGTCTTGGCTCCATTGCGGGACTCGCCCGCACCTTGATGCCTGCACATTCGTCCACACCGCTTGGAGTTGCAGTCGTGGGCTCCTCACTGGCGACGCTCCTTACTGGTTGGTGGCGGTGGGGGACGAAGCGGAATCCTTGCTGTCCCGAGGTGCGGAGACGACTGTCCGCCATTGCCCCTTGCCTCTGACGCCATGGCCGCGCCGGTGGCCGAATTGCCTGCACCTTCGGATATTGGGGGTGAGGGGGGCACACCGACGACCCTGTCCTACGGAGATGTCCTGTTTGCCCTACGTGACCTACGGGCGACGCTACGGCGCGACTCCCGGGAGCTCTGGGATAAGCTCGACGACATCGCCCTGGACGTGGCACAGATTCGGAGGGACTGCTCTCTGCAACACCTGGGCGCTCCCCTGACGGCTCCTGCAGAGGATATTGTGTTGCGGAATGTTTCAAGTGAGACTGTGTTCTGCCCTGCCACGCTTGGAGCTTACGGACAATCGCTTACTGACTCTGCCGGGGATACATTGTTTCCACACTCGGCTACTGTTCCAACACGGTCGCCGCTCACACCGGAGGCGGGACCGCAGGCTACTTCACTCCTGGCCCCCTTGCAGACTCGTGCATTTACACCTTTGCCTTTTCCCCTGCAGTGTTTGGTCTTTCGGAGTACTTTTGGGGCTCTCTGTATTGTGACCAGAGCGGTATTGGATAGGTGGTGTCATCCATTTTGTGATTGTGGGTCTCCCCCCTCCTCTCTGCCTCCATCTTGTTCCTTTGTTGCTGAGGGGATCGACACTCGCAGAGGGTTGGGGACTGCAGGGCATCCGAAATCGGGTCAGGGCTAACCTGCTTGCTTGCTGAATTGTTCTCCTACCTGTTGGGGGTCGGGTTCGAAATGCCGGGTGGGGGTGTATGTGCACCGCACGCAGAGTGTAAATTGAATTTATCGGCTGGTTGGGAGCTCTTGAATAGCGCTTGGCTTTCGCTTTTGGCGCCTCCTCAGTATTACTATATTCTCGTCCACGGTACAGTCGGAGCCTCAATTGGCTATCCTGAAACCTAGTGGGCCATCGGCCCTGTTGATTTTTTGGGGTGTCTGACTTGCCGATATTGATTACTGGGACGGGGGGTTGCCAGTGACGGGTGGCGTCCATTTTCACTCTTTGTCTTTGCTCTGTCCGAGGCGGCCATCTTAGTTGTAGCTCTGGCTGGGGCAGGGTTTTGGGTGGGTACCGTGGTGTACTGGTCGCTCGCGACTTAGGTAGTATCTGGGGGGTCCGGGTTTCAACTTGTGTTGGCCTGCTTAATGTGCTTTGGGAACGCGGCGCCTTTTTGGCGTGCATCGCCGCCACAGCTCCTCGCATTTCTTCACTCCTCGTTCATCCTGATACCTTTGCCTGTGCGTTGGAGCTGCTCATATCTTGTGTTGGTGCCCCTAGTCCCCTTAGCTTTTAACGGAGTGGAATTCGCTAATTGATGGGAGTCCGGGAGTTTTGGGATTGTATTGGCTCCTCCTCACCTCCTTCAGGGGGAGATCTGGGACTGTTTTTCCTTGCTCCCCTTATCACTAGTGACTGTTTTCCTTTGTTTTCTTTCTTTCTCTTTCTTCTCTTTCTTTACTTCCTAAATTTCGGGTTTTTGGGGTGACAAGCACTCTGCTGGGGGGGGGGGGGGGCAGGCCGTAGCCTCTGCATGTGTGTAGGGTGGGGGGTTATATTTCATTTTTCTTTGGTTTCTATGGTGCCTATGTATTCCTTTTTATAATTTTCTCTTTCTTTCTGGGTCTGAGGGACCGGGGTTCGGTAGGGGTCGGGTGGCGCTGTGGGTGGTATGTGGACGCGAACTGTTTACGCTGTTGACTTGTGCAATCTTACCATCCTGACTGGTGGATTCTCTCTAACTGTTGGTTCTCTTGATGCTGCCTGCCCATGCTGTGAAGCGAATGTACGGACTCAGTTCTCCTTGATTCTATTCTTCATTGCATTATTTTCAGATAAAAACTTTTAAAATTAACCTACAATGCTCCTTCTCCCTGGCGGCACGTCTCCACTCAGTATAACTGCTGTTAATTTTAGCTGTATTGTCTGTTGGCGCTGGGGACACGTAATGTTGGCACATGTGCTTCAAAGTATCGTGGCCGGCCTGCTGGTTGTAGGCCCGTATTTGTATCATGTTTTAAGCACAATAAAGGTTTTCAAAAATTTTAAAAAAAAAGGTATTTCCATTAAAATAAATTTTAAAAGAAGGGAATAGACATTAAAAATAAGACAGACAGAATTAATTCAGCGAAACGTCAGAATTATTCTCCAATGAATTTATGACACAATCCTCCTTTCTCTTATGCGACGCGTTTCGGTGGATCAAGCTAGTTACACCACCTTCATCAGGAATACAATGTAATGTCTTCCCAGAAGATTTCTGAAATTTAAAAAATATTTTTTAAAAAGGCTCTTCAATATGTATACAGTGAAAGCCCTGCACAGCATATCTCATAATTACATTATCACATTGCCACCAGTTTTGTTCAACAGTATTAAAAAAAACAACATAAGAATATACCACAAACTACACATTTTTATAACATTTAACAGACCTAAAGACATTGTCCGAGTATTAAATATAAGACAAAATATAATAAATAACAGCAGGAAATACAACAATGTTCCTAGTTAAAATAGCAGCATATTTTGTAGTGCTTTCATTACACACATAGGCTTATTTGTATAATATACCATTCCAATTGAACATAAATGCCTAGTGATAATTTAAAAGGAAAAATTCATTGCGGAGGCAAAATAACCGCCTACATAATAACCCAGGAGGTGGAAATGAGAGATAGACCCTTCATCCAGGCAGAAAGTCCACTAAGGGGAGCAATATAAACACCATATATAGAGCTGTCTAGGATCAACGTGTTAATGCAAGCATACCTTAGTAACTACTTTCTAGACATAACTTCTCGGGGTAAGTACCTCCTATGTCTTAAAAGCGACTTTCGTCCTGCGAGATAAAGGCTCCTTGTCACCGGCAATCTATGTATTTAAAAAGTAAGTACCTCATGCCCTCGGCCCTAGCCTGGTAGGCTTAGATCAACTCCCCGACTTTAGTCCCATTGAAGCAAAACTCTTTATGGGGGACCTGGGCGATAAGAAGGTCTCTCAGATATACCGCTCCCTGGTTACGCACTGCTCCCCTTCCCTCTTAACATTGAAGGCCTCCTGGGAGACTGATGTTGGCCCCTTGGATGAGGATGACTGGCGTGAGGCCCTTGAATCCCCCCGTGGGGCTGCTATAGCCGTCCGTCTTAGATTTATTCAATTCAAATACCTTCACAGGGCATATTATACTAGAGAACGACTGTGACGAGCGGGCCTTATAGCCGCTCCGGAGTGCCTGAGGTGTGGTACTGAAAGGGGGACGCTCTTCCACACAGTGTGGTCTTGTGGGAGATTGACCAGATTCTGGGCTGGGGTCTGGGACTGCCTGTCAGAAGTGTTGGGGTGGGACCTTCCCCGTACCCCTAGATAGGGCCTCCTTCATGTCCTGGAGAACGTTGGGGGCAACATCTACAAGCGACATCTTTTGCTATTGGGGCTGGTGGTGGCCAAGCGAGATCTGGCTCAGGCCTGGAAAAGTGAACGTGCCCCCCCCCCCACTCGGCGCATGGAAGGCGGGATTGGACTTTCTCATGGGGCTGGAACTGCCTGTCTTTGAAGCCAGGGGGTGTCCCCGAAAGCATTACAAAATTTGGAAACGGTGGGCGGACTACAGGGGGCTTCCTCTTGACCCCCCGATTGACATTGATGATGTGCTGCCTCCTGATGTGGACCCTGTACCTTAGGTTGTTAGCTGACACCTCCATTGCTTTCCATCTAATGTTGCTACTCTGTGAACACGTGCACTGGGCTAGGGTGGGATATGGGGTGGGTAGTTGGGGAAGGGTGTTGGAGGGTATTTTTGGGGATGGGTGGGATGGGGGTGGGATGGGGTTTGTTTTCTAAAATCTGGGTTCACTGCCATGCCATTACCTGCACACTGTTGACAGTCTCCTCCTGACTGTGGAGAGCTGTATTGATACTTGCTTGAACTCTCAATAAATACGGTTTTGAAAAAAAAAAGTAAGTACATAAAAACATGAAGTACGTATTCACCATACGTTCATTATGTCAATTTTAACCAAACTTTGCAAACGCCTAACCACAAAGCAGACCAGACCCACCTTGCTCGGTGCTTGTATCAGCAGTGTAATATAAACTTGGGCAGTCTCTCAGGTACTACTGCAGTGAACTCATGCAGGTATGCAGTTAAACTGAAAGAAATATATAATAAAGATAATATCAGCAAAGGATCCCATGTGTTCGACTTAGGGCTACTCCCTGTGGAGGAGAAGGTGGCATTACGGCCACTCACTTACTGGAAAAGACTTTGGTCTGTCCCGGAGCTGGCCTTGTATCGAAATGAGTTTAAGGAGGTGTGGGCAGCAATTACATTTAAGAAAATCCCAAGGTTAACCCATATCAAGGATCTTTGTGATAGGATTGGCCTACCAGAACTTTGGGGAGCACCCGATGTATCTTGTCCAGCCCTCCATAGGGCAGACTTGGTACATCAGTATAGGTATTATAACCTAATGAGCCTCCATGCCAGTTCATCAGTGGGTAGGCTGACATCCCGGTTCCTCCAAATAAAAGTCGAGTACAAGACGGAGGAATTCCTTGATCGGATTTACCCAGCATCGGCAAGGAAGCTGTATATGCAACTTAGATTGGGAAGTCTGCCGCTCAGGTCCTTTACAAGCAAATGAGATTCAAACAAAAATACTGAATGCCCCGCATTTAGTCACGCTTTGAAAAATGAAATTAATGTGTTTTTCTTTTGTCCAGTATACCAATTGGTGCGTAATCGCTGGGTGAAACCAATTTGCAGGAACTTGGGCTATAGAGAATGTGAAAATGCCTTCAGAGTACTAAAATGTGACACTCACCCCCCTATCGTTTTCGCCGCCACCCGTTTTTTAAACGGAATGTGGCTAAAACGTAGAACTTTCGTAATGAAATAAATTGGAATTCATGGATTTACTGCATTTTAATGTACCCCCCCGATAACTAAACAGAATGATTTAATATGACTTTAGTAGTATTGGTTTTATATCTGTAAATAGATCTGTATATATATATGAATATGTTGGTTAGTGATATTGTTTGTGTGTAATTTAATAATGAAACGCAATGTATTGTATGTATTTTAACCTGTACTTTTATGGCCCTTTGCGGTCGAAATAAAGTTATCGAAGAAGAAATGTTGTTTATGTGATAGAAGGTATGTTTTTTTTGAAGTGTTAAAAATAGTAAGGGTTTTGACTGTTGCTCATTTTGACTTGATGGTTTTATTGATTAAATTGGCAATTTCATAGGACAGAATTTGTGATTTTTGATTATATGTTCTTAAAATGAAAAGTTAGTGTCCTGTTCTATGTTGTCTGGAAAAAGCCCGGGTATGGAATAGCGGGTGGCAAGAGAAGTCATACTGCAGGAGGTTACTCGTTTGGTGGAAGAACACTGAGAAGCTATGCAGGGCTGGCTGTGTTGCGTTAGGAACCATATATCATATAAAAGTGAGTGTGAATGGTAGCATAAGGATTTTACCTGCAAAGTAACTGACTCTACTTCCCGAAAGGGGTATCCAAGTAACAGGTTCTATCTCTAACTTAAGTGAAGGGTAAACAGGGGTTTTACTTGTAGTGAAACAAAGGTACTTTTGTAGCGACACAGAAGTATATATTTTTCTAAGCAAATAAGTAAAGCTATCTTTGGTTAGTGGAGCAGATAGAGTAGCAAATGTTTTTATGTTGTTACTAACAGAATTTTGATTAAGAAAACGCAGAAAAATATTGCTGTAAGATTTTGTAAAGGAAGGGTCAGTAGCAGAAGTGATACTGACGTCACAAAAGGCTGCGCTGACATTGGTCAAAACAACAGGCGTGTGGTGAGCTCTGATTGTGAAGGGAGGGTCAATAGTAGTAGTTAAACTGACCGAAATTGAAAATTATAGCATTAAACAAAAGCATTAAAGAAAAGAAATTGCATTAAAATATTGCAGAAATTGAATTGTTTAAAGAATTTGTTGGGAGGTAAAGTGAAAAATTCATTTTTAATTGGTGATGCTCCTGAAAGAACACCTGTGCATTTTATGTCTACCAATTTGGGACAAGATTCATGTGGATCACTGACAGAATATCGACAGCCAAAATATCGACTTGCCAAAATATCGAGGTAAAAATATATAATGCCAGAATATCGACTTCCTATCTACAAACAGGTAAGTATAAAAATATTGACTCCAAAATATCGATAGGAAAAAAATATAGACAGTCAAAATATCAAATTTTTAAAATATCTTAAAAGTAATTTAAAACGAATATAATAATAAATATAATTAATTTAAACATACTTAAAATACTTAACTAAACTTAAAAATTAATAAATAATTATTGTAACTTTAAAAAAATGTATTTTAAAATATATATATATATATACACATATTATTAACAAAACATATACAATATTTTTTTCTGTAGGATAGCGAGAGGGTTAAATGTACTATTCCCACTCCAGAGAGTGCAACAGTAGGGAAAGCATTGGATAGCGTAGGGGTATAAATAACTATTCCCTCTCCAGAGAGTGCAACAGTAGAGAAAGAGTTGGATAGCGTAGGGGTAAAAATTACTATTCCCACTCCCGTGAGTGCAACAGTAGGGAAAGCGTTGGATAGCGTAGGGATAAAAATTACTATTCCTACTCCAGAGAGTGCAACAGTACGGAAAGCGTTGGATAGCGTAGGGATAAAAATTACTATTCCCACATTAGTGAGTGCAACAGTAGGAAAAGCGTTGGATAGCGTAGGGGTAAAAATTACTATTCCCACTCCAGTGAGTGCAACAGTAGGGAAAGAGTTGGATAGCGTAGGGGTAAAAATTACTATTCCAACTCCAGAGAGTGCAAGAGTAGGGCAAGCGTTGGATAGTGGGAGGGTAAAAATTACTATTACAACTCCACAGAGAGCAACAGTAGGGAAAGTGTTGGATAGCCTAGGGGTAAAAATACTATTCCCACTCTAGACAGCACAACAGTAGGTAAAGCATTGGATAGCGTAGGGGTAAAAATAACTATTCTCACTCCAGAGAGTGCAACAGTAGAGAAAGAGTTGGATAGCGTAGGGGTAAAATATTACTATTCCCACTCCAGTGAGTGCAACAGTAGGGAAAGCGTTGGATAGCGTAGGGATAATAATTACTATTCCTACTCCAGAGAGTGCAACAGTAGGGAAAGCGTTGGATAGCGTAGGGATAAAAATTACTATTCCCACTCCAGTGAGTGCAACAATAGGGAAAGCGTTGGATAGCGTAGGGGTAAAAATTACTATTCCAACTCCAGAGAGCACAACAGTAGGGAAAGCGTTGGATAGCGTAGAGATAAAAATTACTATTCCAACTCCAGAGAGTGCAACAGTAGGGAAAGCGTTGGATAGCGTAGGGGTAAAAATTACTATTCCCACTCCAGTGAGTGCAATAGTAGGGAAAGTAAATACTTCATATATAAATATAAATAACATAAATATTAATACCAATTACAAATTAATTAAAATATTTTACTATTCTATAAAATATATTAATTAATCAATTAAAATTACAAATAAAAATTAATAATAAAAATTACCTACTAATACTTATTATTTACCAATTACCAATAAATTAATTTACAATACAAAAATAATTAAAAATTAAACACAAATAAAAATATTTAAAAAATTTAATTACTTACAATTAAATTACTTCTCAAGCTATTCCCCTTTAAACACACAACTCACTACAGAAAATAATGTAATAAAACTAACATATTATCAATTAATCAATTACAATAAATTACAAATGATATTTTAATTAATTACCAATTAACAATTACTTAACAATTAATTCTAAATAAATACCAATAAATAAAATAACATATTTAATTAATTATAATTAAATTACTTCCCACTCTATTCCCCTATAAACCCACAACCCGCTACAGAAAACAAATTACTAAAATTAACATATTTATCAATGAATCAATTAAAATTAATTACCAATTATATTTTAATTAATTACCAATTAATAATTAATTGACAATTAATTTTAAATAAATACCAATAAATAAAATAACATATTTAATCAATTATAATTAAATTACTTCCCACCCTATTCCCCTATAAACCCACAACCCGCAATTTCACTTCTCCCGGCTTTGGCTAAGATCACTGAGAAACATGTTCATGGCGTCTTGTCGAACTTCCTAGAGTCCAACAATCTGCTCCATCCATCCCAATCCGGTTTCCGTCCGAATTTTAGTACGGAAACGGCATTGGTGGAGGTCTCTGAGATCATCAGGGAGACCTTGGATGTGGGTGGCAAGGCCATGCTAGTCATGTTGGACCTGTCGGCGGCTTTCGACACCGTCCCCCATGAGGCGCTTCTCGCCAGGCTCTACGACATCGGCCTAAGGGGGACGGTGCTCAGATGGTTTACATCTTTTCTGGAGGGCGGCCGCCAGACGGTCTGGGTTTCCCAGAGCTCCGCCGAGATGCCGCCATTGGGAGTTGGGGTTCCACAGGGTTCTGTGTTGAGCCCGACATTGTTCAACATCTTTATGTCCCCCCTGGCGGCTGCGGTTGAGGCTTACGGAACCCAGATCGTGTCCTACGCCGATGACACACAACTCCTCTTCACATGTGAAAAAGATCAGACATTTGATGGGTAGAGAATTCGGGACTGCCTGGACAGGGTCTTCAGCTGGTTCCAGCGGAATAGTCTGAAGGCCAACTCCAGTAAGTCGGAGGTTCTATTCTTCGGCTGTGCCTTCGATCCCGAGTGGCGGCAGTGGTTGCCGGCCGCCATGTGTCCTCCGGCACAATCCTCCTTGGTTGCCAAGAACCTGGGTGTTAAGCTCGATAACAAACTCTCTCTGAGAGCGCACGTCCTTGGCCTGTCCGGCACCTGTTTCGGCATCCTCAGAATGCTCCGCAAGTTCCTTCCTTTATTGTCTGCGGAGCACAGACGGATTACGGTGCAGGCGCTCATCGGATCTAGGCTAGACTATGCCAATGCCCTTTTCTTAGGCCTTCCGGATTACTTGGTTCAGCGTTTGCAGGTGGCACAGAACTCTGCAGCCCGGGCAATCTTTGGTCTGCATAGACGAGCACGGGCTTCTGGGTTGCTGCAGGCGCTCCATTGGCTGCCGATCCGGAAGCGGATTGTTTTCAAATCCCTGACGCTGGTGCACAAGGCTCTGTTTGGCTCAGGCGCAGGATATCTGAAGAAAAGATTCGCTTTCTATCGCCCTGCTCGCTCACTGCGTTCGGAATCCCTTTTCACTGTTGTGGTTCCACGCGTGAGGAAGGCCCGCATTGGGGGGCGCTCTTTCAGCCTCAAGGCCTCCCAGCTGTGGAACTCGCTTCCACTGGTACTCCGTAGCACTCCCAACTTGCTTCAATTCAGGAAGAATTTGAAGACTTGGCTTTTTAATCATTCTGTTTAGGTGGGCTTTTTTCCTTCTCTTTTGGGTTCTGTTTTTCTTGTTATGTTGATTATACACTGTAGCTGCCTGTGGAAAGCGCCGGGACACTCTTTTAGAGTAGCCGAGCGCTATAAAAATGCACTTTAACATAACATAACATAACAGAAAATAAATTACTAAAATTAACATATTTATCAATTAATCAATTAAAACTAATTACCAATTATATTTTAATTAATTACCAATTAATAATTAATTGACAATTAATTTTAAATAAATACCAATAAATAAAATACCGTATTTGATTAATTATAATTAAATTACTTCCCACCCTATTCCCCTATAAACCCACAACCCGCTACAGAATTATATTACACAAAAATTAAAAATTAATATTAACTTACCTTAAATTCGATATTTTTGTTGTCTACATTCTGTCTAGTCGATATTATGTCCATTCTATATTTTTGATTCGATATTATGTCCATTCTATTCGATATTTAAATGTTCTAGTCGATAATTTGGTAGTCTATATTCAGTCTAGTCGATATTATGTCTAGTCGATAATAAAAACTCGATATTTTGACTCTATACCATTCATGTATGTGGGTTCACCAATGGTGCAAGATTACTGAAAAAGAGGGTCCTTTGAGGTTTCCAAAATATTGTACTTTTGAATTGCAAATTATTGACAAATTAAGGGATGTGTTATGTGAAATAAAGACACCATCTAGAGATGCACAATTTGAGGCTTTAAGCATGTGGGAATAAGCAGCAAGACACAAAGCAAGTGAGGACAAAAAGGTAAAGCACTAGACACAGGAGAAGGGAATTTATGATGATAAAAAGCTTCAAATGAATAATGATTCAGGGGATGAAATAACGGATGCATTGTTAACTAAGTGTCCGCCAACTTATGTGGTCCTCACTAAAAATACTGATAATATTGTACCAGTAAGTGCTACAGTGGCTACTGCTTCTGTTGAACAGAGAGAAACACAGATTGAGAGAACTGTGCAGACAGTTCAGATTGACCCACTACCTGTTGATTCAGCACTGACAGTGATATCTGCATGTGTTACTGCTTCAAATGTGACCGCTTCAGTACAAATATTACAAACTGCAGATACACAGAAAGAGCCTAGACAAATTGTGACTGTTCAAATTAATATGGTTTGTGAGAAGTTGGCCTGATATGTGATGTCCACTATTCTAGTGGGCACCCTCTATCAGTCCAAACAACCCTTATGGTGATGGTTGTAAAGTCAACCTTATAGACCAGCTATCCTAGTGGTAGCATGGACAAAGCAGTCTTAGGCTAAACTCAAGAGGGCATGTGAAGCCAGCTGTTTAACCATATGTAACCCCTTTAATATCAAATGAAAGGACACCACACAGGTTGTATATAAAATATATATGTATTTATTTCTAACACAACCCCTCTCAACTCTTTATGAGGTCAGAGGCACAAGCACATAACAAGATACTCAATTATCATACAATAAGTTGCACAATACACAGTAGCACCCTAGGGGCACGTCAAACCATATACTAAAATAGTGGTATAAGAACCACGTCACGAACAAAGGATAGGCCTAGGGTCTAGGAAATCGCTGGGGCTACACTGTACTACCAAAAGATAGGAAGTAGGAGGCCCACGGGAGGCATGTGCAATCTCTTTACACACACGCAAGTTACCATGGGACACCTTGTGTGCCCCAGGCAGTGTCTCATTTCATTCAAACCTCCCTGCCCCAATACACTATAGCCTAGCACCTCCCAAGACAGGAAACCTATTGTCCAAGCCTCCCTCGCTGGAAGGACTCCCAGCAGCAGGAGGTCAGACTTGTGTTTGTGGCAGCAGCATCCATTTTGTGATGCTGAGGCTCTGGTTAACTTTAACCGGGATTAGTAGGAACAACATGTCTTCTCCCTCTGGAAGGGTGGAATGCTACCCCCGTCGCCAGAACTGGCGAGGGGGTAGTATTCCAAAGCGTATGACACCTTACACAACATGTTTTGATAAAGCCAAACAAGAGTTAGCATTTAACCGCGAGGTTCACAATGCACTTAAGAGTATATGGTATGGCTATATGCTAGAACAGCTATAAGGACGTGGTTCCAAAAGCTGTAGACAGGCTCAGCTCATGCTAAAGCCTCATCTCACGTAAAACCAAGCACTCTGCCTCCAGGATTGTTCAGGCCTGCCATAGGAGTGTCTTATAGGTGTATATGTGTCTAGATATAAGGTTAGATATAGGAATACTGTATCTAAGCAAGGAGTGATTACACAACCTTGCCCCAGCTGAGTGATAAGCCAGTTGTTTCAATGTGAGTGGCCACCCAGGGGTGGCATAATACATGTTACAGCCCCTGGTAGGCCTTGGATGTACCTATGCCCTGGGTACCTATAGTACACTGTACAGGGGCTCATAAGGTGACCCAATGTCCAATTGGTAATGTACCTAAAGTACATTGTATTGAATTTAGAGAGAGCACGGCTGGGCTGTGGGTCTGATTAGCAGGCCCACAGCCACATTAAGTCGAAAACCAGTGAAGCAAAAAGCAAAAAGTGAGGTGACCATAGGAAAGCAGACCCTACTCTCCTACATGGTTCCTCCTCAAAAGGTTCAAAGAGCTGCAGAAGGAGTAATTAAGACAGAGTTTATTTCAGAATCTCGGAAATCACAGATTATTGAACAGAAACGACCCCAGACAGTCCAAGCATTGAAAGGTGGGTGAGAAGTGGTCTTTACAACATCTGCAGCCCATGATACAATGAATATATTTGAAGATAGATTTTGCAAACCTGCTATGAGGAAGCAGCAGTGATTAAAAAGATAGAGAGTATGGCGGAACAAATTAACCCAGAACATGAAAAAGAAAGACAGCTAAATGTTTCAAATTTTGAATTTGAACATGAAGAAATTAACAGTCCCATCTGTTTAAATAATGAAAATGTGGACCAGTGTCAGAGAAGAGAATACATTTTCCCTGAGTAAGTAAACAACTACAGGTGCAGTAACTACACATGATAGACTGACTGCGCTCAAAATATGAAATTGATGTTTCAGGAAGTTTTCCATTTCAGAAAAGTTTCAGGGTACATATGGATGATGAAGAAAATGAGAAAATGTGTTCTTCAGGAACGCAATTGCACATTGCAGAAATAATGAAATATAATTTCAAATGCAATGGGTTGGAGAAATTAGGAGACAAATGGGCAAGAAAACATGAGAAGAAAAAGAAACCACCAGTCCTAGCAAGGAAACTGGATAAGAAAATGAAACCACCAGACCTAGCAAGGAAACTGGATAAGAAAAATAAACCACCAGATTTAGTTGAGGAAAATAATAAACATGATGAGGGAGAAGCTTTTGCTTACTCATTGAGAGAAAAGGTGGGGGGAAATGCATGTTCATATGCCACGGAACAAACGTGAACTTGCAACATTTCTGAACACATTCCAAAAATTGAGAGACAAACTTATGCTTTGGTTCCCACAAGTTGATGGATTTGTTGAAATTGTGTGAGTTGTGTATTAATTTGGAAATGTTCTTTGACATTGCCATGCAGACTGAATTGTGTTTTGAATCTAATGTTGCTGTGCAAGGTGCAAGGGCCAGGGGAGGAGACAGTGAAAAAGGTTTGCATGAATGCACCATCATTTTCTGTTGTTATGGAGAAAAACTTAGCAGTGATTACTTTCCTGAAGGGCAGAGTGCCAGCAAAAGATGTTAATCGGGTACTGATTAAAAGAACAACACAAGAGCTAAAAGAATTGGTTCATAATTTTTGTGACAGTGTGTGTCTAGAGTTTTCACAACACTGGCCTGATGTCAGTGGCATGATAGTCTTTGTGACACTGTTGGTGATTGGTTTAATGTTCTCTGATCAGATCAGTGTGTACATACAGCAAAGATTGGTTTGTTTGCAAAGAAAGCTGCTTTGCTCTGAAAAGTTTTCAGAATCTGTTGTTTGCAGAGAATAAAAGTGTGGTACAGGGTGATGTTTCACAAAGAGAGGTAAAAGATTTGGTGTTTCACAGGATGGAAATAAAGGTGTTTTGGTTAGTGCAAATTCAGGTGTGGGTGTTGCACTGCTGGAAAATGTGTCCTTTTTCCATCTTTGTAACAGATTTGAGCATTGGAAGAAGAAATGTAAATTTAAACACGATGCAGCAAATGAAAATGCGCAAACACAGAGAGAAATGCAGGTGCAAAATGTGCCAGTTAAGCACATACAAATGTCAGTTCAGAAACAGGTACCAATTACAGGAGTTTTTTCAAGCTCAGATGCTCCCACAAAATATGGAAAATGCTCAAATTAATTTAAATGAGTCATCCAGAGCAAGTGTGAATTCATTCTAGAAACAAAATCAGAACCCATTTCAACAGGTTACTGTATACACAGGCCTAGCAGTAAAACAATTGTTTTGCACATTAAACAGCACAGATTACTGTACACCAGATGATGTTAATTATCAGATTTCTGATGAGGATGTACATTTTAAAATGGCCCAACAAGAGACAGCTGTAGCATTGGTTTCAGAAATGACAGTTGAAAAACTACATTCATTCTACAGAAATGAGTTCACAGAAAAAGGTGTCAGATTAATAAAACATGCAGAACATGTCTTATTCAAAATAGAATCGGATGACATGTATTCAAAAACATCATCAGTTGCAGACTTTTACCCATAATTGGAGATAAATGGAGTAAAGGATTTTTGATGGAATTGATTAGAAGTGTGTGTAACTTTCTGATCACAGGTTTGCAGAAACTAAATAAAAAGAACAGATTAATGCAGGAGATTAGTAGCATACTTTTTCCATATTGTCCTGTGGTACCAAATCCAGCCAACTTATTTTTTCACATTCCATGTGCTGAAGAATGGCTCACTGGTATTGATTTTTGCAAAGCTCATGTCACAGTGCCATTGCATGAGGATAGTCAGGAATACTGTCAAAATGAAAATGAATGTCTGGAACACCTAATTGGAAAGGGAGCTATAAAGGTGTCACCAGAGAGAGTGGAAATAATTCACCAGATGAATCCACCTCAAATTCAGAAAGAAGTCAGGATGTTTTGGGGAATGGTTGGCTACTTTAAAGAGTGGTTACTAAACCTTTCCCTAGTGGCTAAGCCTTTACTGAGGCTGACATACAAGGATGTGTCTGATCCACTTCTATTGGACAACAATTGCACTAAAGCATTCCTAGAGTTGACAAAAAAGAATATTGCGCTCCGGCACTAGGAATGCAAGTTTATTTAAAAGAAAATACACCAATTTGCAGTGAGAAGGGGGCTGCGCTCTCTCAGTGCCTGTTCAAAAACATGGTGTTCAAAGGTATGTGATGTATTTCCCAATGACCCTTGACCCCATGTCACAGAAATGTCCAGCTGCCTTAAATTAGTAGCTGTGGTGAAAGTCAGTCACAAAAAAAGTAAGAACATAATGAAAAAATTCCCAATTTCTAAAATGGTTCCTTCCTTTGTGGAGTTGTTCTGTGAAAATATTGTGAGCAAGAAATGTCTAAATTCAAATGTTTTTCGCAATTTGCCAGCAAATGAAATTGCTAGTGATGAAACTGAACCTGAATGTCTAGGTGTCATGAATATATGAATGAAGCCAAGATCAGACTTTAAGGATGAAAGTCTGATTGAGCCCAACAATGTCCATTTTACAGACGGCCCATATTTAAAAGGTAACAATGACACATTTAGAACAGCACATGATGTGTTCCCTATACATTATTTTGTCAAAGCGTCATGGCTTTCAGTAGTTACCTCGGCCCAAAATTAAAAATTGATTTCCCTTACCATAATATGCGGTATAGCTGCTAAAATGGGAGTCACTATTGTTATGGGAGAGAGAAATGCTAATTCAGTTGCACAACATTGTGTCCTGTTAGCCTATGTATTAAATGGAATTTTCACATGTGAATCTGAGAAGGATACCGTAAATGACAATGCATAGTAGCAAATGTGTAATTGCAAAAACTGATGCCCAGGTGTAGCTTGCCAGTTTCTCTGAAATCAGATCATAATGAGGTCTCAAAGATTATATGTGCAGAACCACAGACTGTACAAAGATTGGATTGTAGCTATCTGCCTGAAGTTTCAAGCATAATAAAGCAACACAAAGACAGTACAGAGTCTCACTTTGCAAACAACTGTGTTTCAGCATCACCGAAGTGGCTTGAATATGTACATGCAAATGCACTTGTGAAAAACACAGAAGAAAAGACTTGCCATTGCTGTGAAGGTATGACTGATGTGGAGCGTACAGTTTCTCACCAGATTTCAGCTGCTACACAAGATCTGCATAAAGGATGGTGCCAAAACTTTGGCTGAGAGATGCTGTGAAATGGAAAGGCCTGTTCCAAATGATCCTGGCAAAGACTGTTGTGAAATTTGGTGGCCTTCCAAATTGGGTGCATGCTTCTCTTACATGAATGGTCCAGTGTCCCCTTGATGACACAGCTCCTCTTCAAGAAGAGATGCCAGCAGTGGTCAAAGGTCCACAGAAGAGGGTCAGTCAAGCTGTGAGGGAACACTTAGAGCGCACAGCAGCACTAGAACAAACTGAAGTGGCACTGGAAAAGCAAAAAGTGGAACCTGACTCAGATGAAAGTGGTGTCAGAAGGGTGAATGAGTCAGGTGCAGTCTCTGAAGTAGTGCTGTGGGCCTATGAGTGGAGATAGTGATAAGCTGGCTGAAAGGGTATCCAAAACGTCTGCACTGGTCCTTTGAAAACATCTGAATCTGATCAAAATGAAAATAAAAGTGAAAGGCCTGGATTTAAAATGTGCAACAAATTGATGGTGCTCTGTCAGAGTTTTTCAGCACTTGAGTGCTCAAAATGCATGGAAAAAGTACAGAATGCCACATTGAATGAACTGTATGAGCCACCCTGATGGCAAGCTGGTGACAAAGAACCAAGAAATGCTGAAACAATAACTGGGAACTGTCAAGAGCTGAGGAGAAAAGAATCATGGAATGATGAAAGAGAAAAGAAAATAGAAAAGAGAACTGTTCGGTTGAATTTTCCTTTTATTATTTTAGTTACATATTTTAGAGAAGACTAACAGTTCCAAGAAGCTACTCACATAAGTCTGCACTAAACTTTTGAGCTTGGCTATATATGATCTGATTACAGACAAAACCTGTGTTGCCTTAGAAATAGATTGAAATTGTTATATGCTCAGCTTTTGTAATAATAACTAATTTTAGTAGAAGTTTTTTCTTATATACCTGTGTGAAATAAGTGTGCTAATGAATAATATAATGTAGAAAAAAGTATATTAGACTGAATCGATAATGAGTGTGCTATTAATCAAATATCACCTGTGAAAATAAATAAGTGTGATGATTTACAAATCATTTGAAGTATCATGATTTGTTATCATCAAAGGGTGAATTGATGAAGCTAGATTTCACCAAGCTTAAGCATTGCCTTGTTTTTTAAGTTTCAGACAGACTGCTTTTAAAATGGCACACACATTTTGGTGCAAGTGAAAACATGAAATGAGGCCTGGTCAAAGTGCTTTCAGTCTAAAATACTTTCATTTAAAACCCATTCCCAATTAATTAATCCAAGGTGGTTACAATGTGTAGTTTAGATTTAACCTCACTAAAGAATGTACATTTAATTTAGAGAATTTTTGGGGGAACTTTTAAAGTAGCACATAATTGTGCTGAAATAACAGGCATTTTGCTGTGTAGAAGAAACTTGTGATTTCAATTTCCTTTGGAAGGCTTACAGTCGCCTCTATAGCCTTGGAGATAACAGAGGAATGTTTGCTCTCTATTTCCTCCCATCTTCCCCTCTACATGAAAGACCTTGTTATAATGTATGCCTCTGTTCCCTTCTCAAGACACCTTGGCTTTGTTGCATATTTAAACAACAATGCATGTTCAGTTTATAACACATCTTTCTTATAATATGTATTAATTAATCAGCCATCCACCAACACTACACGTGGGGCAAACGTGTTTTGCATGAAAAGTTATCTAAAACATTAGAGCATGTTGCTATGAGCATGAGTTAACTGTTTGCACTTTGAAAATTTGCACTAGTGCATGTTTATGCTATGTTGTACCTTGCACATTTTTGCACGTTGTGCACAAATAATAGAAAAACAGCTTTAAATTAATAGCTTTGCTAGGAAAAAATTAATACAGGGTATTGGAATGGTGGGAGGTAAACATAATGGGCTTCACTTCATAAATTAATATTCTTTTGTATTTGTTTTAGCTTTAGTATACATTTGCGCCCACAACAATGGCTGACTAGGAATCCAGCATGGCTGAGAATTGTCAGCTGTGTTCTGAATGGGAGACGCATGCACAGAGCCAGCTACATGAACTGCCAAGTGCCTCAAGTGAAGACATAAAGGTCAAGGCCACAATGATCTGCACACTCCTGTCACCATGCCAATGTACCAATGTTTGTGGAAGAGTGTCATCCCTGTGTGCGATGTGAAAGCGAGACAGAAATTGACTGATACATTTTGTAGTTTAAAATGTTGCAAGAGATCCTATTGATACATGTTATGTATATTGTTTTTAGCATTAAGCTCCTATTGTTAGAACCGGTATGGGTTGGACTTGCGATGAGAACAGGATGCTAAGACCCCTATGTCACCTGTGTCAACCAATCACAGTGTGAGTTTCCACAAAAACTGCAATATTTTTAGCCAAGAATTTGGGTATAAATAATGTCCCCTAGGGGCCTGATTAGGAGGAGAAGGGAGAGATCTGACTAGACATCATTCAGGTTAGGTACGTGAACGTCGCGGGTACAGACTGGGTGGAGATTGCGTCCAAGGAGGCACAGAGAACAGGGGCCTTGTTCACATATTTTAGGGAGGTGCTGGATTTTTTGGCATATAACAGCTTTTGTGGTCTTGTGAAGGGAGGGCAATCTCTGTGTCAGACACAGAGGAGCAGAGATGCAGGCAGAGCGAAGACTGAGAGGACAAGCTGATAGAACTGGACAGTTTTAGGTGCTAAATTCTAAATTTATGCTTTGACTAACTGGTTTTTTTCAAAGATGTTTTTTGTCTTATGCATTTATTTCTCTTCATGGGAGATTTTTGCTAATTATTAATCATTGATTAGCCTGGCAAAACTCACTCTTGAATTATATTTTTCCTGAAACTCTTTAAAGAGTTCTGAATGACATTTTTATGCCTCATTCCTTTTACCGTTATGGAGTGCCTTGTATGCAATTTGTAAAATGTTCTGTATTCATTCTTTTTTTCCTTTTTTTCAATTCTATACCCTGTTGATATTTGAATAGGAATAAAGGGTCAGAGATCTTTAACCTATAACTTGAAAATAAAACCCTTTAAAACTAATCACAACCCTCATTATTGACTTAAATATTTAACATTTGATTTTCATGTTTATGTAAAGTCTCTTGATGGTGATAAAAAACGGTGGCCAAGGTCCATCGCCTTTAAAGCGGTAAACTAGAGGTAAATTATGTTTTGCATTGAGGAATTACCGCTGGATCAGGCTCCTGCTTTCATACGCTGGGCCTATTATGCTGAGTTTTTCCCCTGCTTCCTGACTCAACTCTGAAAACCCTGACGCAGGCACTTATACTGAGCCATCTGGACTAATGCAATGGCCTCCTGGTTGCAGCCAATGAGTCCTCGCTTTGTCGATTGAAGGTGGTCCAGAACACTGTGGCATGGCTGGTTCTGAACGCCACCCTCCCCCAGGTTTGCTTCCCGCTCTTTTCTCCGTCAGCTCCATTGGCTCCCAGTATGGTAGCGGGTTAATTTTAAAGTTTGCTGTATCATTCATAAAGCTTTATACAACCTTGGTCCTGCCTATCTTGCACACTGTACACGGCCTCCAGGTCCCTCCTCTCAGGAACCAAATCCCTTCTTGTGGTCTCCCGAGTCAGGAAAGCCAGGCTGGGTGGGAAGGCATTCTCCCACCTTGGCCCTCTTTACTGGAATCAGCTCCCTATTTACTTGAGACAATCCCCTGCCCATCTCCAATTTAGAAAGCAACTTAAGACCATCCTATTTTGACTCTGCTTATGATTCTGTTCATCATCTTTTCTTGTTGCCTGTCCGAAGCGCAGAGATACCCCTTCGGGTGTCGATTCAGGGGCTATATAAATAAATAAATTCAGACAAGGAACTGCAAATAGTTAGAACAGATAGACCCAATGAGGTGTGTGAAGTACCCCTGTCAAGAAGATATTGTAGCAATGTGGGGCAGGCTGCTAAAGGGAGTTAGCATTAAGAAAATCAAACAGGCAATCTTTTAGAGCAATGGGGTCAAATGGATATAAAAGTTATCCATGATTGTCCATTGTTGCTCTCAATGTTTCCTTTTAACATCTCTTACGGATTATCCAGGGGAGATCAGTCTACGCAGAGCATTTAGACCCTGAGGTGAAGAAGGATCTAGTTTTACCATATAGTGCCCCAAGCCCATTCTACCTACATCTGAAGCATGAGAGTCTCAATTGACCCAACCAGCCCATAGACAGTGTTGGGCTAAAATGATCCACACTGCCTTGAGCGTCTACAGAGGCAGTAGGCGTCACACCCTCCTGTAACCTCAGATGTATCTCTCCTATGAAGGCCAATAACCTCAGGTCACTGTCTTTCTGATGGAGTGGGGGCCAACTGGGATTTTCCGCACCTTTGGAAACTAAAATAGCAACAGGGCTTAAAATAAACAATAGCCTTATAAGGAGCTTCCACCTTAAAGCTTCCGAGAGGTGATGCAAAGTGTTTTTGATAAAAAGATCAAACTTTTGTTATGTTCTGCGTTCAAGCACCTGTCAAAATTAGATCTTGTGGTCAACGGTTCCTCATTTCAAATGTATAAAAGGACTGCTTACTCTCCAGTTTGTTGACCACCTCGTACAGTGTGCCTTTTGTCACGTCGATGGTGCTCCCGGTTAACCGTTTTATTTAGCATTTTTGATTGAGGTTGTAATGCGTCATTGCACTTTGATGTTCAGTTTTTCTCTCTCTATCTTTCTTTCTTTGTATTGCTGTGATTTTGAACTTACTAGTTTGCATGTTTTAGTTCCTGATCTGTGATGTGTCTTCGACACTTGTTAATTGCTAGCCTGCATAGTATTATTATCGAATAATAATGTGTTTTTGACATTTATTGTTTAAATTGTTTTAATAAATGTGCCACTCTTGAGCCACTTCCTGCATTTCACACTTGTGTCTTATTATTTTAGATAGCACATTTCTGCGCAGAATTATGTGGTAAAAACCACCTTAAAATTACCTTCCAACAGAGGATAAACAGAGGTGGCAAAGGTTGATTGTTTTTTTGCCCTGAAGTCTCCGTGATTTGCAGAAACTTCAGGTGTGAAGAACTGGACCCTGGAGGGGCAGCTCTTACAAAAAAATAATCCATGTTGATTGACTTAGCTTGGGAATTCCAAAAAACACTGGAGGAGAAAGGCTAGTTGAAGGATTTGAATGTATGCTTTTCAAAAACTGAATTGTCTGTGGTAAGTTTAGGCCAGAAAGTGTCCATTAGTGAATATGAAGCAGTCACAAAGGCAGCAACAGACCTAGGATGGTGGTGTGTTTCTGCTCGCACTCTTTGAGTACTAGGAGAACAACACCGGGATTCCTAGGATGAGGGTAATAGGACTGCCACCACTTACCAAGACTCAGGGATAAGGGAAAATTATGCAACATTTTCTGGTAGAAGTGGTGTTTGAGTCCTCTCTTAATCTCCTCTTCCTTGACGTTTTAAGGGCTTCCTGGGTGTCAATAAATAGGGAAGGGGCTGGGCTGTCATTGAGATGATGAGACAACAGGAACTCATCTCTAAAATTGTTATGGAAATGGTTGACAGCACCTGTTACCAGGATACAGAGCTTCCCTAATCTCAGCGCCTCTCACAGCAAAGCAAAGGTGGCAGGGACTACATGAAGTTAGGAGATCTACTATCCTGTCGTGTAGTTCCTATAAAAATTATACAGGATCTGCACGTTCTGACAGCATACATTGTAGGATTGGTGTCAGACTGACTCTGTACACCCCCACCGGGTATGTTGGCCTTCTGTATCAGCTAGCTCACAGTACTAATAGAATCTCCTCTTACTGGGGAGAGAATAGTTCTTGGCAACCATTGAACATGACAAGTCTGATCCTTCAAAAACATGGAAACAATATCCTACTTTTCGCTCAGTCACTAGTGCTTACTTAGTCTGTCTCAGAGAGAAACACAGAATAAACAGGCTGGGCGTTTTCAATAAGGATTTAGTGAACAGTTGTTATTCTAGTGTAATATAGATGAGCTGCAACAACCGTTAGATAGTAGCAGAGATAAATGATTAGAAGCACTATGAAAGTAAATGGATGGTATAGCTCTACCATCTTGCAATAATCATGAATACATACAAGTATATAAAACACATGATAAAAAGTGCTCACTCCTACAATGCCTCCCTAACTAGATGCACCTAAATGTACCTAGCATCTGTGTAGGTGTTAAGCCAAGAATCCCTCTAGGATTTAGTCAACCCAATTACCTGAAGCAAGAGACTGTGGGACCCTGTCCTGGTCTCGAGTTGGACACCTCGCGAGGGATGTTAGACCATTGCGAGCTGGAGTGTCTGCATGCAGAAACTGCAGTGTCTCTGGTCAGTGTTTCAGCCAGGAAGTCTCGGTCTCCTGTGTCTTCCTAAGCAAGACGTTATATATATATATATATATATTACCTACTGGCGATAGCCAGTAGGTATATATAGTTAGAATTTTTTCTCTATGGGACTTCTGAAAATTCTATGTCTAATAACTTTGGCGTTTGTGGACGGAATCGGCTGAAATTTTCAGGAAAATGGCACATTTTGATTCTGAGCAGCCCCTGAAAATTTGGTGGAGTTTCGTCAAGGGGGGGCTGAGAAAAAAGGGGGGTCCCAAAACGCGTTTTTCCCATGTTAATTTCCATAGGGCGGTTGGACTCACTTTTAGCTCGAACGGCTGAATGGATTTGCACGAAACTTGGCAAAATTGTAGGGACTGTTAGCCCGATGTGCCTTTGCTAGGTCTCAATATATGTGCTCCAGTAGTTTTTGAGAAATTAACGTTCAAACCAAGATATATATCTGTAACAGCGCTCTGGGCAGCGATCCGGTCCGCTTACTTTTCGCTTATCGGAACTTTGCGCGCAGAAAGCTGATTGGCTCTCCGGTGTCTGTCAACATTCTAAACAGTCCGGAGCGTACGCCATCTTGTCTCTCGGTAGGATCGAGAGAGAAGAAGAGGTGGAAAACGAAAGGGGAATTTAATGAAAGGGGGCAAGGTATCCCCCTCTTGACCCCCTAGGAATGTTGTTGGGGTTATTAAAGGGTCCCGTGGGGAAAATAAAAAAAAAATGATTTTTCACGGTAGAAGCGCGGCCGCGAACTGGTAGCGAAACGGGAATTCGCCATTTTGTGCTTCGTTAATTAAATTACTAGTTATAAGTGGGTGCGGGAGACGTATCCTAATCCCCTATGTTTCCTGAGGGTGGCTGAGGAGGCTGATATATGTTGATACATCTCTTCCAGCGGCTGTGCGTGAGCTTTTTTTTTTTTTTGCTGCGTGACAGTCCGGAGCGGCCGCCATCTTGTCTCTCGGTAGGATCGAGAGAGAAGAAGAGGTGAAAAACGAAGGGGGAATTTATTGAAAGGGGGCAAGGTATACCCCTCTTGACCCCCTAGGAATGTTGTTGGGGTTATTAAAGGGTCCCGTGGGGAAAATAAAAAAAAAATTATTTTTCACGGTAGAAGCGCTTCACGGGCCGCGAACTGGGCCGCAAACTGGTAGCGAAACGGGAATTCGCCATTTTGTGCTTCGTTTTAATTGTTTAGAGACAAAAATTATCGTCGCACATCGGCCACAATGCATGAATATCGCTGAAAAGTCAGCGATATTCATGCATTATCCAGCAAATGCTCTTAGCCATGTTATCCACCTTCCATTGGATAACATGGCTAAAAACCGCTCTGTGCGTGAGCTTTTTTTTTTTTTTTTTTTTTTTGCTGCGTGACGTTTGTTAACGTTCGATTCGATGGAAATCAGGAAGTGTTGAACACCATTTTGTCACTGCGAGTAAATATTTTGTTATAAATGAATCCTTATTGATAAACATTGTCTGCGCCATCTTGCGTTTTTGTCCAATGCCACAATTTTGTCGTGCACGGCAGCCATTTTAGATGCCTTGACCAGGGCCACTCTCTGCACGCCGTCGATTCTCAGCATGGCTCCCCACCCTCGCACGCATCTCCCCCACGCAATGGTCACCCCCGCTCTCTCTCTCATGCATGGGCCATATACTTCCCCCATCTGCGCTGCTCTTCTCTGAGAATCACACCCTGTGCCCGCCCGACACCTCCCTTTCACCCTATTCACTACCGCACCATCTGACACTCCTCTTCCTCTGTGTCCGATTGTCCAGGCCGGACCTAGGCTATCACCTAGCCCTGCGGATGTAGTGTATGGCTCCAGCTGTAGAGTATCCAGACATGCCAACCCTCCCGATTCAGGTGTGAGACTACTGATTTCAGTGCTAGTCTTTCGTTTCCCGATTCCTGCAAGGAAAAACCCGGGGGCATATTTCCAACAAGTAGCGGTAATTTTTGTCTCTAACTTGTTTAGAGACAATAATTATTGCCGCACTTCGGCGAATTTTATCGCACATAAACCTTGCTATTAGCAAGGTTTATCGCAAATACGATAAAAAATGGCCGCAATGCATGAATATCGCTGAAAAGTCAGCGATATTCATGCATTAGTCAGCAAATGCTCTTAGCCATGTTATCCACTTCCCATTGAACAAGCGCATGGTCTTTTAAAGATTTGTGAAGTACTCGGGGCGGGGGGGGCACTGGCAGCAATTTGCAGGCCAGGCAGTGTTCAACTCGTGCATCACCCTTTCTCTGCCTGCTATTGCGCTCCATGCTTCGGAAAGGTAAGAAAAAGAACGTGCATTTGAGTTTGAAATGTCCGATCTTGTAGCAGTACACTTGCAAAGCCCACACATGACAATAACCCGATTCAAGGCCCCATTCACCCGATTTTTTAAAAAAATATAGTACTCCAAGACAGTTACATTTTAAAACTTTATTAATATTTAAATATAACGAACGCAACAAAAACTGTAAATATATTTAACCATTTTTTGAAATTAACCAGAACTATAACGATAACAACAACAACAACAATAATATAACTTTTATGCCTAAATTACGGAAACATTTAGCTAATCTGCTAAAGGGGGGAGTCGCCATTTCTTTACAATAATCAATAATGAAAAATCCACATCAATAGGGTTGCCCGTTTTGTCGATGCAGCAGTATAGTGCAATATACACAGCACCTGGGGTGTCAAGAGTGAACAGGTCTTTCTTTGTTCCTTAAGATGTTATCTCCGAGAATGCTGATGCATTGGTGTCTGTACACTTCTTTGTCAATTCTGTCAAGATGATAACTGCTTTATAAACAGACGATATCTTTGTTTCGTCATTAGTGTTAAGTGTGTCTGAAACTACAGTGCCCTTCTGTTTTTTTTTCTTCAGGCTCTACAGAGTTTTGTGTGTTGTTCTTTTGAGCGACAATTATTCCAGAGGTTTCAGGTTCACTTGTTTTGTTCTGCAGTGAGTTAACAGCTTTAGAGAGTTCATGTTTATTTGCTATGTCCTGCTGTTCGTGAACTGCTTCAGAGACGTCAGCCTCATTTTTTATGTTTCAGTAGATCCTGGACCTGCCCGGCCGCGCCCAAAATGGCGCCGGTGTAAATGGGACTCGTAACTGCTTGTTCTGTACTGGTTGCCCAACCTTGATATCACGAGATACATATGCAGTTTTGAAGCACATGGCGGAGGCTTGTCTGCTGTAGTGGGGCGCCCCTTTATCGTTTCAGTCGCCATTCCGCCCGCTTTTGCTACACTGTGCCTCATCCGCCATTCAGCTGTTTACCGCCCGCTCTTACGGCTACAGCGTCTCGCTCACCATGTAGTTGAGTTGCTCCCACTCTTGCGGTGCAGCGGTAGGCGGCTTCCACAGGACTCTTAAAATGGCGGCCGGCTCTTCGGATTTGGGCCTGGTCCAGTAAAATGGCCCTGGGACACCTTGGAACTCGGACGCTTGTCTGCCAGGGCTTGGGTTCCATTCTAGAAAGCGTCCCCTCAGCCTTGAAGATTGTACAAAAGTCTTGGGGGCCCTCGACTCCCGCAGGCTTCCGGTGGGGAGCGGCTGCCATGATTGCTTGCGGAATGGCCACGACGGAGCTACGAGATGGTGGTGCTCTCATGGTGACGCCAGCTTCAGTCTGAAACATCCAGAAACAAGGTGGGGCTTTCATCGTTTGGGGAAAAAAAATGTTTTAATCCAATGAAAAGTGTTAATTTTAGGTCACATGACCTAGTCTTACATAATTAGGAAAAGAAAAGTAAAATGAACCAATGAAAAGTTTTATTAACAAGTCACATGACCTGTTATGCTTACGTTACGCGCTGCGCGGCGCGCTCTGGATCGTTTCCGGGAAGCTGCGCCTTGCGCACCGGAGCACATCCGGGTGCGCTAACGCGTCGCGTCATATGACGCATTACGCGACAATGCAGGTGCAGAATATAGTCAAAATGTCTCCACCAACCATAGGGTTTGCCGTTATTTTGGGCGGTGTGGGTGGCGGAGTCGAGCTGTTTTGCAGCCCTCATGGTGTGGAGCTCAATTCATTTCACTATTTTCGTATTTCTCATGAAGGGTTATTCCTAATGTTTGTATTTTACCGAGGTTAAAAAGAGATCGAATTAGTGGTCTACTGATTTTGCTCGATTACTTTTATTTTTTTACACGATTTTTCACTATTTGCAAAGACTAAACAGAGTATTGCAACTTTGTGCTTGTTTGTAAATAG
The DNA here is from genome assembly GCF_964263255.1 of Lissotriton vulgaris. Taxonomy (NCBI): domain Eukaryota; kingdom Metazoa; phylum Chordata; class Amphibia; order Caudata; family Salamandridae; genus Lissotriton; species Lissotriton vulgaris. The sequence continues at coordinate 93,767,955 of NC_141694.1, forward strand.
AGAATGATCCAAAGAGAACCAATTGTAAAACAGTAAATGCTTGGATAATAATCAATCAAATGGAGAGACAAGCAGGTACGACGGATTACAACAGGGGTAAAGGTCTGCGTTAACTACCGTTCACTATCTGCAAAGAGAGAGTACTACTAAGAGAAAAGAGGGGAGTGGGGGGGGGGCAGCGTTCAAAGCACATCAGCGTGCATAAACACGAAAACGTTTTTACCTATCACGTACTTGACATTTGACAGCTTTTGATGTTTGCTATTAAAAAACCATTGAAATTCACAGAAAAAACCATAGGTTATACTCCATATATAGTTAGGAATTTGCATTTACAAAACCTTGAAAATTCAATGAAAAAACCATTGGTTTTAGGCCATATATAGTTAGGGATTTGCATTTAGAAAACCTTATTTTACTCGCATAAAACCATTGAAATTCCATATATAGTTATAAGCGCTAACTATATATCGCGCACCCGCAATCCACTGCTGATGATGTCACATATTACATCATTCATGACATGGTTAGTGACATCACTGATGACATCACTGATGACATCACTGATTACAACATCCAGTGACTGTATGTTTCTGTAAAGTTAAAATATGTTTTACATATTGAAGAATGAGTGGATATATAAGTGTCTGGATGAAGGATTTACTAGGTGCATGACTGACTGACTGATTGAGTGAGTGATTAAATGTGTCTCACTGAGTGCATGGGTTAGTGACTAAACTGTTTTAATTTGTGCATCATTATATCTGTTGTTCTACAAAGTGCTGCATATGTTGATCAGTAGCTATATGAGTAACTGTATGGGTTATTGATTGGTTGTCCAAGTATTTGTATGGGAAACTGAGTGTGTGTGTATGGGTGGCTGGAAGGTGTGTGACTCTGTACATAGATGTGTGAGTAGTTGATTCACTATATGTATAGATTCAAAAGTGCATGTGCAAACAGCTGTATGGGCGGTTGACTGTGCATGAGTGTATTAGTGAGTGAATGGATATCTCAGTGCTACATGTCAAATTAAGTACATATGTAAAACACAGTACATGTGAGAGTTGACATCTATAAATAACTGTGCATAAGAGCCAGTGAATGTGTGAGTGGCTGTATGGATCATTGTGAACATGTATCAGAGATTGTATAAGAGAGTAAAGTAAATATGTGTTAGTATATGTTTGAATAAGTAAGGTGTGTATAACTGTATAGTTGAGAAAATGGAAGTGTGATTGATTTTTGGCATAACTGACTAGGTGTGTGAGTAACTCCATGGATGAGTGACAGTCTGTGACTGTCTGTTTACACTGATTGTATCTAAGGTTATATTAGAGTCTGAAGAGGTTCATGGTATTATCACATGAATGATATCATCAGTGATGTTATCAGTCATGTCAAATGAGATGTTTTCAGTGATGTCATCAGTGATGTCATTTGAGATGTCATCAGTGATGTCATCAGTGATGTCACTAACCATGTCATGAATGATGTAATATGTGACATCATCAGCAGTGGATTGCGGGTGCGCGATATATAGTTAGCGCTTGTAACTATATATGGAATTTCAATGGTTTTATGCGAGTAAAATAAGGTTTTCTAAATGCAAATCCCTAACTATATATGGCCTAAAACCAATGGTTTTTTCATTGAATATATATATATATATATATATAGTTAAGAAAACATAGGTTTCAGGCCTTATATAGTTAGGAATTAGCATTTAAAAAACCTACTAACTATATTTCCCGCACCCGCAATCCACTGCTGATGATGTCACATATTGCATCATTCATGACATGGTCAGTGACATCACTGATGACATCACTGATGACATCTCAAATGACATCACTGATGACATCTCATTTGACATCACTGATGACATCATCCAGTGACTGTGTGTTTCTGTAAAGTTTAAATATGTTTTACATATTGAAGAATGAGTGGATGTATAAGTCTCTGGATGAAGGATTTAGTAGGTGCGTGGCTGACTGTATGAGTAAGTGATTAAATGTGTCTCACTAAATGCATGGGTTAGTGACTAAACTGTCTGAATGTGTGCATCAGTATGTCTGTTGTTGTGTAAGCTGCTGCATGTGTTGATCAGTAGCTATATGAGTGGCTATATGGGTTATTGATTGGTTGTCCAAGTATTTGAATGGGAGACTGAGTGTGTGTGTGGGTGGCTGGGAGGTGTGTGACTCTGTGCATAGATGTGTGAGCAGTTGATTCACTAGGTGTATGAGTTCAAGAGTGCATGTGGAAACAGCTATATGGGCGGTTGACTGTGTGCATGGTTGTGTTGGTGAGTGAATGGATATCTCAGTGCTACATGTCCAAGTAAGTACATATGTAAAACACAGTGCATGTGAGAGTTGGCATATATAAATGACTATACATGAGCGTCAGTGAATGTGCGAGTGGCTGTATGGATCATTGTGTACTTGTATCAGTGATTGTATAAGAGAGTAAGTATGTGTTAGTATATGTTTGAATAAGTAAGGTGTTGTGTGTATAACTGTATAGTTGATGAAATGGAAGTGTGATTGATTCTTTGCATGACTGACTAGGTTTGTGAGTAACTCCATGGATGAGTGGCAGTGTGTGAGTGTCTGTATAGGTGTATGAGTGCATATGATAGTGTTGTATTGATGAGTGACTGTATGTATGAGTGATTCTATGGGTGAATGAGTGAATGTGTGTGTAGACCTAGGAATCAGTGAGTGCGTATGTAGTAACTGGTATTGGTGTGTCAATGATTTCAAGAATGGTAGTCTGTATTTAACACTGGGTGTATCAAAGGTTATATTAGAGTGTGAGGAGGTTGTTGCATCCAGAAATCACAGTAGATAGAAGTAAACTTATAAATAAGTTTAATCTTGAATACAAGTACAGCACAGATCTGCCAGAGTGTTCCTTCATCAAGTCTCAGTCATCAACTGAAGATCACAAGCTTAACATTCTATGATTACCTAGCAACCTAAGCACTAGGACTAAGCAGTCTAATGAAGAACATATAGGATAACTAATTAAAACATAGGATAAAGAAACACAGGAAACACAGGATATAACACACCTCCCATCCTACAAAAGAAAAGAAAAGAAAAGAAAACCTTATAAACAACAAGAAAATGTTAAACAATATGGAAAACATACTTTGAAAAGTATAGAAAAGTCAAATGGCTATCAGCCTAATTCATGAAGCTGAATTCGGCTCGCAAAGGGCCAGATTCTGAGAATCTGGCCCTTTGCGAGTGAGATTTTTGCATTTGGGATTCATGATCCCAAATGCAAAAATCGGTAATTGCGTTTTCGCAGATTTTCGATGGATTACATTTAAGGAATCTCTATTTGAGATTCCTTAAATGCAATTCATCATCCATTTAAAAATTGCGAAATCGCAATTTCGGGCCGCTATTTACCGCGAGGTCAAACCTCGTGGTAAATAGCGATAACTCAGAAAAATGCTTTTAAAAGCATTTTTCTGAGTTGCATGTTGCACACACACATGTCCTTTGGACATGTGTGTGCGCAACCCCTGTTCATATTAGCATTTAAGGGGTGCTACAGGGTGTCCTTTGGACGCCCCTGGCACCCTTTCAATCGCTATCTTATTTGCGATTAGCTAATTGCTAATCGCAAATAAGGAATACTCCCCATTCATTCCTATGGGCCTTTTGGCCCATAGGAATGAATGGGGAGTTATTCCTTATTTGCGATTAGCAATTTGCTAATCGCAAATAAGGAATTAGTAGGAATCGCATTTTTTTGGCATATTCCTACATGAATCCCGTTTTGCGAGTGCTTAATAGCGATTCGCTATGAATCGCTATTAGGGGCTCGCAAAACGGGAGTATGATGAATCAGGCTGATAATCTTCTAAATATTTAGGTTTAGACTTAATTCTAGAACTTGATCTAGAACAAGAAACAGATGCACCAGGAGATGAGAAAGCATTCATGTCACTCCCCATGCTCTTCTCAGGAGATTCAACAGAAACTCCACAATTACCATCTTTTTGCGAACTCTGGACATTCCGTTCCACAAAACCATTACCTTGAGGGCTATACAAAGCAGTGGTAAGGTGCTTAACTGCTAAATTCTTCAAAAAATTCTTCACGTCATGCGACACGAACTGTACACCATTATCTGATACCAGATAGGTAGGAATTCCCTCAGATTGAAAAAGTTGTTTAAGACATTTAATTACATTCGCTGTGTTAGGTTCCTTCAGGAACTTGAAGAAAACCCACTTAGAGTGATAATCAACAATAGTAAGAATACATTTAAAACCTAGATTTAAGCCCCCAATCGGTCCTAAAAAATCCATGCCTAATTTCTCCCATGGACTGTCAGGAAAAACAACAGGACTCAAAGGTTTATTCACAGTGCGTAAAGATTTCACAGCATGTGAGCAATCAACACAATCATTCAAAAAGGAATCCACACAAAGATCCATCCCTGGCCACCAATAATAAAGTCTTAATCTCTTTTTTGGTACTAGTAATCCCACTGTGATCTTTGTGAGCAATATTAATAACCTTGCCTCTGATGGACACAGGAAGAATAAGAGAATAACCTCTCAGAAGAAAATCACCCTCCATACTCAATTCCTCTCTAACTTTTGAAAATGGAAGAAGATCCTTGTCAACTTGATTTTCTCTTGGCCAACCTTCTGCAATATATTTTTTTTTAATGCACAGAGTATTGTCCTGTAAAGAAGCTTTAAACCAATCAGACTCAGACACAACATCCCTAGCTAATTCCAGACCATCCAACAAATTAACTACTACCTCCTTGTCATCAAGAATAGGTGCAAAGTCTGAACAGCTTGAAGGGCATCTGGGCAAAAAATCAGCGGTAAAGTTTTTTCCTCCTGGAATGTGTCATCACAAAATTAAAATCATAAAGTTTCGAGAAAAGTCGAACCAATCTTGGACTTGCATTCCTTAGACCTTTGTCATTCCAAATAAAAATCAACGATTTATGGTCTGAAATCAAGACAAATTCACGACCCCAGACATAAGTAGAGAAATGCTTAACTCCCCACACACAAGCTAGAGCTTCCTTTTCAATTGTACTATAGTTTCTTTCAGAAACTGTAAGTTGACGGGAGGCAAAAGCTATTATATTTTAATCAATAGCATTAACTTGACTCAGGACAGCTCCTAACCCAGCATTACTGGCATCCACAGTAATGTATGACAGAATTTTCATCAAAAGGTTTGAGAGCAGGAGCTCCTATAATCAAATCTTTTAAAGATTGGAATGCCAATTTGTGTTCCTCACCCCACATAAATGTGAAGTTGTTTCTGGTGAGCATCCTTAAAGGCTCACTTAAATGTGCAAAATTCTGGACAAATCTTGAGTAAAACTTGCTTAACCCCAAAAATGACCTTAACTGGTCCTTATTACTGGGTTGAGCACAATCTCTAATTCCTTGCAACAGGTCACGTTTGGGAGCAATGCCTTTATGAGAGATAGTGTGATCAAGATACTCAACCTCATCTAGCAGAAACTTACATTTTTGTTTTTTAACAGTCATACCATGATCATTCAAAATATCCAGTACCTGGTCCAACTTGATAAGATGTTCTTCAACAGTGTTTGTAGATATCAAGATATCATCTTGATATGCTTAAACATCACAAACCTCTCCAAACAGTTGAAACATGAGTTTCTGAAAGACAGAGGTCGCCGAAGCTAGGCCAAAAGGTAACCTCAAGTATCGGTAAGGACCAAAAGGAGTGTTGAAGGCTGTAAGGTCCCTAGATTCTTCACATAATTCGATCTGATGATATGCTGCCCTCAAATCTATGGTAGAAAAAACGTTGGTACCTCTTAATTGAGCTAACATGTCTTGGATACGTGGCAGGGGAAAACATCCCACTTGTATGTTCTTATTCAAGGGTCTAAGGTCTACACATAGCCTAAGCTCATCACAGTACTTTTTAAGTGCAACCACAATTGGCGAAACCCATAATGAAGAATTAATGTGCTCAATAACACCATCCTCACACAGTTGATGGAAATGAATTTTAAGCTTCTCCCTAATACTAAGAGGGACATGCCTGACCTTGTGGATCACCGGCACAGCATCAGGTTTCAAAATGATTCTGTGTTCAAAACCCTTAACTGAACCAAGAGTGTCAGAAAACACAGCTTTGTGCTTTACCATAATTTTCTCAAGTGACAATTCTTCGGTAACCAGAGCACTAACTGCACTAGAACGATCTAAAGAAATGGGATTGTTAGTACCTGGTCTCAAAACCAAAGGAAACTTCCCTTGATCTCTCCATCCAAGAACGTTGTAGCCATTCTTAGCTACATAAATTTTAGCCTGTACAGTGCGATCTTCAAAAGTGAGATTATCAACAAAAAAAAACATTAAATCAATAACCTTCCCATTAAATGCAACAGTACGTATATCAGGGGGTAAAAGATGAATTCCCTTCCACTTTTCCAAGAAAAAAACATAAGTAATAATGGTGATGGGCGACCCTGAATCCACTGTAACTTTCAGAACAACCTCACCAATTTTTAAATCACAGACAGGATCAGAAGAATCATCTTGATCATCTACTAAATCTACAGACAATAGAATCTTCCTAACAATCTGCTCCTCACTTACATTAGATACCTCCTCAGAATTCGTGACCTCCAAAAACATTGTTTTAGTTTTGAATTTGCACACAGCGGAAAAGTGTCCAATTTTTTTACAATTAGTACATTATTTTTTTAAGGCAGGACACGAAGTGGAATTAGCCAGATGTGACTTTGAACCACATCTAAAGGAAGCAGGAGATTTATCAGTTTTCCTCCATTCAATTTTAGAGGATTTGTCACGTTGGTATGCACTTTGAGATGAAACCTTATTTACTAAATCGACATGAGTAGGTTTATTATTACTCAATTCTTTAGAAGCAGTAACTGACCTTTCAATGCCTCTTGCAAGTTCTAAAGTTTCTAACAGAGAGGGATTCCGACAACCTAAAATTCTCTCTTGAACTTTGTTATTAAAACAATTTACGACAATTTGATCTCTAAGATACTGGTCAATAGGACCCTCAAATTCACAAGTCGCAGCTAAAACCCTCAATTCAGCTAAAAACGTATCAATTTTTTCATATTCTCTCTGTTTACGAGCATAAAAATTGTGTCTCTCAACAATTGTACTCGGTTCATCTTTAAAATACTTTTCTAAACGTGCAATAGCTTCAGTATAATCATTCCAGTCGTCTGAAGGTGGTCTAACTACAGGAGGTTGATGATCAAAAATCCTCTGACCTTCAGCACCCAAAGCACTATATAACATTGCATTTTTTCTAACAGGAGAAAATTTTACAGCATCAATGGCAATAATGTAACTATTAAATGATTTAAACCACTGAGTCCACTTAATTTTTGGAGTGCCTGGTTCCGGAAGGAACGGAGAAGGAAGAACTGCAGTTTGTTGAGCCATAGTAAATTCTAGGAGAAACTAGAATATAGAAATAAAGAGCTTATTTTTTTACAAATTAAGCAAAATTGTTATTTCAGGAAAAACAAGTTGAATCAGGGCAATTGAAGCAGAAAATTATTCAGACTGTGAAATTATTCAAACTCTGAATAGCTGTGTGTAGGCAACACACCAACTAATATAACGTGAAAACACTGTAAAGCTGTGTGTGTCAGGGTGAAAGATACACAAAAGTCTGAAAGTTTTGTAGAAAGCTGTGTGTATCAGCGTGAATGATACACAAAAACCTTGAAATTCTATAGAAAGCTGTGTGTATCAGCGTGAATGACACACAAAACTCTGAAATCCTGTAGAAAGCTGTGTGTATCAGCGTGAAAATACAGATAAAGACCACAGTTCAATAGTTTAAAAATAAATACCTTCTTACAGCAGTGAAAACCAAGGTGTGAGTGAGCGCTAATTGCGTGTTTATGAAAGGCCAAAAGACGCGATGTTAAATACACTCGCTGTTGAAAGATATTCAATTGCGTATGAAATGAAGACTGGAGATCGTGAAGACGCGCTGCGCTGCTTGTGTTGCTAAGAGATGAAAAACAATGACCTCACGTGATGACTTGCACGTCGACGTATGACGTAGCGATGATTTCCGGCTCTTGAGGATCGAGCGAAGATGGCCGGAGATTCCAAAGAGCGTCACTGAAGCGCACTGGAGGACTCTCGAGATTCAGGCCAAAGAGGTAACTGTCATTTCTTGAATTTAAACAGCGCAGAAATGTAGATTTTAAAAACTTCGACGATATAAGTATTTAAAGAGAAATCGAAGAAAGTTCACAGTTAAATGAGACTAGATATAGTCAAAGTCTCAGGAAGGAGTAAAATAAACGAAGAAAATATGCATAAGGATGTGACAGTTGAAGGAAAAATAGTTTCAAAGTCAAATTTTAAAAGTGCTTAGGTTGCTAGGTAATCATAGAATGTTAAGCTTGTGATCTTCAGTTGATGACTGAGACTTGATGAAGGAACACTCTGGCAGATCTGTGCTGTACTTGTATTCAAGATTAAACTTATTTATAAGTTTACTTCTCTCTACTGTGATTTCTGGATGCAACTTAATTTGGCGACGAGGTGGTCAAGTCAGCCCTTCCCTGAACCCACGTTGAAATTTCGTCAAGAAGATCTGATCAGATTTCAGTGTTCATGATCCTGAATGGTCTTTCTTTGAATACTACTGTTAGACCTTCAACTCTACAATTTTCTCTACTGATCTACTGATCTACTTTGAACTGTGAACATCAACTACTGATATATATATATTTTATTTATTTTTTTTGCCCTGGAGCGCTCCCGGTACGCGTACCGGTGAGCGCACCAGTAAGCGCAGTCTTGCGGCGCGTCCCGGTGCGCGCCCTGTTAGCGCTATTGCCGCAAATGAAAACATCATCGTGACCTATCTCGTAGCCGCGTCCGCGTGATACGTACGGCGTAAGCGCACCCGGAAGCACCCAAGCGCATACGAACGCGCTACTTAAGCGCCCCGGGGCATAGCGTAAGCCCGTCGGATCATGTGAACTAAAAATAACACTTTTTATTGATTCAGGACAGTTCTGGTTTCCAAATAATGAAAGCCCTGGACATGTGACCTGGAAATAAGACGTTTCATTGGTTCAGGACAGTTTTGCTTTCCTAATGATGAAAGCCCCCACCTTTTTTCCTCATTCTCACTTTGTACTTTGAGTGAGGAAGACCTGTTTCCAGACCTATTTGTACTTATTTGTACTGAGAAATGGCTACAGTAGCAGCAGCAGCAGGAGCATCTCAGCCACCACCACCACCACCACAAGGACCACCACAACACACACCACAGTGGTGGAGATGAAGAAGAGGAGGAGGAGGAGGATGAGGAGGAGAGGCTCTACCTGCCAGAAGATACTACCCCCTACAAGCCAAAGGAGCACATTGTCTGGGAGTTTTTTAAAATCCCAAGGGGCCAAAAGAAAGTAAATGCGCCAAAGGTGACTTGTCTGATCTGTGGCACTGTACTTTCCAGGGGGAACCCTGCCAAAAAATATTCTTTTGGCAACAACACCATGATTCGCCACATGCAACGCCGGCACCCTAACAACTACAGTACGGCAGAGGTCAGAGAACTGACCAGAAACCCTCCCCAATCTTCTCCCAGCACCTCCCATTAGTACCCAACCCACTCCATCGGGACCAGAGACAAGGGAGATGGTCCCAAACATCCAAACCCAGTTTGGAAATTTCAAAATAGTGTGCATATTTTGTAGGCGTACAATTTGCTATGGTGAGCAAAGTGTTAAACTCATCAACCATGCTGGTGACAACCACAAGTGGCCAAAGAAACCTTAATTTTTTCCTGATTTTTTTTTGCTCCAGTTGAGCCGTTTACAATTCCCTGTTTTTTGTTTGTCCCCATAAAAATTCCCCAAAAAATATAAAATTATTCATAAAAGCCAAAAAAAGTACAAAATGTTCAAAAAAACAATAAAAAAATATAAAACAACAAAAAGAATTTAAAAAACAGTTCTTTTTAGAACTACCTCCAATTTATAAAAAATGCTACATTTAAAAAAAAATCTGTCATTCTTTTTCCCCATGGCACGCTCCCCGGTACGCTCCCCGGTACGCTCCCCGGTTGCGCGTACCGGGCGCTCCCCCCACGCAAATCCAAAAACTTTTTTTTTTTTTTTTGCCCTGCGGGGCCCTTTTATGGCCCTACATCAAACCTAGGGGGTCAGGGGGGGGTCTACCCTGCCCCCTTTTGGTAATTTCCCCCTTTGTTTTTGCCACCTCTTGTGTCTCGATCCTACCGAGACACAAGATGGCAGCCGCTCCGGACTGTTTGGAATGTTGACAGACACCCGAGAGCCAATCAGCTTTCTGCTCGCGAACTCGCGTAGAGCGCTGGAGCGCGTCCCGGTGCGCGCTTATAGATATCTATTTTTTTTTAACCTAAATTACTCAAAATCCACTGGGGCACATATCTTGAGACATAGCAAAGGCACATCGGGCTACCAGTCCCTACAATTTTGCCAAGTTTGGTGGAAATCCATTCAGCCGTTCGGGCTAAAAGTGAGTCCAACCGCCCTATGGAAATTAACATGGGGAAAACACGTTTTGGGACCCCCCTTTTATCTCGGCCCCCGGTGACGAATCCCCTCCAAACTTTCAGGGAAGGAGCGGAGCGCAGCGAGGCAAATTTGAGGAAATTTTCAGGCAGATTCCTCAACCGGTGCCAAAGTTATTCCCAATAGAATGTTGCGGATTCCCTATGGAAAACAATCCTAACTATAACTACCTACTGGCGACCGCCAGTAGATAATATATAATATATATATATATATATATATATATATATATATATATATGAAGAAAACAGTCCAGATTCCGCATAGATATCGGAACCAGCGGTCGGGACCTCAAAATACCTCGTAACCAGCAGTTGACTCGAGCCTCAACAAAGTAATTCCACAGTGGAAAACAGGGAAGACGTTGTTTTATTAAGGATATATATATATATCCATATCCATATCCATAGGTCTCCCCAAGGGTCCTACCTTACTGTGTTGGCCTAAGGATGACGACGGGCCTGAACTTCATGCAGAGTTATTATACAGGAGATGGTAGTCCTGCTGTGCTTCCAAGAAACCTCATGCATAATGTATGAGATTCAAACTAGGGAAAACCTGTGTTCTGAATGCAGTGTCGTATCTAGGTAAAAGGTCAGTCCCTGTAAACCGTTATGTGTGTACTGTAGGGAGGAATATAGGTGAAAGGTTGCAATGTTACCCGCGCCTATATTAGGGTACCTATATGGAATATAACACCCACTCCTCTTCCGACTGGATTGTGGTAAATAAAACAATTACCCTGTCGGAGTTTCTATACATTAACAAGGATCAGGTATATAATGAGAGGCAGAGTCCGTGGTGTCTGATTCAGAAGGGCTTTATTCAATAACTCGAGTTACTGGAGAATCGGGTTCCATCTCCACTAGGGATCAGGAAGGATCGTCATCTGAACTTTATTCACAGAGTTCATTATATATAGTTAAAACATACATTGACTTTGATAGAGAAGGCGGAGCAAGTGAGAGAGAGAGATAAGATCGCATGGGCGTGAGAAAGGCGTGTAAGAAGGCGTACACATGGGTGTTCACTTGATGAGTCATAGGTGTGTCACAGGTGGGTGGCTACATAGAGGGGGTCTGCATGGCCAGCAGGAACCCTTACCCTACTTGTGTGCGCAAACTGGTCATGACGTGGAATTGACGTGTAACTGGGGGAAGCTGGAGGGAGCTGACTTTCGTTCTAGTAGAGGAGTCTTGGATGTCAGGACGACCTGCACCTCTGGTACTATCTGATATCTTGAGCTTGGAGGATGTATTGTCTGAAGTGAAAGGTCGTTGGAGCAAAGGCGGCAAAGGCTGCTCATAACTAAATGCTGGTGTGTGTGCCTATATTTCTTCGTGTATTGCGTGGGGCCATGGGCCTTCTATGGATTTGGGTTCTGTAAATCACTTGAATGGAGACAGGAAGGCTAGGCCCTAATCTTCTGCTGGCGGAATATGTTTACCCTTTTCATTAAACAGGAATGTGTTTCTGTGGAGCAGAGCAGATATCTGTAGGCAAAATACTGTCTTGGCAGGCCAGGCTGGGCACCTCTCGGCTGAGCAGGAAGTATGTGAGAGGTCAGGGATACATAGCTAAACTGCAGCTTTCAGAGTATCAGGAGGCTTGGAGCCTGAATTCGGGTCCTGGCTCGGCTGAGCCATGAAAACGGCTTCATCTCGACTTTTAAAACGTGTACCATGCAAATGCATTGGCAACATAGGCCTCAGTACAGAATTAACGTTTCTTTCATGTGGGACTGGATAACTGACATGCTAACGTTGGACGCAAATGCAGAGGCGTCATCATTTCGGCCATAGAGGGAAAATGCATGGATGTCATGCACATACACTATACGTTGGGGTACACGCAGGAGACATATTGGCCATATAAAATTTCATTTTCCTCATTCCCTCCTTGTCCCCTACGTTCCCTTCAAGAAACATCTATTTGCATAAGACCTTGTATATGGTCATACAGCATCATTTGTTCATCTTTTCTCTTCTGGATACGTGGATGGGGAATACAAGCAGTGGCACACAAGCCGCAAATCGCTGGGCCACATTGTAGACAGAGACAGCAACTGAACAGATTAAGCAGTATCATTCCTAGGAACGACAGTACCTTCCATCCCCATGCTGATATCACACTCCAGAGCCAACCGGACCAAGTCTATGTGCCTGGATTTTGATGTATCTCGTGAGCTATCTTATGGAGTCTTGTTATTGCTGCATACACGGATGGCGCGTTATTAGGAATAAACACGCAACAACTGGAGCCGATCACTCTACAAGCCCCGCCCCTATCTGCCAAGATGACGTCAAGAACAAGGCGATTCTGAAGAACAACAAGTCTCATCGCAGACTGCTCCTCTGTCAAGTTCGCTAGAGCAGAAGTAGTCTCATTCACTACTGCTTCAAGAGTTCTTGTTAACCTACGTATTAGTTTACTGTTCTGGATGGGACCTATAAAGAAAAAGAATCCTTTATTGAAATCAGTATATTGCTCCAATGCTGTCTCAGTCTGATCGACAACTGGGGAATCGGTCTCTCTCTTGTGTCTAACATGTACTAGTCGGGAATCTCGATGATAGTGGGATGGAGCTAGAAAAACAGGTGGTAGTAGGAACGCTATATAACACGTCCCACCCCAGTCTAAGGGCAGACGCACATAAGCCGTCTGACCGCAAATGAAATAGGAATGGCGGGAAGCTTTGAAATTAGACTTTCCTTTATCATTGAACTCGACTACAGTATTACAATCACTGTGTCCTAAATGCACTGAGCCTTTCTTTCTAACGCATAATTCACCTTTCACTGGTAAGACTGTTATGAAAGGTGAACCTGTATTTTTCTCGGACTGGACATTCAGAATCATAAAGTTAAGGGAAACATTTCCTTGGTCGTACACTTCATTTTCTAGATCTGTTCCTTTCCTTTGGGGAAAACCATCTTTGTCTGGGTAACATGTCTTATTCATTACTATATTTAAGTCTCCCCAGGTCCATTCACTCTGGGAATCTGTGAACTTTCTGTCTTGTGATGACATTAAAGCAAACCATGCTCTGCACGAACCATTGTGTGAGAACGGGAAAGGAAAGAGAGGCAAAATTCCCTTCGTTTTCTGATAAGGTGGGAGTCGGCCACATACCCAGCAATTTGTTACATTGCTGGTCTGATGAGAATAGTGCAACATGCGAATAAAAGTATTGTTGCGCAGTGCTAGTCGATATGACAGTTCATGAGGTGGCAGATCACTGAATGTGTGCTCTACAGTATCATTGAAGGAAGAATGTATATGTGAACCAAGAGGAGGAAAGAAAACATGTAGCGTCAAGCTGATACATATAATAGATATACTTAGAAGAAACATAATGATCAGAGTTACTATACATCTGCTGCGTAAGGTCTTGCAGTATTTCTCTTTCTTATCTCTCTGTCTACTATTCGGGTCTACGATCTTATACATGTCAGGAACCTGTCTAACCGATTCACCACAGGGTGGACTTAAACAATTAAACGCTGTCTGACTTACTAGACCGTAACTTTGACCTGTACTCCTGTTGCAGAGTTTTTTCTAGCAAAGGGGGTTTTGAGTCACTAGTTTCGGGGCAGTCCTTAGTTTCGATTACAGTTCCGTGTCCATGGAATCTTTTGACGTGCTGGGCGTGAATCCAGCCCTTCCTTCCCTCGACCTTGACGGCGGTCCTCGTTGTGAGCAGCACTAGTTTCGGAGTCTTCCAACGCGGTTCCAGGGGGCTTGATCGATCAAAGTTCCTCACTAGGACAAGATCTCCAGGAACGATGGAGTGTTCCTTTACTTCGGTGTTGTCGGGGAAGGCGGCTGCAACCTGTGAACGACAAGAAAGGAGTGCAGACATCAAGGAAGCCAGGTAATCTGTCAGCATATTACTGTCAACATCGGTAATTCTTTTTGGCATAGGCGTACCCCACATATTCGGCGGTCTACCAAAAACCACCTCGTAAGGGGACAGTCCTGTTCTGGAATGAGCTACCATACGCATGTAAAAGAGGGCAACCGGCAAGGCTACCATCCAATCCACGCCTTTTTCTGCACAGACTTTTGCTAATTTTGTCTTAAGTGTCTGGTTATGTCTCTCAACGAGTCCAGCTGCCTCTGGGTGTCGTACACAATGGAACTTCCACTGGTACCCTAACAGAAGAGATACTTGTTTCATTAATTCAGAGGAGAATGGCTGACCGTTATCTGAGTACACGACACGGGGCAATCCATAACGTGGAAAAAACTCTCGAACCAGCTGCCTGGCAGTGGTTACAGCAGTGTAATCTGGGACTGGGTACGCTTCTGTCCATCTAGATAGTGCACATACAACTACTAGGACATATTTGTATCCTCTACATCTGTCCATCTGGATATAATCCATCTGGAGGACTTCAAAAGGGTGGTCAGGAGGATGGAATCCACCTTGTTCCACTGGAATGCCTTTGCCTGGATTGAACTGGCAACAGATCATGCAGGTACGTACTTTCTGTTTTGCTGCTGCTCGCAGGTGCTTGTTGAACCAAATATTCTGTAAACTGTCTAGCATAGCCTTCTCTCCTAAGTGTGCGGGACTATGTGCTGTGTTTATGATGACTTGAACCATGGAATCAGGAAGAAACCATGTAGCTTTGCCTTTTGTCATCCAGCCCTGGTCAGCCTGGACCCCTCCTTGTTCAGTCCATTTCTTTATCTCGTCTGGAGTGGCATGTGTCTGTATGTCAAGTACATCTTGCGAGGGATCCCTGACTGTCATGCAATTTGTCAGTGATGGTACTTCTGTCTTTGTCGTGTCCGTTGGAGTCTGGGCTGTATGTTTAGCTGTACGATCTGCCAGGTCGTTACCCTGGGAAATTATGTCTGTAACTTTCGTGTGTGCTTTGCATTTCATGATGGCTATGGCTGTCGGCAAATGTATTGCTTCTAACAGAGCCTGAATAAGGGGACCATGCTGAATTTTGGCCCCATGAGAGGTCAGAAAACCTCTCTCTTGCCATAACACTCCGAAGTCATGAACGACTCCGAAAGCGTACTGTGAATCTGTATATATGTTTACTTTCAAGTTCTTGGCTCGTATGCATGCTTGTGTCAGAGCGATGAGCTCTGCTGCTTGTGCTGACAATGTGTCAATTCGTTGTGTCTCTATGACTTCAGTATCAGTGGTCACTGCATATGCGGCCACTAACTCTCCTGTGCTGGTTCTCATGCATGAACCATCCACATAAAGTGTCAGGTCGGGTCTGGTAATGCAGTGTCTGTCAAGTCTTGTCTTGGCTTCGTCACTGTATTAATTACTTCTACACAGTCATGTGGTGCAGTGTCTGCTGTGCCTGAGGGCAAGAGTGTCACAGGGTTCAGTATATTGCATCGTCTGATCTCTATGTGTGGCTGGAATAATGTCAGTTCATATCCTGTCAGTCTCGCTATAGTCAGATGTTGTGTCTGTGTTCTGTTCAAGGGAACTTCCACTGAATGTGGAACCTGTACTGTCAGGGGATGTCCTAACACTATGGAATCACTCTGTCTTATTGCTAGGGCTGTTGCTGTAACTGATTTCAGGCACGCAGGCAGAGCCTGGGCCACTGGATCCAATGTACTAGAAAAATAAGCACACGGCTTGTGTTTTCCTGCTTGATCTTGTGTAAGGACAGATAATGCTGTTCCATCTCGTTCAGTGACAAAAAGCGTAAAAGGCTTGCTGTAACAAGGAGTCGCTAAAACTGGTGCTCGACATAAAGCTTTTTTCAATTCTTCGAATGCAAGTGTATGTTCTTGTGTCCAAGGGAGGACAGTCGAAGACGCTGCCTCCTGTGTTGTTAACTGTATGAGTGGTTTGGCTAGGTATGCATACTGGGGAATCCATTGTCTGCAGTAAGAAGTGAGACCAATGAAGGCCCGTACTTCCTTTTGTGTCTTGGGCTGTGAAAGATTGGCAATTAACTGAATACGGTCTTGTGTCAGCTGTCTACCCCTCTTGGACAGCAAGTGTCCAAGGTATACCACTTTCTGTGCACAGAATTGTAACTTCGAAGGGGACACTTTGTGCCCCTTGTCTGCCAGAAAGTATAAGACTGTCAGTGATGCACGTTCGCAGTCTCGTTCTGTACGTGCTGTGATCAGGATATCGTCCACGTATTGGAGCAGTGTGGTGTTGGCAGGCATGTGAATACTGTCTAGTTGTCTCTTTACTGCTTGGCTGTAAATACTAGGACTTTCTGTGAATCCTTGAGGAGCTCTCGTAAATTTGAAGCTGCGTCCATTTAAACAGAATCCGAAAAGGTATTGGCTCTCTGGATGGATTGGGACACTGAAGAAGGCGTTCTTTAGATCAATTACAGTAAAGAACGTTGCCTCGGAATCGATTGCAGTCAATAACGAAGAAATGTCAGGGACCACTGGGTACTGGGGTATTATACATTTGTTCAGTTCTCGAAGGTCAATCACTAGTCTGTAGACTGGTGGTGCATTAGGGTCTGTTCGTTTAAGAATAGGGATGACAGGTGAATTACATACATTTGAGTCAGTTTCTACTACCACTCCTTGTGCAATGAGTTCGGCAACAATTTTCAACAATGCTACTACGGCATCAGGTGGTAACTTGTATTGTCGGATTCGTGGCAGTACTACTCCTGGTTTGAGAGTGACACGGTGTGGTGTAATGTGCATGCAACCTACATCAGTCGGACCTCGTGCCCATAAATACTGTGGTACATTCTGGAGTCTGGGATCAAAATCTTTCAGCACATAATGTCCTTTAAAATCACGTAAAAACAATCGCACTCCTTCCGGAGAACAACAAATTACTGCTCCTAGTTCTTTCAAGGTCTTTATACCAAGCAAATTCTCTGGCGATGACCTAGTAAGTAACAAGTCTGTGGTACGGGACAATGGACCAACTCCTAGGGAAACTGGCTTTGACACTTTGTTAACAATAGGCTTGCCTGAAAATCCCAGGGAAATATTCTGTGAGCCTGAGAGGGGTGCCCCTGGAACCTCATCATGACTGATGGTAGTTCTGCTCACCCCCGTGTCAATCAGAAATTTTCTGTCTTCTCCTAATACACGACTATGTACATATGGACCTTCTTGATCTACAGGAACTTCAATAAGGGGCAAGCCAACCTCCCTCTCTAGGCTGTTTCATGAGTACTGTTGATATTCTGGATAGTCTGACTGTGCATACTGGTACATTTGTTGCGTGACATGTTGTGCGGCAGCTATTGGTTGTGGTACAGCTACTGACTGTTGCATGTTCTGTGGCGTTTGCGTGTTCTGTGGGGTGCTATTCTGTCTGGGAAGACGCGGTCTTTCTTTTGTCTTGCCTGTAGCTATATTGTGTTTCAGGACAGCACATTCATTTACATAGTGACCTGGTTGCTTGCAATAATTACAGTTCCCTTTAACAGGTGCCGTACCCTTTTTATGGCCATCAGCTGGTACTGATTGTGCGACTAGCACTTTCATTTTTGTATCTTTCATGCGTCTCTTTTCATGTTCCTGTTCCTCTCTAATTCTGTTCTGATGGTATTGTAACATTTGCAACATTTGGGAAGGGCTGTTTGCTTGCCAGGTACTCTCAACCTTCAGTACTCTATTCTTGATCGGGGGTAAGGAATTCTCTACTAATTTGCTCACAAAAAGATGTGGATACGATTCACTATTTGGCTTAAGGCCACTATTAATAGTAAAACATTTTTCGAATCTGGAATAAAAATCACTAGTATCTTCGTCTTGTTTCTGTTTACATGCTGAAATAGCATCCCAATCTTCCTTTTTAGTAACCAATAATCTCGGCAGGACCTGTATCAAGAGTTCAGGTAGTTCCTTAGCTTTGTCCCCAAGACCAACACCAGGGAGCCGTGTTCTATCCTCATCTTCCAATTCTGTCCAATTTATCTTTTTCTCTCCCACCTCCCACTCTTTTTCTTTAAGCTTTTCATAAATGCCAGCAGGCAACAGTACTTTTAATAACTTAATAATGTCGGCGTACGTGTAATCCCCTATGCAGAGGATGTCTTTTAATTCACAGTGGAACCCCCCTGGATCTTTATCATGACAGGGAAGCAACTTTTTCATTTCCAGTATTTCTAATTTCGTCAAGGGTGTGTAAACATATACTCGTTGAAGTTCATTGTTTGTATTTCTGACGGGATGTACCTCTCATAGGGGGTTTTGTCTGTCTATGTGCAAACTCTTTCTGTCGTGGTGTGGGGCAGGAATCATGTGCGTGGTCAGAAATGTCAAGTACTTATGTCGTTGGTCTAGAATGACATTAATTAATTCGGTACCTAGGCCTATCCATCTCTCTAGGAGTATATCATCCAGTAATTTATACAAGGGACCGGGATCAGAACGTTGACTCTCGTACAACGTGATCAGATGTTGAACCATGTAGATACCAGCCAAACGCTGTTCTACCGGGGGAAGGCTCAAAAAGGTCTGAGCCACTACGTCACTATTATATATGTTAGAATTAGTCACCCATTGGACGGCTGACCGGGCTAATTCCTGTTCGTGTATAGTGTGGTGTCTACTGCCCCCTACTCGTCTTTTCAATGCATTCTCGGTAGCTTGGAATAGGTGTTCGAGAGAATATCTTTCTGGTATGGGAGGTCCATGTTTGCTGTAGTCGAGGCACTTGGGCCTGTCAAACTGTCTTGCTCTACCTACGTAATTCATTTTATTTATTTCCTCTGTTTCGGTCTCAGCATCATCAGATGCTAAGTCGTCCTCTTTCTCGTCTGACTCTTTCCTGTGTAAGTTTAGAATTTCTTTTCGTATTTTCCTGTACATGCATTCTATCTTTGACATTGTATCATGTTTACATCAGCTATGTTGTCACTCCATTCAATCATACCTTTTGTTATTTCTTTACCTGGCTGGTC
This sequence comes from Lissotriton vulgaris, assembly GCF_964263255.1. NCBI lineage: Eukaryota > Metazoa > Chordata > Amphibia > Caudata > Salamandridae > Lissotriton > Lissotriton vulgaris. The sequence continues at coordinate 93,787,454 of NC_141694.1, forward strand.
TTGTTCCCTGATCAGACAATTAATCAAAAAACGTAAAAGTGCACGTTGAACCTCCACCTTTTGTTGTGCCATGGCCTCATGTATACTCTCGGATCCCTCCCCCGTTCTAATGAAATGGTAGATTCTGTCTAAATTGTCTTTCATGCCTGGTAATGTGATCAAATACTCTACAACGCGTCTTAATCGTAGTGAGTACATGAGCGTTGGACCCACACCTGGTACTGGATCGTATATACAGTGTGAAATCGTTACATTATGCTTATAGGGTGATGCTGTTGCTTGTGGCGTTCGTTGCAATGCTAGCTCTTGAAGTGCTCGTGTTGGTGGTGGTGTTCGCGGCGCCCCCCCTCCTACTGCCCCTTGTCCTAAATCGTCTTTTACCGTCGGTGGCGGAAACAGTGGTGCATGCTGATCCTGTGACGTGACCGGAGGGAGAAAAGGATTGTGAGGATTGTTGCCAGGAGGAGGAGGAAAACCTCCATTGACATACTCTGGAGCGGGCTCCTCTAAATAGGAGGAAAGGAAAACCTCCGCGGCTGTCTGTTTATGACTACGTACTTTAGTCGGGATCAGTGGTGGCGGCAAATTACCAGGTACTTCCGGGGTCACTTTAGCTAGTCCTTCAGCGAGTACGGGATACATGCCTCTGATGAGGGCATTTCTTTCTCTATCTACTTGTTCTGCCTTGACCCGTTCCCCTTCTTCCTTTAGTTCTTTTTCTCTGGCTTTTTCCCCCGCTAGTCTTGTTCTCTCTGCTTGATGGATTTCTTTCTCTGTTCTCCTATGTGCTTCTTTACGCCATAACTCAATGGCATCTTTTTGGGACTGTCTAGCTTTCTTTTTCCATAGTGCTTCCTCTACTCTCATAATACAATCAGCATCCCATGTCCCTGAGGCAGGCCATCTATATTTCTCTTCCAGATCCTTCGTGTAATCTACCCATAAGTCTAAGAACAGTATGGCATCTAGCCCATGCTTTTGGTACATGAAATGGCCAGGGGTGTCTCTAGGCGGGACAGGGACTGCCTCTTCGAGTATCCCTTTCCTGGTCCCTATCTGACGTAATTTCGAAAACAGTGGCATGTTGGAACTAACTCTAACGAAAACACAATATACACAAGAATAGACTGGAAACAATCATTCACACTACAACATTAAAACATTAAAAACAGATACGTCCTAACTAGTACATATAAAAAGAAACATGATCCTGAAACACTGTTTACTTTATGTACTGCAAAACAGCACAACCATACCGGTCTCGTAAAGAGACACGTCTTTACCGCGTCCACCAAAATGGACACGTCTTTACGGTGTCTGTGTACCCAGACACGTCTTTACCGGGCTCAAATAAATGAACCCGTCTCTATGCATTCCCAATAACGGTACTCACCGGGAAGCAGAACTGAAGGCCTCGGAAACTCGATACTGCTACTGGTACTGCTGCTGCGCCTCGGAACAGGTGGGCCTCGGGATACCTCGGATCTTGCTCTCTCGGCTTGGGCTCTGGTTGGGATGGTCCGCGATCCTCACCGCCTCGTGTGGATGCCTGGTCGCAGTCTCCGTCTCTTCCGTGGGCCTGAGGGAGTAGGCAGGAAGTCCCGCTGTCGTGTACACTTGAAGTCTGTCACGGCTGTAGAAGGGGGCAGGGGGCTGGACCTACATCGCCGGCGCGTGGGGAAGGGGACTGGTCCCTATTCGGGCGCCAGATTAATGTGGTAAATAAAACAATTACCCTGTCGGAGTTTCTATACATTAACAAGGATCAGGTATATAATGAGAGGCAGAGTCCGTGGTGTCTGATTCAGAAGGGCTTTATTCAATAACTCGAGTTACTGGAGAATCGGGTTCCATCTCCACTAGGGATCAGGAAGGATCGTCATCTGAACTTTTTTCACAGAGTTCATTATATATAGTTAAAACATACATTGACTTTGATAGAGAAGGCGGAGCAAGTGAGAGAGAGAGATAAGATCACATGGGCGTGAGAAAGGCGTGTAAGAAGGCGTACACATGGGTGTTCACTTGATGAGTCATAGGTGTGTCACAGGTGGGTGGCTACATAGAGGGGGTCTGCATGGCCAGCAGGAACCCTTACCCTACTTGTGTGCGCAAACTGGTCATGACGTGGAATTGACGTGTAACTGGGGGAAGCTGGAGGGAGCTGACTTTCGTTCTAGTAGAGGAGTCTTGGATGTCAGGACGACCTGCACCTCTGGTACTATCTGATATCTTGAGCTTGGAGGATGTATTGTCTGAAGTGAAAGGTCGTTGGAGCAAAGGCTGCAAAGGCTGCTCATAACTAAATGCTGGTGTGTGTGCCTATATTTCTTCGTGTATTGCGTGGGCCATGGGCCTTCTATGGATTTGGGTTCTGTAAATCACTTGAATGGAGACAGGAAGGCTAGGCCCTAATCTTCTGCTGGCGGAATATGTTTACCCTTTTCATTAAACAGGAATGTGTTTCTGTGGAGCAGAGCAGATATCTGTAGGCAAAATACTGTCTTGGCAGGCCAGGCTGGGCACCTCTCGGCTGAGCAGGAAGTATGTGAGAGGTCAGGGATACATAGCTAAACTGCAGCTTTCAGAGTATCAGGAGGCTTGGAGCCTGAATTCGGGTCCTGGCTCGGCTGAGCCATGAAAACGGCTTCATCTCGACTTTTAAAACGTGTACCATGCAAATGCATTGGCAACATAGGCCTCAGTACAGAATTAGCGTTTCTTTCATGTGGGACTGGATAACTGACATGCTAACGTTGGACGCAAATGCAGAGGCGTCATCATTTCGGCCATAGAGGGAAAATGCATGGATGTCATGCACATACACTACACGTTGGGGTACACGTTGGGGACATATTGGCCATATAAAATTTCATTTTCCTCAGGATGACATATGTAAATTATTAACATACTACTAGGCTGATTAGATATTGGTACGTACAAAGCTAAAAAACATGTGTTTTGCTCAAATGTTCAAAACGTCTAAAAACTTCTAAAATCTTTAAAAAAATGCTTAAAATGTGTTATTCAGGCCATAGTGTGAAGAAGTAAATTTCAGATATAAGTTGGATAAAAGGTTTCTTTATTAATTTCAAAGAAGGAAAGGATCTCATCCACAGGAGGCACAGGCAGGCAGCAGCAGCAACTGACAGAGTCCTGGCCACCCTTAGAATCATCACAAGACTACATCATGATATTCTATAAATAACATTCTATAATCTTCTATAAACAGAAACTACTACACATACATAGCACATAGAAGGAAAGTACATAGAAGGATACCACACACCTTCCCCTGAAACACAAAAAAAAAAACTATTTCAAAATATAATCATTGAGAATTGCAGGAACACGGGTCAAACGTGAACTTCTTCTGACAGAAACATCAGACTTGACATGATCTTCCCTGTTAATCACAGTGCTATTAGGTAAGGTCTTACCAGAAGAACCTGAACATGAAGCAATACGATTCAAATTCCAAATCCTTCCATCATTTAGTTTAACAGCATTATGGAAGAGTTTTGTGACATAATAGGGGGAAGAAAACTTAGCCCCAGAAGATCTAAGTGGAAGACGAACTCTTACCCGATCCCCAACACACACCTTGGTATGAGCAACAGCATGTCTTCTATCAAAGTTTTCTTTCCTCAAATTGGACTTCATCTCCTGCTTCAATGAACTTAGGTCCTTGCCGTGATTCCCTGCTTCCACCCCTAAATTTCTCATCCAACTCTGAAATATAGAAGTGTTTGGAATGCGACCTCGGAAAAGCACAAAAGGAATATCACCTGTGGTGGAATAGGGTGTAACCCTATAAATCATTACTCTGTCCAATAGATTATTTTTCCAATCCAAGCCCTGGTCTTTAGAGATCTGAATGGACTCCTTAAGTACGCGATTGAACCTCTCCACCATACCGTTACATTTCGGATGGTAAAGTGAACAACGCTTGTGTTTAATACCTTTACTTGCCAAGAAATCTTCCATTTCCTTTGACACTAGTTGCACACCATTATCCGTAAGGATAGTCTCAGGGAAGCCTTCCCTACCAAAAATTTCTCGCAAGAATTTAACTACATCTTTGGTCTCAATATTTTGGGTTATTTTTATCTCCGGCCATCGCGAGAACATATCCATCATGACTAGAACATATCTCTGACCATTCCCAGAGGAAATGGGACCTAGAATGTCCAAAGCTACATCCTGCCAACAACGTACCGGCATATCCCTGATAACCATTGGTTGCGTCCTTGTTTTACACACTTTGTCAGAAGAGTTACATTCAACGCAATCACAAATTATTCGCTCAACTAGAAGATCAATACCTGGCCACCAGAAATGCAACCGTATTCTCTCCTTAGTCTTGGATATGCCTTGGTGTCCTTGGTGAGCTAAGAGAAGAATTTTCTCCCTAATGAGAGAAGGTGGAATAAGTCTAGTGCCTCTCCACAACAAACCATCCTTTAAGGAAAGCTCATCCTTGACATTCCAATACCTCTTAGCCGGAACACTCAAATTCTTAAGACATGGCCAACCTTTACTTACCAAATCGCGAACTTCTTGTAACTCAGAGTCTGTACACAAAGCATCTCTCCAATCACTTTCTCGTACAACTCCTTCAACCGCCTCGCAGACCTTGAACTCGTCTACTTCCCAAGAATTATCAAATGGTAAAGAATACTGGTCAGTTTGTTCCACAACTAGCCTAGAGAGGCAATCCGCAACTTTATTATTCACCCCAGGTAAATACCTCACATCAAATTCAAATTCTTGGAGAGCGATAACCCATTTGCAAATACGTGAAGAAATGGCATCCAAACCCTTTTTATAAAAAACATCCTTCAATGGTTTATGATCTGTGTGAACCACAAACGAATTGCCCCACAGAATTTGTTTTAGTTTCCTTATTGCCCAATATATACAAAGAGCCTCCTTTTCAATCACAGAATATGACAGCTCAGGGTCAACTAAAGACCTAGACAGAAACAAGATGGTAATCTTTTTCCCATCTCTCATTTGTTTGAGCACAGCCCCTAAACCTCGAGAGCTAGCATCCGTGATCAAAATTGAATCATTATTCACATCAAAACTCTGTAAAGAAGGAGCTGAACTTAAATCTTGTTTAACAAGCTCATACTCCTTTCGGCACATCTCAGACCAAGAAAACTTAGTTCCTTTTTTTAACAAAGCTCTCATGTTAGAAGTTTTATTGGCAAAATGAGGCACAAATTTGTTATAATATTCTGCCATACCTAAAAAGGTAACTAATTCTTCCCTAGATTTCGGTGTAGGTACGTTTTGAAAGGTCTTCACCAGTTTATCCTTTGGTTTTACACCATTAGGAGTTAAGCAATGGCCTAAGTAGTCAATTTCCGACAGATTAAATCTGCATTTATTTTCTCTCAAAGTCAGACCTCTGTCCTCAAAACGCTCCAAAACAGATCTAACTCTAAGATCATGTTCATTTTGTGATGAACCAAAAACAAGTACGTCATCCTGATAAATTTTGACGCCAGTGATACCCTTCAAAACATCCTCCATCACCCTCTGAAAAACGGAAGCTGCAGAGACTAAACCAAAAGGTAAATGAGTAAACTTATATGTGCCAAAAGGTGTGATGAAGGTAGTAAGACCCATGGACGTCTCATCAATTCTCACTTGGTGCAGCCCTCAAGTCCAGAGTGGAGAACATGCAAGCATCCCCAAATTGAGTGAGCATGGTATTAATATTGGGAAGAGGGTATCTATCAGCTACAACCTCCCTATTAAGACCCCTAAGGTCGACACAAAAACGAATCTCGCCAGAGGGTTTACGCGCTAAGACAACAGGCGAGACCCATTCACTTGCTTCAGATTTCACAATGATTCCATCACTCATGAGTTTCTCTAATTCTAAGCGCATAGGTTCCTGCATAGCTAAAGGAACACTGCGGACTTTACATGCCACAGGAACGGCATCTGTCTTCAGGATAATATTGTGAACATAACCAGAAGGACAACCTAGTTTATTGCTAAAGACATTTTCAAACATTCCTCGCAAATCAGGATAAGGCACCTCATTTTTACTCAGATCAGAGACTTCTTGTACACCTATCACATTACAGCCAGATGTGATTGAAGACAGATCATTTGAGACAAGATCATCCTTCCCAGAGTGAGATACTATGTCTCTTAAAACAATGCAGGGATTCTCACCAGGAAGTAAGGCGAGATGTAAGTCCGCCTGGTGAAACCAACTTATGATGCTATCACCCCTGCAAGAGATGTAAATTTTCCCAGCAGTAAGTCGTCCCTTGTAATCAATCTGACCATTGAAATAGCCTACCAGTTTAATAGGTTTTCTCCCATAGGCCAAAGGCCTTATATCTAGTTTGAAAACTTTTACCTTTCCAAAAAGTTTCTTGTTAAAGAAAGTTTCAGGAATTAAAGTAATTTTTGCTCCAGAGTCGGAATTAGAGGAGGATCTCGAATAATTGTAAGAAGAAGAAGCAGAGTTAGATATTTTCTTAGCAGTATTTGATGTAGCTCTCAGATCAGTTTTTTCCAGAGATTTCTTTTTAACAACTAAGACTTTTTCTTCAGATGCTTCTTTTTCTTTCTTAAAAACCTTTACACATGCATCAGAATGTTCTAATCTTTTGGCTATAGAGATAACCTCATCTAAATTAGGATCATCTTTTTGCCACAGTTCATCTTTAACTTTTTCTAGACAACATCCTAACATGAATTGATCACGTATCCTTTCTTCTAAAGTACTCTCAAATTTACAAGTGGCAGCCAATTTGCGTAAAGCTGTGATATAGGTTTCTATAGACTCCTCATCTTTCTGCATACGCCTGCCAAAGTGGTACCTTTCTAAAATGGTACTCACTTTTGGCAAGTAATGTTTATCCAGTTTTTTAATGTTGACCTCAAATTCATTTAAATTGTTAGCTTCTTCAGTAGATAATTCCGGTAAATGCTCAAAAACTTTTTGCCCCTCAGAGCCTAGGCAGTGCATTAAAAGTGCAGACTTCCTTTCTGCAGAAAGAGAAGTACCACACACCCTTGCATAATTTAGGAATACTTTTTTCCATTTAGACCAGCGAATGGGTGGATCACCTGGTTTAGAAAGGAAAAAAGGAGCAGCTGTAACATTCTGCATGAGTGATTAGTACAATAAGCACTAAAGATGAAAATAGAATGTCAATGAACCTGTAGGGAAGTAAAATTAAGCTATAATACACAAGAATACTATCAATACCTGTTAAATAAATAAATAAATAAATAATTTAAAGAAAGTATAGCAAGAGTAAAACAATGTATTCTAACAAGGCTGAGTGTGTCAGCGTAAATAAGGTACTGCACACTATTGAAGCACTTCTAACAAAGCTGAGTGTGTCAGCGCAGAAAATGTATATAGCAAGAGTAAAACAATATACTCTAACAAAGCTGAGCGTGTCAGCGTAAATAAGATACTGCACACTACTGAAGTACTTTTAACAAAGCTGAGTGTGTCAGCGCAGAAAAGGTATATAAAAGCATACACACTGTTGGAGCTGAGTGTGTCAGCGTAGAGGTTTTCCCACGAAGGTCAGACCGTTGTTATCACCGAAAAGTCTTCAAAACAAAAGATCAATGAAGAAAGGTCGGTATCAATTTAAGAAGAGTTTGTATTTAACTTTTCAGCCGGGAGAAAATGAAGCGCCGGTGTGACTCGAAAATCAGCTGCAGCGTTGCCAAGGAAGCTGAGCGTTGCCAAGAGCAAAAGCGTTGCCAAGGAATGTCCGTCACTCTTTGAGTGTGACGTGTTATGCGTGCTCGAAAGGCAGCGTCAGAAAGCGCGCAGCGTGAGGATGCGCGAGCGTTGCCAGGAAAAGCGTTGCCAAGGTAATGTTCGTCACTGTTTCCGTGTGACTGAAACGCAGCGTCTGCGTTGCCAAGGTAATGCTCGTCACTGTTTCCGTGTGACTGAAACGCAGCGTTGCGTGTGACTGAAACGCAGCGTTAGAGTCAGGAGAGTCTGACGTATGCGCAACCAACGAGCCAGGAGCGCGGGTGAGAACGCGGCTGAAGATGAAGGCTGTTTACATATGAAAGCCTTTCGTTGGTGGTCTCGCGGTCGTAAAACATACGGTAATGAAAGTCAATAATAATCATAAATGTTAAACCACAGACTTGGCAAGCACTCGTAGAAAGTAAGAGAAAGTCGATAGGCAACACAGTAGATAGTCATAGAAAGTCGATAGGCAACACATGAAGGCATCTATTGAGGCAGGCAGCAGCAAATGAAGTTAAAGTTGGTAAAAAGGCCTCTCTTTTTTTAAGTTCCCAAGTTGAATAGTAAAACGATAGTCATAGAAAGTCGATAGGCAACACATGAAGGCATCTATTGAGGCAGGCAGCAGCAAATGAAGTTAAAGTTGGTAAAAAGGCCTCTCTTTTTTGTAAGTTCCCAAGTTGAATAGTAAAACGAAAATTAAGATAAAGTACCTTAAAATGAAGATATATCTTTCTTCTTGGTGTTGAGATCCTTTGAGAAATTTTCTTTAAAAGAGGAAAGAGAAAAAAAAATGTTTTTCTTTTCCAAAAGAATATTTAAATTTGAAATGAAATCTTCATCCCGTCCTCGTCGCCAATGTGAAAAAGTAAATTCCAGATATAAGTTGGATAAAAGGTTTCTTTATTCATTTCAAAGAAGGAAAGGATCTCATCCACAGGAGGCACAGGCAGGCAGCAGCAGCAACTGACAGAGTCCTGGCCACCCTTAGAATCATCACAAGACTACATCATGACATTCTATAAATAACATTCTATAATCTTCTATAAACAGAAACTACTACACATATATAGCACATAGAAGGAAAGTACATAGAAGGATACCACACATAGCTCTAAAGCGTAGGTATAGTCCGAACCACTGTAAGCATTAGAAAGCCATGTATGCCCAAAAAAAGGATTGTCAATTGTATTTTTGAGTTTCAAATTTAGCTTGTTTAAAAAGGCCAAATTTCTTCCAGCACACTGCGAGCCAAATTAGTCAGATGTTTATGTGTCCTGGCTGGTAGACGCAACATGTTTGTTGCCTGCTTCCACAGTCGACGGTCCCTGTAAAACCTCACAGATGATGTTCCGTACTGTCCACAGTCATTGCTGGGGCAGCCTGTCTGCCGTCCAAAGCCTGGGTGTCAGAGGAGGATCCGGTGTCCATACCAACAGGTGCAGATAATACCTGTAGTGGCACAAGGAAGGACTCCATTAACATCAGAATACGCTGAGGACACTGCAGAACATGGGCCGTTATCGGGTCCAGTAAAGCATTTACGTCCGGTTGCACACATGATGGGAGTGTCAAACAGAAGTCTAACATGCATTCTTCTCCACAAAACAGGCATTGGAGATCAGGTAAGATGCTGCCATCCAGACTGGTTGAAATGACAAGAACCAAGACGCACTTAGTTCTCTTAGGCGAGGTGTGCCTAGATGTTGTACCATGCGGTCACAGTATTAACGCTCTAGGAGTGGGACGTCCATTGCGTAGCAGTAAAATACCTGCTATTAGAAACAGGATCAGCGGAAGTCCTCCAAAGATGCTTACGAAGACGGAATGAATTAAGTTTGGTATAACTCCAAGTACCGTCTGAAAGGCGCTTAGATGTCCAGAACATATGGTCTTAATGAGTGGACGATGCCTGTCGTGTCAGACATGTTAAGATACGATTTACCATTTCTGCTAAATGAAAGGGGCTATTCGTACGTATGAGTGTTGGTCTCTCTGCCGAAGACCTTGCTATTTGGAGATCAAAAGTCTCTCGAGATGAGGTTAAGGGCACGGACTTCTATAGAAGCATGGCTTTAATTCTGTTTAGAGCATCAAACCGTATTAAAGAAACATTCAGTGAAGGTCATAACGGCGCCTCCCTGACTGTATGTTTTGGGGAAACAATACTTGCATACAGCAAGTAACCCTGGAGCTCACGGCTACCAGATATGCGATGCCCGGAAGCATTCCACTGCAACCTTGATAGTTCAGCATCAAGTAACTCCCATTAGAGAGAAGCCTGCAAACTGGTGTGATCACTGCAGCTGGGGCACCCCTCAAGTGACAGGACATGTTTGCTACTGAACCATTACAAGCTCCTTGCAGCATTATGGGACAGATGTACGACCATTTTGCATGCGCAAAATGAGTCGCAAATTGATTTGCGCATGCGCATGCAAAAATGAACGTATGCTATGTACGATATGCACTCGCAATTGGAAAAATAGCTTTGCGAGTAAATAGCGAGTCACAGAAAAATCGAACGCTAATAGCGGGTCGCAATTAACGAGTCGCAAATACCGACTCGCAAAATCGAAAGCTAATAGCGGGTCGCAATTAACAAGTCGCAAATACCGACTCGCAAATACTAATGTACACAATACTCGCAAATTGCGACTATGCGCTAAATGGCCCATTTGCCCATGCAATTTACCACTAACCTGAAGCAGGCTGTAACCAGTCTCAAACTATAAAAACAGGCCCAGAATGCACCAAAACCTTTCCAAAATGGCAGGCATGTATATGATATGGAGAATGATGCGTATACATGCAGCTCTACAGAGGAGGCGGAGACAGGAGAGGATTTTTAGAGTGACGCTGACATTGTTCCAGAAGACTGAGAAAGAACTCTATGAACAGTACAGGCTGAGTAGCACAGTCATCCTAGACCTAATTGACACCCTGAAGCCACATTTGGAAAACAGAACTCAGCGCAGCTATGCAATACCTACACATGGGTAGGTGTTGTGCTCCGTCCACCTATTGGCCACTGGTAGCTATCACGACGTAATTGCAGTGGGTGGAGGTGTTTCACAGAGTGCGTTATCGCGTTTTTTACGCAAATTCATAGATGCCCTGCTACACCACATACATTAATACATATATATGCCAAGGAATGAATGATCAGGAACTTAAAAATACAAAATTGCAATTCTATAGAATTGCAAGATTCCCACAGGTCATAGGGTGCATAGATGGGACCCATGTGCCCATATGTCCACCATCACGCATAGAATACATTTTCCGTAATAGGAAAGCACACATTCACTCAACATACAAGTTGTCTGTGATGGCAAAAACATAATCACATACATTGTAGCCAAATTTCTAGGTAGCACCCACGACTCTTACATCTTCAGCCACAGTGGCATATACCAGAAATCAGAAAAAGGAGATTTTGATGAAGGATACCTTCTAGGTAATGAACCCCCACACCCACAGTGAGATGTATAAGAAGTAAATGTCTGTCTGCATGTTGTCTCAAAACCTTCCTTTTCTTCGCAGGTGACTGTGCGTACGCCCTGCGTACATGGATCCTCACTCCGTTCCTGTCTCCCTCCAACGTGCATGAAAGGCGATACAACAGGGCACATAGACGCACGAGGTCAGTCATCGAGTGCACGTTTGGCATACTAAAATCAAGATTCAGGTGTCTACACAAGAGTGGCGGCGCATTGGAATACAAACCTGAGACAGCCTGTAAAATTGTCGCAAGTTGCGCAATACTACACAACATTGCATGCAGGCGGGGGCTGACCATGGAGTTGTCAGATGTAGACTCGGAGGAAGAAGAGCCTGGACACCCAGCACAACCACCAAATGAGTGAAGCGCAGCAGAGGGGAAAAGGGTCAGGGACCACATGGCCTGGAATTAATTTTAAAGGTAAGTCATTATAATTCACAAATATGCCACGGAAATTACACAAGAAAGAGTCAAACTGTGTTTTTAAATATGCCTTTAATTTAAGGTCATATTAACTGTGTATATGGGACAACCTGTCCCTCTCAAATAACAGTCACTGCCCAAATTACAAGCATTTGCAATGCAATAGGTCTCGCATTAGGAAAGTTTGAGCTATTGGTCTTGTAAATGACAATTTTTTTTATTTATGTGTTGGTTTTGAAAATGGCTAAATTAATAGCTTTGTCATTTACAATGCCAATAGTTATAACTTTCGCAAATGTGACACCTATAGCATTTGTAATGCAACATATGTTGTATTTACGTGACTTAGATGTATTGATATTAAAAAAACAATGGCTTAATTTTTTTAAATAATTAATACTTAAATAAAAGTGATTGTAATTTATATTAGCAATAGCTTAAACTTTTGTAAATAACTTTTGTGAAGATTATGTTCAGTGTATTTTATTGTGATGAAAATCCAAGAACAGAAGTGAAATATTAACATCTTTTGGTGACATTTGTGATAAAGCTGGATACATTGAGAGAACATATTTGAAACAGTTGTTGTTGAATGGTTGCGCAGATTGATGCTGGGGTGGCGCGGAGTGATGCTGTGGTGGTGCTGAGTGGTGCTGAGGTGGTGCTGAGTGATGCTGGGATGGTGCTGAGTGGTGCTGGGGTGGTGCTGAGTGGTGCTGAGTGGTGCTGGGGTGGTGCTGAGTGATGCTGAGTGGTGCTGTGGTGGTGCTGAGTGATGCTGTGGTGGTTCTGAGTGGTGCTGTGGTGGTGCTGTGGTGGTGCTGGGTGGTGCTGAGGTGGTGCTGTGGTGGTGCTGAGTGATGCTGGGGTGGTGCTGAGTGGTGCTGGGGTGGTGCTGGTGTGGTGCTGAGTGGTGCTGAGGTGGTGCTGAGTGATGCTGAGTGGTGCTGGGGTGGTGCTGAGTGGTGCTGGGGTGGTGCTGAGTGGTGCTGGGGTGGTGCTGAGTGATGCTGTGGTGGTTCTTAGTGGTGCTGTGGTGGTGCTGAGTGGTGCTGTGGTGGTGCTGAGTGGTGCTGTGGTGGTGCTGAGTGGTGCTGTGGTGGTGCTGAGGTGGTGCTGAGGTGGTGCTGAGGTGCTGAGTGATGCTGTGGTGGCACTGAGTGATGCTGTGGTGGCACTGAGTGGTGCTGTAGTGGCACTGAGTGGTGCTGTGGTGGCGCTGAGTGATGCTGTGGTGGCGCTGAGTGATGCTGTGGTGGTGCTGAGTGATGCGGAGTGGTGCTGAGTGGTGCTGTGGTGGCGCTGAGTGGTGCTGTGGTGGCGCTGAGTGGTGCTTTGGTGGCGCTGAGTGGTGCTTTGGTGGCGCTGAGTGATGCTTTGGTGGTGCTGAGTGATGCTTTGGTGGTGCTGAGTGGTGCTGTGGAGCTGCCGAGTGGTGCTGTGGTGGTGCCAAGTGATAATGTGGTGGTGCTGAGTGATGCTGTGGTGGTGCTGAGTGATGCTGCTGTGGTGGTGCTGAGTGGTGCTGTGGTGGTGCTGAATGATGCTGGGGTGGAGCTGAGTGATAATGGGGTGGTGCTGAGTGGTGCTGTGGTGGTGCTGAGTGGTGCTGTGGTGGTGGTGCTGAGTGATAATGTGGTGGTGCTGAGTGATAATGTGGTGGTGCTGAGTGATAATGTGGTGGTGCTGAGTGATAATGTGGTGGTGCTGAGTGATGCTGGGGTAGCGCCGAGTGATGCTGGGGTAGCGCTGAGTGATGATTTGCGATGCAGAGGGTAGAAAGGCACAAAAAGCGAGTCTAACAGAGGGCAGAAGGGCAGAAAAACAAGGGAAAAACGAGTCTACCAGTGGGCAAAAGGGCACAAAAAAACGAGTCTAACAGGGGGCAGAAGGGCAGAAAAAAAAGGGAAAAACGAGTCTAACAGAGGGCAGATGGGCACAAAAACCAGTCTAACAGGGGGCAGAAAGGCACAAAAAAACGAGTCTAACAGAGGGCAGAGCTCGGAGAGCCAAGTACCATCTGCGGTCTATGGCCCTGCGTACAGCTATTCTGCAACAAACAGGTGGCTTTTAGGAGGCTATGGGTGCTATGTGGGGTGTTTGGGGTGTTAGACCAGGGATGTCCGAGATTGAAGACTGTACTGTGTCAATTCCGGGACCCTTGGCATTCTGGGCAACCTTTAACCGGCTCTCGTGTAGCTTCTTGAAAGCCAAATAGGAAGTACCGAAAGAATGTACTTTCTCGTCTGAGTTCCTTGAAATCTGCTGGCCAAGCACTTCATTTTACATCAGGCCACTTCCTCGCTCTGTCAGTGTGTTCCTGTCTCCCAGCAGCTCTGTTCACGCACTTCGGAGCACACTTGGGTATGAGAGCTGCGGCACCTTCCCTCCCAGTTCTGCCCGTGGGACCCGAGACAGGTGGCCAGCAGCATCTTTAATATAAGAAAGGACATTCACACCACACTGGGGCTAATGCCAGCTTCTTTTCCTTCTGACGATATTTAATTAAAAAAGCCTGAGAAAGTAAAGAAAAATAAACAAGTAATTCAAGCGCAGCCGCATTTTACAGTGGAAGTTCTGAAGCTGTCTGTTTGTGAGGTCACTCTACGTTTCAGCTGCTGGAAACTTACAACAATTTAACTGACCTGAGCATATCTGTTGAGTGGGCGACTCCACTTAGCACCTCCACAATTTATGTTTAATGTGTCTTTTAAGTAGTGTGTGCATGCGCTCTGCTGCAGTGTTAGCACTGCCGTAGGTAAAATAAACAAATAAGAAAAGTGCGGGAGGAGCATAACAAGGCATAGGAAGGCGAAAGGCATGCCTCATTCAACTGTAAGGAGCATGAGACTCCCCCACACTCATCATTACAAAGGCACTATGTAGTAAGGACAGGACAGTGTTGCTCTGTTAGCGAGCATTGGAAGTGAAGTGAAGTGCTCCCAACTGAAGTTAAAAAGAACAAGCATGGAGAGAGAAGAGAGAACTGTGGAGCTGGGGACCAGTGTTCGAGCCTTGGCGATGGCTCAACATCTGTAATTATTAGCAGATCTGGCACTTTTTTAATTAAAAATAAATAAATAAACAACATCTCGGAAGGAGTGGGAGAAAGATAAAATGAGTTAGTTAAAAAATACATGTGACGGAAGTGACCGGCTGTTTGGAAAGTGAAAGCGCAAATCACATGCTGAATGTTGCAGAAAAGCATGTTGTGACAGCAATAGGAACAAGTAGATAAAAGAGCCTGGGGGGGAGCGAGCGAGGGAAGGTAAAGCATATGGGGAGTAGATAAAGAATGTTGTAGGGGGGGGAGAAATGCGAGACACGGCCTGGCGGCCGTGAAAAGTGCAAAGACGGGGGAGTGGATCCCTTTGAAGTGAAGCTCTCGGAGGCAGGCGGCTCGGGAGCAAATGGTAAGCGCGTTCACGAGCACATGCACTCGATGTAATCCGCCTGGTGGTTTCAGAGCTTGTTTTGCCCTCAATACTCTCGTCCTATTTTCGCTTGCGCGATTAATAGGACGAGCCCTAAAAAGTAGTTCCCTAAATGTGAGCAGGGGAAGGATACAAGTCAACCAACCATAAGGGTCACAAAAAGGCTATGCTCCAAAGGAGGGATAAACAGAGGAATGGGAAAGCAAGCCATCAAATAACAAGAAAGCAAATGAGTGACAATAATGCCATCCAATGTTAAACAAGGGTCCTGTTCTAAGCCCACTCTAAGTTTTTGCACTGTCTAGTAGTTGACTAAATAAATAATCACAAGCATTGCCAAGGAAGCCATAACCTCAGGTCTTAGCATGCATACAATTAGTTGTAACTGTTATTCCCAATGTGAAAAGCCCCCCACTTGAATAAGAATAAAAAATATATATAACTAAAGGAGTGGCCCAGCAGCAGAGGTACACCAGCCCCGACGCTGAAATGCACTCCTTGTCAGGTGGCCGAGCACAAGTAATCAGGCAAAATGCCGTCCCTTGCAGTGCTGGACAATCAGTGGATGATGTGGCCTGACTCACTGCCTCATGCTGTATGCTATGGTGGGGGGAAGGAAATTGTGACTAACACCTGAACAGACCAACTGTTAAAGATAGTTGACCTAAAGTATTTGTATTTATGTATATATTTATTACGAATTTTCTAGAAAACAAGAAGCGGCGAGGCAAAGTGGTCTCTAGACGAGACCTAAAACAAGCGTTGGCAAAGCGGATAGGTCTGTCAATGCGTATTTTATTTTCAAAACTGTTACTGGGAAGCTGCTGGAGCCTCGTCAATGTAAGAAAAAATGGCTGAGGTGTATAATATTATTTTTGTCTCTACAAGCACTTAGTGCAATAGTACTCCACAGCACTGAAAGGAACTACTTTGTGGGCAGATGTGCCCTCTGTGAAGGGGTCAATCACAATAAAGTTAGCAATGGCTGCAGTGGGCTGCCCAGTTGCCTCATGCTGTAGTGGGTGTAAGGAAAATGCGAGCATTAACATAACAGACCAATGGATGAAACGGTCTGGCTGCACTCGAGACCTAAATGAAGCACTCAAGGATATCCCACGTGGAAGGAAAGTAGAATAGGAGAAATGCACAGGAGAAGAGGAGCAGGAGTGAGAAGATATAAATGCACAATATAACAAATAAAAAAACATGCCACAAGAATCAGCACTGTACTCGGAAAGAAAAGAAAAGCAGCACAGTATACAGTGCTTCAATCCTTCAGGAAGCGTCACCTAAAAAAAGCTCTTCCCGACAGCGTCAAGGAGGCTGTGAAGAAGGAATTAAACGATGCCTTGCTCAGAGGCAGAACATGCCACTCCACCCCCTGCTGAAGCCATTCTTCCCTCCTCCAAAGGACTAGAACACCAACAAAGAAATAATGAGGACAAGTCAAGGGGGCAACCAATGCACGCTGAAGCACAGTGCAGCGATGGGAATAAAGTACCTCCTCACAGAACACAGGGGGTGCCAAATCAGTATCGAAGAACTGCACAGTTACACGAAGAAAACTGACGTCAACCTTCAACAACATACACAGGCGCGCCCTCACAAACCAAGTACGGCCAGGAAATTATTAACATTTGCATAACTAATAAGGAATTGAACATGCAACAATACGTAACTACTTTAGTGCACCGCACTGTAATAGCCTCGCATTTAATTACATCCATGGATTTTTCCCACAACTGTGTACCCCAAAGCTGCAGTAATTCTCATACCAACATTATATTACTTAGGTGCTATGTAGTGTTTGAAGATAGCTGCTGCCTGCAGGATTTTAAAGCCTTTAGAAAACTTTTGCACCCAATACAATAAAGTGAGCAAATCTGGTGTGTGTTGATGTATGTGTGTTGATGTAGGTTTGTTGTCTGCATGCTTGTATGTTTGAGCCCCGAGTGCCTGAATGTGCATGGCGGTGTGCGCAGGGATGAAAAGCAAAGGGTCTGGGACTCATGGGTGCATAGGTCTCACTGCATGCAGGACTGTGAGTACATAGGACCAGACAATGCATTATGAGGACTCCATCCTATTAGAAGAGATTCTAGAATATAGTTTGACCCACCACAGAATCAGTGAGCAAGTCAAGCAGTGGCAGATGTATGTAATCGCCTCCTTCTAGCGTCCTTAAAAATGTAAGCGAGGGAACCATAACAAAAAAATGCAGCAGCAAGATCTCAAATCAGGATGACAAAAGGGTTTTAACGCATGCACACTACGTGCTCTGCAATCCCAGGCTCAGTGGTGCCCCGATCCAAAATGTTGAGGGCCACCAGCTTGAGTTGGTCCCCCCTCCCCCCCCCCCCCCCGCCTGCCCATGAATGTAAACATGGCTGACATGTTTTCTGTCCTTATGAGTGCCATTTTCCCCTGGAGAATGGGGAGAAATGCTTTGAGGTATAGTTTGATGACTAGAAGTTCCAAGTAATTGATGTAGCGACCCTGGTGCTGTAGAGGCCAAGTGTCCTGGACTGCCATGTGGCGAAGGAAGGCGCCCATCCCACAAGAGAAGCACCTCCGGCGATAGCCACCCGTTTAGAAGAGAACTGCTGATCAACATATTATTGCTATTGCACCAGGGGAGAGAATGCTGGGCCCTTTTTGTTACCAACACTAGGTCATCCCACCTTCCTTCCGTGTGTGACCATTGTCATGATAGACACTCCTACAATGGTAATAAGCAATTTGGCATGTAGGACAGTTGGTATGCAGGAAGCCATCACAGCAAAATGGTTTAATCAGAGTGCAGCCAGTGAAAGCACGATATATCTGAAAAAGAGGCAGCAGCTGTTGGAATGCCATTCCCATCTGCTGGTTTGGCCACCCCGGCCTGTTTCTGCATTGAGAACTGGTTCTAGGAAGGGCTACATTTGCTGTGACTGGAGATGTGTTTTTTCTTTTTTCCAGTGGTGGTGAACCCCAGTTTGCGCAGTAGAGACACCGCTATTTGAGTGCGGGCTAGACACTGGACTTCGGTGCTGCTCTTAATCAGCCAGTCATCTAGGTATGGAACCAAGTGAATAGTCTGGCTGCACAGATGTGCTGCCACTACTGCTAGACACTTTGCAAAATTGCTTAAGGCTAGTGTAACCCCGTGAGTAAGCACCAGTATGCAGTGGGTCAGGGAGAACCACCCCTCTGGTGTAATCTGGCTCCCGTGAAGCTGGTTTGTATATCCTTTCATTGCAAGAGGTTACCACTCTGGCCTTCACTGGGTCTTTGGAAGGGTTTGCCATGGTCTTCAGCATGCTCCTCAGCATGAGCATGAAACTATAGATCTTTCAGTTCTGAGGAGGGTTTGCAACAGGAAATCATCTTCATCCTCTACTGCATGCAGGGGCTGTTGAGCTGCACTTTGTATGACAGCATGATACGCATTAGTATTATCTGGTGGGGACAGCTTTACTGGGTGTGGCTCAAGATCTGGGTCAACTATATATTCTTCCCACGGATCTTCCCCAACCCCTGTAGTATAAAGGGCTCTTCCACTGGGTCTGGGGGTATTAAGGGCTCACTGGGTCGGACTCTGTGCTTTGCATGTCAGGTGGTGGCGAGTGTGCAGGTAGAGGCAATGGAAAATGTGAGGACGGTAGTAGGGTAAAGTAAGGAGGGCTGGTGGCCATATAACTGATTTTTTTTTAGTGCTTGTTGGTGCTAGAGGAGGAGGTGAATGTGATTCGACCTAGGAAGGCGAGGCACTGTTTCTGGAGTCAGAGGCTTCGTGTGGATTTACAGCGTTTGGAGGCATAAACAGTTTCTTCAATCAGATAGACAATGTTGCTAGCCGAAAATGTGGTAGTTCAATCATCTTTAAAAAAGCACAAGCAAAAGGTCATTTGTGAAGGAGTTAACAATGAGTGATGAAAAGAGTAGAAAGTATGGTTATCTCAACATGTCTGAGGTTTACCAAAAACGTGTTCACTAAATTCCAGATGTCGTAATATTTCATGTTTCAATGATGACTCCAAAAATATCAGTGCATCTGTGGAAAGTTGACAGCGGTAGGAGTAGAAAATGGTAAGAAAAAACTTCGAAAAAATAAAGGGAATAGGAGTAAAAAGTGGTCACAATATGCATTCCCAGATCTCGTTCTTGTTCGCACCCTTGGCTTCCCGAAACGACACGACGGAGCCCTGCGCTGCTTGGGGAGCTCATTGTGAAATGTGTGAGGAGTCCCGGCCATGATTTATCAAGCTATCTCGGACCCGCCAAAGCTCATTGTGAAATGTTGGAGCAGTCCCGGCCATGATTTCCTCCCGGGGAGGCATATTTTTACCCGGCGCTAATCACCGAGAGGCTTCGTTAATCCCCGCAGACTTGTTGCTGGAGGTCTCGCGGCTGCTGACGTTACCTGCGGGCTAAACGCACCTCGCTTCCCTTTCAGTGCACACAAGTGAAGGGGAGTGTAACGAGGCCGCGCGCAGACCCCCCTACTGAGGCGGCTCGCGCTTCAGCTGCCTGCCACGGCGCTTCCCGCCACAACTTTCGGAGGCCTCTAGAATAATTACCTTAGAGTGGCACTGAAGAGGGGGCGCATAGTAATGCGGGCTGCACAACTCTTACTGCGTTCACTCGTGGTGCCTTGGCGGGGCTTGCTGGGCTTGCTTGTGTGCTTCCCAGAGAGACAGGAGATTGGGAAACGCGCGCGCGCGGCCGGCGCCGATCGCTTTCCAGAGCGTGCGCGTGACATCTCCTGTCTCCTGGGAAGCAGACCCGCCAACAATAGTATCGCGCCTGCGCGATGGCATATGGCTTCGCCATATGCATCGCAGGCGCGAGACCTAATAAATGAAAAGTGGTTACTTCACCACATATAAAAGTGTAAAGCAAAATGTATCAATGTATTCATCTTTTGCCGACTGCTGCTCCTCCGCTGTGTCGGGGCATCTGAGATGGAAACACTACTGTGGCTAGACACTTCACTTTTTGCAGTGTCTGCGCAGCTGTCATGTGTTGTAGTCCTTGTGAGAAGTTGGCCTGATATATGATGCTCACTAGTTCTAGCGATCACCTTGTATCAGTCCAAACAACCCTTATGGTGATTGGTTGTAAAGTCAACCTTATAGACCAGCTATCCTAGTAGCGTGGACAAAAGCAGTCTTTAGGCTAAACTCTTTATGGCATGTGAAGCCAGCTGTTTTACCACATATAACCTTAGAATACCAAATGAAAAGGACACCACACAGGTTGTTATGAAAATAAACAGTTATTTATTAACTAACATACACCTCTGAACTCTTTATGAGGTCAGAGGGCTAAGCACATGACAAACTCTTAGGAAAAATACGTTTAAGTTGCACGATTTACAATGGTGCCCTAGGGGCATGACAAACCATATACTAAGTAAGTGGAATGTGAAAGTCAAGTAAAGGAATGGAGCTGTCCAGAGTTTGTAGGATCGCTGGGACCACGCTATACTAACTTGAGGTAGGTAATAGGAGGCCCACGGAGCGCGTGTGCAGAGTGTAAACTCACACGCGAGATGCGTACAAAAGTCTATGGACAGTACAGTTTAAAGAAAAGGTGAGTATGGACGTTCCTGACTAGATAGGACTGAAACGACAATGGAACGGGACACTAGGATAGGCAAGCTACCCTTGAGCACCGAAATGCTCATGTTACCTCACCCACAGGCTGCGGGTGCATAGGTGCGAAGTTGTGTCGGGTTTCCGCGTCGAAGTCTATGGAGCCTTGAAGAAAGATGCTGCAGGCGACCAGGAGGAAGATGTCCGGTGCAATCCAAGGGTGGATTGTGAAGAGAGGAACCTGAAAGCAGAGGGGACAATGTTCAAAGTCACTAGCCAGTGACTAGAGTGGAACCAGGAGTGGAACCAGATGTCGTCGTCGCGATCAGGTGAAGGTGGACGCTTGTCTCAGCAGCCACGTGGACCAGGCGGTGTCTTCGACAACCAGAATGGAGGCACAAGCTGTCCCACGCAGGCTCTCGCTGTCGGCGGTGCCTTCTCCGGATTGGGGTTCAACAGGCCTTGGGGAAGGCAACCCACGCGGTGAGTGGAAACGGCGTCTGGAGTGGACCAGGAGGGTCCGGGGTGCTCCTCTTTTGGAAGGGAGCAAGGGCCAGTCTGGAGCAACCAGACCAGCAGCAAAGTTGTCGGTGTTCGTCGTCTAGGAGGTCACAAGCCAGCCGGTAAGTGACCAGACAACGCGTCGAGCAGCAAACAGGCAGAAGGGCCCCACGCAGATCTTGTGGATGCTGGAGGGCTGATCTTCGATGCAGGAGCTGCTCGGGGTCGGGGCTTCTCAGTCCCCAAAGCACTTGGACGAGGATACCTCAGGAGTCGTGCTGGAGCGAAGTGCTGCTTCTTTCAAGATGGCCGGTCCCACGTGTCTCGTCGCACCCACGGGCCTCAGCTCGGCTGCAGATGTGGGTTGAGGTCGGAGAGGTCTGGGAATCCCGATCTCGTCGGGCTCTGAAGTCTGGATCCTTGGCAGGAAGACGACAAAGGGAAGTCGCGGTACGCTGGTGGTGCCTGCAGATGCAGGGTGGACACTCCTTGCCCACAAGGGAGATTCCTTCTGTCTTCTGTGGAGCAGAACGTCGAGGTCCAGAGTTTCTTCTTGTGAAGTTGATCAGGATAATCTGATTTGGAATGGGACCAGCTCCTACCTTTATTCAGCTAAAGGGGGCTGCACTACGACTAGGTCCCTCCTCTGGGTGGGACCAGGAAGGGGGGTGGTTACACCCCCTTTCCTTTGTCCGGTCTTGCGCCAGCTCTGGGGCTGGAGTGCCCCAGGAACTGGTTCTGACCGGTGTATGCACAGGGACACCTTGTGTGCCCCAGGCATGTCTCCTTCCTTTGAGCCCTGTCCTACCTAATACACAAAATCCTGTCTGGGGTGGTGCTAGCACCTCCCAAGGCAGGAAACCCTTTGTCCAAGCCTCCCTCGCTGGAAGGACTCCCAGCAGCAGGAGGTCAGACTTGTGTCTGTGGTGGCAGCATCCATTTTGTGATGCTGAGGCTCGAGTTAACTTTAACCGGGGTTCACAGTTACATACATGTCGTGTCCCTCTAGAAGGGTGAAATGCTAACCCCGTCGCCAGAATTGGCGAGGGGTTAGTATTCCAATTCGTATGACACCTTACTCGACATGTTTTGATAATGCTATGCCAAAGTTAGCATTTGACCGCGAGGTTCATAACGCACTTAAGAGTATATGGTCGCGTTATCATGGAACAGCTATTAGGACTTGGTTCCGCAAGCTGCAAACGGGCTCAGCTCATGCCAGAGCACCATCTCACATAATTCCAAGCACTCTGCCTTCAGGATTGTTAAGGCCTGCCATAGAAGTGACTGATAGGAGTATATGTGTCCATTTTAGGGTTAGATATAGGAATACTATATCTAAAGCAAAGGGTGCTTACACCACCTTGCCCCAGCTGTCGTGCAGCCAGTTGTGTCAGATTTGGATGGCCAGCCAGGGGTGGCATGATACATGCTGCAGCCCCTGGTAGGCCCTGGGTACACCTATGCCCTGGATACCTAAGGTATGCTGTACAGGGGCTGATAAGGTGGCCCAGTACCAATTGGTAGATGCACCTAAGGTACATGCTTGTCAATTTAGAGAGAGAACAGCTAGGCTGTGGGTCTGATTAGCCGGCCCACAGCCAGGGAAAGTCGTAAACCAGTGAAGCAAAAAGCAAAAATCGGGGGTGACCATAGGATTGCAGACCCCAAACTCCTACAGTCCTCTCACTACATCACCACTGATGTGGCCCATTTCTACCTGCAGCGCTAAGGGTGCGTTTGCTCTGCAGGCTTGTTGCATTCGCCAGACGTCCAATTGCCCTCGTCATAGAGTGCATGTCATGTGACCTTCTGCGTTCCATCCTACATTTATTTGCCCTGTCCTCCTTGAGCTCTGTGCACAGCTGAACAATAGCATCAGTCATTGCATCCATTTTGTGCTCCATAGGTGCTTGATACTCTGACAACCGATTTGCCATCCTCTCAAATTAATGTTCATCTTTCTCATCTGTTTGTGTTGCAGCTGATGGATTTTGATCATGGAATCCTCCAGGCCAGCAGAAGGAGATGGAGTAACTACCATGGTCTTGGCAGGTGCGTGCCTAATGCTTCGGAGAAGCCTTCCGTATCACTGGCTCATACGTGGGTTACTTCCCCTTGTGCCCAGAATGAGACGTCTGGTTGTCTGCTGCTGTGGGGCTGTTGTATCACGCCCTTGTGCACTACCCAAGGTAAAAGGAGTACTAGAATCATACAGCCCTTGGTCCATCTGCCCATGCTCCTACTCAGAGTCAGTATCTTCCTGTGTTGTTTCTAATCCCAAAGATGTATCTATGTTGAAACAGAAGAAATAAAGGAAATGCTTTTAGTGACTATCTCTGTGGTTGTATTATGTTAACAACTCATCTACGTCCCTGACAGCAATGTTTGTGTGACATACTACATTTCCCACGATGCACTAACTGTGAGTTTTTCAGCCTGCAGACGGTACATGCAGTTTTGTCTGTGTGTGGTGCATGCATGTGCGGTGCTGGCTTGAGTGTGACATACATTGTTTTTCATTTCTCACTTACCTGTGGGTGGTGGAGGTTGGGATATTTCCAGACTTCCAGTTCCCACTGCAGGCTCTGACTTTGTGGTGGCTTCCAACATAGCCTCTGCTGTGGTGTCCTCCGGGAGGCTAAATGGGCCAGCTCCTGTTTCTTGCGCGGCTGCAAGCCATTCAGCACCCTTTCCTTTGCCCTGGCCTTGAGGTCATACCACCTCTTTTTTATGTCATTTATTGTCCTGTTTGCAACACCTAGGGCATTCACATGCAGCTGCATGTCACACCATATTTTGCGTTTGTCCGACTCTGGCACAGTATGTGAGGTGCGACCGAACAGCTGCTTGTGGTTGTCACAGCATTCATTGATGATGATGTCCAATTCTTTGTCAGAAAATTTGACTGTACCCAGCCTCTTCTTCTCTTCTTTGCATTAGTCTGGCTAACCATCTTGCTGTGGTGTTCTGTCTGTGTAGCAGTGTTCAATTGAGCTGGTGCACCTAGCCCATGTGCTTGTGTTTATGATCAGGCATCTCCATGGACACCACTTCCTGGTTCGAGGTCCAACCAGGAAGTTTTTTTCTTCAATGTTTATTGAAACTCGCTATTTGTGCATGCAAAAGGCATGCTTTCAATCGCGTACGCTATTTGTGCATGCAAAAGGCATGCTTTCAATGGCGTATGCTATTTGCGAGGGTTTAGCGTATTGCAATTTGAGACTCACAATTTTGCGTTGCGAGTCGCAATGTGTAGGGATGAGGTGTAGGTACATTGTATTTTGCGACTCGGTATTTGCGAGTCGCAATTTTTTTGCAAATTGGGTCCTATATCTGGCCCTATATCCTGACATATGAGTGATCCACTTAAAGTGATATCACAGTTCCTAACGTTTAGAAACACTTCTCTATCCCCACTCCGACCTCAAAACCTATACGGTAATTCCCTGATAACTTGATGTATTCCCTACCAATTTCTTCATATCTGCCTGCCTGCTTTTGTTCAAGGCAATACTGAAACTGAAAGGTAGGGACCGGTAGAGTTATGTGGCCATGGATTAACCATTCTGTGGGCGGTGATTCTGCCACTGTTAAGGCTAATCTATCCAGTCTGGGATATTAAAACTAAAAGCATATAAAGGGGCAATTGGATATTAGTGGTCCTAGGACCCTAGTGCTGACATGTTTCAGCCCAATATATGGCCATAAATTGGTCCAGGGCTTTCTCCAGGGCTACAACAAAGAAGAAATTCCCTCCCTGGTGAGAGCTTACGATCAATACTACCTGTTCCCATCAGCCCGGGGTAGGACCCTTTTTAAAAAAAATATTATTTTTACTGAGAGTTCATAAAAACAAGATCAACATTACAGAATACATTTCTTAAAAGATTTGATGTAATACATGGCATATGGTTATACATGAATAATCGATAATCAAGTGTCCATAACATGATTATAAAGTGCAAAGAGTAATTATAAAGTGCAGAAGTGCTTAAGAAAAGTGCATATAGGCAGACTAGAGATTATGAAGGTATTTTTTACAATTCAAAAACACTCCAGAACTTTTCATATTTTTTGAGCGCCCCTGATCTGAGCGCATATTTTCTTTCCCTACCCTGTGTCCGTATTAATTTAGCCTTCCATGCATGATTTAGCTATTAGAGAAGCTATGGAAAGAAATTCGTCATATTTGGTGTTGGTCGCTGAGCAGCCAAAAACCGGGACTAAATCTTCGAAAATTATAGGAGTTTTAAGCTCAGAGGAAAGATATTTTTCAATTTCCCTCCATAGCTGTTGGATTTTAGAGCATTCCCAAACAATATGCTTCCAGGTCCCTTTTTCCTCGCATCGTAAGCATTTATCGGGAACTAGTGGAAAAATATTGTGGAGATAAGAGGGAGTTCTGTAAATCAACCATTTATTATAAAATTACATGCGCTTAAAATTAGCGGCGCAAAAGATTGTTTTGTTAAATTTGTTTATTTTATCCCAAATTTGTTCATTGATTTCAATATCCTCCCATTTTTTCCACCTCTCAAAAATCTTACTCGAGGATTCCTGTTTCTGGTCCTCTTTTAATATTTTAACCCAGATACTCATCTTTTTTTTAGATTTATTATTCAGTACTGTGGAGATATTTTCTTTAAAATAGAGATTTCCTATGTCCAGCTCTCTGAGTATTGGAATCAACATAAAAAAGGTCCATTTCAGAACGGAATGGGAATGGCTTACCTGGCTAGCAATTTGATCCCATGTCTTCCACCTGTTACCAGCCAGGAAGCCATCTATTTTTTCAAAACCGTTTTCTTTCCATAGCTTTATTGTTTTTCTATCCATACATCCCTCTTCACCTAGGTTGAGGTTGTTTAAATCAGTTGTGTTACTTATCCTAGGAATGGAATTGGATTTCAGGAACTGGGTTTTCTGTCTAAGAATCCATTGGAGGGACTTGTAGCGGATCTTTTTTAGGTCTTTAGTAACTCTAATTGGATCAATAATCTTTGCCTCTGATAGCATCTTCTTCATAAAAAAGTTGTCTGTCTCATTCGTGTCTAAAAATAAAAATCTAAAACTATGATGTGCAAAAGACGCAAATAGTATTCCCTTATGTTAGGGAGGGATAATCCTCCTTGTGCAAATGGAAGATATAAAGTGCTAAGTGCAAGTCTAGTAGACTTTTTTGCCCAAAGAAATGAAGATATTAGGGAATCTATTTTTTTTAAAAAGGAATCCTGAATAACACAGGGTGCTGCATTAAATAAAAAATTAAAAAGAGGTAGGATCGACATGCGTATCAGTGCTGCTCGGCCCATTATAGACAGAGGTAGTAGATTCCAGCGTTCTAAAAGGGACTCAACTTTTTTTAACAATGGAGAATAGTTAAGTGAGAACAGCTCGTCTAAATTGTCCGAAATAAATATACCCAGATATCTCATCGGCGTGGGGTTATAAATGTGCCTAAATTCTGGTAATAAAGTTTCTACAGTGCAGTTTAATAAAATAATTTCCGCCTTGTTAACGTTAATTTTATAGCCCCCTAGTTTTTGAAAATCAGAAAATATTTTTAAAATGTTTGCTTGACTTAGGGAGTTAGAGTCTAAAAACAGGGCAATATCATCGGCGTATAGTTTTATATTAGTCATGCCAGCTACCGGGACTGTATTAATTCGTATATTCAATAAATAATGCGAATAATATTGGTGATAATGGACAGCCTTGTCGGGTGCCTCTAGTGATCTTGCATGTACCGACATTGGAGTTATTGATGATGATCTGTGCCCTGGAGTTCAAATATAGTTGTTTTAAAAGAGAGATAAAAACATTCGGGAAATTAAAACTGTGCAAAATAGCAAATAGGCAGTCCCAGGACACTAGATCGAAGGCTTTTTCAGCATCTAGGAACCAAATTTGGGCCTTCACATTATTAGTTTAAAAAAAATCTAGTGCCTCCAATACAAACTTTGTATTTGTGTGGAGCTGCCTACCTGCAAAAAACCGCACTGATCAGTGTTTACCAGACTTCCCACTATTTTATTCAATCGATTTGCTACAAGCTTAGTAAAAATGTTATAGTCTGTGTTTAGTAGACTTATTGGTCGATACAAGTTTATATTCTCACTATCCTTTCCCTTTTTTAAAATACTAACAACCACAGCTGAGCGGAAAGAATCCGGAGGGGATCCTCCTTGAAGTAAATCATTTACTAAAGTAAAAAATTATTTGCGTAGAGTTCCTTCAAATTTAAAAAAAAATTCATTTGGAAGACCATCATCGCCGTTGGCCTTTCCGTTAGGGAGGGAGCTGATTACCTCATCTAACTCAGACTCTGAGAATGTCTCAATGAGACCTTCCTTCTCTTCGGCGTTTGATTTGGGAATTGTAAGTTGAGATAAAAACTCCCCTATTGTATCAGTTGAGGTCTCTTCTGTTGTTTGATAGGTTCCCTCATAATGTTTCAGGAAACATTCACCAATTAAGGCTGTGGTCTTAGCTTGTATTTTAGTGATTGGATCAGTTAGTTGGTCAATTCTGTTGCGAGCCTGTGTTTCTTTAATTTGCCACGCCAGAAACTTCCCTGTATACTCGCTATTCTCGTACATCCTCTGGGTGTAGCAGTTAAAATGGGTTTCACCCAGGGCATAATAGAACTCCCTCATCTTACTCTTAGCCTCGGATAGTTTTTTACTAGAATTTATTCTTCTAGCCCTGTAGTGTACTTGGGTTGCCTCTATAAGATCTGTTTGCACTTTGCTTTTCTCCTCTTTTCTTGCTTTATATTTTGGTATATCTTTAGATGTGATAAACCCCTGTAGAGTGGCCTTAAATGCATCCCAGATCGTGTTTAAAGGGGCTGTACCTCTGTTGCGTGTAAAGAACTTCTCAATTAATTCTTCAATTTCTGTACACCATTGAGGATCTAAAAGGTTATTTTTGTTAAAAAACCATCGTTTTATAGTGCTTATGTCTTGTGTTCCCAGAATTACCTCCATGGAGACTGCTGCATGGTCTGAGAAAGCATTTGGTAGGTGGACATAATTACATAGATTTAAATCATGGGAGGTTAAAAAAAATCCATGGCCCTTGAACGAAAGTTGACTAGAGGGCTACGCCTCCAACTGCAATTCCCTGAGATGAATTACCTCTCCCAAAGCGGGATGGAGTAAAAAGAAAATTAACAAGCACAAGATAAGTCTATCTTTTTTTTATAACAAAGGGGCAGCTATCTGCCCTTTCTCAACGAAATAGGAGTAGCGTGGTATTGACCCTCAGCTCTCACCAGGGAGGGAATTTCTTCTTTTTTGTAGCCCTGAAGAAAGCCCTGGATCAATTTTTGGCCATATATTGGGCTGAAACATGTCTGCACTAGGGTCATAAGACCATTAATATCCAATTGCCCCTTTATAAGCTTTTAGTTTTAATATCCGAGACATTTTCAAGAAAAAATGGATACCGGATATTGTCTGAGGATTTTTAATCTTTAAGACCCCCTGGCCACCTCTCGTGAGAGCTCCCTGAAAAACGGTTGAGCCCATCCTGACCTTTAGGAGTCGGGGTGAACCGATGATGAAGCATGACACCACTAGGGGGTGTAAGGGTAATATAAACAAAATGAATCTTGTCCTTTCCCACAACCTAGTGGGTAATAACTAGGATGCTTCATTATTAACCTTCACATTCCTAACCAGGGTTAGTTGAAGTTATTTCTATAGCTGTGGGGTACCTTTTGTGATTTATTCCATTTCAAGACATAGCCTTTAGTCTGCTTCGTCAATCCTGCCACCAATAGCATTGTTTCAATAGAGAAACAGTCAACGTAACTCCTGCATGTGCAGAACCTATCCCCTCGTGTGCTGCTAGAATTAAACCTAAGCTACCATCCATGCTTGGAATTACTCTATCCTCCACTCCAGGGATCTGAGCAAATGGAATGTTATAGGCATTTAACTTGTAGGAGTACTTTAGTGGAAACCTCGGAGGTAGTGCCGTTTTATTGCGTGTAGCAATAATTGCAACCATAATCTCTCCATCTATTCTAGTTTTTGAACGAGTGATTGCAGCTATGGAAGCCGTACGTGCATCCTCCTTTTTGGCTTTGTCAGCCAATGAATTCCCTTCAACGTAAACGCCATCACGCCGTTGACTCAGTGTATGTATCACATGAGCCCTCAAGTAGTTCATTTTTCAACTCAACTACCTGTTTCCATAGCGTTTTGTGCTTAATTATGCCAACTTTCGTATCTTTGAACCTGTTCTGACCCCAGAAGTGCAAATACTCATATGATTGTACACAGTAAAAGGGATGACACATAATTAGTGTGGGGAATACTCGATCCGTATTTATCAGTGCCAGTAACCGTGCTTTTAACTCAGCCAGCTGCGCCGTGCAGTCTCCTAGAGATTGAGTTAATGTACAACTGGGATGGAACTTCCCATCCTGCATGCGACCTTTAACGATAGCGCATGTGGCGCTGTATTGCTACTTACTTCCTATGGCCGGCTGAGCAGATCCGTCACTGTAAATTATATATTCATACTGATCTAGAGGCATCCTTTCTTGTGGGAGAGGATATTCTTGTTTGTATTGCAGAAATACTTCTATCTTAAGATTTGGGTCGTACCTGTATTCTACGTCTGTTGCAGTGAGAGTATTAGCCCGTTGTATCCATCTCGGATGTAAGGCCTTAGTGTTGGGAATGCTCGCCTTTGTTGCAGCGTCTAAGCCTGGAACCGGAGCCACACCAATTATTTGTTTCCCCTGAGCCAGTGCTCTTTCTCTCTCTACATCCGTCTGTACTGCTGTGAGAATCTTTTCTGTTGATGCAAACCGCATCTCAGTATTTGTGTATAATGTGATTTGTATGCTATTGGTACTGTTTCACCTTCAGGTGTACCCTGATTGACCCGCAACTAAAGGGATCACCAGGTTGCGGACATTCACATGTGTTTTTAAGTGTTCTACAGCTATCATGTCAGCTTGTAGGGAACGTAGAGTATCTGTGTGTTCCGGTGTCCATTGTCTAACTGAAAAGTCAGGTCTTATTAAATCGTAGAACGGTTTAACTCTTTCTGCGTAATCCAAAATGTATGTTCTGCCAAAATTCAGGAATCCCAGAATCGATTGTAAGTTTTTTATTGATTGTGGAGGTTTGCGCATTGCACACTTTTCTAAAAAGTTAGCTGCCAAGCTTTTCCCTTCACTTTGAAAGCTCATATCCCAGAAACAGGACATCGAGGTGGACAATTTTCGATTTTTTAAAGTTGAATTTGTAACCCTCAGAGGCAAATCCCCAAATTATGGTATTCACTCTGTCCAAGTGTTCCTCTAGGTTATCGTCCATTAGATAAATGTCATCCACATAGGACGATGCCTCTTCATCCAAATTTTGTAGTAACTCCGTTATTCTTGCCGAAAACAACCCCAGGCTGCTCTTACACCCCTGGGGGAGTCGATAGAATTGACAAGGAAGCCTAACGCGGAGAATGCAGTGAATTACCTGCTTTCAGGCGCTATATTCTGGCAGAAAAATCCATTTGAGATGTCAAGTGTTTTTTTTATTGTATTTTTTCCGCACATGGTTATTTATTAATGCGGCACTATGTGCATTTTGAACTACAAATGTCTTTGTGCAAGTGTTTAAGTGTTTGTAATCTAAAACTAAATGATATGAGTTGTCCGGTTTCATTACAGGAACAAATGATTGTTTATCTGAGAGGTGCATGTTTCAATCACCCCTTGGTATTCAAGTTGATCTAAGATCTCCCTGGACTGTTTTTTAGCTTCTTGCTTTATTGGGTACTGCTTCTGTGCAGTTGGAGTATTTTTTAAAGGAATTATGTGGTGGGTCGAATCCTCATCCCATCCAACATGATTTTTATATAATGTTGGGGCTAGGGCTACCGCCCACTCCCGTGCACAAGTGTATTTTAAATACTTGGGTCGGAGAAGGCTAAAAGATTGCTCTCTCCCATCTGGGGCGATCAATAATGAATTTATTTATTTATTTATTTATTTATTTATTGCCATTTGTAGAGCGCGGCGAATACCCGTGGGCGTCTCGGCGCTAGTTAAGGGATGGATCAGCAACTGGGGTAAAGAAGATATACAAGGCTATTGGTCAAATAACCACGTCTTTAGCTGTTTGCGGAATGTGAACAGGGAGGGACTTGCTCGGATATGTGCAGGAAGGGTGTTCCAGAGTCTAGGGGCGGCAACCAGGAAACGCCTGTCGCCCCAGGTGACTGTTCTAGTGCAAGGCACAGCCAAGAAGTTCTGAATAGAGGAACGAAGAGATCGGGTTGGGACATGATGGAGAAGATTCTGTTTGAGAAAGTGGGGACCTTGATTATTGAGTGACTTGTAAACAATACACAGCGATTTGAATTTGATACGGCTGCGTATCGGGAGCCAATGGAGATCCCTAATGATGTTTGTAACTGGTGCGAACTTGGGGATCCCAGCCAGCATTCGTGCGGCTGCATTTTGGATTGACTGCATCTTATTTGTCACTCGGACTTGGGCATTTAAGAATAGAGCGTTACAATAGTCCAAGGAGGACAGGACTAGTGAGCTGACCAGTGTTTTCCCGGCCGTGTTCGGTAGGAAAGGTAGTATTTTCCTAATCATTCTCAATTTCATATGAGCTGAAGCCACAGTTTTATTCGCATGTGCCATAAAATTGAGGCCAGCATCGAAGATGACGCCTAGATTTCTCACTTTGCTAGCTGGACTCGGCGGGGGACCGAAAGATGGTGGCCACCAGACAGGTGACCAGCCCGGGAAGAGGTGACCGAAGATGACCACTTCAGTTTTTTCTGAATTGAGTTTCAGACAATTCGTGGCCATCCAGTCACCTATTGCCATCATTCCTCTCGTGAATCGATTGGCCACTTCCTCCCCGTCCCCTTTGATAGCCAGTACCAATTGGGTGTCATCAGCGTAGGAGGTCAGGCTCATCCCAAATGCTTTGATGACATTTGCAAGGTCCGACACGTAGATATTAAATAGTGTCGGACTCAGGGATGAGCCTTGAGGGACCCCACACGGCAGAGACACCTTCGATGATTGGTAGGGTCCTAGAGATACTGCTTGTGATCTATTGGCCAGAAACGATACAAGCAGGTCCAGAGCAGTTTTCTGGACCCCCAGTCGTTCGACACGGTCGACTAAGATCTTGTGGTCGACCGTGTCAAAGGCCGCCGAAAGATCCAGCAGTACCAGGAGTGCTGTCCCCCCCTGGTCTCGTATGGCTCTGATGTCATCCGCAGCCTTTAGAAGGGCAGTTTCCGTGCCATGACATTTGCGGAATCCAAACTGGGTGTTATCGAGCAACTGGTGCTGCTCCACAAATTCCGACAGTTGCTGATTCATGGCTTTTTCTATTACCTTAGCCAGGAAAGGAAGACTGGCTATCGGACGATAGTTGAATAGATGAATGCTGGCGGCCAAACTTGTTCAGCTAATAGGATGTCATAACCAAACATCAGGTTCTCCCAAAAGAGACCTCTAACTTTCCTGGGCTTGTCACTCTCCATCTGGAGTGTTATTTCATATAACTTATGCGGGACACTTACCCTAGTTTCCGCTGTTTCCACTTTGATGTAATCATTCAAGTCCGCTGTCACCAGAAATTTCAACAGGTTCTGGCGAGCTATTATTACTTCTGCCATACTGTCTAGCATCGCCTGAGTCCATTCCCCGTTCAATAGTTGAGTCCTCAGAATTCTGTGCATGTCTGATCTTTAGACCTGCAACCTTCTTCTTTTTGAACTGTGATTTTTGCTTTGGCTTATCTTCTTTTTTGGAAGCATAGTCTTGAGCATGTTGCATGTCTCTGGTCTTTGTACGCTCTTCTTGTCTGTCTGACCGTCCTTCCCTCCCTGAGTTTTTCGGTAAATCCTGAAACGAGAGGAACGTGTATCAGTAACCTGATACCTGTCAGGTTTCCTAACATTGTCCCTATTCCCTATCAACTAATAATCAAAGAGAAGCGGGAGCTTTCCATCCCTTACCATGTGGTTTCTCTGGTGGCGTCTCCTCGTGTACTAGTCAATCCCTCCCGGATACAGGAACAGGAATTGGGCTGTATCTTGCCTAGAAAAGCAGTTCCAGGCTAAAAATAAAAGACGACTAACTTGCCCGTCTCTTCATAGAGAGCCAGCTCTATCTTTGATTGGTAATGGGCGGATATAATATCTATGGCGGTAATTGATCTATAATTAACTAGAATTCTTAAAGGCATTTCTGTAATTCCAGCTTTAATATCCAGAGTAGGCTGGATGTGGGAGACTCTGCTGCATTGGGCCTGTTGGACCTTAGCGCTGCTTTCGATACGGTGTCTCATACGATCCTTCTTGAACACCTCCGTGAAGTTAGGATTAGGGGTGTTGCCCTGGATTGGATTCGGTTCTTTTTGGAAGGGCAGTCCTTCCAGGTTTCAGTGCCACCTTTTCATTCCCAGGATTATGCCCTGTGCCAGGGGGTACCACAGGGCTTTATTTTGAGCCCGCTCTTGTTCAACCTTTATGTAAGACCTTTGGCGGAAGTGGCTAGAGGTAGGGGGCTGTCCTTGGTGTTGTATGCCGACGACACCCAGTTGGTGATTGCCTTTTCTAAAAACTGCTGTGCCAACTTGGAGAAGTTTAAGGAGGATCTGTCAGTCATTTCAGATTGGATAAGGGCTAACTGTCTTCAGTTAAATGCCAGTAAATCCAAGATTTTATTGTTTGGGAAGGATCATTAACTCTGGTTTGAACAGTGGTAGCCTGACCATCTTAAACCCGCCCCGTCACCCAAGGAGGCTGGTAAAAACCTGGGTGTTTGGTTTGATAATGGATTAACATTTGAGAAACAGACAAAAGCTGTTGCCGCTGTCTGTTTTGGGCTTTTGAGAGGACTGAGACCCTTTCCTCCGAAAGTGCGTCAGACTATTGT
Source organism: Lissotriton vulgaris (assembly GCF_964263255.1). Lineage (NCBI taxonomy): Eukaryota > Metazoa > Chordata > Amphibia > Caudata > Salamandridae > Lissotriton > Lissotriton vulgaris. The sequence goes on from NC_141694.1 coordinate 93,821,589, forward strand.
GCAGGCTTCCATTCTTGCTAGGCTTGATTATGGAAACTCTTTATACTTAGGTGCCAACAAAGCCAGTATTAAACGCCTACAGAGGGTTCAGAACGCGGCGGCGCGTCTGTTAGTGGCTCTACCTAGATCCTGCTCGGTGGCGTATGTGCTTCCCAAGCTTCATTGGTTGCCCATCGAAAAGCGCATTCAGTTTAAGGTATTGTGCATTTCTTATAAAATCTTGATGCACCAAGCCCCTGTTGGGCTATCTTGTCTACTGATGCCCTATGTGCCCAGGCGCGCATTGAGATCTGCCGAGTTTAGAGAGTGAGGGCAGGGGGACGTTCGTCTGGCCTTCTAGTGTCTAAACTTTGGAACTCTCTCCCAGGGCACAGTAGAGGTATTCCCAATCTCTTGATGTTTCGTAAGACCAAAAAAACCATAAAAACCTGGCTGTTTCCATTATCTGATGTTTAGGCGCTAGGAGGTCTCTCTACTTTTTGTCTCTGGTTTCTGATTGCGCTGGGACGCCTCGTTGCTGAGGCAGCCATGAGCATTACAAGTCCCAAATAAATAAATATATATATATATATATAGATATATATATATATATATATATATATCTATATATATATATATATATATATATATATATATATATATATATATATATATATATATATATATATATATATATGTATATATATAATTACGGGGACAAACCATTTAGTTCAAATGGCGAAAATTGCCAAATCAAAATAAGCTGAACTAAGAAGTCCGGTTGTTTCTATAATAATTGCGCCTTTGTGTGATGACAATTAAAAAAAAAACACTTTGCTAGTATTGGTGTCACACTTTTTTGATTATTTTAGAAAAGCGGGCAAAAAATATATTCCTTTGTTAAACCTCTACTTGTAGTGTAGTTCCTATATTCCCAATAGGCTCTGCGCATTGGAATAATATATTCAGCAGTGTAGATGTAGGACTGAGGTCGACTAGGTCTCTACTGACTATATTAGACTTAAGGTTTGCCAGCTAGCTCAGAGGTCACTAAAAACTTTCTCGAATAAACGAGGAGGAGTTTAACCTCCCTGGATAGACAAGAAGGGATTCGCTTCCAACAACCATATAACATGACAACTTTGCTCCGTCAGAATAAGAGTGTATCTCTAGAGTCGTGTGAAAACAATAGACAGCTATTTCACTCAGTCAAATGTGCGTACTTAGTTTCACCACAGTGCAGAGAAAAGAGAGACGGGCGTTTTCAATAAAAAGGTGTAATTTATTGAGCAGTCTTCTTTCTCATGCAAGAGAAATGAATTGCCATAATTGCAATACTTAATGGAAGGTAAAGTGCGTACAGTAAAAAGAGTATTATGAAATAATACTGTAAAAGCATTGATATGGTTTCTTAGCCATAAGATACTTTAAAATGGATAAAATATATACATACATATATACATTGACTAACGTACTCGACTGGTGCTTCTAAAATATGCCTACCCCGGTGTACCTGACCTAAGCCTAATACGTGGGAAGGAGTAAGTAAGTAGCAGTTTAAGTTAAGTTGGTTTTGCCAAGAATCTGACTCAAGAATTCTCTTCAAGGATTTAGTCAGCTCCGTACCTGGGTAATAGAATGCAGGAGGTCTGGTATCTCTCTTTCAGGACTCGATAACCCAGCAGCCCGCGAAGGCGGCTGAGAACATCGGAGCTGTATTTCTCGGCAGGAGAAAAGACAGCGTCTCTCTCAGTGCGCCAAAGAGGAGGGGCAGCGTCCGTGGGCTCTCGCATCAGCTGGGCTCTCGGGCAAGTAGATAGCTGCTCGGCTCCAAAACCACCACCATGTGTTTGCTTAAGGCAACGTTGGTATATTTATACCTGAAAGGTGCCGAGTTTGACGTAAGGTTTGGACATAAGACGTCAATAAAGATGTCACTAAGAACTGACTGTTCCTTTAGTGTTCGCAGGAGTTCAATGACAAATCAAAACAAAAGCAAATGGGGATTTCCCAGGTTGCTGGAGGTTTGGTGTGTCGAAAGAACTCGTTGTGCTTTCTAGGAATCCAAGGAAGTAGATTCTGCCGTGTTTTGGACTGCAAGGGCTATTTACTTAAATATGGATCTGATTCTTATGCCATTATAGGGATATTATTGATTATAGCCGTACAAGGGCATAAAATAGCAATATTGATTCGGTTCCTAGATAAAAACACAATATACTCTTCAGGGTGAGATATTCTTATGGCATTAAACCACTTATTAACTTTGAGTTCCTCATTCAAGATTGGCCAAAGCAGCATTAAATTAACTTCATATGCGTTTACTCATAGGTTTACTGCAAAATTATTTAATCTTATGATTCTACACAATCATGCGGCATCAATATTATTTTTGGGGGGTGTTCATGTATGGCAGGTTTTGGTATTATGCAGATTACGTGATTTAAACTGGTTAGTGAAAAAGTACTTCCATAAATCAAAGTATGTTAAAAATTGCTCCGTCTGAGATACAAACTAGTACCAAGGACAAAAACCGATCTAACAATGTGATTCATCCCTATTCGAAATCCCTATAATGCCTAAAGAGGTTCACAGGTAGTACCAAGGACAAGACCAATCTAACAATCTAATTACTCTGTATTTAAAATCTCAGTAGTCTCCGAAAAGCCAAGATCCTTAGTTTCCTAAGAAATATTGCAATTCCTGATCAAAATGTAATCCGTCTTCGACCGCCCTAAGGCGCATTATCCATTTAGCTTCATGTCTGCGCAGCTTCAGTTCACGGTTGCCACCCCTAGGGTTCCTTGTAACTTGTTCAATACCATAGAAAGTGGGGGGAGGAGCCTAGCCTGCAACCATGATGGCCGCCTAATCCTTCGGCTCCGCCGACCCTTCCGCTTTCCTCCCGTCCCGTGACCTATCCTGGCATCCATCCTGCTCCTGAGTCGAATTTTCGGGCATGGGAGAGGACCCCGACTCCGATGGTGTGTCTCTCTATGCGCTCCCTGCGGTGGAAGCGGTGGAACGTTGTCGCCCTCTCCCGGACGCTGCCCGGCGCTGAAGGGTCTTTGTTCCCCGGGATCGGCTGCCTTCACCCACAACAACAGCGGCCACAGTAGACGGGGCCGAGCCGACCTACGGAGTGCAGCGGCTGAATTGGGTCTTTCCTTTGCTACTTTATATCCTGCTTCGCTTTGCTCCTCTTTACGCGGGGGGCATGCCGGCTGCGATCGCAACAATGTATCACCGCCCAGACTTGTGGATGCCTTTGTTCGCCTCTTGCCTCGCGGTGTGATGCGGTGGGAGCCATCTTGAAGACCGAGCAACCGCAACTTATTTCTCACGATCCCGGACAGCACCTGGTGACACGGCCGCTGCTGACGCTCTGTTTACACCTGCACAGTGCACGATGGTCTATGTTCCCTTTGTGCCCCCGGCCCGGCGATGCTATGTAGGGCACCGGCGAGGTGCTCAGCTTTGCTATGGAGACGTGGGTGTCCAGTCTGGTGGGCTGCCACGAGTTTCCGAGCCCCGTAAACAGGGAATTGCTACATCCTTCCCTCCTAAGGCACCAGTGCGGATTGCGGACATTTTGGAAGCCCTGTATACCTTTCGAACTGCTTTACGTAACAACGCCTGTGACCTAGGGCACCATCTAGATGCTGTTCTCTCTGTTGTGCCTCTACGAGACCGGGCACATTCACGAGTGCGGGACGCTGCGCCGCATCTTGTGTCCGACTTCTGTGGACTACCTGCCCAGGTGTGCTCGGAGGAGTTGGAGGTATGTGATCCCGATATCCTCGAGATGCTGTCTGTGATGGAAACGCAGCGGTCGGATGTCTGTGTGCTGATTCAGGGGATGGGGTCTTATCTATGGACGCCATGTTTGGATACTCCTTTGTGGTCTATTGGAGATGCTTCCTACGTTATTCTGCAGCTGCTGCCACTGCCCTGGCCGGGTGGTTCCAGTACCATTGTCATCTACATGGCTGTGTTTCGGATGGACTTTGATGGACACCCCCCCGCTCGGATGTGGTCACTTTGCTCGCTCGCCTCTTTCAAGATGTCTACCATGCGGCTGGACTATGTCGCTGCCTCGCATCGCAGGGGGCAAGTTGAGGTTGTCTCCTCTTATGTTCGGACTGTTTTTTCTTGTACTGCTGGGATCTTGATGGACTGCCGGGGTCATTGAATATAGGTATCGTGTTGGTGGCGGGGTCTGGGATCGGGCGGCCGGAGTGATGTGTGCTGGTAGTTTTGGTTTTATCTCTGTGGCCCTCCTCCGGTCTTCTGTGAATTACATTACTTCTTTTCTTTTCTTCTTTCCCTTTTCTGTTCTAAATTTCGGGTTCTATTTCTGGGCGACAGGCACACTGCTAGGGGGGGGTAGGCCGTAGCCTCCGCACGCGTGCAGGGTGGGGGGTTGGGGGTGGGGATTTTGTTTAGTTTCAGTTTCTATGGGCCTTAATTTTTTCCTTTTCTTGGTTTCTCTTCCTTTTTCCTTTTTCTTTGGGTCAGACGGGTGTTTAGGGGTAGCGCTGACTATTCTTTTTGCTGCTCATTCTTTTATTATTGTGGATGTGGGAGTACTGAGTCCGTGGGGCTGAGGAAATATAAATTTTATGGTCAAGTAATGTTCCCTAACGTGTACCCCACCGTCTCCATGTACCAGCTTAAAGTGCATGTACCTTCCCTCCTGTGCCAGCTATGAAGACGCAAATACATTTGCGTCCAACGTTAACATGTCCTCTTTCAGACCCACCCTGAATGGGTTAAATACTCCGTTCCTAAGTATGCTATGCCAACGTCTTTTTGTGGTGTACTTTACACGTTTTTCAGCTCTGGCGAAGTAGGCCCTGAATTCTGCCATCAAGCCTTTTTTCTGCCTTCTAACTCTGAACGCCTCAGCCTGGGCTGTCTCTGTACCCGTGACCTCTGCCTTACTTCCTGTGCGGCTAACGGCGCTTAGCTCAGCCTGCTGCCTGCCAAGACTGAATTCAACCTTCGAATTATCTGTTCCGCTCCTCGAAAATGCATTCCTACCTACTAGTTTAAGTAAACATCCCCCCAGCTGCAGAGCAAAGGGCCCGGCCTCACTGTCTCCGTGCAAGTAATTCATAGTCTCTGTTACCATGGTAGGCCCATGCCCCCTCGCATCTCATGCAGACACTTAGATGCTTATACACGCACTCACAGTCAGTATAGAATAGCTTCTGCCCCAGAGACCTTTTCCTTCTAGATAATATGGTTCCTAAACATCAGATACCAGATATGATAGAGGTACGAGTTGATCTGACATGCCAGACTTCTGTCTCTTTCCGCTAGTGTAAATGTCAAGTCCCCTGCACCCTCCAGTTTCACGTCAATCACACGTCATGCAGCTGCGCGCGCATCCAGGCCTTAGATTTCTGCTGACATTGCCAAATTCTGCTTTGTACCCACCTACTTGTGACACTTACATATGACGTTTCTAGCACACGCCTCTATGTTCACGCCTAGTTCACGCCTTCTAATTACGTATCACTACCACGTGTGTGCTCTTATCTTGTTTCTCTCAGCTGTTACGCCTACTGTATTGGTTTCTATTGTATGATTTAAGTATATAAGCTATGTATTGTCAATAAAATATTGCTCTATCCCTTCCTGCACCCCAGTGGTGGCAGGAACACGATATCCGATCTGGTACCATGACCATTCCTTTTTAAGGAATAAAACCCCTAAGAACTCTAACACCACGGACTCTGCCTCTTTCTTTCCGATTGAGTTATTTTTGTTAAGTACTTACCTGCATAGAAATTAGGACGGTAAATCAAATATTTACCACATTATTTTGGCGCCCGAACAGGGACCCCTCCCCCACCCCACGCGCCGGTTGGTGCGTTGCAAGCTTTGCCCCCTGCCATCAGTCAAGACGGAACTACGCGTACCCGCAGGATTTCCTGTTTCTCCCTCTGGCCCACGGAGGTGACGGAGACTGCGATCAGCACCCAGACGAGGCGGTGAGGAGTGCGGAGGATCCCGACCAGAGCCTAGCCGAAAGAAGCAAGGTCCGAGGTGTCAAGAGGCCTCCAGTTTCCGAAGTATCCACGTGTCGAGTCGAGTCCAGTCCGGTCCAGTCCAGTCGAGTTTTCCGAGGCCTTCCGATTCCGTGCTTCCCGGTGAGTACCATTGCTGGGACGTATCTAGACGGGTGCATTATTATGTATCCGGTAAAGACGGGTTTGGGTACACAAACACGGTCTGCACTGTTTTAGACAGTGTATCTGTACTGTTTAGCAGTATATCAGTTATTCAAGTTCTTGCACTGTCTTCGACAGTGTATCTGTGCTGTTTAGCAGTACATCCAGTACCTAGGGTAGAGATATATGTTCAAAATGTTTTTCATGTGATTAATGTCGTGGTATGAGTGATTGTTTAATGTGCATTATTGTGTTTTTGTGTAACTAGTTGTGTTCAGAGTTGAGTAGCAAGGATTGAGTATACAGTACTAAGTAAACAAGATGCCGTTTTTCAATAAGTTAAAACAGATAGGAACTAGGAAAGGGATATTAGAGGAAGAAATTCCTATCCCCCCTAGGGACACGCCTGGAAATTTCATGTACCATAAGCATGGCATAGACGCCATATTGTATCTAGATTTATGGGCCGATTATACTAAGCACCTAGAAGAAAGACACAGATGGCCCGTTACAGGAACGTGGGATGCTGAGTGCATCCTGAAAGTAGAAGAAGCACTATGGAGAAAGAAAGCCAGACAATCACAGAAAGATGCCATAGAATTATGGCGTAAAGAATCACATAAACGAGCCGAGAAAGAACTACGTAAAGAAGGCAGACTTAGAGAGGCGTCGGATAAAGTCCGAGAAAACGAATTAGTTACTGAAGGAATCCGAGTAAAAGCAGAACAAGTAGACCGCGCACGAAACAATCTTGTAAATGGCATGTACTTAGTGGCCGAGGGTTCGCCTGAAGCCACTTCAGAAATACCGAAAGATCTGCCGCCACCATTGGTTCCAACTAAAGTAAATCATAGGACTACTAAAGACATATTTCTGAATTCCTATCTAGATGATGTAGCACCTGCTTACACCAATTCACGCGCCCCGCCTACTGACGGGGACGGAGGTGGCAACCCGCCTCCAGACCATATCCCGCCATTACCGCAACAAAGTTCCCCCATCCGACAGCCTGTCGTCCCTCCACCCCCACCACTTCCCACACCTAAGGTTAAGATACCAAATCCGTTTTTGCCTGATCCTATTAAGAGACAAGTTCAAGTACACATACAGACTCCACAGAGGGATAATGCCCAAGCATCCGCCTAGACAAGACCAGGGCCAGCAACAGACTTCACAGAATGCACAACCTATGCATGTCCCACCACATACAGGACAAAACGCAGCGGTATCTCAGCCACAGCCACAGCCCATAGCCGCGACGCAGCAAGTTTCACGGCAGATGTGCCAGTATGCCCAATCTGATTATCCCGATTATCAACGATACACATGAAACAGCCTAGAGAGGGAGGTTGGCTTGCCTCTTATTGAGGTTCCTGTAGATCAAGAGGGTCCTTATGTACACAGTCAAGTATTGGGAAAAGACAGAAAGTTTTTAATTGACACAGGGGCAAGCCGCACAACAATCAGCCATAATGAAGTCCCAGGGGCACCCCTCTCAGGCTTACAGAATGTTTCCCTTGGTTTTTCAGGACAGCCTATTATAAATGAGGTATCGAAACCCGTCCCCCTGGCTGTGGGTCCATTATCACGTGTTACAGACTTGTTACTTACGAAATCATGTCCAGAAAATCTGTTAGGTATCAAAACATTGAAGGCTCTAGGAGCTGTGATATGTTGTTCTCCGGAAGGAGTTAGACTTTTCCTCCGTGACTTTAAGGGTCACTATGTATTACGAGAGTTTGATGTCAGATTGAAAAATGTACCAGAACACCTGTGGGCACAAGGCCCAACCGATGTAGGCTGCATGCACATTACACCATACCGTGTTACACTCAAGCCAGGTGTTGTTTTACCGCGAATCAGACAATACAAGTTACCACCCGATGCTGTAGTGGCTTTACTGGAAATCATTGAAGAGCTCATTGCCCAAGGAGTGGTCGTAGAGACCGACTCCAATATCTGTAATTCCCCTATCATTCCGATTCTTAAACGTACTGATCCCAATGCACCGCCAGTATATCGGCTGGTGATTGATTTACGAGAACTGAATAAATGCATCGTTCCACAGTACCCTGTGGTTCCCGACATCTCTTCCCTGTTGACTGCTATTGATTCAGAAGCAACGTTCTTTACTGTAATTGACCTCAAGAACGCCTTCTTCAGTGTGCCCATTGATCCAGAGAGCCAATACCTCTTCGGATTCAGTTTAAATGGACGAAGTTTCAAATTTTCACGCGCACCTCAAGGATTCACAGAAAGCCCCAGCATCTATAGTCAAGCACTGAAAAGACAACTCGATTGTATTCAAATGCCAGTTAACACCGCCTTACTGCAATACGTCGATGATCTGCTGATCACCGCACGAAGTGAGCCCGAATGTGAACAAGCATCACTGACAGTTTTACATTTTCTGGCCGACAAGGGACACAAGGTGTCTCCTTCGAAGCTACAATTCTGTGTTCAGCAAGTTGTGTACTTGGGTCACTTGCTGTCCAAAGTGGGGAGACAGCTCACTCCTGACCGTATCCAGTTAATTGTAAATATGCCACAACCCCAGACACAAAAGGAAGTGCGGGCTTTTATAGGCCTCACCTCGTACTGCAGACAATGGATTCCTCAGTATGCATTTCTAGCTAAACCACTCATTCAGTTGACAACAAAGGAGGCAGCGACTTCGACTGTCCTTCCTTGGACTCAGGAACATACACAGGCCTTTGTGGAATTAAAGAAAGCTTTATGCCAAGCACCAGTTTTAGCGACACCGTGTTACAGCAAACCTTTTACACTTTTTGTTACAGAACGTGATGGTACAGCGTTGTCTGTCCTCACTCAAGATCAAGCAGGATCACATAAGTCTTGCGCTTATTTTTCAAGTACATTGGATTCAGTAGCCCAGGCACTCCCTGCGTGCTTAAAGTCAGTAGCAGCAACAGCCCTAGCAATCAGACAGAGCGACTCAATTGTTTTAGGACATCCATTAACAGTACAAGTTCCACACTCTGTAGAGGTTCTTCTAAACCGAACCCGGACTCAACACTTGACTATAGCACGACTGACAGGTTATGAATTGACGCTATTCCAGCCACACATAGAAATCAGACGCTGCAGCATTCTGAACCCCGCTACATTGTTACCTTCGAGTATGACTAATCCAGCCCCGCATGATTGTATAGAGATCATTAATGCAGTAACAAAGCCCCGACGAGACTTAACAGATGTTCCATTGACAAATCCAGACCTGACACTTTACGTGGATGGTTCATGTATGAGAACAAGTACAGGAGAATTAGTGGCCGCGTATGCAGTGACCACTGAAACTGAAGTAAGAGAAACATATCGTATTGATACACTGTCTGCTCAAGCAGCGGAGCTCATCGCTCTGACCCGAGCCTGTATACTAGCCAAGAACAGAAATGTTAACATATACACTGATTCCCGTTATGCTTTCGGAGTCGTACACGACTTCGGAGTGTTATGGCAAGAACGAGGTTTTTTGACCTCTCACGGTGCCAAGATCCAACACGGTCCCCTCATTCAAGCACTGTTAGAAGCAATACATCTGCCTTCAGGCATATCCATCATGAAGTGTAAAGCACATACTAAAGTTACAGATTCTGTTTCCCAGGGTAACGACCTGGCAGACCAAACAGCAAAACATACAGCATTGACTCACACCCAGACAACTGACGTGACAAAGATCATAGTACCGACACATTGTATGACAGTTAGGGATCCCACACTAGATGTAATCGATATTCAGACACATGCTACTCCAGATGAAATAAAGAAATGGACTGAACTAGGAGGGATTCAGACAGATCAAGGTTGGATGACGAAGGGAAAATCTACATGGTTTCTCCCCGACTCTATGGTTCAAGTCATAATAAATACAGCACATAGTCCAGCACATCTAGGAGAAAAAGCTATGTTAGACAGTTGACAGAATCTCTGGTACAACAAACACTTACGAGCAGCAGCAAAACAGAAAGTGCGTACTTGCATGATCTGTTGTCAGTTCAATCCAGGTAAAAGCGTCCCTGTAGAGCAAGGTGGATTCCATCCTCCCAATCACCCTTTTGAAGTGCTCCAGATGGATTATATCCAGATGGACCGTTGTCGAGGATTCAAGTACGTCCTCGTAGTTGTTTGTGCACTTTCCCGTTGGACCGAAGCATATCCAGTCCCAGATTACACTGCTCCGACCACTGCCAGGCAGCTGGTTCGAGAATTCTTCCCACGGTACGGCTTGCCTCGTGTCGTGTACTCAGATAACGGACAGCCATTCTCATCCGAGCTCATGAAACAGGTTTCCCTCCTGCTAGGATATCAGTGGAGATTCCATTGTGTCCGACATCCCGAGGCCGCTGGCCTTGTAGAAAGGCATAACCAGACACTAAAAACACGCCTCGCTAAAATCTGTAAAGAGAAAGGGGTCGACTGGATAGTCGCCCTGCCCGTTGCACTGTTCTACATGAGAATGGTCCCCCATTCGAGATCAGGACTATCCCCGTATGAAGTGGTCTTTGGCAGACCACCGAATATGTGGGGGACGCCCATGCCTAAGAAAATAACCGATGTTGATTGTAACATGCTGACAGATTACCTTGCCTCCTTGATGTCTGCACTCCAATCATGTCGTTCACAGGTTGCTGCAGCCTTTCCCGACAACACTGATGTAAAGCCACACGATGTCCGTCCCGGAGATACAGTGTTAATTCGCAACTTCGACAGGAAAAGCCCGCTGGAGCCCCGCTGGAAGGAGCCGAAGATCGTCCTTCTTACCACGAGGACCGCCATCAAAGTGGAAGGCCGAAAGGGGTGGATCCACACGAGTCATATTAAAAAATGTAATGAACTGTTGCCAGAAACTGACTCGTCCACCCCCTCAAAGGACTGCCTCGATACTAAAGACTTCAAAGTTCCAAAAAGAGAGAAAACTCCCCAAGAGGAGTATCGAACAAAACTTCGATCTAGCAAGTCAGACAGTTTAATTGTTTAAGTCCTCCCCTAGGTGAATCGGTTAAATAGTTTCTGACATGTATCCCCTAGATCGAGATAGAGAGAGAGAGAGACAACTCAAGAAACGTACATATTGTAAATCACTCCGCAGTCACTGTATAGTGACATTATTGATTATGTTTTTGCTAAGTCTTCTGATTATTGTTGCCAGTATATTGCTTCCCATATATTACCCTATCTTCAAGCGTGAACAATCTGCTTACAATGTCACTGCCGAACATTCTTTTAGTGAATTACCTCCTCATGAACTATCTTACAGACTTGCGCTGCGCAACAATACATTCATTAGTATGTTACATCACTCCCATCAGACTAACAATGCTACAAACTGTTCGATATGTGGCCGACTCCCTCCCTATCAGAAATACAAGGGAGTTCTGCCTCTCTTTCCGTACCCGTTCACTCACAATGGCTCCTGTGGTGCATGGTTTAGAATAATTAATTCCTTAGATCCTGATATTGCTGTTTTCAAGGGAAACTGGGTTTGGGGAAACTTGAACTTAGTTCTGCTTAACGCCTGTTACCCTGACAAGAAGGGACTTCCCATTAGAATAGGAACTGATCTAGAAAATGAAGTATATGGATTAGGTAATTATACAATTAACCTTATGATTCTTACTGTCGAATCCGAAGCTGCACCAGTTCTCCCTGCTATGTCAGTATTACCAGTCACTGGTGGTTTATGTGTCAGAAAGAAGGGTTCAGTACACTTAGGTCATAGTAAATGTACTACTGTGGTCGAATTCAGTGATCAAGGCAAGTCTTCTTTTATGTTATGTTATGTTATGTTACGACTATTTATTGTGCGCACAGATACTCCAGCCAAGGAGCGTCCTGGCGCAGAGACAAGGTAGCACGTAACACAACAAGAGGCTAAAACAGAAACTAATAGACCGCTAAAACAAGAAAGTTTTTATAGCCCTCCGAAAGGACAGAAGGTCCTCCAGCAAGCGGATTTCAACAGGCAAGGAGTTCCATGCTGACGCAGCCATTACCCTAAACGAGCGGCCTCCCATGCGGCTAAGCCTGAATCTGGGAACCACCGCAAGGGCCAGACCCTGAGACCGGAGGCTACGGGCAGGGACATAGAAAGACAGACAACTCGACAGAATTTCCGGGCCTGTACCTCTCAAGATTTTAAAAGCCAGGCACAAAACCTTGAAGAGAATGCGCTTCCTAACCGGAAGCCAGTGTAGGGAGCGAAGGACACCTGTCACTGAGCAGGATCTAGGCAAGCCAACAATCGCCCTCGCCGCAGCATTCTGAACCCGTTGTAGGCGGGTTAGTTCAGCCTGGTTAGCCCCAGCCAGGAGAGAGCTGGCGTAATCCAGGCGGGAGATGATAGTAGCCTGGATCACCAGCTGCCTGGTCGGGGCATCAAAGAACTTGAGAACAGGTCTCAAGCCCCTCAGGAGACCAAAACAACAGGCCGCAGTTCTTTTAGTATGGCCTACAAAGGAGAGGCCCGCATCCAGCCATACCCCCAGATTTTTCACTTCCAATACCGGGATCGGAGTAGGTCCCAACTCTGAGGGCCACCAGTGGTCACCCCACAGCTCCACTCCCTTCCCGACGACCATCACCTCTGTTTTAGTGGCGTTTAGCTGGAGGCAGTTGCCTGTCAGCCAGCTAGCCACCGCCTTCAGTCCGGACTGAAACCTGGGGGCCTCAATCTCCGCATCCCCGCTGAGAGTAACCGCCAGCTGAGTGTCGTCGGCATATGAGACCAAAGTAAGGCCCCACTGCCTAGCGACATCAGCCAGCGGTCTCACGTAAAGATTGAACAACGTGGGACTCAGCGAGGACCCTTGCGGAACCCCCATGGCCAGTGGTTGGTAGTTGGACTTGAAGGGAGGGATGGCAACACAGAAGGAGCGGTCATCTAAGAAGGAGCGGAACCATTGCAACACCTGACCGCCAATGCCAGTCTCCTCGAGCCGACGCAGGAGGATGCTGTGGTCTACCGTATCAAAGGCGGCGCTAAGATCTAACAAAATAAGCGCCGCCGTTTGACCAGCATCCAACCTTGCCCGGAGATGTTCCACCATCACAAGTAACGCAGTCTCCGTGCTGTGCCCAGCACGGAATCCGTTTTGTGTGGGGTCGAGGGCATTGGTCCGAGTCAGATGTTCCGACAGGGCCAGGTTAACATGGGCCTCAGTGATCTTGGCTGGCCAGGGTAACAACGAAATGGGGCGATAGCTTTCGGGCTTGGAAGGGTCTAGGGTGGGCTTTTTAATGATCGGGGACACCACAGCTTGTTTCCACTTAGATGGAACAGTTCCCGTTTCCAAGGAGAGGTTGACAAGGGAGCATACGGCTGTACGCCCCATAAAGGCTTGGTCTCGGAAGAGAGCAGGCCTTACTGGATCGGATGGAGACCCAGATTTGACTTGCAGCGCAAGTTTGTCAAAACCATCCAAGGTGAGGGGGGGGAAGACAAGCAGTGTAGTCTGATGGTGAACCCCGTTACTACTTTCCTCAGTGAGCCCTATGCTAGGGAATGTCCTATATATAGCTTGGACCTTCCCCAGGAAGTAAGATGCAAGGGATTCACAATGGGAAAGGGAGCTTACGGTCGTGGAGGTAGTCCGCTTCGCCGTGAGGTCTTTTACGGCCTTAAAAATAGCTTTTGACGGATTCGGACTGTTCCGGAATTCGGTGGCATAAAAAGCCGCACGAGCTCGGCAGATAGCTCGATGGTAGAGCTTGACGGACTTGGTGTATGCAGCTTTTAGATCAGCCCCATAGGTTTTCCTCCAAGCCCTCTCTGCTCGTCTACAGGCACCCTTTAGGGCCCGGAGAGCGCCATCGTACCAGGGACTCGACTCTCTGGGATTGATTTTAGTTGAGACAATAGGTATCAGAGAGTCCAAGGCCCTAGTTATCCATGAACAGAAGAGGTCATACCCCCTTTCCACATCCGTCAAAGGGCCCAGCGGCTCCTCTAATAGAAGGCGATGAAAGTCCTCTAACCGAGCTACTCGTCATTCCTACTTTGTTTGTGGCCATACCGCATACATACGCTTACCTCCAGATTGGGATGGTACCTGTTACATTGCATTCCTTCTGCCACCTGTTTTTCTAGCCCCTCCTGATTATCACAGAAATACAAATCTAGTAAAGAATAGACTCAGAAGAGATCTCCCGATTGTCGACTATACTCAAACGGCATGGGAGCAATACACAGATTTCAATAAAGGATTCTTTTTCTTCACAGGCCCCGTCCAAAATAGTAAACTAATACGCAGATTAACAAGAACACTCGAAGCAGTAGTGAATGAAACTGCCTCCGCTTTAGGCAACTTAACAGAGGAGCAGTCCGCCATGCGGGTTGTTGTTCTTCAGAATCGTCTTGTTATTGACGTTATCTTGGCAGATAGAGGCGGAGCTTGTAAGGTCATCGGGTCAAGTTGCTGTGTTTTCATTCCAGAAAACGCGCCAACGGTATACCAAGCTATTACACGTCTTCATAAAATTGCAAGTTTGATACATCAGAATCCAGGCACCTGGACTTGGTCCGGTTGGTTCTGGACAACGTTGACCGCTTGGGGATGGAAGATCCTATCCTTCCTAGGCATTGCCCTTGTCATAGTATTCAGTTGCTGCCTGTGCCTACAGTGTGGGCCAGCGATTTGTGGTCTGTGCGCCACATCGTGCATTGCACATTCCAGTTTCCACTCAACACGCGAAAAGAAGAAAGAAGAGCAAATGATGTTACAAGAACAGACTGATCGATTCATGAGGATCGATATATCATGAAGGGTCCGTAGGGAACAAGGAGGGAATGAGGAAATATAAATTTTATGGTCAAGTAATGTTCCCTAACGTGTACCCCACCGTCTCCATGTACCAGCTTAAAGTGCATGTAACTTCCCTCCTGTGCCAGCTATGAAGACGCAAATACATTTGCGTCCAACGTTAACATGTCCTCTTTCAGACCCACCCTGAATGGGTTAAATACTCCGTTCCTAAGTATGCTATGCCAACGTCTTTTTGTGGTGTACTTTACACGTTTTTCAGCTCTGGCGAAGTAGGCCCTGAATTCTGCCATCAAGCCTTTTTTCTGCCTTCTAACTCTGAACGCCTCAGCCTGGGCTGTCTCTGTACCCGTGACCTCTGCCTTACTTCCTGTGCGGCTAACGGCGCTTAGCTCAGCCTGCTGCCTGCCAAGACTGAATTCAACCTTCGAATTATCTGTTCCGCTCCTCGAAAATGCATTCCTACCTACTAGTTTAAGTAAACATCCCCCCAGCTGCAGAGCAAAGGGCCCTGCCTCACTGTCTCCGTGCAAGTAATTCATAGTCTCTGTTACCATGGTAGGCCCATGCCCCCTCGCATCTCATGCAGACACTTAGATGCTTATACACGCACTCACAGTCAGTATAGAATAGCTTCTGCCCCAGAGACCTTTTCCTTCTAGATAATATGGTTCCTAAACATCAGATACCAGATATGATAGAGGTACGAGTTGATCTGACATGCCAGACTTCTGTCTCTTTCCGCTAGTGTAAATGTCAAGTCCCCTGCACCCTCCAGTTTCACGTCAATCACACGTCATGCAGCTGCGCGCGCATCCAGGCCTTAGATTTCTGCTGACATTGCCAAATTCTGCTTTGTACCCACCTACTTGTGACACTTACATATGACGTTTCTAGCACACGCCTCTATGTTCACGCCTAGTTCACGCCTTCTAATTACGTATCACTACCACGTGTGTGCTCTTATCTTGTTTCTCTCAGCTGTTACGCCTACTGTATTGGTTTCTATTGTATGATTTAAGTATATAAGCTATGTATTGTCAATAAAATATTGCTCTATCCCTTCCTGCACCCCAGTGGTGGCAGGAACACGATATCCGATCTGGTACCATGACCATTCCTTTTTAAGGAATAAAACCCCTAAGAACTCTAACACCACGGACTCTGCCTCTTTCTTTCCGATTGAGTTATTTTTGTTAAGTACTTACCTGCATAGAAATTAGGACGGTAAATCAAATATTTACCACAGGGCGGGCGATCGCCAGCATGTACTGTTTGTTCGTGGTATTATCCTGAAGCATATTATTTTTTGCTGCTTTTTCAATTATTCTCTCTCGTACTGTCGCTGATTTGCTGGTTCGTTGCCTGCCATCTGCTTTGATAAATTGTTCGCGTCTGATCCTTCTTATCTACAAAATATAAAATTAACCTAATTCCTCCTTTACCCGGCGGTCCCTCTTTCCATATGCCATGTCCTGGACACTTTTCGCATTTTGTTGTTTGGGACTGCTGGACTGCCCTATCCTCACTTTTTGTGCTATTAATTGCTTCGAGGCCGGCCCGTGTGGTTGTGGGCCCGTAACTGTATTTCTCTGATGCACAATAAAGGTTTCAAAAATTAAAAAAAAAAAATAAATACCATAGAAAGTAAATGTTTTATTGCTTCCTTGTTTTTCATAGTTGTTAACATGTTCCGCAGTAGAATATCTCATATCGTTTTGTTTAACAGCCCTCCAGTGTTCATTCATTCTCACATTTAGCGGTCTTATTGTGCTCCCCACGTAAATTCTATTGCATTTGCAAGCAATGACATATATAACGAATTCAGTGTTACAGTTAATGTTAGTGAGTATTGTTTATTTTTGGTCTGGAATGATGCCAACCTCCCTGGTTTTATCCTGTGCCCATTTACACATTCCGCAATTCCCACACTTGTAGAATCCCTTTGACAACATGGTTAAGTATTGTTCCTTGTATATCGGTGACTAGCAGCCCGTCCCGACCTTGTCCGGGAGCAATCAGGCTTCCCCGACCCCCACCCGCCCCGACATTGTCCAGAAGCCCGGGCCCCCGCCCGGGCCGTCTCCCACCTGCCCCGACCCCCGCCTACCCCGACATTGTCCGTGGGTCCCCTTACCTCAGCCGCCGCTCCTCCCCCGTGCTCCTCAGTTTACCGGTCCACCGCTCCTCGCTCCTCACCGCCGCTGTCCGCTGCTCGTCACTTCACCGCTCCTTCCGCCTGTCCGCTGCTGGTCACCTCACCGCCGCTGGTCACTGCTCCTCCGACCTGTCAGCTGCTCCTCACGTCCCCGCTTCTCCCCCGCGCCATGTCCGCCGCTCCTCGTCGCGCGCCTGGACGCCGCTCCTCCCCGTGCTCCTGACGTGAGCACGCACTTCGCGGCCGGCGCTACTTCGGAGGGACTACTTTTTTTAATGTACATTTTTTAAATAACGTTTTATTTATTTATTTATATAGCCTATAACCATCTGCACACCCTGACGATTACAACGGCGTATCGGGTGTGTGGATTGGCGCTGTGGTTCCCGAGTTTACCCGCCTCAAAGTTCTTCCTTTATTATAGTAGTATAGATTGGTAGCTTGGCCTTAGTATAGATCCCAATGTCCTACCTCTTAGACATGTTATTTGTGGGGTGGTTGTGGTGCATCCCTCTAAGCTTCCGTTCCCTCTCAGAATGCCCCAATGTTTACAGAGGCTTTTACGCAGAACATGACTTAGGTGTGTGTAATCAGTTATCAATATTACGTTTGTGTCAGGTCCTTGCTTTATATGGTTGACCCTTAGTGTTTTAGCACGTGGGGTCCCCATTGCCTTCTCTTTGGCCTTTGTGACTGTTTGTTTAGAATAACCTCTCTGGGTAAATCTTTTCTCCATGTCCTGTAGACAAGAATCTGAAAGAGACACGTTAGTGATAGATTCCAAACCTTAGAAAACTCCCCAGGCGTCAGACTGGATCTGGAAAATGTTGCATAGCATCACCCCTGCGCGTCGGTAGGTGGTGATGTGTGGCTCCGCGTCCGTCACTGGCGTCTTGAGTGCCGAGTTGACGTCACGGAGACTACTTAGGCACCACCCATGCGCGCTGACGTCAGTTCTTTCTTTTTCCGTGCCGAAAGCGCAGATCTGGATTGAGCACGTACCTCCGTCATTTTTTGACTACTTTTTGAGACTTTTTGTCTCTTTTTCTTGTCTCCTGGTGCACATAGGGATGCCCGGTTTTAAGTCTTGCGGGTTGTGCCGCCGTAACATGTCGGTGGTGGACCCCCACCATGTGTGCCTCTACTGCCTGGAGACCAACCATGACTCCCGGGACTGTCGAGACTGTCTAGCCATAGCCCCGAAGGCCTTGCGGGAGCAGGCCGAAAGTTGCTGTAGGTCCGGTACTCCTCTCACCGCCGCTCCGGGTCTAGGGCCGTTCGCGGAACCGCTCGTGGGACCGGAGCCGTCGCTCCTCAGGCCCTAAGTCTTCGCCTTCAGATTCCTGATAAGCGACACCAGAAAAAGAAGACGAAGAAGCATGTTTGCTCTCTGATGTCCCCCCGGAGGCGGACGAGGCCTGCGGTTCCTCTGGAGCCGGGGAGTCTCGCGGCCTACCCGCTATACACGAGTCCGTCGGAGACTCCCGAACAGATACAAGAGTTTCTTGCTGCCATGGACCGCCTCTTTAGGCTCCGTACTCCCGCCGGCGCGCCTTCGGGCCCCGCAGTCCCATGCCAAGATCCTGTTGGCCCGGCGGCTCCCCCAGCCCCGACGCCACAGGATCCTGTCCCTCTGGCACCACAAGGTACAGCACCGCTGGCTTCGGCCCCGGCGCCGCCCTTGCCTCCATCCCCGACGCTGCCCTTGCCTCCGGCCCCCGCGCTGCCCCTTGCCTCCGGCCCTGGTGCCGCCCTTGGCTCAGCCACAGGTGCTGCACTGGGTGCCGTTTATCCCACCCCTGCCCCAGTTCTCGGACCATTTTGTTCCGGCCTGGGGTCTGATTTGGGAATCAGCTCCGGCTCGGCCCTCCTACAGGCAATCCAGCTTGCACTGAAGGCATTCCTTCCCTCTGTCCGGGGAAGTGTAGTGCAGGTGTTCACGGACAACACCACTGCCATGCGGTATTGCAACAAACAGGGCGGGTGGGGTCGTGGACCCTATGTCAGGAGGCTCTGCGCCTCTGGACATTGCTGGAACATCAAGGCATTACCTTAGTGGTTCAACACCTGGCAGGTTCTCTGAACGCCAGGGCGGACAAACTCAGCCGCCGGTGCATGGTGGAGCACGAATGGCGTCTGAACTCGGACGTGGTGCAGGGTCTCTTTCTGCAGTGGGGAGAGCCTTGGTTAGATCTATTTGCCACCGAAGAGAACGCGCAATGTCATCAGTTCTGCTCGTTGGAGTTTCCAAGGCGGCGCTCGCTGGGAGACACTTTTCGCCACGAGTGCAGCTGCGGTCTCTTGTACGCCTTTCCGCCTATATCACTTCTGCCCAGAGTGCTGAAGAAGATCAGGCGCGACCGGTCCCAAGTGATTCTTGTGGCTCCGGACTAGGCTCGAAGAGTATGGTATCCCGAGCTACTCACTATGAGCATCGATCCCCCGATCCGTCTGCCTCTTCGGGAGGATCTTCTGTCGCAGCAGCAGGGGACAGTTCTCCACCCAAACCTGTCCAGGCTCCACTTCCATGCATGGAGATTGAGCGGCAACAGTTGAATCCTTTCGATCTTCCTTCCGAAGTCTATGATGTAATTCTGGCAGCCAGGCGTCCCTCCACCAAAACGGTATACGCCTGTAGGTGGAACAGATTTGTGGCTTGGTGCACACTGAAGGCTGTGGATCCCCTTTCTTCCCATCTTTATGAGGTCCTTCTGTTCCTTCTACCTTTGGCCCAGCAGGGCTCTGCTCTGGGCACTATCAAAAGTTATCTTTCAGCCATCTCCGCCTTTCTACGGCTTCCAAATTAGCCTTCTCTTTTTAAGTCCCCGGTTGTTAACTGTTTCCTCAAAGCACGTTTCCACCTGTGTCTTTCATAAATCCTCAGTGGGACTTGAATCTTGTCTTTTCTGATGTGCGCTCCCTTTGAGCCCCTTCATAACTGTCCCTCATGTCTTCTTACTCTCAGGACGGCTTTCCTGGGAGCTATCACCTCTGCCAGGAGAGTGAGTGAGCTCCAGGCTCTCTCTTGTAAACCTCCTTTCCTCTCTGTTTATCTGGACAAGGTGGTTTTACGGACCCGTCCTTCTTTTCTGCCAAAGGTTGTCACGACCTTCCACATTGGGCAGACCATCACTTTGCCCACCTTCTTTCCGCCTTCGCATCCTTCAAGGGAAGAGGAGAGGCTCCACTGTCTGGACCCAAACGTGCGCTTGCATTCTATCTGCAGCGTACACAGCAGTTCCGGGTGGATGATCAGCTTTTTGTTGGCTACCTGGGCAGCAAAAAAGGTTGGGCTGTGCACAAACTGACCATATCCCGGTGGGTTGTTCTTTGCATCAAGTCATGTTACTCCTTGGCCAAGAAGGAGCCTCCTGTGGAGCTGCGTGCCAAATCGACCAGGGCAACTGCAGCCACTACTGCCTTGGAACGTGGCCTTGAAACCTATGGGTAAGTAGTGCGCTCTATAAATGTCTTGATTGATTGATTGATTGGCGTTCCCTTGCAGGACATTTGTCAGGCAGCTACGTGGGCCTCGCTGCACACGTTTACCAAGCACTACTGCCTTGACCGTCAGGTTCGGAGAGATGGCTTCTTTGGCCGTTCTGTGCTCCATGACTTTCTGGTGTAATCTTGTTGGCAGACCCACCACCGGGGTTGGTATTGCTGGGGTATCTATTCTAAAGTAAGGAATCTATCACTAACGTGTCTCTTTCAGATGCACAAGTTGCTACTTGTGTAACAATATATCTGTAAGAGACATTAGTTAGTGATAGATTCCTTACCGCCCCACCCATCCTCCCCGTTCTGTGAACTGCTTACTAGGGTTAAGGTCATCCCCTTTTAGGGCCCTATTTTTATGCACCAATGGTCGGTACCTTGCATGGCTCTACGTTTTGGCGCAGAAAGTCGTGTACAGAACTGACGTCAGCGCGCATGGGTGGTGCCTAAGTAGTCTACGTGATGTCATCTCGGCGCTCATGACGCCAGTGCCAGACGCGGAGCTGCTCAACGCCACCTACCGACGTGCAGGGGTACTGCTAAGCAAAATTTTCCACATCCAGTCTGACGCCTGGGGAGTATTCTAAGGTAAGGAATCTATCACTAACTAATGTCTCTTACAGATATATTGTTACACAAGTAGTAACTTGTGCTATGAAGTGGGTGTCCTCACTACAATTTCTTCTTACCCTAATCATCTCCCCTCTGGGGATTGATTTAATTTGATGACGGGGATGTGAGCTTCCTGCGTGCAAGATTGAGTTGCAGGATGTCGGTTTCTGATATATCTTACTGTGTATTTGTTCATCTTTAATGTACAGTGTAAGATCCAAGAAGGTTACTTCAGATGTGCTACTGTTAGTTGTAAAGTGAATATTTACATCATTGTCATTTAAATAATCACAGAATTTCTGTAATTCTGCCATTGAGCCTGTCCAGATCATGAGGCAGTCATCTATGTAACGACCCCAATATAATATGTATTCACTACAATTGCATCCACCTGGGCCCCAAATCATCACCTCTTCTAGCCACCCCATAAAGAGGTTTTCATAGGCAGGTGAAAACCTGGAGCCCATTGCAACTCCTTGTATTTGCCTGAACCGGTCATCTTTGAATAAAAATAAATTATTTTGTAGGATTATTTCCGTAATTGCTAACAGCATTTGTGTATGCTCCCAAAGACTAGCTGATCTTTTTGATAGAAAGTGGCTTAGTGCTTTAAGACCTAGTTTGTTACGAATACTCGTGAATAATGATACTACGTCTACTGTCACCATTATCATTCCTGGTTCCCAAACAATGTCTCCCAGAATATTAAGTATGTGGCCTGTGTCCTTTATATGTGAGGGTAGATTGTGTACCAGGGGTTGAAGAAAAATATCCACAAACTGTGATAACCTTTCTGTAGGACCCCCTATTCCTGACAAAATTGGTCTCCCTGGTAGAAATGGCTGATCCTTATGTATTTTTGGCAGTGTGTACAAACATGGATATCTCGGGCGATCCACTTTTAGATAAAGATATTCATCATCATTTAGCAAACATTTATCATGCCATCCTTTAATTAACCCATTGATCATAGCTACCAACGTAAAGATGGGGTTATGTGGTATCTTTTCATAATATCGAGCATCATTCAATTGGGAATACACCTCGCATTCATAGTCTTCTTTATTCATCACCGCTATGTTGCCGCCTTTATCGGCCTTGTTTAAAATCAGATTGTCATTCATCATTAGGCATTTCAGTGCCTTATATTCATTGGGAGTCAGGTTGTCCTTTCTGGTTCCCAAAGAAATTCCATTTTAAGGAATATAATTCTCCAAGTCCTTAATCATCAGGGTGTGGAAGACCTCTACATTGTTCCCACTGGTTAAGTTTGGTGACCATCATGACTTAGTTTTAAGCCCACTAGTAAGTGTCATATCCACCCTAATATCCAAACGATCTGACTTTGGCTATTGTATAGGGTCCTCTTCCAGTTCAGTGATTGATAACAAAGTCACTGTACATCCCAGTACAGACATCTGGCACTAAATCCATCATTGTTTTTGCAAGGCTGCTTGTTTCCGGTCCAGGGCAGTTCGGGCTGGACTGTTTCCATGAGGAACAGGGTCATGACTGATTTGCATATTGCTGGGTCTAAACTGGGGTGGTGAAGTGAGCTAAAGAACGATGATGGATTCAATACAGAGATGTAAGGGGGGTGCGTGTCTGAGAAGTTTCAGTGCTCCTTCCATCATCTCCTTGTGTTTGTTCCCCCTAAGATTGCAAGGTATACTTAGAGGTGGGTCCCTTGCTCACTTTGCCACTGAATTAAAGCTAGCCTGGCTGATGATGGGTGTTACCCCGAAACCGGTCCCAGGATGCTTGTTTCCAGTCCAGGGAAGACTTGGCTTGGAAGTTCGGATTGGACTGTTCCCATGAGGAACAGGGTCATGACTGATTTGCATATGGCTGAGTCTGACCTGGGGATGCATAGTGAGCTAAAGAACGATAAAGCATTAAACCCAGATCTGTGACTGGGAGTGAGTGTCTGAAAAGTTTCAGGACTCTGTTCATCATCTCCTTGTTTTTGCTTTGTTCACCCTAAGTTGGCAGAGTATGCCCAGACGTGGGTCCCTTGCTCACTGGATTCAAGCTAGCCTGGCTGATGAGCGGTGATACCCCGAAACTGGTCCCAGGATGCTTGTTTCGGCTCCAGGGAAGACTTGGCTTGGCAGTTCGGGCTGGACTGTTCGTGAGGAACAGGGTCCTGCCTGATTTGCATATCACTGGGTCTGAATAGGGTGACCAACCCCCCGTAAATTTTACGGACAGCCCGTAATTTGGGCCTTTGGTCAGTTGTCCGTAAGGGTTTCTTCCACGGATGCCTTTTGTCCTTAATTTTAGACATTGGCGTGAGCTGCCCCCTGCAAGCAGCCTGTAACTCTCACTTCAGGGGCCAGCTTATGCTCCTGCTGTGATCTGTGGCCTGCAGCAGCCCCACCCGGACCTGGCACAGACTGCTATCAGGCCCATTATCATTCTGCATGTCGGCCTTATTATCACATACAGAATGATAATGGGCCTCTCTGCCCAGTGACAGCATTTGGGATCTCGAGGGTTTTTTTCAGTGGAAAGAGGGGGCATGTAAGATCTGAGAAGCCTTCAGCTTTGATCTTTTTCTTCACTTTTCTTTTTTAATATGCAAACGCAGGTGTGTTTCACTCGTGTACACAACAGATGCAGTGAGTGCAAGATTCTCTCAACTTAACCCATTGGCCGCGGCGCAAATTCCACTGCTGCGCTGGGGGGGAAGTGGGAGGTGAGCGCAGCGCTGCTATGCTCGTGACGGAACCACGCCGTCATGAGCCTACGGGTGGCGTGTGCTCATGACGGCGTGGTTCCGTCACGGGCCCGCCCGCTCATTATTTCGCCCCCACAGGCGGGGAATTAATGCTGCGTGGGCGGAGTGGCCGCAGCATGACAGAACCACGTCGTCATGAGCACCCGCTGCCCGTGGCTCATGACGGCGTGGTTCCGTCATAAGCAGGCAAGGGGTTAAAATAAACTTATTTTGACTTGTGCTTGTGTTGGTTGTCTATTTACTTAGGCACTATCGCGCTGACTTCCTCTGATGTGTATGCAAAACGTACCTTTTGTCCAGGGCACAAGTCCTAAAAAAAGAAGTGGGGGGGACGCTCCAAGTTAGGTGTTGTCACCGGAAGTGACATCACAACAGGAAGTGATGTCACAAAATTTGCCGGTCTCCGTCTGAAATGCGTGAATACATACAAGATACAAGTTGAGGTATAATACTGCAATAAGTGGCAGTCACTCAAAACACAAGAACACACTATACACAGGACCCATTCCTCGGATTGGACGGTTATTACAGACTCAGGTCGTAGGCACTAAGTGCATCTGTCGGGGTCCCTGGAAGTGACATGCTCGGCTTGTTGACAGCGCAGGTACAGCGCAGGTACAGCGCAGGTACCGCGCTCCTCTATTATAAAATGGTGGCCACCGCGCGCTATCCCAGCCTGACACAGTAATCTCCTAGAGAAGGCTGCCGGCACCCGAGCGCAGCACAAGGAAGGTTCCGAACGCTCATCTAACAGTTGGCATGATCGGGGGTCCTATAACTACTCTCCTTGTGCGTAGGCTGTGAATGAGACAGTCCGCGTAAATGCAATACCGGCTGAATCACTACCGTTTTAAATTATACCCCAGCCTTTTTAAGGGACAACTCCTACTGGTACATAACAACTGAGCAACAGTGTTGTGGTGCAGTATATAGCGCTTAAGGCTGGGTGCAGAGTTCACAGAGCTGGAAGGCTGTTTGTCATTCAGCCTGCCTGACCTCAAAATGGCCGACACTTATGACATCTCCTGTTATTGAAACGCACTGGAAGAGCTGAGCCCGGCGCCAGTGTCCTGTGGTCGGAGGAAGGTGATCTACGGCGATCGGTGACACCCGGAGTAGCGGACCACATGGGGACACGAGGCTGGAACTTCTGAGTCCTTTAACGGCTGATGTGAGCAATCATTGCCCTGGTCGCCATATTGGTTAAGGCGGGCGAGATCCCACAGCCTCAGTACCAACCGCCATTTTTATGCCTGTACAACTGGGCTCATCTCTCCAACCTTGTAGCTCAGCGCATGACCATCAGACCATCATAACCATCAGCAATAGCTGCAATCTACTGGGCTAGTGGCAGAGTAAAGCGTGTGGCTGCTTTGCGTAGTCTTTGGCTCAAGCAACCCTGTATAACTAGGTTCATCTCTCCAACCTTGTCGCACAGCGCGAACCGTCAGGATGGCCGTGAAGTAAGCCGCAAGACCATCAGGAGGATGCTGGTGCCTCTTCTTCAGCTGTGCAGCAAGTAGTGCCAGCTGCACCGTTTAGGCCTTTTACAACTGCGCAGCAATTAGTGCCAGTTGCACCGTTTAGGCCTTTTTCAGCTGCGCAGCAAGTAGTGCCAGCTGCTCCGTTTAGGCCTTTTTACAGCTGCGCAGCAAGCAAGTTCCAGCTGCTCCACTTAAGCCTTTAACTGCTGTGCAGCAAGTAGTGCCAGCTGCTTCTCTTAAGACAATTTTATCAGCGGAGACAGTTTTGTTTGATTGCGTTATGACTCACGCTGCGTTGCTAGCAGCCTGGACATTATGGACTATGCATTCAGGACATCTGTGCCCCCCTGCTGAAGTGGCCTGGGAGTCTCCGAGGCATTTAGGACGCCAGGCCAGACTTTGATGAAGGGCCCAACACATACCCACCCCACTTCCCGGACGACACATTAGTTCTGACTTCTTCACCCAGCATCTGGATTATGTGCCTCCTTCTTGCCCTCTTACCTATCATCTCCACAGCCTTCCTAGTAATACCTGTCTCATTTCCCCCCCACCCTCCTCCAGCCCATTTTCCCAACATGGCCACCACTCGAGTTAAGGCTGGAATTAACTGCTATAATATCATTTATCCTTCCGGCCAGACTAAAGCGTCAACAAAACGATTGAAACATAACACTATTGAACGTTTCCCTGATTCCCTCTTTGTTGATCAATTTTACAATGGTCATCTTGGGAGGCTCAATAACGACTTCATCTTCTTCACTCGCGACACCCCCTCTTGGTCCACAAGCTTTTATCATTGCCTTAACATCACCTCCTCTTCCTCCATCCCGCATGGCAAACAACTAAAAATGTCCCCCTCTGCGCGTTTCGATGGCCACCTCACTATCTCACTCTATAACAACGGTACTGTCATGATACAAGGCAAAGACTCCTGTCTCTCGCTCTTTGACCACCTCTTCCCCTCCCTTCTCCCCTCCTCTGTGACTGGGTCTTGCCCCAACTCCTCACCTAGCTACACCCACTACTCATTCTCTCCTCCCCTGACCCCCCTACACACCATTAGGGTGCACCCTCGAGAATCACAGGCGGCCCTCCACCCCCCTCCTATTCCTCCCCCTCCACAGGTTGCCTCCTCATTCTTCACTTCAGCCTTACCTTCAACTAATAGGCTTCTTGCCCATGCTACACCTTCACGATTCCCCAATCTCCTCACCTCACCCATATTCCTACCCGGCACCCCCCTTTTGAGTCCACCTCTTCTCCAACCCTCTACCCAGGCTAACCCTCCCTACGCTCAGCTTATTCCTCCATCCCCCCCTCTCCTCTTCCCCCTCCTCCCCCCGGTTTTCGCCCCGTTTTCCCCTCATACTCACTGCATCTCTCTCTTCCCACCCTCACCTCCAGCTATGATGTGCTACCCCCTTTCCCCCTTTGGTATCCTTCTCCTCTTCCCTCCCTCGGGCACAGCAGAACCACTCCCCTTCCTCAATTTCCCTTTCTCCCAACCCCACTCTCTCGGCCAGATGCCCGTCTCCCTACAGCAACCCCTTATCGATGACAGGACCCCTTTGACCACCTCCCCTCTTTTCCTCCCTAACCTCCCACATTCCCATGACTCCACTCAATCTTCCCCTCTCTTCTACCATACCGCCCGGAACCGTACCAATCTTCTCCTAAATTTGTCCTTAACTCCTTTCCTTCCTGCAATTCCAACAAAGACAACTCCGCCTCTGACGCACCTTCTCCTACGCTCAACCTCCACCTTTCCCCACTTTTGAACCCCACACCCCAACTCCCCTCCTCCACCGCAACCTCTCCCTGCCTTCCCCCTCCAATTCCACCCCCTCCTGTCTCCCTACAACCACCCAACAACCCGTGCTTTTCCCTACTCTCCCTGGAAAATAAGCTAGACTCCCTGATCACCTTGATTTCCCAGCTTGTAAGTGCCAGCTCACTTTTTTTTTTTTTTTTTTTTAAATGTTTTTTATTTGCATCAAAGGATCACATAGACAATAATAAACAATTCATTTTTCCACATTAGAAAACAAAAGCAAAAAATTAGAAGATGGCAATGTTCCATAATTACCTTTAGATAAATATGAAAAATAACAATAGCATTACTTGTAAAGTGCAAAGCATACAATTAAGAATCGAAAAACTTGTGTTTTGAAAGACACCTATTAAGACATAAATAGGCCCCATATTCTGTCAATTTTTCGCCTGGCCTGCACTCCTCTTGAATCTGCAATAGCGGCTTCCATACTATAAATTTCATTTACTAACCTCCACCATTCTAGAACTGTTGGTGCGTTCTTTTCAATCCAAGCTCTAGCAACAATTAACCTTCCACAAGTAATTAGAACATTCAGCAGATCTTTAAACCTATCCCCCCCACTGATGCCTACACAAACATCTGTATTTGAGAGTAAAAAAGGTTGCTCCAGCCTCTCAGTAATAACCTTAGTTATTCCTTCCCAATATTCCTTGAGGTAAGGGCAAGTAAAAAACATGTGAACAATGTCAGCCCCCCTCAAATCACATTTAGGGCATTTCGTTTTATCTGAATAAGTATTATTCGTTGACCATTTAAGTATCCTGTCAGGCGTATAATATAATTGACATATTGTTTTAAACATCTGCAGTTTTAAGCTGGAAGATAGCACTGTTGTGTTTAGGCTTATAAATGTTTTAACAATCAAATCTGTAGGAATATTTATGGCCAGTTTCCTATTCCATTTCTCTGTTAAAATGGTAACATCACTAGTCTTGAGATCAGAAAAGAGCTTATAGCCCAAACTTATGATAGATTTATCATCATCCCTATAAATGCAGTCCCATATCTCAGATTCTGGGATTGTGGTAATTTCTATTTTTTTCACCAGGTAATCTCTGATCTGATAGTACTTAAACCTAGCTATTTCTGGTAAGTTGAAGCATAGTTTCATTTTATCAAAAGCCATAAAACCAAGATTGTCATATAAATCCCCCAGAAGTCTAATACCAGAGTTTAAAAACACTTGACAAGCTGCATCATGAAAAATAATAGGAAAGCCGGGGTTGCCCCAAACAGGTGTTTGACTATGAAAAAGAGAGGTATTGCATTTAGCCATAATAGATCGCCAAATGCTCATAGTATCCTTTATGGTCTTGAATTTTACCCTTTTAAAATAATTGGGGTCGTTCATCCTATACACAAACATGTTGACATCTAGTCCTAGTAAAAACTTGTGAAAATATGTGCAATTATCCAGAACAGCTAAGCTGCGAATCCGAGACATAAATGCTGACCAATAGTATAATTTGAAGTCCGGAAATAACAATCCTCCTTGACTAAAGGGAAGTTTAAGTAATGATAAAGCACGCCGGGCCTTTTTGTACCCCCATACAAAGCTGCCAATTATACCTTCTAATCTGGAAAAGAAGGAATTATTGACCCGCAGAGGGATTGTGCGAAACAGATACAGGAATTTAGGCAAGATTTTCATTTTTATTAAATTTATTCGACCAATGATATTGATAGGGAGTTTATGCCATTTCTTAAGTTGCATAGCAGTTTCTTTTAATAAGGGCTCATAATTCAATCCTATTATGGAATCAATATCTGCACAAATTTTGACACCTAAGTAGGTGGCTATATTGCTAATTCCAGGGACAGGGGAAGTAGCTTGATAGTTCATGACAACTTGGGTTTTGGTGGTATTGAGTTTGTAGCCAGAGACTGAGCCATAAATGCCAGCTTCTTTTAATATACCTTTCATAGTCTTAGCAACGTCTGGGGTAAAGACAGCTATATCGTCAGCATATACAGTGATATCTAATTTCTCTAATCCATTAAAAAAAGGGCAAATTAAAGTTTGATGTTGTAGAGCAATTAAAAAGGGCTCTATTGCAAGAGCAAAAAGTAATGGTGATAAAGGACACCCTTGCCTTGTCCCTCTTTTAATGGGAAACAAAGAGGAGCATTTTCCCATATATGAAACCTTACCCATAGAATTATCATATAGAGATTGGATCCATCGTAAATGTTTTCCTTTAATCCCAAATGCTTGTAGTGCGGCCCACAAAAAACCCCACCCCACCCGGTCAAATGCTTTTTCAGCGTCTAATAAAATCATACCGAGTGGGGTGTGTTTAATCCGTGCCGCATCAAAGGCTGATATAGCCATGTTAATGTGTGCTGTGGTGTCACGTTTAGGGATGAATCCATGTTGTTGGGGAGAGACAAGTTGGGACATATATGGAGCTAATCTAGTAGCCAATATTTTAGCGAAGATTTTAGCATCACTGTTAATAAGGGAAATAGGCCTATAAGATCCCCTCTCTTGTGGTGCTTTACCTTTTTTCAAAAAGAAAATAATTTGGGTCAAATTCCATGATATGGGTGCTTGTTGCCCATTACCAATAGCACTGATCACATCGACAAATAGTGGTAATAGTTCTTCAGTGCAATATTTGTACATTTCCAAGGGGATAAGATCTTCCCCGACCGCTTTACCCATTGCCAGAGATTTAATTGCACCCCTCACCTCTAAAGGCGTGATCTCGGCCTCTAATTGAGCCGATTGGTCTAAATCTAAGTTCTTAACTTTATTAACATCAATATAATTCTTAATACAATCATCTAAAATAACATCTTCCGGTGTATAAAGAGTTTGATAGAAAGAAGCAAACTGTTGTAGAATTGATTTTGGATCACAAAATAATTGATTATTGTCCCCTTTAATTTCTTTAACCATATTAATGGAGCGATCTTCCGCAACTTTGTAAGCCAGCAATTTCCCACTTTTATCTCCATTTTCATACTGTTCCATATGATACTTTCTAAGTTTATTAATACTTTTATCCCTCAAAAGGTTTTTAATTGCTGCTTTAAGCTCGATTAATTTGAGGTTCAGATCTTCTAAGTTTGAAGCATTGTTACATATGGCCTCAGATATCTGGAGTTCGATATCCCTTATTTCATTTAACCTTTGCTGATTAATAGTTCGAAGTTCTTTATTTTGTCGCCATATGTATTGTTGGGTAAATCCCCGTACACTAGCTTTACATGCATCCCAGACTATCCATGGTAAGCTTGATTGCCTGTTGATATCAATGAATTCCTTTATATGCTCCCTAAGCTGATTTATAAACAAGGTGTCAGAGAATAAGTAGCGTGGGAAGGAGAAGGAGCGAGTAGTATTTTCCTCCGTTATAAGTGCAAATGTTATAGAGATCGGATTATGATCAGATGTCACCCTTGGATATATGTCCATTGAACATTTACATTTATCAAGAATCAAACCTGATGTCCAAATCATATCAATGCGTGAGCACACCTTATGAGCCGCAGAATAAAAAGTATATCCACCTGTATCAGGATATAAAGATCTCCATACATCTTTTAAAAGATGAATTGCTGCCAAATCCAAAATTGCAGCCCTAGTTTTCCTCATCCTTTGAAAAGCATTTTTTCTTGTAATATCCAATTTATAATTCATTATACAATTAAAATCTCCTAGCACAATCATCTCACCCCTCCATCCCAGTAATTCCATGTTAATTTGGTCAAAGATTAAAGGTTCATCTTGATTAGAAGCATAAACTCCACATATTGTAAGTTTGAAATTTTCTAACTTTATCTGCGCTATCGCCCATCTCCCCGCTTTATCGGTTAAAGTCTTAATTACTTCACATTTTAGCCCTTTATGCTTTAAAATCGCTACTCCCCTAATAGAAGCATTGAATTCCGTACTAACTATTAGATCAAACCCTAATTGTTTAATAAATTTTTTGTCTTTATAGGCAATATGTGTCTCAGTTAGGACCACTATTTGTGGACTATACATCCTAAGTTCCTCATAGACAAGCCGGCGCTTAATTTTGTTATTTAATCCTGAAACATTCCAGGTTAAACACTTTATTAAGTGCATCCTAAATTATATATTTCCTTCCCTATGTAACCTATGTAACCAAAAAAAATAATCACAATCAGTGTCTTGTAAAACATCTTAATTTTTTCTTTGCCATTTTTGTGTCCTTTGATGCAGTTTTTACCCCCAACCATAACGACCCTTAACCCACCCCACACTCTGATATTACCTCCCCCCACCCCGTGTTTACCTGTGGATCCCCCCTTCCTGTTGACTGCCGTTCACTTGGCAGTAGGTGGGTGGAAAAAACGCTAATCGGGTCCAGGTATTTATAGTTAATCCGTGCAATACAGTCCAATACAGTCCAACATGTATTCTCAATACCTCTCTTTTGGTTATTTCAATGTCATACAAGCATTAAATTCATGCCCTGCAAAATATTAATATATATAATGAGGAGCTAGAAGAAAGAGAAAATTTGCACCAGTATTTACTTCACATTATTCTTGAGTTCAATCAATCCATCATTTCCCAGTCTTCCAGGAGGTAATTGCTTTTTCAACCTCATCTGCATCAAAGAAAAAGTATGAGCGACCATTTTTAATCACTTTAAGCTTTGCAGGCTCTTGCAGATAAGCTTGAAATCCGAGTTCTTTAATCGGATCTATGAACTGTTTTAGCTTCCACCTTTTCGCTAATGATAGTTTACTTAAATCCGATCTCACAAAAAAGGTGACTGACTCAATAGTGACTGGGGTATTAGGCCGTGCTTTCAAAGAGATGGCCTGTCGAAGCAGAAAATTGCCAATGTAAATCAAAATAGGTCTTGGAAATTTCCCGCTCTTATCTCTCTGGAATAGGGGTAAGCGATGCGCCCGTTGGATCTGTGAATCCCAGTCCCAGTCAGAGAGGTCAGGAAAAGCCTTCTGAAACAAATGGGTAATGTATGCCCTCGGATCTGCCCCCTCTGCTCCTTCCGCAATACCAAAGACACGGAGATTCTGCCTTCTATTCCTATTTTCCAAATCCTCCAGTTTGGCCTGCATCTGAGTTATTTGTGAATCATGCCTGTTCAACTCTGCTTCAGAGTTTTGCGATCTCTCTTCCGTAGTGGCCACTCTCTGCTGCAGTTCTTCAATGTCCTGTGACACAGCTCCCAGTTTACATGCCATCTCCTGTAAAGAAATTTGAGTTCTGCTGTTATCATCTCTCATTTGCTGGTAATGAATTTTAGCCTCTTGTTTCTGTTCGTTTAAGAGGTGTAAGATTGTCTGAAAAGAAGCAGTCACTTCGCCCTGCGGTATCCATTCAGTAGCCCCGGAAGATGAGGTTGAGGTGTTGTCACCCATGCACACAGCTAGAATAGGTTCACCTAGCAGGGTCCTAGCAACCTCAGGAGTAGTAGCCTTCGGCGTATCACACATGTCACCATTTAGGCTATCGCTATTGCTGATATCATTGTTATCAATTAACCCAGAAGCAGAAGTTGAGGCAGTATTATCTTCAGTAGGTTTCAGGATGGATACAGAAGACTGAGGCTGTGACTGATCCATGGTGCTAGCTTCAATGCCAGCTCCAGTGCTGGCTTCCTTTGATTTCTCTGTAAGAATAGACTGAATAGGGCTGGGTGGAGCATCCCCTTTTGTTTTATCGGTGGATACAATGACTACATCATTGGGGCTGTTGCCAGATAGACGTAATGCCATGGTTTTCACTCCACCTTTAGCCTGCACCCACTGTCTGATAGGGCTGTTTTCAGCGATAACCTTCAAGGCATTTGACTTTGATTTGCCCGCCATTTTAGCCAACTTATTCTTGCTTTTCCCCTTGGGCTTTTTGGATACTGTTTTGTTTTTATCTTTAATCAGACATAAGGGTGTGTTACTCCCCTGTTCATTGACATCCACATATTCCTCATCTGTCTCACTTATGTCAACGTTAACATCATTCTCAATTCCTTCCGTTTCAATAGCCTCCCCAGCACAGCTTTTATCGAGTGAAAGACTAGTAACATTAGTAACATTAGTAATAGCTGTGGGAGTTTTAACGTAAATGTCAGTGCAGTTTGAAGACTGGGGTGCTTCAGGGTCGCTACGAAGGGCAGAAGTACTGCTAGTATTGTCAGTAGAGGTAGCGGTAGTACTAGCGTTGGGATTTAAATCAGCAGCATTTTCCATTACCACAATGTCTGAGGTCCATATCCCAGTATTACCCTGTACTGCACGAGCTGTGATATCAACAGTAACTGTAGTAGTGGCATTTTGAAAAGGCTTCACGGGGTCTTTTAAGTTGTTCTGCTCTCTTACCACCCCATCTGCAGCATTGCCTCCCTTCTGACCCTTATCCGCTGTATTACCTTGTGCTTTTTCACCATTGCTATCCGCTGCTGCTGCTGCCGCTTCTGCCGCTGCTGTGCCTGTACCTGCTCCGTTCTGTATCTCCTGCCCAATGCTCTGAGCCAAGCTCTGCGCCGTGTCCGTGATGTTCTTCTTGCTTGCAAGGATCTCATTGATAGCTGTAACTGACAAAGAAACTGCCGCTGCTCCTGCTCTCCCGCTCGCTGTGGTATTGCGCGTTGTCCGTGTGGGAGGTTTCGGCGCCATCCTGCTGACGCTCGCTCTCTCTGGTTGGGCTGCTGCCGGTGCTGTGGAGGAACGCAGACCTGGCCAACGGATCGCTGCTGAGGCTGAAGTCGATCCCAGCCTAATCCACGCTAACAGGCTTACCCAGCCCCGCCAAGACCTTGCTGTTACTTGCTGCTGCTGCTGCGGTAACTCGTTTCTTTTAGCAGGCTTTTTGGCATCAGTGGTGAAAAATAGTTTTTGAAAACGGCTCCGGACTTGCCATAATTTCCACATCCCCCGCCGCTCACGGTATTGCTGAAGCCCTCAAGGTAAGATTCCTCCGTGCTCTATGCTGTATGCTGTAGTTCACAAGTCAACGCTGTGCTGTATATGCGGCATGCTGTGTCGGGACGTAGCGCTCAAAGCGCGGTTACTGCTTCGGACCTGGACCCGACTTCAGCGCTTCCACTCCTGGCGGTGTCAATCCGCCATCTTGGATCCTCCCCGCCATCTCACTTTTAAGCTCCAAGTTTCCCTCCTTTCCATACACCCCCATTCCTGTGGATAACCCTCACCACCCCACGAGATGCACCTCGCCCCCTCACCCCACTATAACTAAGCCCAACCCCTCATCAGCAAACGTGGTTATCTCACACAAGCCTTCGATTTCCACCCTTCTTCAACCTGCACCTCCCGATTACCCTATTGTCTACTCTATTCCGACCATCTCCTCTGTCAGAACCAAGCACCCACCTAAACCATCCCGAGCACCCCTGTATAGGTACAACATACAAATCACCCTGCAGAGCCCAAGTACCCCATCACCAAAACAGTCTTGACAGAGCTGCGCTGTCTGCTCCACAATTGCAGATCAGCAGTAAAACATAAACTTCAAATCTCCGATACCATCACCCTACACAAGGTTGACATGCTCTTCCTCACAGAGACCTGGTTCAACGATACCTCACACTCTATCTTTGATCTCCTACTACCCACAGGCTATTCCATACTCAAGAAAGACAGAACCGAAGGCGTTGGGGGAGGTGTTGCAGTTATCTTTAGAAACTCCCTTCAACTGAAGGCTCTTCCTTTCAGCTCTTTCCGCACTTTTGAAGGCCTTTCTCTTGAGCTCCAATTGCACCATCGCTCACCCCTCAGATTCCATGTCATTTACCGTCCACCGGGGAGCGACCCTTCGTTTTTGGAAGAACTCACTGACTTCATCAGCGACCAACACTCGGAAAGTGACAATCAGACCTTTGTGGGGGACTTCAATCTCCATTGGGGCTCACCGCAAGACTCCTCTGCGAACTCGCTTGCCACCTTCCTCTCTGCATACAATCTTATACAACACTGCACACAGTCAACACACTCTAAGGGCTCAATCCTGGACCTTGTTATTTCCAAAGCAGACAGACTTTCTATCACTACCCCTATTCTTGTAGACTGGTCTGACCACCTCCTCATCCCATTCTCTCTTCACCTTTCACACTCTATAACTCTTGGCCAACCTAAGAGGGCTACCTCCTGGTTCTGTGATGTTAAGAATATTGACATTGGTTCCTTCTGTGAATCATCCTTGTTATCACTTCCAAAGCTAGACCCGAACCTAGATGTTGATAACTCACCTCCCAATGCCTCACAGTCCTTGCAGTCGAAATCAATAAGGTCGCTCCTCTCCAAAGCAAAAAGGTTAGGCCCACTCCGTCAGCACCTTGGTACAACAAATCCATCTATGAAGAAAGGAAGCAGCTAAGATACCTGGAGAAACAATGGAGGCAAGCGCCCTCCACCGATAACTTAGCCATGCTTCGTTCTGCAAGATCCAAATACCATAAGAACATCTTCCTTGGGAAAGCGTCGCACTTCAGAACCCTCCTTGACTCTGCCAAAAATAGACCCAAAAAACTATTCGATCTCATCAAGATTCCTAACCACTCTCCCCCTACCTCCCAGCTGGAGGACTCTACAAAGAAAGCAACGGACTTTGCTCTATTCTTTGACAAAAAAGTGAAATCCCTTGTGGCTCAGGTCGCTCCCCCTACCCCTCCTGAGGAGCGCAAATCCTTAGCCATCTGGCAGAACTTTGACCTCATCTCTGAAGATGCCCTCCTCAAATGCATCCTTGAAACAAAGCCCTCCAACCATTCTCTGGACCCCATCCACAGTGCCATTGCTATCGACTTCTATTCCCATTCACTGTCCTATTGGACCACTCTGGTCAACCTCTCCCTCTGCCAAGGCTCCCTTCCTGTCTCCTTCAAAACTGGGCAGGTCACCCCTTGTTATACGGGGACCCGGAGGGTCGGCCGAGCAAGGGGGAGAGGCCTCCTGGCGAGGGCCCTCTCTTAGATCGTACGGACGAGTAACTACACCCCCCCCACAGATGGACACCACACAAAGATAGGTTCTGTACACTTTTATCGGTATTCTTACGCAGGTTAACTTGACGATACAGCAGGACCAGGATACGGTGATCCCTTCAATTCTAGTCTCTGAGGGAAAGGGGGTAGCGGGACAGTCTCGGTACCGGTCCGGTACAGGGGTAGCTGGTGTATAGCTCTCAATCCTCGAGCTGGAGGGTTCGCAAGTAGGGGCCGCGGCAGCGCCAGCAGGCCTTCAAAGATGGTTCACGAAGAAGGGCCGCGGCAGCGCCAGCAGGCCTTCACAGATAGTTCACGAGGATGAGCCGCGGCAGCGCCAGCAGGCCTTCAAGGATAGTTCACGAGGATGAGCCGTGGCAGCGCCAGCAGGCCTTCAAAGATGGTTCACGAAGATGAGCCGCGGCAGCGCCAGCAGGCCTTCAAGGATAGTTCACGAGGATGAGCCGCGGCAGCGCCAGCAGGCCTTCAAAGATGGTTCACGTAGATGAGCCGCAGCAGCGCCAGCAGGCCTTCAAGGATAGTTCACGAGGATGAGCCGCGGCAGCGCCAGCAGGCCTTCAAAGATGGTTCATGAAGATGAGCCGCGGCAGCGCCAGCAGGCCTTCACGGATAGTTCACAAGGATGAGCCGCGGCAACGCCAGCAGGCCTTCAAGGATAGTTCACGAGGATGAGCCGCGGCAGCGCCAGCAGGCCTTCAAAGATGGTTCACGAAGATGAGCCGCTGCAGCACCAGCAGGCCTTCAAGGATAGTTCACGAGGATGAGCCGCGGCAGCGCCAGCAGGCCTTCAAAGATGGTTCACGAAGATGAGCCGCGGCAGCGCCAGCAGGCCTTCAAGGATAGTTCACGAGGATGAGCTGCGGCAGCGCCAGCAGGCCTTCAAGGATGAGTTCGTCTAGGTGTCTCTCGACTCCAGGATACAACTGCCTTCCTGCTCTGGAGCTACCCCAGTTATAGGTCTGGCGCCCTTTGATGTCCGGACCCTCGCACTTGGAGGTTGGGGGGTCCAGGATGAGGGAGTCCAGACACCCAGCAGGGGGGTGGAGCCAGCGCTCAGAGAGGCTGGGGGCGATCGAAACCATGCGGAGGGGAGCCATCGACACTCCTTTTCCCATTGACTCGCCAAGTGGTCTCTTTACCCCCTGGGTGGATGGTGGTGCCTCGATGTCGGGGCTTGGCTTGGCCTGAGGCTGAGGTCGACCCCCGGCCACGAGGCCTGGTAGTGGCGGGTCCAAGATGGCGGCTGGGCCGGGGACGGTGGTTCGGGATAGGGCCCGGGCGAGCCGAGAATGTTGTAGTTACGAGTCTGGGTTCCGTCGGGGAAGAGCTGGGTGTTAACCCGGAGGGCTGCAGGTGTGGTTCTTGTCCGAGGAACAGGGGTAGCAGTAGTCCGGTATTCGCCATGCGGAGAGGGGTCGGGCATGCCAGGAGGCCTGTCCAACACCCCTCTGCTTAAAAAACCCTCTGCTGATGCGAATGACCTCAACAACTACCGCCCCATCACTAACCTTCCCTTTCTTGTGAAGATCACAGAAAGATGTGTAGCGAAACAACTCTCTTGTTATATCAAAGACAACGATCTTCTTAACAAATGTCAGTCCGGCTTCATCCAAAACTGCAGCACTGAAACAGCCCTATTGCAAGTGATCGATGACACCCTGAAGGACTGGGTTCTTTAAGACCCAGCGGTGCCAGGGCACAACACCTGAAACCTTCGTGGGTAACCTGCTCCGGCGTACGAATCACAGAGACACGGGACACTTCCTTCGGCGTCAAAGATTCAAGGTTTATTTACTGCAGGGAACACAGATATCACGACAAGTACAACTCGTGCAACTTGGGGAGACTGCTTCAAATTGGTTCTGTGGATCGCTCCTTTTATACAGTTTTCACCCATAGGACAACATGGTACACAAAGGTTTACAACCCGGTTCCCACCATTATCCCCCAGAGGGGTCGCTTTGGTCACTTTGATACACATAAGGTCCGGAACATAAGTGCGGAAACATTTGGCGGTTCCCAACTGTAAAAGCCCATCTTCCCAACATTAGTGCATTCCAATCGGCAGTAAAAACAGATCGAAATAGGAACAAGGACAGGTGCAGAGGAAGACGGAGACAGTGGGGAGATCGGAAAGGGTGTAAAAGGGGAGGTATCAGGAAACACGAGCTACAGGCATCAAAGGGACGTGCCTAATGAGATGCACGGCTGAGACAATAAACCGGCACGGCGAGATGAGCCTCGAGCGGGGCCATCTGCCTTACAGTATCATCCCCCTCGTCATAAAGGCACTTACTGTCAAGCCCGCCCTGGTGTCAACCCGCTGTGCCCCACTGCCAGGAATAAGACTCAAAGAATTTCCGTGGTATTACCGTTCCTGTGGTTGCAGAAATTCATTGAGGCAAGAACGGTATACCCGGCAGGTCAAGGCAGCGCTGTGCCGCTTTAGCGCAAGGTTAGCGTTCTAGTCTTTCACAATTCGAGCGGCCATTTTGTGCGCTCCATCCCTGAGTACTGCGCACTTCAACCGTCATACCGAAGCGAGCGGCAGCATTCCGGAGAGTCTCCTCAGATTCTCATTCTGGTTGTCGTTCTTTAGAACTTCGTCATTCTGAAGAGGATTCGTTTTGGTCTGTTCCTCGCATCCTGTTTCGGGTCATTCCGGAGTCACAGCCTTTGTCTTGTTTTGACCCTTCGCCTCAGCAGTTGTGAGGTAAGCCG
Source organism: Lissotriton vulgaris (assembly GCF_964263255.1). NCBI lineage: Eukaryota > Metazoa > Chordata > Amphibia > Caudata > Salamandridae > Lissotriton > Lissotriton vulgaris. Next base: position 93,860,543 of record NC_141694.1, read on the forward strand.
CTACGGACAGCTCCTAGCGGAAGATCCTTCAGCGTTGGGTTTTCTTCGACCAAGTTCGTCATGTACATCGAACAGATATTGCTTAGTTGGAATTAGAGACTTGTCGGAACTGGTTGCTGATTCAGTTCTCGTCAGTAAGTGTTCCTGTTCAGTTCCTTCAGCTTCTTGTCAGCAGCCAATGCGTGAACTCTACATGTGAGCGCACCTTTGAACTCTGGTTCTAAGAGTCATAGGAGACTTTGTTGTTCTATTTACTTGAGCATCAACTATTACCTTCAGAGACATTTGGAATTGTTCTTGCGGACTTCCAGTTGGGATTCCTCTAATCCATCAGGTGTTTCCACTTCATCCTTGAACTGTATCCAGTCGGAGAAGTGTTTAGGGGTTATAATATATGCGCATATAGGTTATACCCTTATCCACACACACACCAAGTAATGTCCTGGCATCGGCAGAGTAAGACGCCGTTTTCCAATGTCATCTGAGTATCCAAGGAGAGCAGCTCAATCCACACTCTTATCAGGTACAGCTTGGAACTGAGATATCACAAAATAGTTAAGTTGCTTGAACTGTGTATTGTGAATGGCGAAATCCACTCCTTGAAGGGACGTATTAATTTGTGGTTACTTTTGCAGGTGTCCTCGATTCCACCAAACCTAGACGACACCAGGGTGTGGCAGTCTCTCTTGTTTGTTATCCACTTCCCCTTTCCCTTTCGTTCCTGGGCTCAGAGTACTCTGGGTGCAGGGGCAATTGGGAGTTGGGAATTTAGCTTCTGAAGGCCCTCGTTTGATCGCCCCCACAGACCATAGGAGTTCAGGTTAGTCCTCTTGACAGATTGAAGTGCCAATAGACACATTGTGCCTTCTGTCTGGGCGAGATGACTGAGGGTTGGGATATGAAGGCCTTGACCTCAGTGCTAGAGGGAATGCAAAAACAGTTGAGCGACACTCAGGAGGAGATTAAGAAATCCAATCAGGAGACTAGTTATTTACGGCAGAGATTAGACGAGTTAGCTACTAGTACCAATCCCAGTTTTGAAAGATCGAAGTTTCAGAGTTTTGCTTCTTCCTCATCTTCCTCAGAGTTGACAACCCAAGTGGTACATGCCATGTCACCCACTATCCCATTAGCTCCTCCAGAGAGGTTTCAAGGGGATCCACATAAGGCCCAAATTTTTCTGACACAATGCTCGTTGCATTTTTTGTGCAAACCCATTTTGTTTAAGGAAGACCAGTCCAAAGTGGCTTTTGTTCTGTCTTATCTGAGTGGAGATGCAGCTGCGTGGTCTCTCCCCTTGGTATCTGCAAATGATCCGGTACTCTACAAGTTTGAAGATTTCAAAGCGGAATTTTTACGCATTTTCGATAGGAGGACCATTTCACAGGCCACCGACAACGAATTGTTGGATCTCAGGCAGGGCAATAAGGAGTTAGTTGCTTATATAGCACAATTTAATCAACTCATTGTGGAGACCAGCTGGCCCGCAGCCAAGAGAGCCGCAATTTTTTACAGAGGACTTAAAGATGAGCTCAAGGATGGTTTAGCTCAAATTCCTAAGAGACCAACGGATTTGTCGGAGTTGATCGACTTAGTCTTACACATCGATCAGCGCCAGTCCGAGAGGCGGAGTGAGAGACGCAAGGATTTCAGGTCAGCCCCGCCAAGGTTGGATCGTGCTCGAACCGAGGTCAGTAAGAGTCATGAAGGCACCCAGGCTGAGGAACCAATGCAAATCGGCTCAGTACGGGGCCCCCTCAGTATGGAAGAACGAGAGAAGCGTCGAGCAGGAAAACTGTGTATGTATTGTGGTCTGCCGGGCCATTTTGTTCGTGAATGCCCGAAGAGACTGAAGAAGTCTACGACGGTAAAAGATCGGCTCCACCAGTAGACGGGGTTGCCCTGGTGGAAGCGACACAAGAGTCGGCCCCAAAATCGCAGTCGTTGGCAAATACCTTACAATGTGCCGCACCTCATCTCATACTGTCCAGTAGGATTCAGTTTGGAGAAGATGTTCACCATCACGTCTCAATTATGATTTATTCTGGAGCCACTGGGAATTTTTGCGATATTCAATTTGCTAAAGCTTTGGGAATTCGATTTGAGAAGAAATTAAAGCCTGAGTTGGTGCGAGCAGTTGACGGAACTAACCTGTCTTCGGGACCCATCGTAGCAGATACAGAGACCATTACCATATTCGGTCCAGGGAGCCATCGGAGTTTGGTGCGATTTAATTTGATTGATGCTCCGCAGTTTCAGCTAATCCTGGGTCTGCCTTGGCTCACTGAACATAATCCCAAGATCGATTGGGCCAAGCGCACATTGGAGATGTCATCGGAATATTGTCAAGAACACTGTAAGGCATCCTCTCCGGGGGAACTTCAGCAGTCCCTGTCCTCTAGTCTGGCGGGTCAAGTCCAAACAATTTGCTCTTTGGAGATACCTGAGATTCCGGAAGAGTATCTAGACTTGAAGGAGGTGTTCAATGAACAGGAGGCACAGAAGTTACCTCCTCATCGTGTTTACGACTGTCGCATAGAATTGGAGCCTGGAGCAGCACTTCCGTGCAGTCGCATTTATGCCCTTTCAGAACCAGAGAACGAACACCTCAAGGAATACATTGAGCAACATTTAGCCAATGGATTTATACGGCCATCCCAGTCCCCAGTGTCGTCTCCGCTCTTTTTTATTCCTAAGAAGGATGGATCTCTGCGGACCTGCATTGACTATAGAGCACTCAATTTGGTCACTAAAAAGAATCGCTATCCTTTGCCCCTCATTTCGGAGCTCTTGGACCAGGTCAAGGAAGCATGTATTTATACAAAACTCGATCTCAGAGGAGCTTACCATTTGGTTCGCATGGCAGAAGGAGAAGAATGGAAGACGGCATTCCGCACCCGGCTGGGTCTATTTGAATACCAAGTGATGCCTTTTGGGCTCTGTAATGCTCCGGCTGCGTTCCAACACTTTGTAAATGATATCCTTCGGGAATATTTGGATCGCTTCGCAGTCGTGTACATTGACGACATTTTGATTTTTTCAAACAGCCGAGAAGAACATGTCAACCATGTGCGAGCCATTCTGAACCGATTACTCGAAAATCAGTTGTTTGTGAAACTTGAGAAGTGTGTCTTCCACTCATCCAAGGTAGAGTTCCTGGGATTCATTCTGTCTCCTGAAGGAGTGTTCATGGATGACACCAAATTGCAAGCCATCAAGGGTTGGCCAGCTCCTCGATCCGTCAAAGAGATACAAAGTTTCCTTGGATTTGCAAATTTCTACAGACGGTTCATCCATGATTTTTCCAGCAAGGTGAGCCCAATCACTAAACTGTTACGAAAGAACGAAAAATTTGTGTGGAATTCAGCGACGGAAGAGGCCTTTCAATCCTTGAAGGAGGCATTCACCACCGCGCCGATCCTTCAGCATCCTGATTTAAATGTTCCATTCTTCGTGGAGGCAGATGCCTCGAATCTGGCCATTGGAGGAATTTTATCACAGCGACACAAGAACACAGGTCAGCTCCATCCAGTTGCTTATCATTCACGAAAACTCACTCCTGCTGAGACTAACTATTCGATTGCTGATAAAGAGTTATTAGCAGTTAAGGATACCTTCCAGGTTTGGCGACATTATCTTCTGGGAGCCAAGCATCCCATTACAGTATTCACAGACCACAGAAATCTCCAGTTCTTGAAGTCAGCTCGAACTTTGACTCCTCGACAACTAAGGTGGTCTCTATTCTTTGCAGACTATGACTTTGTCCTAACCTATAAGCCTGGAGCAGCAAATGCTAAAGCAGACGCCTTGTCTCGGTTGGAATTTGGCAGTGAAGCTGAGCATCAGGAAAAAGGTTTTGTTATTCCCACCGAGAAAATTGTGGCCACCTCCGTTGAAGACGACCTGGAAAACAAGATTCGGGTGGAATTTTCACAGCAGAAGTTTGAAGATTGGGTGAATGAAGGTCCTGATCGTGAAGTCAAAGAAGGGAAGCCTTACCAGTCAGGGAAGATGTTCGTTCCCAGTGAAGATCTTCGAGTCCGGATAATTAAGCAATTTCATGACCATCTGTTAGCCGGCCATAAGGGAGTAGCGAAGACCTCGGAGTTGATCAAGAGAGAATTCATTTGGCCTGGCATGGAAGCTCAGGTAAGACAGTTCATAGCCACTTGTGAGCAATGTGTCAAAGGCAAAGTCATGAGACAACTCCCACAAGGCCTGCTCCAACCCATCCCTGTGGCCCCTTCCCCTTGGCATACCATCTCCATGGATTTTATTGTCGATCTCCCCTCCAGTCAAGGTAGCACAACTATTTGGGTGGTGGTAGATCAGTTTTCCAAGATGAGTCACTTCATTCCGTTAAAATCCCTACCAACAGCTCCTCAACTAGCCGAGTTGTTTGTCCAACATGTAGTCAGGTTACATGGGATTCCCAAGGTGGTGATCTCGGACCGTGGGCCTCAATTTGTGTCCCGTTTTTGGAGATCTTTTTTGAAAGGAATGGGGGTGGATTCTCGCCTGTCCACCAGTTTCCATCCGGAAACGGATGGACAGACTGAGCGGGTGAACCAAGATTTGGAGCAATACCTCCGTTTGTACCTTATGGATCGGGAAGGCGACTGGCCCTCCTTACTCAGTACTGCGGAATTTGCGTACAATAATTCTGTCCATTCAGCCACAGGTTTCTCCCCGTTCTTTTTGAACTCCGGTAGGCATCCAAACATGAGAGTAGGAAAAGCTGATGTTGAGGTCCCAGCGGCCCAAGAGGTACTATCAAACTTACAACAAGCTTACCAGATGGCCTTTGCTAATCTTTCCAAAGCCAAAGCTAATTATAAAAGGTCAGCAGATCGTAAAAGAAGGGACAGTCCTCAGTTTAAAGCGGGAGAGTTGGTCTGGGTCTCTACTAAACACATGAGGCTTGGGGGGACTAAGAAGTTCCAACCGAGGTTTGTTGGCCCTTTCCCGGTGGTCAAGATGATAAACCCTGTCAGTGTTAGAGTCTCCCTCCCCAGCTCGATGAAAATCCATCCCACTTTTCATGTTTCTTTGGTCAAGAAAAGTCCGCCCCAACTAAGGCGGGAAACCCCTCCAGCACCCATTTCGATCCAGTCTTCAGAAGAGTTTGAGGTCAAAAGAATCCTTGATTCTAAGATTAAGAGGGGAAAGTTGTTCTACTTAGTGGATTGGAAAGGCTATGGTCCTGAGGAGAGGTCTTGGGAGCCCAGTGATAACGTGCATGCTCCCAGATTAGTGACAGCTTTCCACAAGATGTTCCCTTTGAAACCTGGAAGGGGGGTTTTGGTGGGGGGTACTGTCAAGCCCGCCCTGGTGTCAACCCGCTGTGCCCCACTGCCAGGAATAAGACTCAAAGAATTTCCGTGGTATTACCGTTCCTGTGGTTGCAGAAATTCATTGAGGCAAGAACGGTATACCCGGCAGGTCAAGGCAGCGCTGTGCCGCTTTAGCGCAAGGTTAGCGTTCTAGTCTTTCACAATTCGAGCGGCCATTTTGTGCGCTCCATCCCTGAGTACTGCGCACTTCAACCGTCATACCGAAGCGAGCGGCAGCATTCCGGAGAGTCTCCTCAGATTCTCATTCTGGTTGTCGTTCTTTAGAACTTCGTCATTCTGAAGAGGATTCGTTTTGGTCTGTTCCTCGCATCCTGTTTCGGGTCATTCCGGAGTCACAGCCTTTGTCTTGTTTTGACCCTTCGCCTCAGCAGTTGTGAGGTAAGCCGCTACGGACAGCTCCTAGCGGAAGATCCTTCAGCGTTGGGTTTTCTTCGACCAAGTTCGTCATGTACATCGAACAGATATTGCTTAGTTGGAATTAGAGACTTGTCGGAACTGGTTGCTGATTCAGTTCTCGTCAGTAAGTGTTCCTGTTCAGTTCCTTCAGCTTCTTGTCAGCAGCCAATGCGTGAACTCTACATGTGAGTGCACCTTTGAACTCTGGTTCTAAGAGTCATAGGAGACTTTGTTGTTCTATTTACTTGAGCATCAACTATTACCTTCAGAGACATTTGGAATTGTTCTTGCGGACTTCCAGTTGGGATTCCTCTAATCCATCAGGTGTTTCCACTTCATCCTTGAACTGTATCCAGTCGGAGAAGTGTTTAGGGGTTATAATATATGCGCATATAGGTTATACCCTTATCCACACACACACCAAGTAATGTCCTGGCATCGGCAGAGTAAGACGCCGTTTTCCAATGTCATCTGAGTATCCAAGGAGAGCAGCTCAATCCACACTCTTATCAGGTACAGCTTGGAACTGAGATATCACAAAATAGTTAAGTTGCTTGAACTGTGTATTGTGAATGGCGAAATCCACTCCTTGAAGGGACGTATTAATTTGTGGTTACTTTTGCAGGTGTCCTCGATTCCACCAAACCTAGACGACACCAGGGTGTGGCAGTCTCTCTTGTTTGTTATCCACTTCCCCTTTCCCTTTCGTTCCTGGGCTCAGAGTACTCTGGGTGCAGGGGCAATTGGGAGTTGGGAATTTAGCTTCTGAAGGCCCTCGTTTGATCGCCCCCACAGACCATAGGAGTTCAGGTTAGTCCTCTTGACACTTACAAAGGACATGTGTCTTCCGCAAATATCTTGGGAGTCCCAGGGTCGCGAAGCGGACAGCGTCCGTTCGCTGGCTACTTGAGGGCAAGAGACAAAATGGATGCCGTATCTAAGATGGAACCCGTGGGTACAGATGAAAAACCCACATAACAAACAAACGGTTTAAGTTAGCACAGCAAAACTGCGCACACTTACTAAACTCGTCATTTGCGGTTCATAGATACCAGACTCGACCATATTCGTGCGAGTCGAAAACACCACTTACAATTGTCACGGAACCTCAGACGCTCCTTTTGCCCTCATGTAGGCAAGCACTAGTCGGAATCATATTCGATATTCATCAGACCATCGAGATGTTGCTGTAGCATAGCTCTGTCCAACCGAGTCCCCTTGGTAACAGGTGGCTGTCTCATACACGTTGTAGCACAGAGGCCACATAAGGCAGGACCGCACTGCACACAAAGGCAACACGTGAACAGGAACACCACAACAACTCCGATGATCATCAGAATCTTCCAACCCCAAGTCGACATCAGGCCCCAAAACCACCCAAGTAGCGTCCAATCCCCTACATCCACGTGTATGGATTTGGAGATCTTATGCAACTTCGAGATGGCTTGATAGACAGTCGGAGCATTATCTGGAATGAAAATGCAGCAGCTCGAATGGATCACCTTACATACCCCACCTCGATCTGCTAAGATGACATCTAAAACCATACGGTTTTGTAACGTCATAAGCCTATCCGCCTGAAGTTCAGTGGTGATGTTACCAAGGGCACTGGCAGTAATATTAGCTGTCGATTCTACCACTCGGGTCAACTGTCTCAGGTTCCTACTATTAACCATAGGTCCCCAAAACGGGAGGAAACCCTTGAAAAAGTCTCCTGCCTCTTGACCGGCAGTATCCTCTTCGCTAATTACGCCTCTCACAACTCTAGTCTTGTGATAATCGGCATCTACAGTGAACGTCGGAGGCAACAGATTTGCAATGAAGCATGAGCCCATGAAGTCAGCGGGCAACCATGCGTATGCACGATCATGGCAGATAAAGTATGTACCCTTGGCAGCCAGAAACACAGGGGACGAGAACATCGGCAGAATGTAATTTTCAGTGCAAGCACTCGCTCCAAGTCGGGCTTGCGATCTTCGGCCACGACCCATGAGACAAAAATTACCAATGTGGGGTACGACCCATATAGGAGGCGAGCTTTTAAGCTGCTTTTCACTGGTGAACACACTATATTCGCCTCTACTTAGGACCCTATATGCTTGTACTTCTTCTTCGGGAATAAGCGAGGGATCATAGATATCGCTATCTAAATCCTCTATTGCTATCGACAAAGGTTTTTGATACGAGGTAGGACCAGAGTAGGGAGAACGTGGTTCTCGAATGGGGTGGAAACCCAGTGCGCTTCGAAACATTGTCTGAAATGCTCGAGCAGACCCTTGGGAACTATACGGTAACACCAGATATGGAATTCCCTTACCCGTAGTATGTGGCATCAACCCACACACCCAACAATTAGTAGTGTTAACCACTAACTGATGCTGATGAAGGAGCTGAATAAAGGAATTATTGCGGAATTCTGCACGTCTAGCCTGCTTGTGTTCAGGTAAGATATGAAAAGAGTGAGGAGAAACAGTGGAGGTAGGTTTAGGGTCAGGAGTAGGAGTAGGTGTAGCAGAAGGTAAGAAGTGAAACATCGTGCAATACACCCCACCCGCCAATAATGCAGAAGCAGTCAAAAACAATACGAATATTTGAAATATAAAACATTTGGTACGACTGAGTTGCTGCAGCTTGAATCTATGAGCCTGAGCTCCTTCCAAATCCATCAACTTCGAGAATGCCATTCCCTATGACCGTCCGCAACGTTTCTTGACTTACTTCGTTCTGTGTAGCAATAGTCAATCCCTAGGAGTTCCCAGGAACCGACGGCCTTTAACCTAGCGTCAAGACCTACTATCCAGAAGGAAGTACGCGCGCGGCCCTACGGCCTTTAATTCACAAGTGTATATGCAAAAAACAATGTCTCTCAGCTGTGGAAGCAAAAAGTGTAAGGAATAAAGCTCAATGAATATGTACAAAATAATTACAATGGTACGAATGTTCAAAACTGATCACGGAAAACGGGATAATGCAGTTGTCAATACAGCAAAGCAGGATCTTTTATTAGTCTTTGGTGCTAGATCGCAAAAAGTATCGAGTTTTCCCAGGACGTGTCTGTTCGTCGAACAAAGAATCCGTTGAAGGGACAGCGTCCTGTTGATCAGCTGAATGTTTTGGTCTTGAGTCTTTTGCTGACAATTGTTCAACAGTGTCTCTCTGCTGCACTGAGGATTCTCCGACAGGTTGTGCGTCGCTAAAAGGTACAAACGCCGGCAATCCTTCGGTTTCAGTTGATGCAATGCCTTTCCTCACCCACGAGTCTGCTGGCAACGGGATGGGGACTTTCTTCGTGTGGGTGGCGTGCACCCAATTCTTCCGCCCCTCAAGACGAACTGCAGTTCTCGTGGCAAGGAGGACCTGGTAGGGTCCGATGAACCTCGGGTCCAAGTTGTTCTTGCGCGAAAAGTTCCGCGTCACCACCCAATCTCCGGGCTGGAGCTGGTGGCCTGGACCCTCCGTCCGCGTCGGCAATGCTTCGTGAACCTGTTGGTGAATTAACCTCAGTTTAGCAGTCAAGTCATGAAGATAATCGATCAACATTGGGTACTCAAGATCACAGAAAATACCTGGCCTAGGAACCCCCCAAACATTCGCAGGGCGACCGAACACTATTTCGTAGGGACTCAGCCCTACTCGGGAGTGTACAGTCGCCCTAGTTGACAGTAATGCTAAAGGTAAAGCGTCAGGCCACGAAAGACCAGTCGTAGCCTGAATCTTCGCTAGCTTTAGTTTAAGGGTGCCGTTATACCCTTCAACCAAACCAGCTGACTGGGGATGATTGGCGCTGTGGAATTTCTGATTAATTCCAAGGCCCTTACACACACTCTTCATCACACTACCCACAAACTCACTTCCGTTATCTGACCACACGACTCTAGGCATTCCATACCGAGGAAAATATTCCTTCAGTAGGATTTTTGCAGTAGACAAAGCAGTATTGTCTTTGAGAGGATAAGCCTCGATCCATCGGGAGAATGCGCAAACCACAACTAAAACGTATTTCAGGTTATTGCATCGCTCCATATGGATGAAGTCCAATTGAATCACCTCAAAGGGGCATGAAGGGGGAGCAAAACTGCCAGGAGGAGTTGGGGTTCCTTTGCCAGGATTGTACATCATGCACACCATACAATTCTTCACCAGACGTTCAGCACACTTCGTGATACCATCATTCTTCCACACAGGAGACAACAACTTACAAATACCTTTCGCGCTAATATGTGCTAACCCATGCGCCATTGTCACAACAGCCAGCACATACGCATCCGGTAACATCCATCTTTTCTGATCAGACAAATCAATCCAACAACCATTCGCATCCAACTTTCCCGTACTTTCTTTCCACTTCGTCTTTTCAGTGTCGGTGGCCTCATTCTGAATTGCTTTCACACTCTCGATAGTGTCCTCACACATGCTCGATTCTGTAGGCCACCTAACCGAACTCGTCACATACATTCGAGTGCTAAGGTTCCGGGCAGTCTCCTTAGCAATCTCATCCGCAAACGCATTACCACGACCAACATCATCCGTCACCTTACGATGCGCACTACATTTAACAATCGCTACTTGTTTAGGCAACGTCAGTGCATCCAAAAGATCATTCACAAGCTGGCCATGCTGAATCTTCGTACCATGCGACGTCAAGAAACCTCTCTCTCTCCACAATCGTCCAAAACTATGCGCGACGCCAAATGCATATTGGCTGTCGGTAAACACATTCACACGTTTCCCTTTCGCTAACACACACGCTCTAGTGAGAGCGATCAGCTCTGCAGCTTGGGCAGAATTCTGATTTAATCTTGCAGTCTCAACAACAGTATTCAACGTTACAACAGCATAAGCAGTAGTCACATCGCCATTCGGCAACTTAAAACATGACCCATCCACATATAATGTACCATCCGGATCTTTCAATGGGGTGTTTTTAAGGTCCACTCGACCTTTTGTTTCTTCTTCCGTCCTCAAGTAACAATCATGTTCTGCTACTTCATCTGACTCTGTGCTAATTGGTAACAAAGTTGCCGGGTTCAGAACATTACAACGTTTTATTTGAATGTGGCTTGCCAACAGCGTTAACTCGTAACCAGACAACCTCGCACTCGTCAAGTGCTGAGTTTTCGTACGATTCAAAAGAGTATCGACTGCATGCGGAACCATCACCGTAAGCATATTATCCATGACCAATCCTGCTGATTGTCGGATGGAGACCGCGGCTGCCGCTGTTGCTCTCAAACAACTCGGCAACGCTCTAGCTACCGGGTCCAAGGTCGAGGAAAAATATGCACATGGACGTTGCTTACCCCCAAAAGGTTGCGTTAAGACACTCAAAGCACAACCTTCTCTCTCGTGAACATATAATGTAAACGGCTTGCTATAGTCAGGAGTACCTAACACAGGAGCCGAACATAATGAATCACGCAGTTCAGAAAAACTTTTCTGACATTCTTCCGTCCATGGTAAAGGAGTCGAAACATCCTTACACGTAAGAGCCACTAATGGTTTCGCTAGCAATGAAAAATTTGGAATCCATTGCCTGCAGTACGACGTAATACCTAAAAAGGCACGCACATCTCTTTGGGTTTTTGGCACAGCCATGCGCGCAATCGCTGCAATTCTTTCTGGGGTCAACCTCCTTCCCTCCTTTGACAATAAGTGACCTAGATAGGTTACTTCTTGACAACAATATTGGAGTTTAGAAGGGGACACCTTATGATTCAACTCACAGAGATGTTGCAGCAACGACACCGTAGCAATTTTGCAAATGTCCTGAGTATCAGCAGCCACCAATAGGTCATCGACGTATTGGATTAAAGCCGCACCGACCGGCAACCTAAACGCATCCAGTTGACCCTTCAAGGCTTGACTGTAAATCGATGGACTTTCACAGTAGCCCTGAGGAGCGCGTTTGAACGGGAAGCTGCGTCCACCAAGAGAGAAACCGAAAAGGTCTCTGCTCTCCTCTGCAATCGGGATGCTGAAGAACGCATTCTTCAAGTCAATCACCGAAAACCATGATGCAGAAGCTGGAATCAGAGTCAGTAGCGCCGTGATGTCAGGCACAACAGGGAATTGAGGAATTACAATTTTATTCACCTCCCGTAAATCGATAACAAAGCGATAAACAGGTGGTTTCAAAGGATCAGTACGTTTTAGAATGGGCAGTACAGGACTATTGCACACGTTTCCCCGAGTCTCTTCAATAACATCTTTATCGATCAAATCATAGATGATCGCTAACAGTGCTCGTTCACCATCAAGGGAGATACGATATTGGGGAATACGTGGCAATCGCACATTAGATTTCAACTGAACAACATATGGGGAGATGTCAAGTAGGCCCACGTCATTTGGACCCGTCGCCCACAAAGACGCAGGAAGAGAACTCAATTCCGGTGGAAGCTTATCGAGAGACAAGTACATGGGAGAGACAACCTTCTCTCCCAACGTAAGCTTTACACCCGCAGGAGAACAATACAAAGTTGCATACAAACGTTTAAGCAAATCCAGGCCCAAAAGATTTTCACCACAACCCGTAGTCAAAATCAACGGAGCTTCGAGCTCACGAGGCCCAATTTTAAGGGGCAATGGGCACAAAACTGGATTGCTAACGGGGGCGCCAGAGAATCCAACGGAAACATTTGTTAAGCCAGACAAAGGTGCGCCAGGGAGTTTCGAATGCTTAATGGAACTTTTCGCCGCACCAGTGTCCAACAGAAAAGGCTCAACGACGCCCGATGTAGCAACTGCGACGTAAGGCCCTCTCTGATCAACCGGAACTGATACCACTCCCTCTCCTTGTCTTTGGCTGTCCTAGTAGTTACTGTCGTCAGTTCCCTGATCGACGTAATAATCGTCTACATTGTACTGCGCAGATCGTCCTTGCGATGATCCACGTTGATCTAAACAATTATCGGAATTCGATGAGTTATCTGAACGGTCGTTCTGAGCACCACGACCTCTACCACGTGGTGCCTGCTGCGAACCACCACGACCTCCTCTCGATGAGTTACCACTATTACGTTCGTTTAGAACAGGACAATTGAATTTAATGTGACCCTCTTGTCTACAATAAGCACATTGATTGTACCCTAACGAGGATCTTTGGGAAGAGGAGTCATTACGAGTTTGGGATCGATTCGATTGCGGCTGCGATCTACTTTGTTGCGGATTATTCTGATTCGAACGTGGAGGATACGCTTGCTGAAGCAGCACTTTAGTTTTTAGCTCTTTCGTCTTTTTATCAGCACGGTCGCTCTCTTCTTACTCTCTGTTCTCATAATATTGTGCCGTAGCCAATATCTGAGCAGAGGTAGAAACGGCCCATGCACTTTCCGAATTCTTTAATTTATTGCTCAAATCGGGCAGCAAGTTCGAAACAAATTTATCCACGAACAACCTCTGACCACCCTCAGTGCTCATATCCTGACCACTATGGTCGATGAATGCTTCCTCGAACCTCGTAAAGAAGTCGGAAACACTCTCGTCCTTCTTTTGCTTACAAGCTGACAATTTATCCCAGTTCACCCTCATAGCTGGCATAAGAGTTTTCATTAACGTTATAATTCTTTGAGGAAGATCAGTAATCAGCTGGTCGGGCTTAGCACCACCAACTTGTCCGGCATCTGCCGCTACAATGGCAGCCCAAGCACCACCTAATTCATTCGGATGGTTTTCATGACGAATCTTAGCCCATACCGGTTGCGGTACAACATTACCAAACAGCATGTCAATATCGGCAAGATTCATTATCGTAGCATCTACAAGCTGCGATAATTCTTTATAATACCCTGCAGGATTTTTGCGAGGGTCAGGCAAAGATTGCTTCACCTGTAACACTTCTGAGCGTTTCCATGGGAGATGTATCCATACTCTCTGAAAATGCGGCGGAACAATAGGAACAGCAGTAGCATCACCTGGCATCCACACTGGTGGAACTTCACGCATAGGAAACTGACCAGACTCATCTGGCTGTCTTTCAATATCCTCAACAAACAAGGCTTGAGGTATAGGAGTGGGACGGAAAGATAGCAACCGCTCAACGGCTCGTCGAACGTTGGTATCCACTATCAGTCCAGCCGAAAACTGAAGCTGTAGATCAGACAACGCGGTCAGCACCTCGTCAGGCGCATCGGCCAATATCTGATCACGAAGGACCTTACACATTTCCTCGAACACAAATCTCTGGGTTGGTATATTGAACTGACAAAACGTGTCGAGTACAACACGTGGTGGATTTCTAAGGGGGTGCGTCATCCAACCCATCGCCATATTATATAGCGAAGCACGTTCCCTATTACCTGGAAGCTGACTACGTCTCTGAGGACCATCGGAACCAGCGGACCCAAGAACAGGTCCGAGCGAATGAAAGAAACTAGCCGCAAGAGGAGAATTACGACTACGAGTAGAGGGAGAAGTATAGGATACAGGACTAACAAGTGAAGGGGTAGAAACAGAAACAACAGCAGGGGTTAACAGAGCAGGAGCAGTAGCGGAAACAGAAGTATGTGGAAGCGGAGGGGCAGTAGGAATAGCAACAGACGAAGGAGCAGGAACAGTCGGAAGAACGGGTGCAGGTTGAGGAACAGGCAAAGGAAGAATAGGTGCAGGAACAGGTACAGGGGGAATCACAGGGGCTGTGGTACCCTGTACGTACGGAGGTGGCGATTTCATAAGATAGGACATTAAAGGATCCTCAACTGCCTCTTCCTTCTTTTCCGACTCCGTAGGCAAAGCAGGATAGCACTTATCTATAGTCATACGCTGTAATCTGTCAAACACTTCCTTTTCCCTAACCTCCTTATCATGCTGGAACTGCTCTGCTTTCTTTACAATGGTACCAGCACTATCTCTCTGATTTCGCTTAGTCTGTCTGATTTCTTTCTGTCGGGCTTCTTTACGCCACAACCGAAAGGCATCAAACATGGCCGGCCTTTACTTTTTCGCAAACAATTTAACCTCTAGATTATCTAAGATCGGAGCCTCGAAACTACCATGCGGTGGCCAGCGAAGGTCACCGTCCTTCTTCGTGTATTTGATCCAGTATTCATTAAAAGTAATCGGGCCTAGCCCATGTTTGCTGTACAGTTCATAAGTGGGAGTTCCAACCGGAGGTATCGGACACGAGTCCTCCAGTCGGGAATCCATACCACAAGGTCTGAAACAACTAAACAAAGTACTACGACCAGGCATCTTGCACACTAGCCGAGTTTCACAAACTTCAAGGGTTACGGGATTTACCAAGTCCCAGCAAAGAACAAAACCCTCGGTTTTTGGCAGCTGCAGTCGTCAAATAACACAACAAAGTACGCTAGCAAAGTGTCACCGACAAAAACACTCACACAGCGTCAACAACAAAAACACTCGCTAAAGTGTCAACAACCAAGAACTCTGGGAGCGACCCACAAATACTTAACTCAAAGATCGATGGCGTCTCCAGGAAGGCCCGTCAATCGTCTCGCTATACCAAGGTCTACGCCAGGCGCCAAAACAGGTCTACAGTCAGGGCAGCAGTCCGTCGCAGCCGTCAGGAGGCGGGAATCTTCGCGGGAAAAGTCTTCGGGCCACTTGTTTCGACAACAGGATCGATGAAGCGGAGTGCACCTTCCCTCGGAGATTTCACACGAAGTTCCTCACGATCGTCGGGCTTGGACCGGTACCACTGATGCAGCCCCACGTTGGGCGCCAACTGAAGGACTGGGTTCTTTAAGACCCAGCGGTGCCAGGGCACAACACCTGAAACCTTCGTGGGTAACCTGCTCCGGCGTACGAATCACAGAGACACGGGACACTTCCTTCGGCGTCAAAGATTCAAGGTTTATTTACTGCAGGGAACACAGATATCACGACAAGTACAACTCGTGCAACTTGGGGAGACTGCTTCAAATTGGTTCTGTGGATCGCTCCTTTTATACAGTTTTCACCCATAGGACAACATGGTACACAAAGGTTTACAACCCGGTTCCCTCCATTATCCCCCAGAGGGGTCGCTTTGGTCACTTTGATACACATAAGGTCCGGAACATAAGTGCGGAAACATTTGGCGGTTCCCAACTGTAAAAGCCCATCTTCCCAACATTAGTGCATTCCAATCGGCAGTAAAAACAGATCGAAATAGGAACAAGGACAGGTGCAGAGGAAGACGGAGACAGTGGGGAGATCGGAAAGGGTGTAAAAGGGGAGGTATCAGGAAACACGAGCTACAGGCATCAAAGGGACGTGCCTAATGAGATGCACGGCTGAGACAATAAACCGGCGCGGCGAGATGAGCCTCGAGCGGGGCCATCTGCCTTACAGTATCATCCCCCTCGTCATAAAGGCACTTACAAAGGACATGTGTCTTCCGCAAATATCTTGGGAGTCCCAGGGTCGCGAAGCGGACAGCGTCCGTTCGCTGGCTACTTGAGGGCAAGAGACAAAATGGATGCCGTATCTAAGATGGAACCCGTGGGTACAGATGAAAAACCCACATAACAAACAAACGGTTTAAGTTAGCACAGCGAAACTGCGCACACTTACTAAACTCGTCATTTGCGGTTCATAGATACCAGACTCGACCATATTCGTGCGAGTCGAAAACACCACTTACAATTGTCACGGAACCTCAACCCTGAGGATACTCGACTCGGGGGGGGTCCTGTCTTCTTATTCTCCTTGACCTCTCTGCAGCCTTTGACACTGTCAACCACGACACTCTCCTCAATATTCTGCAACAGAGAATGGGCATGGAGGGTAATGTGCTTAAATGGTTTGCTTCCTTCCTCTCAGATAGATCCCAAATGATCAAAATAGCGAACAGCCTTTCATCTCCTCTGGCGGTAGGTCAAGGTGTTCCTCAAGGCTCTATACTTGCACCTACTCTGTTCAACCTCTACCTAGAACCCCTGGGAAATCTCCTAAGTAAATCTGGGATCCACTATCATCTCTACGCAGATGACACTCAAATCTACCTCAAGGTTGCCTCCACCCACGATCTCGCTATCCTTAGCTCAACTCTCGACTCCATTCAAAACTGGATATCAACTCATCAACTGATTCTGAATCCCTCCAAAACTGAATTCCTCCTCCTCTCCTCCTCAATTTCTCCTCCCCCGGTTCAATCTTGGATGGATCAGACTAATCTACTTAACAATAAGCATATCATTGTTGAAAGCGCAAAATCCCTTGGTGTCTTACTCGACAACAATCTCAATCTAATCTCTCACATCAATTCCATGGCAAAGTCTGCACGATACCAACTGCGACTTCTTTGGGGAATCCGTCGCTTTTTCCCTGAGCATGACCTTAAAACACTGGTGCAATCGCTCGTCCTCTCCAGACTGGACTACTGCAATTCTCTTCTTACTGGCCTCCCCAAATCCCACCTGTCCCCCCTGAAATCAGTCTTACACTCAGCAGCCCGTTTCATCTATGGGGCTAAAAGAAGCGACCACATCACTCCGGTGTTATCCTCCTTTCGTTGGCTTCCCATCGAGGCTAGAGCTATCTAAAAGACTGCCTGTATCACCCACAAAGCCTTGCACTCCTCCTCTCCTCGCTACCTGTTGAATAAACTGAAACTCTCTGGAGGCTCTAGACTATCTCGGAATGCGGAAAATCTTCTGCTTGAACCCCCCACTTTCAAGAAGGAAAGATCGATGGCCCAATCCTTTTCAGGCAACGCAGTGAGAATCTGGAACTCACTCCCGCCTCAGCTCCGGACTACCTCCTCCTCTCAGGCCTTCAAACGGGACCTTAAAGTTCTCCTCCTCCAAAGGCACCTCCAAGTCTAACTCACACCATTGCCTTCGTCTTAAGGAAGACCTCCCATTACTGGAAAGTCTATTGGCCAGGTTTATGGTACTTCCTCCCCAGGGTGTTCTGGTAGTTTAAATGTTTAGTAATCTCCAAATACCTGTGTATGGTACCCTTTTGGAACTTGCACACGTCACTTTTGTTTGTAACACAGTTTCCTACCTCGCACGTTTTGTTTGTTTTAGAGACTTGCACAAGTGCCACCTTTGCCTACGTAACTTTTGTTATTGTGCTGGAGTGTCTGCCTTCTATTGCAGTATTATACCTCTACTTGTATTTTGTACGTTTTTGTAACCTGCACCCTTATCACTTTTTTCTCCTATAATGCACCGGTTGCTACCTCATGTATTTTGGTTGCTCACTAGTGTCACTTTTGACCCATGTAACTTATTGTTTGCTCTTGTATTTTGTTCCTGTATATCATTATTGGTCCTTCTGTGAAGCGCTCTGACACCTTCGGGTAAAGTCTGCGCTATATAAAATTGCATAAATAAATAAATAAATAAATAAGCCATGGCACCTCAGCTGTGCTCTGAGAAAGGCTAGCAAGGGGGGGCGCGAGGTGGAAGGGGAGATTAGTCTGAGCCTCGGGTGCATTTGAAAGGCTATCATTTACGCACAGGTGCAGACTCGGGTACCGGCTCCATCTTTTGGGCAGGTGGGCGGCGTCCACCCGGTATAAACCTGGTAAAATAAGTGGGGGACGCTGTCCACCAGTGTGGTACCCTGACTCGAGCCCTGCTTTTGTCCCAAATTTTCACCCTGAATTCTAACCTTCTGTCCTGAGTTTTTGTCCTGAATTTTTGCACTCACTGTCCTGAATTTGCACCCATGCCAGTTGGTCACCCTAGGTCTGAACTAGGGTGGCGAAGTGAGCTAAAGAACGATGGATTCGTGAGTGTCTGAAAGGTTTCAGCAATCTGTTCATCATCTCCTTGTTTGCTTTGCTTAATTACTAGTCAGGAATCTTTAAAACAGCTCTATAACACAGTTAAAAGTGCTTTCTATTTATAGTTGCTATTCAAGTATGTGCAGATAAGGGCTAAAAAAAATATCGGCTTTAGGGGATTTCGCTTATTTTGTACCGGACGGCAAATTGACATAACATAAAGAAATCTGAAAACTTGGTTCTTATGGAATTAGAGCTCTGTATTCTTGGAAATCGACATAATATATATTCGCCTTCGTGAGTATACATAAAATAGACTTTCTAGGAACAGCTCTAGGAAAATGTAGTCTATTACGATGTCTTGTAGTCGGCGCTTCATAATGACGTCAAAATTACGCAATATCACCAAGCAATAACAGAACCCATGCGGTATTTTGTCCGCCACTTGTGCGGTTCAAGCCTCGTTTCCGTCTGAGGCACCATTGGACAGTGTGGCTTCTACGGAGGGATTTTTTTTCCTTTCTAGAAGTCTGCCGAGATGACGGAAATGGAAGTGAAGTACGAATGCGAAAACCTCACGAAGGCGGTGAACGTTATCATGGACCCGAAGTCCACACTTCTGCAACGGGCGGAAGCTCAGAAGGTTAGGCGCAGGGGTTTTGGCATACACGGGCCCGGCAGACTTTGTAATGCGCATGCGCTCTGCTAGCGCCGGTTGTAGCAGGGGGACTGCTGTGCTGTCTGTAAGGGTTCGGCAATGGGCGGTGATTCTTGAAAGAGCCTGTCTTGTTGTACTCAGTCCTGTCCGTATTGTCTCTGTCATGCGGGTAGATTCATCAAGCCGAATTCGGCTCTGCGAGCGCTATTTTTGCATTTGGGATTCATCATCCCAAATGCAAAAATCGCAATTCTAGAAATCGCTAAATTGCGATTAATTGCATTTAAGGAATCTCAATTTGAGATTCCTTAAATGCAATTCATGAACAATTTTAAAATTGCGAATTTGCAATCTGGGACCGCTATTTATCGCGAAGTCTAACTACGTGGTAAATAGCGAAAACTTAGATAAATGCACTTTAGTGCATTTTTCTAAGTTGTATGTTACACACACACATGTCCTTTGGACATGTGTGTGCGCAACACCAGTGTAAATTAACATTTCAGGGGTGCTACATGGTGTCCTTTGGACACCCTGGCACCCTTGAAATCGCTTCCTTATTTGCAATTCGCTATTTGCTAATGGCAAATAAGGAATGGCTGTCCCATTCATTCCTATGGGCCTTTCTACTGCTTCCTTATTTGCGAATCGCAAGTAAGGAATGGCTGTCCCATTTATTAAAAATATAGCGATTTCTACATGCATCCCGTTTTGCGAGTCTTTAATACGATTCCTTAAAAATCTCTATTAAGGACTCGCAAAACAGGACTTTGATGAATCTGGGAGTGAGAGCTAGATTCATCAAAGACCCTTTTTGCGAGTCTTTAATAGCGATTCATAAGGAATCGCTATTAAGGACTTGCAAAACGGGATTCATGTAGGAATTGCAAAAAATATTGCGATTCCTACATCTTCCTTATTTGCGATTAGCAATTAGCAATTTGCTAATCGCAAATAAGGATTAGATTTCAAGGGTGCCAGGGGTGTCCAAAGGACACCCTGTAGCACCCCTGAAATGCAAATTTACACAGGAGTTGCGCACACACATGTCCAAAGGACATGTGTGTGTGTAACATGCAACTGAGAAAAATGCACTAAAGTGCTTTTTTCTACTTTTTTCGCTATTTACCACGAAGTCTGACTTGGTGGTAAATAGCGGCCAGAAATTGCGAATTCGCAATTTAAAATTGGTTAATGAATTGCATTTAAGGAATCTCAAATAGAGATTCCTTAAATGCAATTCCTCGCAAATAATCGATTTCGCTAATAGCGATTGTTGCATTTGGGATGATGAATCCCAAATGCAAAAATTGCGCTTGCAAAGGGCCAGATTCTCAGAATCTGGCCCTTTGCGAGTGCAATTACCTTTCATGAATCTAGCTGTTAGTTCCTTCTATGCACGACGAAAAAGAACACTCTTCACAAGTGAAGGATTGCACACAAACTTAATTCCCATCTCCTTAAATATTTTTGCTTTTTTATATAGCAAGAACTTGTCTCGAACGTTTATGAACACTTTACATGAGCACCGGTAACGTCACACAAGGCCATATATTTATTTTCTTATGGCAAGAAGAGAGGTCATGTGATGTGCTCTGTATGATAAGATGTTGAGTCAACTCTGAGACTTGAACCTGGTTACCGGGTTCCAGGCTCGGCAGCTCTGACCCTATGGCCACATGTATTATTTATTTTATTTTATTTCATGCGATTTTATTTAACGCGAACATTACCCGAAGGTGTCCGAGCGCTTTACATAAGAACCAGTTGCGATACATAAGGACTTAGGATTACATGCGTTACATAAAAGATACAAACAGAAAAAATTGCAAATGTGCAAGTTATAAAGTCACTCAAGGAAGAGATATTCAAGGAAGGGATACAAATGGATATACTCTGAGTCACATAGGAATGGTAGAGTACAAAGGTCTACTGCATATACTAGTGATTAGAATTATCTCTATATAATCAGGAAGGGATACGAATGGATATACTCTGAGTCACATAGGAATGGTAGAGTACAAAGGTCTACTGCATATACTAGTGATTATAGTTTTTCTCTATATACATAAGGAAAGGATACAAATGGATATACTCTAAGAGTCACATAGGAATGGTAGAGAGTACAGAGGTCTTCTGCATATACTAGTGATTAGAGTTATCTCTATATACATAGGGAAGGGATATGAATGGATATACTCTAAGAATCACATAGGAATGGTAGAGTACAAAGGTCTACTTCATATACTAGTGATTAGAATTATCTCTATATACATAGGGAAGGGATATGAATGGATATACTCTAAGAGTCACATAGGAATGGTAGAGAGTACAAAATATATATATATATATATATAAAACTCGAGTCCAGCATGATCCTCGAGTTCGACAGCAAGTGGCCCAATGGACTGAACAATACTGAGGATCTTCATACTTTCTTATAAAGGAACTCACTTTATTCTGGCCTATTTCATTATTCTGGTGATATGAATGCTGTGACCCCAGGTAGTCCGGTTCCCTGTTGCCTGGGGGGTTTAAAATTTTATATAATGGTTCCCTTGTTTCAGTATTTATGACAATTAAATTCCCCATGGCTAGTCAGGTTCCCTGTTAGCCAGGGGCTTACATTTCTTCAGTTCCCCAGCTCCTATGTGTGTATATATATTTAAATATCCTGTCTTTTCTAATAAGATCCTTTTTAGCACTTTTTTATACTCAGTAAGTAAGTAAGTTTATTATGCATAGTTAATTAAAACCAGTGCAAAGCGTATTACAACCAGTAAACATAATATAAAAAGTAAAAAATAGACATTAAAAAATCATTAAGATTTGTGCATTATTCTCGTCGTTAAAAAGCATACACAGAAAAACCCAGTCTGATTAGCAAGGAGCAATTGTCTTTAAGGCGGGGCAGCGTATTCCTGTGAGTCCTGTGGGCCGCCTACATGTTGTCTGTGTCAATGTTCGGAAGTTTTTTGTTTTGACAATTTTTGCTCGATCATTGCAAGGAACTTAACGTATCTGCAATTCAGTTGCGTGTTCGAAGGGTTCAGGCAGGCGAGAACCGCTTGCCTTCTTGTGCAAATTCCTAGCTGCTTAAGCTGGGCCTTTAAGAGCTGTTGACGGGCTGGCCGTAGCTCTTCGCAAAGTCAGGTCAGATGAAGTATATCGCCCTTGTCTGTTTTGCAAAACGGACAAACTTCGTGGCCGTTTCTCCTGAGCCATGGTGGAAGATACTCTCCGCTGGGCAGAACCCCTAGTCTATGTTTCAAGAACTTCAGTTTTATTGTCTTAGGATAACCCTGGCTGAAGTAGGGTTGTGGTGTCAGCGTTTTATAAGAGTTTAATGACATCCAGGCATGGTTTCTTTTAGCGAATGTGGCCTTGTCCTCTAGTAAGGATAGTGTTTTAACGGTTTTCCAGACTAGTTTTTTAAATGAGTTGTGCCCGAGTTGCATGTCCCAAATCACAGTTAGATTAGTGGCCACCAGAGCAGTCTTCAGGTAGGATCTTGCCTGAGATGTATCCCTATTTTGGATGTCTTGCCATAGCAGCGAGTTTAGAGTGTTGGTGGGGGCCGAGCGGAGTTTGTGGCAGCAGTTGATGTACGCTCCCTGTCTGGCAAGGGCTTGCTTTTGCAATCCAAATTCCAGCCTAAGTTGGGCCGGCGATGTGTAGGACGGAAGGGAAAACATTGTTCTGTAGGCTTTTGTCTGGATTGTGTCCAGGTTCTTGGAGTCTCTCCCACGCAGCGCCTCGCTGCCATAGCAGATAGAGGGGAGTAGCTTGGCCTGGATAACTCTCAGATAGGGGGTTAGAATTGGCCCCATCAGCTGATTGGCTATGTTTTTTAGTATGATGGCGATGCACGCCCCTCTCCTTTTTGCTTCCTGCTTTTGTTGTGCACAGATGCCATCTCTGTCGAAGAGAACTCCCAGGTATTTATAAACAAGTGCCGACTCTATTTTTTGACCGCCTAATGCCCATGTCTTCTGAGACTTCTTCTTGGTGTTGATCGACATGGTGCGTGTCTTGCTCAGATTTATTTTAAGCTTGTTTTCCGTGGCATAGCTGTGCATTTGGATCAGAAGCTGCTGGAGGCCGATGTAGGTGTGGCTAAGTAGCACAACGTCGTCCGCATACAGCAGGTTACTCAAAGTTTTCCCCCCCAGCCTCGGGGAGTCGGAGTTGCATATGTTGAGTGTGTCTGATAGGTCTGCCATAAACAGATTGAATAATATTGGGGCAAGCACGCACCCTTGCTTCAGGCCTTTGGTGGTACGAACTTTGGATGACAGGTGTGTGCCGCCTCCTAGCTTCACCTGCACCCAAGTATCAGAGTGTAGAAGCTTCAGCATGCTTAGAATCGGCTGCGGTATTCCCCATTGTGTCAGTTTCCCCCAAAGTCTGCCTCTCTCGATGTTATCAAACGCTGCACTGAAGTCGATGTAGCACATGTGCAGCGGCAGTTTTTTTGTTTTTGCTGCATCGATCATTAGAGAGATGGCCAGAATATTGGTAGCTGTTCCAGTATTTTTCCGGAAACCGGTCTGGTTCAATGGTATTATCTGATTTGTATCCGCCCATTGCGCAATTTCCTCTAAGAGAGTTCCCGCAAAGTATTTTGCCTCGTTATCGAGGAGGGCTACTAGTCGGTAGTTATTAGGGTCCGTTTTGTCGCCTTTTTTGAATATGGGGACAATCGTCGACCCTCTCCAAGATTCTGGGATTTTGTTTAAGAGTCTCACTTCCGCAAATAGCGGTTGCATATTGGTAGCCCATTCTGTGATTTTTTCCTTAAATAGGGCTGGCGGAATGCCGTTTGGACCCGGAGCGCCTTCCTTCCTGCCCTTGCGAATCTGTTTTTTTATGATTGCTGTTTGCTGGTCAGCTGTTGTATCCAAGATGTTTTTGGGTGGGCTTTGCTCTCTCTTGATCAGAGCCTTCAGCACGAACGTTGTGGAGTAAGGCTCTGTGGTGTTCGTTATTTGCGCTCCTGCGTGTTCCGGCTGGTCATTAAAGTGGCTAGAGAGGTAAGTGATCCATGACTCTTCCAGAATATGCGAGCCTAGTTCTTTATGCTGTGGTCGTGGGATCATGTTTGCTGATTGCCAGAAGCGTGCGCTGTTGCTACTTTTGCTGTCGTGTAGTAATTTTGCCCATGTCTCATTTTCAACATCTTTCTTTATGTTCCATTTTATGCTTTTGAGCTCAGTTCTTTGTTTCTTCAACACTGTCCGAAGCTGAGTGTTGTCAGGGGCTGATCTGAGCATTCGTAAGGTCGAATTTACTAACCTTTTTTGCTCCCTTAATTCCATTCTTGGCCCTTTTTTTGAGTTGGTTTTACTGCTCGCATTGTGCAAGTTAGTTTTTGCCGGGGTCTTGGTTGCCAGTTCGTTTAGCAAAGATCCTGTATATTGCTCCCAGTGTGGGATATGCCTAGCCGAAATTGGTTTGTGTATATTATATCGTTGAAGGGCAGTGTCGGCCAGAGTTGTTAGGTTAGATGGTGTGCATTTGATCCTTTTTCGATTGATGGTGTAGATCACCCCTAGCATTTTGTCTGGCCTAATTGTAATAGGCAGCTTTATTGTCAGGTGGCATTCCTGGGGACGATGGTCACTTTCTCCCTTGTCCCCCATTCTAAATTCCAAGATGTAGGGGAAGAGTGCTAGACTGGCAAATGTATAGTCCAAGATGGAGCTGGCTGTATGTGAGTAGAATGTTTCTACTGGAGGACGATCTGTCATGAATCTGCCATTTAATGCCCGGAGATTTAAATATTCTAAGTCTTTGAGAAAGGGATTATGTTGGTACTTTCTCCTGTTTTGCGGGGAGCTTTGTGATGGTATGGTGTAAATGTTATTCAGAGCCAGAACCTCTTCCTCTGCTGATGAACCAAGGAGATTTTGGTTGAAGTCCCCTGACAGGAGAAAGAGTGGCTTTTCCATCTGGGAGGTATACTCCGTGAGTTGGTTGGAAATTGTGTTGGAGTCTTTACCTCTGTGTTTAGGGTGGACGTATGCATTGACAAGGCATATCTCTTCTTCTGTGTTACAGAGCTTCAGTTTTATTTTTACTGTTAAGGTTGAGGATGTGGACGAGTTCATGAGGACTGCCAACGATATTGTTGTGTTTGATATGTATGTAGCCAGGCCTCCAGACTGGTGGCCAAATCTATTGGTTCTAACTGCTGCTGTTGAAAAGCCAGTGAAGCCTGTGATGTGTTGTGTGGATGTGAGCCAGGTTTCCTGCAGCATTACTATATCAAATAGAGAGATGTACTTTTGGAAGTCTGGGTCATCCATTTTTGAAGTTAGGCCGTTTATATTCCAAGAGCAGATGCCTAAGGATGGTGCACTGCCCTTTATTCCGTCTCTCATTTGTTGGTGGCATCAGGCCTCCTCGGGGCGTATGAAGATCGTTCGAGAGAGAATTTCTCTTGTTAGTGCTCGGTTTTGATGTAGCGCCCCCCGGTGCTCGCTTCTGTCCATCCCCGAGGGCTACGTGTATTTTTAATTGGCGGACTTCCTCTCAGCGGCTTAGTCATGATAGGAGTGCTGATCTGATGGTGCTTTTGAACTGGGCTTCTCCCGCTTGATGTGAGTGCTAGTTCAGAGCCCATTAACGCCCTCGGCCTATCTTCCGGACGCTGCCAGTGTATGTTCTCTCTTTTCTTGGGCGAGCTTCCCAGGGCGCCTTTAAGGACGCTAAGAGTATTTGCCTGTCTTGCCTCCAGATTTGAGCTTGTCCTCTTCTGAAAGGGTGACGGGTAGGCTGGTTTTATTATGGGTTCTAGCTTGATGCCCCAGGTCTTAAATTGCTCTGCTTCCGCTGCAATGGACTCCGCAACATTATTGGAAGACCAGGTGGTCTTGGTCCCCTCCGGGCTATTTGGATTGGCGGCGGGCAAGAATTCAACCGAGATTAAGTCCTTGGTACTTATCCCCTCCAGGCTTGGAATATGTCCCATTAGTTTCTGGATGTTACCCCGGTTGAGCGTGTCATGTTGCCCTTGTGACTTATATTCTGGAAAAAAGATCAACATCTCTGTTGTTTGTTTAGTGCTTCCTCCCTCCTTGTATTGTGTATGGTGAACTTGAGCTAATGATGCGTGGCCTGTGTGAATTTCGCGAGGTACGGAGGTTGAACCTTCCCCTGGCATGTCGGCAGTGATGGCTGATGCTTTAAGTGAAGTCGTTTGCTTTGTTATTATTCGTGTTTCAGATGGCCGTTTTGCTTGGGAACGCTTAGTTTGATTAGAAGCAGAGTGATTGATGAAGTCCGATGTATCTGTGGCATGGGCTCCGTGAATTTGGCTTGGCGATGGTCCAAGTTTTCCGTTCCTATCCCCCAACTCAACATTTAGCCTGTGAAGGTGGTTGTTGACATTTGTTGTTGACGAATCTTGATTGGTATTTAATTTTGATGTTCCCCTTTCCATTTGGTGAGGAGACTCCTTGCTTTGCAGTGTTGAGACTCCCGCTTGCTCCTCAGAGACCCTTGCTGTCTTGTTCTTGGCACAGTTTGGTGGTGTGAGGTGGTTGATCTTTACTGCCGCCTCTCTACCTCCGGCTGTTTGTTCCGACTGGTCTCTTGCCCGTGGTCCTTGGGGCCCTTGCCCTTCTTGTTTCGGCTGGCTACTGTTTGTTTGGTGCTGCTGCTGATTTGTGCCTATGGGCGAGTGGTATTCGCTATCTGTTGGGTTGGCATTGTTTGCGTTATCCCAGGATCTCTCCTTTGTGTCGTAGAAGATGGGAAAATATTTAGACGTAGATGTTTCAGTTTTTTGCTTGCGCCCTTTTCTTTTTTGTTGACGACGCTGTTTGGCGTTGAGTTTTTGCGAGGGCTCCTGTCCCGTTAGGGTTGTCTCTTCGTTTGCGGGTACGGAGTGGATGGTTGGCTCTGCTGCGATTCTGGATGCTTCACTCCTGATGTCTCCTGCTTCAGGGTTAGTGGTGCCCATTTCTTTAATTGCGTTTCCTCTGTGTAGATACTTTATATCTCCTATTAGGTCAGTTAGCATTGAGGGCAGTGAGGCTACTTTGTCTAATGCCTGGCTGCAATTGCAGCTCAGGTAGGTGTTTGTTTGTGCTCTCAGAATCAGGTTGTTTAGGTTGCCTAGCTTATCGTCGATGCCAGCTGTAAAGACTGCCAGTGTATTGAGAAGATTGAGTTGGAGCTCCATTTTCTCTGATTGGTATTGCAGGGTATCTACTGCTAGTTGGATTGTATTTAGCAGTGAATTCCACGTTCCGATGTTTTGTTCCTTTCTCCGCTCATTCTCTTTAGAGTCCTTGCCAGGCATGTTTGGGTTTTTAGCTGCCGAAGGTAGATCAGGGGCATGAGTCCCTTTGGGATCAGGTGTATAAGTGGCTAGCCTATCTTCCCATTCTTGTGTGTTGAGGTGGGACGCTAGTGCTCTTGCTTCGGCTTTGCTAATGGGTTCGTCGTGAGAACTTAAAGCCTCCCCACCAGAGGCTCTTTTTGCTGGATTTTGGGTTTCCTGGTCTGTGATTGATAGAGCACGCTCAGCCGTTAGATAAGACTTGATGGGTGTGCTATGGGTAAGGCTCTTCAATTGCAAGTCCAGCTCCGAACATGGTGCGGTTTCTTTTGCTAGAACCGATGCTGATGTCTGTAGGCCTGCCCCAGGAGCCTTTTCAGTGGGACAGCTGTCTAGTTCGTCAGCGGGTATTTGGGCTAAAATGAGTTTCTCATTCAGGTTGACTTTGAGGTCATCTAGTGGGGATGGTAAAATGTTTTCCTGGCTGCAAAGGACCAAACCAGCTGGGTATACGCACGGAGTCTTCTGGTTGTAGGCAGCGGAGTTAGAAGACTTCCTCCTTTCGCTTAAGGTCTCCAGAGCAGTGCTAGCGCTCCCGTGCCCCGACGTGCTGCCCTGCGCAGGATCCGACGAAGGGCCACCTTGTGTCAATGAGCCTTCGGGTGCAAGCAGTGGTGGCGAAGGGCATGCTGGTCCCAAGAGAGCCGGAAGCAGTGGTGATTGCAGACCGGACAGGTGCCTGTTGCTCGAGAATATTGCTGCACCCGCATCCTTTAGGAATTCGAACTTTGTGAATATTTTGGGTTGATGGAGTTTTTTGGCGGTTTGAGATGTGCTTGCTGCAGTCTCCGGTATCAAGGCCGTTGCCGATCCTTGCTCTGTTGTATTATAGCTCAGTTCCAGTGCCTGAACTGATGCGGAGAGATTCAGCACCGTGCTGGTAGTCGAGTTCGCGCTCATTTTCCTTTTCTTTTTCTTATGCCCCTTCCCATTTCCCTGTTTTTCGTTCGTTTTTGCTGTAGGCTTTGGTTTGACTACCAGAGACCCCTGGCCTTGCCTGACCTCATGTCGTTAGTGGCGATGATGGTTGACTCGCTAGTTTTCTGTCCGTGGGTAGGCTGGATGTGAGCTGGCTGCGTTTAGGGTTGAGCGGAGCGGAGCGCGCAAAGGAGCCGCAGGTCAGTCAGACCTAGTCAGACTGCCTGTCAGACCCCCTGGGCTCTTTCTTAGCGGCCGCCTCTACCGGCTCTACCGGCTCTACCGGCAGCCGCGCTCACGCTTGTAGGTTCGCCCTATTGACTTGGGCGATTTTAGTCCCAATGTTTACTCCTTGTGTCCTCTGCACATAGGCCTTCCCAGCCGAGCCAACCACAGCACCAGGCCCTCGCACAGGCAGGCTGCCAATACGACTCTATGCACCCCCAAGGATTCCCTCGGAGCTCGCAACAGTACTGCTCCCTGATACCAAGCGGAAAGAGCAGTGCCTGTTGCTGTCGCTGCTGTTGCTTTATCTAGGCTTTGCGCTTTGCGCTTCTGCTTTTTCGCTGCTTCCTTCCGCGGGGGGGGGGGGGGTGGAATGCTGGGAGTTATGTCTAGCCCAGTGCCCAATGCCGTTGATGCGGTACCTAGTGGGTGCCGGGCTCCTCTTACTCCACTTGCAGCGTCTCCCTCATTTCGCTGTCTCAGTTCCTCCCACTGCACCACCTCCTTGTCGTGGCTCGGAAGCTGTTCCCGATGCTGCCGGTCTCTCCCGCTCTCATGCACTCTCGCACTCCGCCGGCCACCCGCGGGTGCAGAAGTAGTCCGATGCAGTCCGATGCAGGGCGGAGGGGGGAGGGGTCACGCTACCCGCTGATGCCTTTGCCTTTTGCCGGTGTGCCGTGGAGCGGTTCTTGCAGCTCACGTTGGTGTGCCCCTCACAGCTTCGGGGCACATCTCGCGGATGTTAGGGAACCAGCAGCGGAGGAATGTGTAAGCAGCTGGGGCAGCCCGGGCGGTTCGTAGAGGAGCGATTTCTTCGGCGTCCCCCGCTCCCGCCCCTGCTCTGCTTCTGCTACCGCTGAGGCTCGTCGGGTTCGTGCAAAAAGCAGAACTGGAATCGAGGTGAGCAGTCAGCGTAGAGTTCACGGACCAGTTAGAATCTAACTGGTTTTTTATACACAGGGTGTCTTTTACCACTTTTAATGATAAACTCTGTAATTAATATGAAATGTTTTTATCATGCTTTTATATCTGACAAAATGAGGTTTTATCCCAATTGTTTAGAAAGCATTGATTTATCATATATATATATATATATATATATATATATATATATATATATATATATATATATATATATATATACAGGTTGTTTTGTCATTCACTATAGCACTTTGTCCCGAATTTTTAGCACGTGTTAGTCAGCTTCTTTGCACTTTAGACATGAACTGTTTTTGCACTGTAAATATCACTTTAAAGTTTACAAGGGTATGGAGAAAAGGCAAATTAGAAAGGAAGAAACATTTAAGGATCGTCAAGGAGGAAACGAGGGAATGGACAAGATGGTGCGTCATGGTCCAGAGAAAAACGTCCGAGAACAGCAGCAAAATGGCGGCCAGGAAAAAGCGTAAAGAAGTCCATGAGAGTGACCCAGTGAGTATGAATTAGAGTGCCAGGAGAAGTCCGGGGGGGTATATAGTTCAGAAATTAAAGTCAGGAAGGGAGAGGAGGCGTGTAGGCTCGGGTCCACTGGAGTAACTTCGAAGACAATCAGCTGGTCATGGCTCCCTTGCTCCCATACCTGGGAAAAGTTCACTGCCCGGCAGCAGCATGTATTGGAGCTCGGGGACAAGGTTCGATGCCAGGCGTCGGCTCAGCATCCTGTGATTCTGGCCAAATCATTCGGTCTAACCGTGCCTTCCAAAAATGAATATGGCCTTGTGTAATATAACTGTTGTTAATGTCAATACTCCAATACCTTAGGGCAGTACTTGTATTTTTCTCCCTGAAAATAATTGAGATGCAGTTGAAGAAGTCACGTTCAGGCTCCTCACCCACGCACACAAGTCTCTCCACGACCTGGGCCCCAAGTACCTCAACGACCGCCTGACCTTCTACACGCCCACCTGCCAGCTACGGTCTACTAGCCTCGCCCTCGCCGCCGTACCACGCATCCGAAGAGCCACCGACAGAGGCAGATCCTTCTCCTACCTGGCGGCCAAGACATGGAACTCCATCCCCATCCACCTTCGGCTGCCCCAGGACCACCTAGCCTTCAGGAGACAACTCAAGACCTGGCTGTTCGAGCAGTAGCGGACCCCTTCCCCCAAGCGCCTTGAGACCCTTCCGGGTGAGTAGCGCGCTATACAAGTGTTATGATTGATTGATTGATTGATTGGTTACACTCCTTTGCCCATGCCTTTTTTAGAGAACCCTCTGAAACGTTTTTATCCCACTTACAGTGCTTGATTCTACCCCTATGCATGTAGGCCCCATTGCCAAAGTTTTTCTACGCTAGAAGAATATTTGCATGCCCCTCCATTTCAACCCATGAAATATGTGCCAACACACCTGTCTCAGCAGGGTGACTCACAATTTTTTTAATCAAATACAGCTTTATGTTTGCTGTCTCCTTCCTAAAATTGCCTCCAAATCAATGCACGCCCTATAAATTCCTCTTATTTTTTTTAAAACATCCATCTTTCTTGCTTTCAAATGTTGGCATTATGCCATATATGGTGTTTTACTTCCCTGTGCTCAAGGATAGAGCAGGCCTGTCTGGAAATATGTGTGTACTGAAAGAAATGATAGCCATATTATCAAGCAAGGGCGATACATTATCGCCCTTGCCGCCTGTGTTTAGAGAGAATCTGAGGGGAAGGGGGGAGCAACATATGCTGACTAATTTTGTCATCTTACCCCCTGAGGAGCTCATAAAGATCTGTGGCTCAGTAAAATCAGGCTCTCCCAAGGATCCTACAACGCCTAAACGGCTATTTGGTAGCCTGGCGGCTTTGGAACCCTATATCAGACATGTTCTGGAAGTTTCCTTTAGGTCCAATACGGTACCAAGAGATTGGAAACAGGCGGTGGTTCTCCCCCTCCAAAAGAAGCCGAACATCAGCTTCGAGAAATTAGAGAACCTCCGGCCTATCTCTTTGTTACCGTACATGGCTAAGGCGGAGGAGAAAACCGTGAACATCCAGCTGATGGATTTCGTGGAGGATGCCAGCCTCCTACACGATTCCCAGTTTGGATTCCGGCCACGCCACTCTACGGAGTCGGCCCTACTCATGGCTGTTGAGACCATCCGCCAGGGAGTGGACGAGGGCCAGACCATGGCCCTGATCCTTCTGGACCTTAGCTCAGCATTCAACACTGTAGCTCATACCACCTTGCTACAGTGTCTGAATGATGGTGGGATCTCATATGCTGCGCTAAAATGGATCCAGTCCTTTCTGACAGGTAGAGGCTTTCAGGTCAGACAGGGAGACTGCTACTCAAGGGAGATTAGTTTGGCTCAGGGCGTACCGCAGGGCTCGTCCCTGAGCCCAACTTTATTCAATCTGTACGTCTCCTCGGTGGCAGCCATTGTCCAAAGCTATGGGCTGCACATAGTGTCTTATGCCGATGACACGCAGCTTGTCATCTCCCTCTCACGTGCGCGTAGTCTTGCTGCGGACTGCTTCAGAGCCTGCATGCAGGAGTTGGCTACCTGGATGTCTTCCAACTGCCTGAGGTTGAACGGCAGCAAGACGGAGGTGCTCGTGGTGGGGGGGGGGGGGCGCGTCGCTGTGGTCATCGGCATGGTGGCCATCCTGCCTGGGAAAAACTCCCACACCCTGCCAGGAAGCTAGAAACCTTGGGGTATGGCTGGATGCGGACCTAGCATTCGGACCTCAGATAGGCCGGGTGTTGGGGGCATGCTTCGGTGTCTTGAAAAGCCTTCGGAAAGTTCTCGATCTACTTCCCACGGCAGCCCGGAAGACGCTGGTACATGCCCTCGTAACATCACGTTTAGATTATGGCAACCTGCTCTATCTGGGGGCAACGGGCAAGGTCATCAGCCGTCTTCAAGTGCTGCAAAATGCAGCAGCCCGTCTGGTCTTGAGGCTTCCGAAGAGATCGCCTGTTACTTTGATCACTTTTGTAACTATATTCTTGTGGTTGAAATCTACTAAATTCTGATCATTCTGAACCTTTCTCACTGCTAAACAACCTGAATCATCACTCTTGATAACTTTACATATAAATCTCACAAAACTTAGGCTCTTAAATCACAGTGGCTATTGGTGCTTGCTTTTATGCACTTACCTTTTCCATGCTTTCAAAACTTACTATCAGTGTCTTATCTATCTGCTGATCATATATCAGAAACCACACTAACGCCTCTCTATTTTTCACTATTCCTTTTTCAACTCCTCGCACGTGTATTGGGGTCAAAGGCTATCTCTCTCAATGCATTTACACTTATACATGCAATTGTGATTCTTTACAGCCTTGAAAAAGCCCTGGCGCAAATCGCCATAGGGGAGAAACACGTGTCGGCTGTTCATGTTTTTATCTACACAAATAAAGAGCAACTTTTCTACAAAATAAGGACTTTTGATTCTGATTATACAAGTAAGGATTGAGCCTAAGGATACTAAGACTTGACACCAAACACACTCATTACTCCCTTCAAAACTTCATTGTTTAAAAACTCAAGAGGTCCAGAGTTTTTTTGAGTGTGTTACCATCACTAAAACTATGTGAAAACTGATGTGGACTTGGATTCTCCTGTGGACCACTCCCCCTCTGTAGAAAACATTGCTCTGCAACATGGCTATAAAACATTGACCAACCTAATAGATCTCGCTTAGGTGAAACCTATTGGCTTTGCCAATACTTGTTAGTTTCATCTTTCCATCCACCCATTGCCTGCCAGTATCTAGTCTGTTTTGTCTAAAATCAGAAATTTTAATCTGACTTCTAGTTGCTATGATCATAAGCCTTGCACATTGTGAAATGGTTATTTAGGTCTGGCCTGATACAGCTCATCTTCTGCTGCCTGCCATACATTTAGTTTACTTACAGATGTCTTAGATCCTGCCTGTTGCTTACCATTAGGTTTCTTCATGGTCCTTCTTATTTCCTTGCTTCTCTTTGGTCAGTGCGTGCGGGTTCCTTTTGGCATGTTTTCTTCCTTTAGAGAATGGACGCTAAGTATCTCTTATTTGGCCGGTATTCTTTCAGAGCTAGTGTTGTCTTTTAATTGCAGCATTCCATAAGTGTATGTGTTTCTTTCTCTCCTTCCCCCACTGCCCTGCGTTGGTGCCTGCCATTTCTACTGTGTTGTGTTGCCTGCTCTGTCCCTCGTGCCCCTGTGTTGGTACTTGCCCTGCCCATCCACCACGTTGTGTTACTTGCTCCGTCTTCCTGGCCCTCCAGTGTTGTGTTGCTTGCACCCCCCCCCCCCTTTACTGAATTGTATGTCCCGTTGGCTCCTTGACCAACAGTGTGTAGCTTGCACCGTTCCTTTCTTCCCCCCTCATTCATTGTTTAGCTTCCACCGTCCCTCCTGAGTTGTGTTGCTTGCCAAACCCCTCCCACCAGAAAAGAACACTATGACGTGGCCAGTGCTGGCAACGTCATAGCATTTTTTTCCCTAAATTTCAGTTACGCTGCAAGGCAAATTTCCTGCTTCACAATATGGCTAAAAATATTTACGAAGCCAATGGTTCACTTTGGTGAGATCTACTGTCTTTGTCGATGGTTGTTTTCTTATGTACTTCTAAATGCAGTGTTATAATTTATGGTTGCTTGTACTTTTTTGTTCTTCTTGTGGAATCAAGGTCTGTCAAATTCCACGTGTCTTATATTTGAATAAGGGTTCCACGCTGGGCAGTTGACTACTGGCTGGTGTGGGATCGGGTTGTGTCGACGGAGCTGTGTGATCTAACTAATAAATGTAAGCTGTTTAAGTCACTTACCGTGCACTAGCTGTTGACTTCATTCTGGCGACGATCATGCCAGTCATCAAGGTTGGCGCTGCGAGCCACAGTGGACCCACGCATTTCCCGAGTGGAGAACATTTCTGATAGAGAGCTGGCCGGCTGCAGTGTGCAGCCCACGATCCTTTGTTTAGTCATTAATTACATCCGTTTTCCCCTGGCGAGCCACACAACTCCTCCCACCAGCCTCAAACGGCGTGTCACTTCGTCTCCCAATGACGCGTCGGGCTGCTCTGCTTTTGGCGAAAGTTAGCAGTCTAGCTGCCACCGGTACCTTTATCTTGTGAGAAGGAACATACACTACACACATCGACCTGCATTCATCGCTAGAGAGTCTGCGCTGCAACGAATAGCATTCTGCAGGGTAGAAGTCGCCGCTGGATCACACTCTTCAGTTGTCAGGTGATATTCAGCGTGGTGACACTCGCACCCTTTGCGTGCAACCTCCTTCTCGGTGACACACACACCTTATTCTCACTCATTTAAGTTGTCATTGCACGTCACTCATGTTTTTCTACCATTAATAAGTTTGTGTGTCTCCTCAGTGACACACACTCTTCTTAAGATTTATTTCACTTTGACACACTAATTATTTACTTGAGTCTACTCATCTACACACACACTCGTTGTTTGCCATTTTCTTCACGGTGACACACACACACCTGCTGCGTGTCATTTCTCAAATTTTCCTGCATATCTTTGTGAACTATTACTATGGGAGAAGCTTCTGAGAGCCTACTTAGTGCAGCTTCTGCTGGTATTACATTGGCCCAAGTCTCTATAGCACCTCCTCCCTACTTTTTATGCCAACCAGGCTCGCCTCCAGTTCCATGGAAGGATTGGATTAAAATGTTTGCCAATTACATTGAAGTGCTTGATGGCCAAGAGTTTCGCCCTTCCAGCAAAAGGGCATTATTGTTGAGTGTATTGGGTAATGAGGGTCCCTGAAATTACCGAGCATAATGGTCAGCCTGTGGTAAATGTGTTTGATGAAGCTAAATACAGGTTGAATGTCAGGTTTGCCAAAGAAGAGAAATTAGTTTTGACACATTATAAGTTTTATACTCAACCGCAGATAGTGGATGAATCAATTGATGAGTTTGTGGCAAGGTTGCGTGAACTTTCCATGAAATGCAAGTTTGGCGTCATGACTGATGAGTTAATAAGAGCTCAATTGAATTGTTCAATGCAGGGCTAAGAAGATCCAGGAGCGCTTATGGGCAGCGAAAAATCCCACATTGAGAGAGGCCATAGATATGGCTAAGGTTTTGGAGCAATATGCATCTTGCACTGGCTGTGGAAAATTTTGAAACTAGTACAATCCGAGGTTCATTGGGCGTGTAGACTGTTTTTAGTGCATCTTGTCTGCTGATGTTTTCTGTACGTTCGATGGCGTCTTTGAGTACTGTGTCGGGGTACCCTCTTTCGATGAATCGATCATGCATTTCCTTAATTCTCTGGTTGAAAATTTCTTCATCAGAAACTTCGTTTTACTCGGAGATGTGTTCAAAGTGAAAATAATAAAATAATGATTTATTCAGACTGAATCACTAGTCTTCGAACCCACATTTGGTTTGATTCCAATGTGTTGTGAGGAATAACAGGTATCTAGTATAACAGTATTGGCGCTTGTTCTGTTTAATCGTAACCCAATAAAGGCGCCCAATGGGCCCCAACTCAGAAACAGAACTTTGCGGGGAATTCTCAATCTGTGGGTCACTAATAGCTTATGGCCCCCTGCGTAAGCTAATGCAATTATTACCTATTCGTAATTAGGTGTGGAGCGCATCACTGACCAGGTGGCTGTGCCAGTAGACCTTAAAACAGCGAACAGATCATATCTAATTAGAAACTGACCAAGCTATTCAATGCATTTCAAGTATTAATCATGGGGCAAAACCAGACAGAAAAATCACATGAAAACGCCCTTAGGAAATATGGTGAACAGTATACTCCGAAACAGAGTCTGCCACGTCTCATCCTTCAGAATCAGAGTGTCCACTTTTCTCACGCATTGTTTCCTGCCGCTCCAGCCGCCGAGTGTACCGTAGCGCTTCCTTCGGTGTCGTGAATATTCGTGCCTTCCCACATGTTGTATCCGCAGACTGGCAGAGTAGAGCATTGCATAGGGAATTTGGAGAATTTGCAGTTTTTTCTTAACAGTTTGGAACTGTCGACGAGCTTGCTGTACTGCGACAGTAAAGTTAGGGAAGAATTCTATTTTCATCCCTTGATAGTAAAGCTTCCCTTTTTCCCTAGCCAGACAGAGCGCAGTGTCCCTGTCTCTATTGTTCAGGAGTCTGGCAATTATGGGCCGCGGTGGGGCTCCCGGGACTGGTCTTGCGGCTAAATATCGATGAGCCCGTTCGACTATAAGTACTTTTGAGAAGTGTTCGGCCCCCAGCAGCATCGTGAGTAGTGTTTCAACGTACGTCTCCATGGGCCCGGTGTTGGTGGTTTCGGAGACCCTAAGGATACGGAGGTTATTTCTATGGGACCGGGCTTCTATGTCCTCGTTTTTGGCTTTGATGACCTCCAGTATTTTCTCTATGGCAGCGCATGAGGTCCCAACCGCCTTCACTCGATCTTCTGTGGCCGAGATGCGCTTCTCCGCTTCCGCAAGTTGCATGCTGTGCTGGTCTATTTTCGAAGCCATGGTGTCCATGCGCTGATTGAGATTACCAATTTTGGCATTGATAGTTTGCAGGCTTTGTTGCATGCTGAGCATCATGCGCTCCAGTTTTGTAGTCGCACCTGGTTCTGGGTCCGGCTCCGTGTCGGAGACAGTGGGCGTAGGGGATTTAGTATGCTTTTTAGCTTCGAAGTGCAGCTTACTCTGTTGTTTGTCTGTTCGACCCATGTTGAGACAGTACTTGCCTCTGTGTGTGGTCGCGTGACTGTGTGGATGGTGAAAACGCACAGTCCATGCACTAGAAGCGAATTCCAGGAATGTGCCCCACGTCCAGCACGCCCGTGTCAGCCACAGATAAGCCGCAATGAAGGGAAGCAGTGGTATTGCCGCTTGCGTTGTATTAAGTAGTACTGGGAGGGGAGTGTGGCGATTGGTGGTGATTCCAGGGACAGCCAGGGTTGCACAAAAGGCTGGATGGCGCACAGCTGAAAGCGCTAGGTTGGTAGGCAAGTTAGTGCGCAGTAGGGGTAAAGTCGCTGGTTGTATGACTTTATGCGCCCCAGGCAGGCCCAGTTAAAGGCGAACTACTCTCCCATTTGTCCCATAGGTTCAAGTAGCAACAGGATTAGGGTAGCACTGGGTGCCACTTGTAAGTTCCATAATTCATGTGGGGGCGCAATAACCCCGGTTATATGCGCCGTGATTTAGATTGTTAGGAGCTTCCTACCGCACCACTCACCGATTATTGCCCGTATTCGGGCACTCTGTCCACAGCGACGCACCCCGGTCCGTTGTGTCCTGCTCCAGTACTTCCGGCGATCAGTTCCCACGCCGCAAAGCTCAAAATGTCGGCCCGCAGGCACAGAGACGGCTAGAATCGGGGCTTCAGGGCAGCGTAGTCAGGGAAGAGACACCCGGCGGGAGTAACGCACCTCAGGCGGTGCCCCGCGCCCCCGTACCACAGCAGCGCCCCAGTCCCGGCAAGGGCCGCACAGTCTCTGCAGATCTCCGGCACGGGACCCAGTACCGGAGCCGCCAGCAGGCACCTTGCTGCACGATCGGATCTGTGAGAGGGATGTCTACCCCGTCACCACTCTGCAGCGTCCTCTCTTCACACGCCGAGGGTCAGGCAGCAGATCAGATAGTCGGCAGCACTCAGTGTATCGCTTACGAAGAAGGGAGCTTGCGGCTCGGGGAGATTAGTAGTCCGCAGACATGGGGGCCGCCATTTTCCTGTCAGCATGGTGCAGCAGTTTACAGTCGGGTGTTAGAGGCGGCCAATTAAAAAAATTAAACCAGCAGAGTACTCCTCAGCAGTTCAAGAGCAGGAATTCGTCTTTCCCAGCCATGGATGGTGCTGATTTTGTCGGATAATAGGCGAATTGGTAGCTCGATCAGCAGAGCGGCACTAAGGTGCAGCCATCTTGGTACAGGCTCGCTAGCGCTCCCCCCCAGGTGCTTTTTATACTTAAGTGCCGATTTAACATCAGCGAAGTAGTGTATGTGGCAGTTGTATGTGATTTTTTTAGCCTAGGGTGTTTGGCAACCCCGTTTGTTGTAAAATACGCTTGACTGGAGCAAAGTCATAACGGGCTGCCTGCACTGAAAGTGTGAAATCCAGATAGATTGAAACGTTGCAGCTCTGATGGTTTATACTTCCTCTCTCCCTGCCCCTTCGGAGGATCGTGTGATGATATTTAGGCAGGTGGCCCAGGATTGCGCCTACAGGAGTTCTGGAGCCTAATGATCGGTGCATGCGTTCTAGAAGGAAAACTGTTGAGGTCGAGTTCGAAAAGGTTCCGCAGCAGAGACTCTACATATGTTTCCATTTTGGGGATGGATGTGGTTTCTGATATACCCGTGATGCCAAGATTGTTTCTCCGAGACCCGGCCTCAAAATCTTCATTTTTGGCTTTAATTATACTTAGAACTTTTTCCTTTTGCAACAGAGGCTCTTTGGATTCTACCTGGTAGTTATGAGCGTCAGAGGCACGTTTTTCAAGCTGGTCTAGGAGTGTCTCATGGGTATCCACTTGTTGTTTTACCTGATCCAGCCGATAAGTATGTATATCTAGTTTAGAGTCAATCGTTTTGAGGCTGGATTTGACCTTGGTCGTCGCCTTGTCTTTCAGGGAACTTCCTAGCACCGGCCTCCGTTTCGAATTCGGCCCCTGCCTCTGTCAGCTGCGTCAGTTTCTTATTTTTGAAGGTGAGATTAGTCTGTTTTGCATTGTTTTTGCCCATAGTTCTGCCATGTTGTATTGTGGGGGCTTTCTTCCAGAGTTTTGTTGTGGTTGTGCTGGGGGTTGTGGGCCAAGGGTGTAGTTATATCGCACAGCTGTATGTAATCCTCCAAGTAAGAGAGTTACCCCAGTTAGGCCAAAAGGGAATGGGTAAATATATTTCAATGAAACAAGATTTCCCTTCTGTGACCGAATTATTTTGCTCAAATAGTATCCACTGAACCAAAACCTAACAAATGAATATCTAGAGATTGCAATCTACTTAAATGCATTTATCATATCAAAATTCACATAGATAGTTATTATTCTCACATTTCATTAAAATATAATTAAAAAATGATTACAAAAATGTTGCTAAAAAGGATTTGGCTTTGTCTGACTATTTCAGATTCCTATTTTCCAAATCTTTATCACAATTCACATATAGTAAAACACTTTCGCTTTATAAACTGTGCAAATTTCTTTAATGTAGAGTCCAAATTATGAAACGTTTGCACAGTTTATAAAGAGAACATGGTAACAATTTATGTATAGAAATGTATGAATATATAAGAGAGTTTTCCTATACGTGAATTGTAATAAAGATGTGGAAAATAGGAATCTGAAATCATCAGAATAGCCTACCCGATGGCGCTCCCAATCAGATCGGAAGCTGTGTGGTAGGAGAGTGCTGGTTGGCTATCCACAATTGTTTGTGGTGCTTCAATGTCTGCAGTTCGAGCGACCTAGCCTCTCCTCCCCTCCAGCAGTGCAGGGTTAATGGAACGGCTCGTCCTCCCCACGGGGTGAGGGGTGGGCCCCAGACTGCGCCGCTCCCCAGGTATCGTGGTCTCCTTATTGCCACGGGGTCCGCAATGGTCCATCATCGTTTTTGATGCAAGCAGCTAGGGCAGCACGCTTTAGCCTTCCCGGCTTCTATGCATGGTTCGTTCTGGACAGCAGCAGTCCCGAGGGCCAGCACAGCGATAGCTGATAGCAAGCGAGCTATTACAGCCCTCGGCTGGGTGCAGATGTCTTGGGTACAGCGCCACCGGGAGAAGCTCTCACCTTGTACACCCTGGTGCAATCTCCGCAGCTTTTCCGGTCCTCCCATGCCAGCTGCAGTACTGCCCCAACAGCTATTGGGCTTAATGAAGTCCCTTCGGGGCGAAACCCGGAACTCAGGCACCAGCTCTGCGCCATCTCTGAATCCGCTGCCTCGCCTTGGGGGCCCGCACCACGCTGCAGGCCCGAACAGTCAGGCCCGTTAGGCGTTGGCAGGTTGTAAGTTGCAAGTCGTTGACGATGCCTCCCGAGGACGGGATCTTCACAACAGTCACAGCCAGCAATTTGGCGCTCGTTGCCTCCAGCTGGGATCTCTCAATACCCTCCTTTAGCTAGGGTTGATGATAGATAACTTCCCAGTGGCAGAGCTCCTCAGCAAGCGGCCATCTAGCTGCTTGGCGAGACAATGCTCCCCAAGTTGCCACTTTGTTGCCATTAGTCTCTGCGCCCACAGAGGCCAGTCACTGAGACAGCTTTCTGCCCTCCTGGGGAGGTGTACTAGCTACTCCCGGGAAAGAATACAGTAGGGGCCTGCTTTGGCAGGAGCTATCACCTCCCTCTTGCAGGATGGCATATGGGTATTGGCCCAAAAGGCAAGCTTCAAGGAGAAGCTGCCTTCGAAGGGCAAATGGGTAACACTTGGGAGAGAGGCTGCTCCATTGTTTAGGAAGACAGGCTGGCGCTAGCGACAGGATAGGGGAAACCAGTTGCCAAACCGTTTTTCCAGTGGTTTGCAGCTCCCTTGCTAGCCTCACCTCTTGGGTAGGCTAGGGAGGGTGGTCCCCTTAATGGAAGTGGACAGAATGGTGCATCCTGGGTTGCCCAGTTGCCACTCTTTGCAGGAAATGGTCATCAGGTGGGAGGGAAACTGGTAGTCCATTGGCCACCAACTGAATTCTGTCCTGAGGGCATTTTCTGAGCATAAGTAAGGTGCCCCTGGCACCCAAAAATTAGATCTCGACTGGATTGGAAAAAGGATCGAGGAAAGACTGCCCAGCTGCACAGTGGAGCTGGCAAAGAGAGGCTGCACCAGTGTATACCTCAGCGGCTGAACCTGGTGGCGAGCAAAGGAGAGTGGCTGTGCCTACTGTGTTCTGCTGGTGGAGAAGTCGTCTCCGGGGCCCAGCCAACGCCAAGAGACTCCAAAGGTCTGTGAGTTGGGCTCCTGTTTACAGCACAGGGACACAACAGCTGAGAATCCTGATCGGGTAAGTTGGTAGTCCAAAATCTTCAACCCGCCGCCAATCATCGCTGTGCAGCACCATGGACCAGGATCCAATGCACAAAGTTGCACTAGTGTTCGCTGAGCCTGGGAGTGTCATCGTAGTGCAACGGGGACTTCCAGAGGATGATTTATCTACCCGTGAAGGAAGGAATGGCCTGTGACTGCGATACTAGGCGACTGATAATCCAGTGGCTGCTGAACCAGTAGCGAGAGTACTTCAAGGAACATCATCCTTGTGACTAAAAACGTAGAACCTCTTCACCCACTCCGTAGACCACAGCAAGACCCACGTTGCCCGCATCACATCCACAGCATCCTTTGAGCATCATCAGTATCCTTCCTTTCTTGCTTCATTGCATCAGGACCACTTCCTTAATAAAGCCTAGAAAAAGATAAAAGTGCCTGAAACTGACTGAAGACTGCTTCACCTGCTGTGGTAACTGTTTCTGATGACCTTGCTGACCCCAACCCCGACTCACTCCATACTGGAGAGAGTTACTTTAGGTGCCCAAAAGTGACTTATTACTACTATCCCAAACTTTTTGCTGAGAATGTTTCTAATTGTCAAGTTTGTTGAATTTGCCATTGCTTGTTCGCGGTTGAATGAAATGCTTTACTATACCTTGTAGATTCTATATCTCTGGAACTCGTCAGTAGATCTTTTTCGTTGTGGTGTCTAAAAGTACCTAAAAATACATTCTCTTTTTATAAATTGATGGTTGATTTCTTTGGTTTCTTGTCGATTTCTTTTCCAATTTTTTGGGTGTTGTTTAAATGCTTTATACTTGTTCCTTTTTGTAAACCTTTTAGCTCAGAATCACAGCTACCCTGGGTTGAGCTGAAGGTTTGACGGATGAAACCTAGGGGTCCTAAAGGGGTCGATAAGTGTATTACACTGTGAGGTCACACAACCACGCCATACAATACACCCCATTTCCTCACATTGTGCAAAATAATGTTGGATTGGGATGTGGCCTAATTGACGAACAGTGACTAAGATTAATTCAAGCATTATCCATTACTTTTTTGTATGCTACAGTAAATGAATATGTAGTCATTCTGTCATAGCTGTTGCTCCAGTTCAGAAA
Organism: Lissotriton vulgaris; assembly: GCF_964263255.1. Lineage (NCBI taxonomy): Eukaryota > Metazoa > Chordata > Amphibia > Caudata > Salamandridae > Lissotriton > Lissotriton vulgaris. The sequence goes on from NC_141694.1 coordinate 93,903,123, forward strand.
ATACTAACTCGATCCTAGTTGTGCCTTGTGTCATTTCTCAAGGATGTCCGTCTCCTCTCCCTTCTTCCAGTTTCCTTGCCACGTTTCTCCCAGCTACCCAACTCTGTACATAATTCCAAAGAAGCTCTCACATCTCAACTACCCAAGGATGGACAAGAATTCATTTTGTTTCCCTCTCCACCTGGAGACCATAGGAAGGTTACCCTTTCACTGTGCTCTCATAGGATTTTTCCTGGGCATGTCCTTATTTTTTTTACAGCCACCAACTTCATGTTACTCCAACTAGCCACCTGACCTGATCCCACTCTAGCATGGACGTTATGGATCATGAGAAACCTATACTGTAAGCATTCAAGATTGTTGCCAAAAATGTGTAAGTGTTGTGAGGGTTCTGTGGCTTCATGAGACATGCAGTCCTTCTTGCTTTCATCGCTCGTTGATTAGAGGCTTCTGTTTCGACGGTGCACACTTTTTCTATACTCATCATGTGTCCATCCATGACTGGCATGCAATGGTATGCACGTACTGAGCCACGTCCTGACAAACCGACTTCCATTTTCATTTCCCATGCCTCCATACCCCTGCGCCAGTTAATCATCACTATTGACTCTTCTCAATTCTGTGTTTCTTTTGTCTGACTTTGCCTTCATCTTTGTTTTCATTTCATTGCAACACTTCCTACCCCTTCTTTTCCAGCCTACTGTCCACACAGTGTGAGTGATGTGTGCTTGTGGCAGTATGGCTCAAATGTCTGTGAGAGATTTTCTTGCCCCTGTTACTTTTCTATTGGTTATGTACAAGCTAAGCAAAGCCCTGTACTGTCGTATTATTTGTCAAATGCAAGAATTGTAACTCTACTTTGCAGTAAGTAACATTTTACTTCTGTTTTAGTTCTGCGATGCATTTAAAGAAAACTCTCCTCTCTGCATTACTTGTGGCCTGAAGCTGGTAGAGAAAACAGAACCAACTATTGTGCGGTATCTTGGGCTCCAGATCTTAGTACATGTCATCAAGTAAGACACTCCATCCCACTTTACTATGAGAATAAACCTCTGTTAACAGTTTTTAAACAGTTTTAAGTGCATTTTACTTTAAAGCTTGTTTACATTAATCAACTCTTGTCTTTTTATACACATGGTATTGGTAAATGATTACTGTTGCTGTCTGCATCAGTCAGTATTTTTTGTTTTTGCTACATGTTTATTTGCTGTCCCTTCGGTTATTTTCCTACGGATCGCATATGTGTGCAGATTTCTAAGGTCGTTTTCATATTCTATATTATTCCTCCTCTCAGCCTAGTTTACTGTAGTACGATTTACAAAGTAAAATGTTTATCCTGGGGATAAGAAAGTAAGTTATGATTGCAGCATTTAATATTCCCATCCCCAGATTTCTAGTAGTACTCTAGTTATCAACAGCCACATTGTTTCCCTCCCAGATGTAGACTTATATGCTTAAACCACTTACCTGGCTAGCTTCATTAACTTACTAGGTCTTGCATATGTGGACACGATACAGAGCTTTCACTGTTATTGCCTCTTTCTTTCTCCTATCGTGACACAGTCGCTCATGCTAGCTTTTGAAACTTGAACCACTATATCTTGCTTTAAACAACAAAAGAGTGTAACTCAAAAAAATTGCATAGAAGCACAAAAAGGAAAGAGGCTGAATATGCAAATTTATTAGATTTGTAAAGAAAGCCCTCACTCACCACCCTGGCTGGTGACATGCTTCATCATCGGAGCCAAATGCCTCCCCGGTGTGCGGCAATGCCAGATTACTGCGGAGCTGGTTATTTGTGAAGACTGTGTGAATGTGATAGGTTAAAAATGTTCAGATTGTGTCTCACACAAAAAATTTTTTATTCAGTGGCCAATCTGACATATTAAAAACAATGTGTTTGGAAACTACCAAAATAATTGTTCGGCTTTTTCCACTTATAGTAGGGTCAACATGTTTCTGCCCATTGACGTGTGATTTACTGGGCATTCGTCAGGACCATGGGGGGTGTGTCCCTCGGCGGTATGGGCACGCTACGGCCCACCCTTACCAGAGGACGTGAAAGTTAAAAATCGGTGTAAAAAGGTGTGAAAAAACAAACCAACAAGTTGTATGGGGTAAATTACCTCAAACTCAGAGGAACCTGTATAGTCTGCATGAAAAATGGACATACAGACATATAAACAAGGCAAAACACGTAATTAATTACAGAACTGTTATGCTGGTTTGTTAAGAGTAAACCATGCTTTACGAGATGTGCTTCTGGTTAACCACTGGCAAAATGCGTTACGGTTTCTGCAGCAACTTAATCCTGATTGGCCAGTATTCAACCAATCGCCAAGCCCCAACGTCTCTGCCTATTGAAACGCGGCAAATATAAAAGGTGTAGAAAACCTCTGACAGACTATCCGCTCTTCTGTATACAAGAAGACGGACCGGGCGACGCTGTCACGAGAAGGAGCAGGGAGGCCGCATGATACTGCCAAGGTAGGCTTGGTGCAATACCCTCTTCGTAATACTCAGACCCTTAAAGCCAAAGTCAGGGGATGATCCTTAGAACAAATGGATAACTAAGAGATAGATAGAAGTTGTGGTTATAATTCGAATGCTGCTGATAATAATTTAAGGTTTAACATAATACAACCCCACGGCGGAAACAGTGGCACTAAATATAACAACAGTCTGCACGTTTTTTAGTACAAATTAAGGTGGGCTTAATGTTATACCCCCTGTTGTTTTGATGCAGATTATGAAAAATCACTAGAACTTCTAACCGTAAAGTGAAGGTACAAGAAACCATAACCACAGCTCTTTATGGCTGTCACAGTAGTATCAGCCATGATAATTGACCGCAAGATTGCTCCTCTGGATATATATACACTAAGAGAAGCACCTACCAATAAAAGCCAAAATTAGTAGGACAGATATATCGTGAGGTAACAACCAGTCTAGACGAGAGAACTATGATTTACTATCTAAGTGGGGAGGTAATATAGAATTCAAAAAACTCTCTTACAGATTCGAGTGTGAAACTTTATAGAGACGGGAGGTCAACCCCCGAGTCTTCATGTGCCGGTGACCAAAACAAGAGAAGGTCTGCCGTTGCAGTGATTCGCACTATTAACAAATGGTGAGTGCATGCACTCTATTACTAAACACATAGCAAAACACAACAGTTAGATGATTTAACAATTTGCACCCCTATAATTTTTCTACAGAAATACCACTAAGAAGTATTTCTTTCATATCGGTGGATTCTCCGGACAGTGTGTATCGCCATACGTACGATGATTAAAGGTACTACACAATCCATCTCTACCTAGAAGATAGGAAGGGCAAAAGTAAACCATGTATAAAATAATTTGTTTCTCCCTCTTATAACACAGCCAGTTGCCATTTCCAGCAAAAGAAGTATTGATAGCCAAACAGACCCACAAGATTGAAGGGACCCTGAGGCAAAACGAACTTCAATACACAATTGGGTTCAGAACAAATGATTTTAATAATTCTTAACTTAGAGGAATGTGACACCTAGGTTCTTCTTAAATACTACAAGAAAAAGTGATAGGTTATACAGATATACACTGTAACCCTTAGGACTAAGGAAGAGGCAAAACACATTTTTTTAAATCATTTTTTTTGAGAATATGTGAATAAAATGGTTCTTTTAAAAACAACATGGTTCATAATAAGGTCAATGACAGGAATTTTGTTTAGATATAGAAATTGAGTGGGCTTGCAAACTAGAAATATGTTCAAGCAACAAAGTAGTTTGTATTAATGTGTATACAAGAACAACGCTATGATTATCAATGGTTGGTAACTCTGTATTTTCTAAACCTAGAATCTGTCCTGAAGAAGGTGTTCTATAAGACAAAAACCGAAACTCCGCGTCGACATTACTGTGATTCTTGTTTTATACATTGTTTTGTTTTTTATAAACTGTGTAATAAATTATGATGTGTAATCATCTATGTTTTTAAACAGTTTTAGCGATTTATATTGTATGTGACCTGAACAATACAAATTTGTATACATTTTTTACAAAAACTACCTGGGATTAGCCTCGTCAATTGACCTTTGTGTTAGCAACAGTAATACTAAACCTGTGGGCACTTATAGCATTCACATCCTTGATATACCAGAACCTTTTTGCCTCTTGCCTTTTTCCGCACCCCAGTAACACTAGATAGGTCCGCTTTGGGTGTTGATGTTTGACCCATTATAATATATATACAGAAGTTCTTTATCTCAGCTTTTGGGACTGTAGAGTGGGACACCCCGTGATTTTTCATTCCTTTCCCCCTGGTCCCAGACAAACCCAAAGAGGGGGCCTCCTTATTTTTTCTATTATGGAACTACACCTGAAAGTGGGACGTGGAAGTGCATCGTAGCAGTTTTGTGCTCACATTGACCCAGGCCAGTACAACAATCCATCTCCTTTTCACACATAGATGCTTGGTTCTGATTTATTCAAGCTCATTGTGGTATATTTATGAGCAAATCTACTCTGGGATGCTTCCCATGCATTTGCACACATCGAAATAGCAAGAAGTACGCCAGCAAAGGCCCAGTGAGTGATGGTCGTTGAAGGCTATATTGGCAAAGCTTTTGCGTTCACATCGCCTATATGTGTATTGTTTAGCCACCTTTTGTTATTTGCCTGCCTTTTGACTGTTTATGTTTAAGATGATAAACTATATAACTGATTATGTTTATTTTCCAGGCATCGTTGGGACACAATTCCTCTAAATGATAGAATGTTCCTGAAGGAGAGGGTTATGCATCTCATAGCCACAGTGAGTACTGTAAAGGGGTGTGACTTTGAAAAGATTGGGCCAGATGTATAAAGATTAAATTCACAAAAAAGGCTTGGAAATTGGGCACCAAACTTTTGTGAATGGAATCCGATTTTCTAAAATAATGATTACGAGGGGGGTCATAGAACAGCCTGTCTAATTAATATTGTAGTCATTAAACAGGGCACAGTTTCCAACTCCCTTGTGATTGGCAGCAATCACAGTGTACGTGACCTGCAAGGGACAACAGACCACATTCTCGTTGATTACATTCCAAAATGGAGAACTTTATTTTTAATTTTTTTATTTTACGCACTCTACGTACTTTACAGAAATAGGTGCTGCTTTTAAAACAAAAACAAAACAGTTTCGGAAAACTTAGAAGGAGCTAGTAGGCGTCCCCTGGACCACTGCCAACATACCCTGAGACTGTCAACACGATTCACCAAGGAAAAGCGGTCCAAGTGGGTACCTTCTCCTTTGCAAATCAGTTACCACTCCAACTTGGGAGTCAGTAACTCATCACTGGTTTGCATTTTCGATTTAGGGTTGCAAACCATTGATACATGCCATATCGAATAGCAATTTAGAAGAATTACCCCTTCCAAATTACGATTTGGTATGAGTCGCAGAGTATATTTTACGAGTCTAGAAAAGCTTTCTGACTTGCAAATTGGGTTGTGTACATTAGGAAAAGAGACTCTGCAGTGGCAAACCAAAGGGTTTTGCAAATGAATGGATTTATGAGTACAAAAGCCTTTAGTACCTCTGTACCTTTGTGCTTAGAGCATCCCTGGAGAAAGACGCAATTTGTTTTGATTGAGTGATAGCTTTTAAGTGCTTTGCTTTTATTAGGAAAAGGACCCAGTAACAATGCTATCTTGATGTAGAGAGAAGTGAGTGTCTTGGTCTTCTCCTCATATGTGTATTATGTTCTCCACATCATTCTTGTAGTCTCATTAACTGTATTTCTTTCTCTTTTTTCAGGGATTGAAACCTGTTTTAGAAGAAGAGATTTGCATTAAAGATGGTTACGCTTATATTGTTGTGGAAATAATAAAACTCAAAGAGCCAAAAACGTGGTCGGATAAGTTGGTTGAGTTGCAAACTCTTCAATCGAAAGGGGTATGAATTCTTTCTCTGTTGCATTCGATGTGCGTGGAAGTTACTATATTTAGGATGATTTTTTAATGAAACAAATACTTGATTTATAATTTCTACCTGCCTGTTACTCATGCTTAACATAGTTATCTCTGTTCAGTTATAGTGTTTTCTGGAGAACACAGCAAAAGCTTCCTCTAGTGTCTCTTTTTTTTATCCAGTCAGTTAGTGTTCATAACTTGTGTGGTTGTAGATAAGCATGCTTCTGTCAATTTGTGTTGGCTCAACATTGCAATGTTTTTCTTTAAAGAAGTCTTACAAATCGCAGGGTGTTGAGTGACTCTTCACTTAGCAGGAATTGCATATGGAGATAGAGTCCATTGTTGTATTGCTTTTGTCTTCCATCCGGGTTGGACATGTACTGGTGGGATGCTCCAATCTGACTTGCATCACGCTCATTCTTTGGGCCCTCGCTGTTTAACTCTCTGCTTCCGAAAAAGGCTTTTCTAGCAACAGTCACTGTCGACTGTTTCTCCTCCACACCAGCGCACTTTGGTGACCGTCCCACAATATTGGATCCTCTAACCTCAGGTCATCCACTCTCTTACAGGGTTGCATGCTTTCGGTTTCTAATCTTGGACATCAGTGAATGTTGACACTTGGTAGATGATGGAACAGATGCCCTTCAGGCATTGCTCATGATGCCATGCTAACTATCCTTGGGCTGACTATCATACCATCTGCAACCTTTGTCTCTCCCCAGATCATAATGACACCAAGTCTGTCTTTCCTTTTTGTGTAAACAGACCCTCTGTTGTCAGAGAGATAGGTGCTAGGCCCACATCTGGGTGCAGAAATAGCTATCCCCAGATATCTTCGGGGAACCAGATCCTTTCTGCACCATTGAGGAAGATGATGAGTCTTTGGCATCCCACCTCACTGACCCTGCCCTGAAGTTGGCATCTCCAGCTTATCTGAGGCTGTTGAAGAGGAGGAAGAAGGGGCTCCATCTACCTCCACTTAAACTTGTGCCCGCACAAAGACCACACCTCAGAATCGTGAGCATGTTTGAAGCCAATGCACATCGTAAGTCTCATAAGACACCACACTTGCAGACAGCCCAGTGCATGAGAAACGTCCACTTACAGGGCCATCACCACATTCGGACTACAGTCAACACCTTGGGAAGGAATCAGAGCTCAAATGTAATCCACCGAAGGGTGTCAATCTCTCATCAGCTTTCACATCGAAAGAGAGCTTCTGGCACAGACCCGTCCATTTCTGTACCTTCATCGGTGCCAAAGTCAGCATTCTTGTTGAGACCTCCTTCCATGGCTGAATCCGATGACTACGACAGACCAATCATCAAAAAGCTTCAAGAAGAGCTCGACCGTAAACAAAAGTGTACATTCATTCAACCCTGCACAGGGAAGATTTCTGCAAAAGAATGTGGGCACCCTACCAAGAAAAGGGAGGTTTGCCTTTGAAGAGGAACATGCTCCAAACATGCCCTCAGAGGCTACACCAAAGTGGAGAAGGTTCAAGGACACAGCTACTAGCTCTCCTTCCTGTCCCCCTCCGCTCCTCCATCTTCACCACCTCCCCACAGCCCCCTCCTCCTTCTCCACCTCCCCTGCACCCATCCAGAGGATAACAAGGGTCCATTCCATCCACAGCCTTGGGTCTACTCATGGGAGGACTAAGACATTGATCCACAAGGTGATCTAGATTTACATCATGTCCCAATAAAGACCTCCCACCGGATGATGTTACAACTTATCACGGTATACAGATCTACAAAATTACTGACGGCATTCCTCTGTTTCGGTCATGCTCACTAATCTAAGGTGTGGTCTTTGTGTGGGCGCCACCATCAGCTGAAGTAGATGGATTCCTTTCATTTGATCGAGGCTTCTAGCTGCAGATTTCTTCTCATAGAAAATTCCCCAAGCATCCAACTGGATCAAGGACTTTTTCATGAATCCCCTTACACCCTGGTAGATGGCGTCCTTTGGCTCTGCGTGACGTTGTTGGCGCACAAAATAACGTGCGCGGTGCCTATCTAGCCGCCACCTCAGCTTGCTGACCTCAGTTTCTTTTTTTCTGAGCCACCGGCCTTCAAGGACTCTGCGGATAGCAGTACCACGAATCCAAAGGCCATCTGTGAGCGGGCCATGAAGCTTCTGGCCTTTCGCCACGTGACTCCGCACCTCTCCTCTGTTTGCGACGGAGGTCCTGGGAACTTCTCTTGGAGTCTCTCGTGTCATTCATTGTTGTGATCCCGGACTTCTTCTGGTAAGTCCCACAAGAAGTCGAAGTGTTCTTTGACTTCTCCACTCATGTCCCATTCATCGGACAAGGCACAAGAACGACTCCTCAAGTCCAAACCCTGCTCCCAGGTTATTCATGTGGAGCTTGCGCCTGACCCCAGTTACGCTCAGCACTTCCCGAGTTTCCTGGAGCTGGAGCGACACCTCCTCCCTAACTTAGAGATTTTAATAAGGCAATGAGTCTCATTTTTGGGCACTGAACCCCACTGGATCACCTTTCGGCCCATGGGCTCGGGAGAGACTTTGACCGGGGCTCTGCTGGCTGGTTCTTCTTGGTACTAGTTGAGCCCTCACGATCCGTTGGTGTATTCAGGCTGGCACCGGCTTTGCGACCTGCTCTGGAGACTGTTACAGTGGCACCGTTCTAGGCGGCTTTGAACCAATCATGATTTCCAACTCCGATATGGAGCCGAACAGGAGTTACATGATGTCTGTTCCGGCAACAACCAGGCCCACAAGGCCTGAATTGGAGATGGAGCCTTATTTCCCGGACGGGCCTTTGAGCAACACAAATGGAAGAGAAGTGAGGATTCCCATGGCTAATCCGACCCCTTGGCAGAGTCCACGGCTGAAGACACCTTGTATGTGGATTTAGATTATGCCTATGCTCTGGACACCCCACGAGACACTGGCCTCTACTCTCCCCACTATAGTGGTTACAGAGGAATGGGCTTCCTTTGAAATGTTAGTCCAGAGGGCGACTGAGGCCCTGGTTGCGGTCAAGACCAATGTCTTGATAGAGGTGCCTCAACCTTGGATGTCCCCCTTGTGAGGAAGTGGGTTTATGTTGCAAGTAACCCCCCCCCCACACTTTTTGCCAGACTACTGATGCCTTTTTACTGGATATGCCCTGAGTACCTCCCAGGGCCTGTGTTCTTTCCCCAAAACTAAACCAATTGGCATCCCTGGCCACAGGTAGGTCCCTGGTAAATGGTACCCCATGTACCCAGGGCACTCTAACCAGAGAAGGCCCCTAAGGCCTGCAGCACTTATTGTGCCACCCTTAGAGGCCCTGCACCTTTTCACTCACACACAGCCTTGCAAGCTGCATGTCTTAGTACAGATCAGAAGTGAAGAGTCCCGCCCACCGAGCGACCTATGCTTCTGGAAAGAAGTAAGGGAAATGGGGATGGTTCATGTTGTTATGGGGATGAAGTACACACCCTGATTATAAGGCAGCAGGGGTAACTGGGAGCGGAAGTGGGCTCGTTCCTGAAGTTGACTGACAAGGGTACCTCCTCTGGGATGGAGGTTCCTCCAACTCATTTTAGTTGTGTTGTTAAATTTATTGTGTATCATGGTGCTTTTTCATTTTTCAGCGGTGGGTGGTGACGGGTCGGGGAGGAGGGGGGTGATGGGCCGGGGCCATACAGAGGTTTACTGCAGGGAAGGACGGTCATGACCAGGAATAATGCAGTTAATTGTCTTTCCTGGAATGTACAGGGACTTAGGGCCATATATATATATCAACATTCCGTTTTGCGATTCCTAAATAGCGATTTTTAAGGAATCGCTATTTAGAAATCGCAAAATGGTATGTATGTAGAAAATCGCTTCTTTTTAGTGATTCCTTAAAATTCCATAATTGCGATTAGCAAATTGCTAATACGAACACCATCCACATCACGACCAGTTCCGACGGTAACCTCGCAGCCGCCGAACACCTTCACTTCCAGATCCACACCGACCCCAAGACCACACTCAGAGGCACCCTCATCTACAGGCCACCAGGACCCCGCACACAATTCAGCGAAGACATCACTGACTTCATCAGCCCACACGCCCTCCCCTCCGAGGAATACATTCTACTGGGAGACCTCAACTTCCACATGGAAAAGAACAACGACAGCAACACCACCACCCTTCTGCACAACCTCGCCAATCTCGGACTCAAACAACTCGTTGACACCCCCACCCACTATGCCGGACACACGCTCGACCCAATATTCACCTCCAGCAAGCACATCTCCTTCAATCACACCACAGCTCTCCATTGGACGGACCACAGCTGCGTTCACTTCAACTACAAAAAGACTACGACCCACAACCAGCCACAACCAATTCCCCGCAGAAACTGGAACAAAATTACCACCGACCAGCTCTTCTCATCGCTTCACCAAAACCCCCCTGCCAAATCATCGGACCCAAACCAAGCAGCCACCAACCTCACACAATGGATCACCCACAGCGCTGACGAATTAGCACCCTTGAAAACCATCAAATCAAGCAAGGTAGCAGAAAAGCCCCCTGGTTCAATGATGACCTTAAGAAATCCAAAAAGATCTGTCGCACCCTCGAGAAAGCCTGGCGAAAAAACCCAACCACTGACAACCTGGCCACCTTCAAGAACGCCACTCGCAAACACCACCAACTGATCCGATCCACCAAGAAATCAGCATTCAAGGATCGACTCGACAACAACGCCCACAACAGCAAGGAACTATTCAACATCGTCAAAGAGTTTACCAACCCCACCGCCGGCACAAACGATATCACTCCCTCCCAAGACCTCTGCGACTCTCTAGCCTCGTTCTTCCACAACAAAATCGCTGACATACATAACAGCTTTGGCGACCAGTCCACCCCACCCACCTCCGAACTAAAACCCCCCTCCAACAACCTTTGCGCCTGGAACCCAATCACCACTGAAGACACCATCCGCCTGATGAACTCCATCCACTCAGGATCGCCAACCGACCCATGTCCCCACCACATCTTCAACAAAGCAGACTCCATTATCGCACCCCATCTCCGAGACGTCATCAACTGCTCCCTCAACTCCACTACCTTCCCGGAAAGCTGGAAACATGCCGAACTCAGCGCCCTCCTGAAGAAACCCACAGCAGACCCCACTGAAATTAAGAACTACCGCCCCATTTTGCTCCTCCCATTCCCTGCCAAAGTCATTGAGAAAGCCGTCAACAGTCAGCTCGCCGCCTTCTTCGAATCCAACAAATCCCTCGACCCTTCACAGTCCGGCTTCCGAGCCAAACACAACACCGAGACCGCCCTCATCGCAGCAACAGACGACATTCGAACTCTACTGGACAACGGAGAAACAGCTGCCCTCATCCTACTTGACCTCTCCGCAGCCTTCGACACAGTCTGTCATAGCACCCTTATACAACGCCTCAGCAACGTCGGAATACAAGGAAAAGCATTGGACTGGATGATCTCGTTCCTCGCCGGAAGAACCCAGAGAGTCCGCCTCCCCCCTTTTACTTCAGAGGCCACCGAAGTAATCTGCGGCGTACCACAAGGATCATCACTCAGTCCCACCCTCTTCAACGTATACATGAGTCCCCTCGCATCCATCGCGCGCCAACACAACCTCAACATCATCTCCTACGCAGACGACACCCAGCTAATCCTCTCCCTCACCAAAGACCCAAACACCGCCAAAACCAACCTACACGAAGGGATGAAAGAAGTAGCCGAGTCGATGAAGAACAGCCTTTTAAAACTGAACTCGGACAAAACGGAAGCCCTCATCTTAGGATCATCCCCCTCCGCCTGGGACGACTCATGGTGGCCACTGGCCCTGGGAAACGCACCCAAACCAACGGACCACGCACGTAACCTGGGCTTCATCCTGGACTCCTCCCTCTCGATGACCAGACAAGTCAACGCCGTCTCATCATCATGCTTCAACATCCTACGTATGCTCAAAAAAATCTTCCGTTGGATCCCCACCGAAACCAGAAAGACTGTCACCCACGCACTGGTCACAAGCCGACTGGACTACGGAAACACCCTTTACGCCGGAACCACAGCCAAACTACAGAAAAAACTCCAACGCATCCAAAACGCTTCAGCCAGACTCATCCTAGACATCCCCCGCCAAGCTCACATTTCCGGTCACCTGAAAGACCTCCACTGGCTCCCCGTCAACAAGAAAATAACGTTCCGTCTCCACACCCACGTACACAAAGCCCTCTACGACCTTGGACCCGAATACCTCAACACGCGCCTGTCCTTTTACACCCCCACCCGCCAACTACGATCGTCCAATCAAGCCCTCGCCGCAATTCCACGCATCCAAAGATCCACCATGGGGGGAAGATCCTTCTCCTACTTAGCGGCCAAGACCTGGAATTCTCTCCCCACCCACCTCCGCCTTACACAGAACCACCTCTCCTTCAGAAAACAACTAAAAACTTGGATATTCGATAAGTAAAGCACCCCCCCTCCCTCAAGCGCCTTGAGACCCTCTGGGTGAGTAGTGCGCTATACAAATTTTAAACTTGAACTTGAATAAATGAGACTATGCCTTTCTGTTGCACACGCAAAGACATTACTTATTTAGGGGTCAAACTCACTCCAATACTCTCAGGGCTCTACAAGGCCAACTACCCGCCAAAACTGAGACAAATTAAGGTTGACCTAAACAGGTGCCTACACATCCAGGGTAGAAAGAATAAATGTGGTAAAAATGAATATCCTCTCTAGACTCTCCCTATTTCAAAGCCTCCCGATTTCGGTAGACAGGAAATTTTTGTTGACCTCAAAAAAGTGGTCACCAATTTTATCTGGTAGAATCAAATAGCCTGTCTTTCGCATCGGGTCCTGGTTAGACCACGATCAGAGGGGGCCTAGCCCTCCAGGATTTCAGCAGCTACTACTAATGAGTGGCCCAGCTACGGGTCATCACTGAATGGTCGCTTGGGAAGTCTGAAAAGCATTGGCTGCATATGGATCTTCAAATAACGGGCAGGACCATGTGGGCTCCTTTATGGACATCAGTACCACCACGGCCACTACCCTGAGAGTGTGGGAATTGCTTACTAGAACGCTATCCCTATCGACATTTCCCTCACCCTACACCTCCATTCAGCTAAGCGGGAGGGAACATTCACACAGTGGAAACTGGAGGACTGCCTCACAATCTCCCCTATATAAGAAGGGTGGATTGACATTTGCGGAATGAGCTAAAGAGGTCCACTTACCAACATCTGAGGGCTTCCACTACATGCAACTCAAACACTTGGTGCAGCAACCACAGGAGCGGCTGGCCGCTACCAGGGAACTGCTTCCAATAGAGAAGTCGGGGAACTCCACCAATGGCAATATCTCTTTTTAGGGCTCGTCCTATTCCATTCCGCAAGGAATGAATAGGACGAGACTATTGGGGCTAAAATAAGAGCTAAACTAAATGCGGATTTCCAGAAGTGCATGTGGTCTAGTGAACGCGCTTCTATCCGCCTGCCTCCCACATGAAAGCCATTTGTTGCTTGTTCACACTTCTTGATCCGCTCACTTCCCTCCCCCCTCGCCGAGAGCTTCACATTTCAAAGAGCTCTTCCACACCTCTCTCTCCCGGTTCAGACTTCATGACCCCTTGTTCTTTGCTTTCATACTTAACTTGTATTCAGATTGCGATTTCCCCCTGCTCTTTTCTGTTTAGGTAGATCTCCGTGTGCCTGTGATGTATCCTGCTCAGAGTTCCTTAGTGTTTAGATTCCCTTGCCCTGTGTTCTTTTATTCTGTTTCATGCAGTACCCGAGAGTCGCTGTACTATCTGCTGGCATCTTTAGTTGCCGGCTTGATGGCACCCAGCCTGGTGCTTGTGGTTTTACTGCGCGAACCTCTTTTCGGTGTTCAGGGCCCTCACGGCTGTAGAGATTGGAACAGATACTGGTCTTTGTTCTTGGTGATTTTCATCTCCTGTGCGGGAGGCTTCAGAAATAACTTTTCATAGCTCTCTATTCCTTCCCCTCCTCTTTACTTTCCTGGTTTTCTTTCCATTCTCTCTTCATATCCCCCCTCACCCCCTCCTCTCTCTTTCTCTCTCTCTCGCTCTTTCTCCCTCATTTCTCTCCAACTCTAGCCCTTCGTATCTCTTTCTCCCTCTATTTCTCTCCCTGACTCTATGGTATCTGCCCTTTTCTACCACTCGACCTTTCTTTCTCTAATTTTCTCCTCTCTCTCTTTTCTCCTTCGTTTTTCTGTTTTCTTTCTTTCTCTGTCTCTTTCCTCTCTCTCCCGGCCTTCTCATTGATCTCCGTGTGCCTGTGATGTCTCCTGCTCAGAGTGCCTTTGGAGAATGAAACAGCTTTTTAGGAAAGAGCTCTCAGACACTTGACGGGCCTCTCTGCTCTAATGCATTCACTCACCGCACATCTGAGAGGAAAGGGCGGGCAACCTGTATTTAGAGTCGATCCGTTCCTAAAATGTACAGAAGTAGTGTTTGTACTTCAGTGCTGCCAAAAGGCCAGCGCGCGCTTGGCCTCCACTCTTTCCTGCATTCCTTTGTGGCCATCTGCTTTTGCTGCCTATCACACCTGCCCCTCCCTCTCCCCCACCACAGAGCAGCCTCAGGCTCAAAGTACAGTCGCATGCCACCTCCTTCCCGGCCCCTCCACACTCTGACTCACTGTCTTCCGACCTTTTCATTTCTAAACTTCACAATCTCCCTTGGTGCTTTTTTAATCCACAACTGCAATTACTCTCAGTCTCTCTCTCAGTCTCAGTCTCTCTCTCAGTCTCAGTCTCTCTCTGTCTCAGTCTCTCTGTCTCAGTCTCTCTGTCTCAGTCTCTCTCTGTCTGTCTCTCTCTGTCTCAGTCTCTCTCTCAGTCTCAGTCTCTCTCAGTCTCTATCTCAGTCTCGCTCTCAGTCGCAGTCTCTCTCTGTCGCAGTCGCTCTCTCAGTCTCAGTCTCTCTCACAGTCTCAGTCTCTCACAGTCTCAGTCTCTCTCGAAGTCTGTCTCTCTCTGTCTCAGTCTCTCTCTCTGTCTCAGTCTCTCTATCAGTCTCAGTCTCTCTCTCAGTCTCAGTCTCTCTCTCAGTCTCAGTCTCTCTCTCAGTCTCAGTCTCTCTCTCAGTCTCAGTCTCTGTCTCTCTCTCAGTCTCTGTCTCTCTCTCAGTCTCAGTCTCTCTCTCAGTCTCAGTCTCTCTCTCAGTCCCAGTCTCAGTCCCTCTCTGTCTCAGTCTCTCTCTGTCTCAGTCTCTGTCTGTCTGTCTCTCTCTGTCTCAGTCTCTCTCTGTCTCAGTCTCTTTCTCAGTCTCTGTCTCAGTCTCTCTCACAGTCTGTCTCTCTCTGTCGCAGTCTCTCTCTGTCTCAGTCTCTCTCTGTCTCAGTCTCTCTCTGTGTCAGTCTCTCACAGTCTCAGTCTCTCCCGTAGTCTGTCTCTCTCTGTCTCAGTCTCTCTCTCAGTCTCAGTCTCTCTGTCTCAGTCTGTCTCTCTCACAGTCTGTCTCTGTCTCTCTCTCAGTCTCTGTCTCTCTCTCAGTTTCAGTCTGTCTCTCAGTCTCAGTCTCTCTCTGTCTGTCTCTGTCTCAGTCCCTCTCTGTCTCAGTCCCTCTCTGTCTCAGTCTCTCTCTCTGTCTCAGTCTCTCTCTGTCTCAGTCTCTCTCTCTGTCTCAGTCTCTCTCTCTGTCTCAGTCTCTCTCTCTGTCTCAGTCTCTCTCACAGTCTCAGTCTCTCTCACAGTCTCAGTCTCTCTGTCTCAGTCTCAGTCTCTCTCTCAGTCTCTGTCTCAGTCTCAGTCTCCCTCTCAGTCTCAGTCTCTCTGTCTCAGTCTCAGTCTCTCTCTCTCAGTCTCTGTCTCAGTCTCTCTCAGTCTCGGTCTTAGTCTCTCTCTCTCAGTCTCAGTCTCTCTCTCAGTCTCAGTCGCTCTCTCTCAGTCTCAGTCTCTCTCTCAGTCTCTCTCTGTCTCAGTCTCTCTGTCTCAGTCTCAGTCTCTCTGTCTCAGTCTCAGTCTCTCTCTGTCTCAGTCTCAGTCTCTCTCTCTGTCTCAGTCTCTCTCTGTCTCAGTCTCTCTGTCTTAGTCTCTCAGTCTTAGTCTCTCTCTCAGTCTCTCAGTCTCAGTCTGTCTCTCTCTCTCAGTCTCTCTGTCTCAGTCTCAGTCTCCGTCTCTCTCTCAGTTTCAGTCTCTCTCAGTCTCTGTCTCAGTCTGTCTCTCTCTCAGTCTGTGTCTCAGTCTCTCTCTGTCTCAGTCTCTCTCTGTCTCAGTCTCTCTCTGTCTCTCTCTCAGTCTCAGTCTCTCTCTCAGTCTCTGTCTCTCTCTCAGTCTCAGTCTCTCTCTCAGTCTCAGTCTCTCTCTCAGTCTCAGTCTCAGTCCCTCTCTGTCTCAGTCTCTCTCTGTCTCAGTCTCTCTCTGTCTCAGTCTCTGTCTCAGTCTCTCTCACAGTCTGTCTCTCTCTGTCTCAGTCTCTCTCTGTCTCAGTCTCTCTGTCTCAGTCTGTCTCTCTCACAGTCTGTCTCTGTCTCTCTCTCAGTCTCTGTCTCTCTCTCAGTTTCAGTCTGTCTCTCAGTCTCAGTCTCTCTCTGTCTCAGTCGCTCTCTCTCAGTCTCAGTCTCTCTCTCAGTCTCTCTCTGTCTCAGTCTCTCTGTCTCAGTCTCAGTCTCTCTGTCTCAGTCTCAGTCTCAGTCTCTCTCTGTCTCAGTCTCAGTCTTTCTCTCTCTGTCTCAGTCTCTCTCTCAGTTTCAGTCTCTCTCAGTCTCTTTCTGTCTCAGTCTCTGTCTCAGTCTGTCTCTCTCTCAGTCTCAGTGTCTCAGTCTCTCTCTGTCTCAGTCTCTCTGTCTCTCTCTTAGTCTCTCTCTGTCTCAGTCTCTCTCTGTCTCAGTCTCTCTGTCTCAGTCTCTGTCTGTCTCAGTCTCTCTGTCTCTCTCTCAGTCTCTCTCTCTCTCAGTCTCTCTCTGTCTCAGTCTCTCTCTGTCTCAGTCTCTCTCTCAGTCTCTCTCTCAGTCTCAGTCTCTCTCTTTCTCAGTCTGTTTCTCTGTCTCAGTCTTGCTCTCTGTCTCAGTCTCTCTCTGTCTCAGTCTCAGTCTCTCTCAATATCGGTCTCAGTCTCTCTCTCAGTCTCAGTTTCTCTGTCTCAGTCTCTCTCTGTCTCTCTCTCTGTCTCTCTCTGTCTCAGTCTCTCTGTCTCAGTCTCTCTGTCTCAGTCTCAGTCTCTCTCTCAGTCTCAGTCTCAGTCTCAGTCTCTGTCTCAGTCTCAGTCTCCCTCTCAGTCTCTCTGTCTCAGTCTCTTTCTCAGTCTGTCTCTCTCACTCTCTCTCAGTCTCAGTCTCTCTCTCAGCCTCAGTCTCTCTCTTAGTCTCTCTCACAGTCTCCGTCTCTCTGTCTCAGAGTCTCTCTGTCTCAGTCTCTCTCACAGTCTCAGTCTCTCTCTCTCTGTCTCATTCTCTCTTCTCAGTCTCAGTCTCAGTCTCTCTCTCAGTCTCAGTCTCTGTCTCAGTCTCAGTCTCCCTCTCAGTCTCTCTGTCTCAGTCTCTTTCTCAGTCTGTCTCTCTCAGTCTCTCTCTGTCTCAGTCTCTTTCTCAGTCTCTGTCTCAGTCTCTCTCACAGTCTGTCTCTCTCTGTCTCAGTCTCTCTCTGTCTCAGTCTCTCTCTGTCTCAGTCTCTCTCTGTCTCAGTCTCTCTCTGTCTCAGTCTCTCACAGTCTCAGTCTCTTTCGTAGTCTGTCTCTCTCTGTCTCAGTCTCTCTCTCTGTCTCAGTCTCTCTCTGTCTCTCTCTTTCTCAGTCTCTGTCTCAGTCTCCCTCTCAGTCTGTCTCTCTCTGTCTGTCTCTTTCTCAGTCTCAGTCTCTCTCTGTCTCTGTCTGTCTCAGTCTCTTTCTCAGTCTCTGTCTCAGTCTCTCTCACAGTCTGTCTCTCTCTGTCGCAGTCTCTCTCTGTCTCAGTCTCTCTCTGTCTCAGTCTCTCTCTCAGTCTCAGTCTCTCTCTGTCTCAGTCTCTCTCTGTCTCAGTCTCTCTCACAGTCTCAGTCTCTCTGTCTCAGTCTCTCTGTCTCAGTCTCAGTCTCTCTGTCTCAGTCTCTCTCTCAGTCTCAGTCTCTCTCTCAGTCTCAGTCTCTCTCCCAGTCTCAGTCTCTCTCTCAGTCTCAGTCTCAGTCTCAGTCTCTCTGTCTCTGTCTCAGTCTCTCTCTCATTCTCAGTCTGTGTCTCAGCCTCTCTGTCTCAGTCTCAGTTTCTCTGTCTCAGTCTCTCTTTGTCTCTCTCTCAGTCTGTCTCTGTCTCATTCTCTCTCTCTGAGTCTCAGTCTCTCTCAGTCTCTGTCTCTCTCTGTCTCAGTCTTTCTCTGTCTCAGTATCTCTCTCTGTCTCAGTCTCTCTCTCTGTCTCAGTCTCTCTCTCTGTCTCAGTCTCTCTCTCAGTCTCTCTGTCTCAGTCTCTCTGTCTCAGTCTCTCTCTCTGTCTCAGTCTCTCTCTGTCTCAGTCTCTCTCTCAGTCTCAGTCTCTCTCACAGTCTCAGTCTCTCTGTCTCAGTCTAAGTCTCTCTGTCTCAGTCTCAGTCTGTCTCTCAGTTTCAGTCTCAGTCTCTGTCTCAGTCTCAGTCTCCCTCCCAGTCTCTCTGTCTCAGTCTCTCTCTCAGTCTGTGTCTCTCTCAGTCTCTCTCTGTCTCAGTCTCTCTGTCTCAGTCTCAGTCTCTCCCTGTCTCAGTCTCAGTCTCTCTCTGTCTCTCTCTGTCTCAGTCTCTCTCTCTCTCAGTCTCTCTGTCTTAGTCTCTCAGTCTCTCTCTTAGTCTGTCTCAGTCTCAGTCTCTCTCTGTCTCTCTCTCAGTCTGTCTCTGTCTCAGTCTCTCTCTCAGTCTCAGTTTCTCTGTCTCAGTCTCTCTCTGTCTCTCTCTCTCAGTCTGTCTCTGTCTGTCTCCCTCTCAGTCTCAGTCTCTGTCTCAGTCTCTCTCTCTCAGTATCAGTCTCAGTCTCTCTCTCAGTCTCTCTGTCTCAGTCTCTCTGTCTCAGTCTCTCTCTGTCTCAGTCTCTCTCTGTCTCAGTCTCTCTGTCTCTCTCTGTCTCAGTCTCTCTCTGTCTCAGTCTCTCTCAGTCTCAGTCTCTCTGTCTTAGTCTCTCAGTCTTAGTCTCTCAGTCTCTGTCTCTCAGTCTCTTTCTGTCTCAGTCTCTCTCTGTCTCTCTGTCAGTCTCTCTCGTAGTCTTAGTCTGTCTCTCTCTCAGTCTCAGTCTCTCTCTGTCAGTCTCTCTCTGTATCAGTCTCTCTCTGTCTCTGTCTCTCTCTGTCTCTGTCTCTCTATGTCTCAGTCTCTCTGTCTCAGTCTCTCTGTCTCTCTCTCAGTCTCTCTCTCAGTCTCAGTCACTCTCTGTCTCAGTCTCTCTCCCAGTCTCAGTCTCTGTCTCAGTCTCTCTGTCTCAGTCTGTCTCTCTCTCAGTCTCAGCCTCTCTCTGTCTCAGTCTCTCTGTCTCAGTCTCTCTCTGTCTCAGTCTCTCTCTGTCTCTCTGTCTCAGTCTCTCTCTTAGTCTGTCTCTCTCTGTCTCTCTCTGTCTCAGTCTCTCTCTGTCTCTCTCTCAGTCTGTCTCTGTCTCAGTCTCTCTCTCCGAGTCTGTCTCTCTCTGTCTCAGTCTCAGTCTCTCTGTCTCAGTCTCTCTCTCAGGCTCAGTCTCTCTCTCTCTCTCTCTCTCTCTCTCTCAGTCTCTCTTAGCCTAGCCTCAGTCTCTCTCTTAGTCTGTCTCTCTCTCAGTCTCTCTCTCAGTCTCCGTCTCTCTGTCTCAGTCTCTCTCTGTCTCAGTCTCTCCCTCAGTCTCAGTCGCTCTCTGTCTCTCTCTGTCTCAGTCTCTCTCTGTCTCAGTCTCTCTCTGTCTCAGTCTCTCACTGTCTCAGTCTCTCTCGTAGTCTGTCTCTCTCTCAGTCTCTCTCTGTCTCAGTCTCTCTCTCTCTGTCTCAGTCTCTCTCTGTCTCAGTCTCTCTCTCTGTCTCAGTCTCTCTCTGTCTCAGTCTCTCTCTCAGTCTCAGTCTCTCTCACAGTCTCAGTCTCTCTGTCTCAGTCTAAGTCTCTCTGTCTCAGTCTCAGTCTGTCTCTCAGTTTCAGTCTCAGTCTCTCTCACAGTCTCAGTCTCTCTGTCTCAGTCTCTCTGTCTCAGTCTCAGTCTCTCTGTCTCAGTCTCTCTCTCAGTCTCAGTCTCTCTCTCAGTCTCTCTCCCAGTCTCAGTCTCTCTCTCAGTCTCAGTCTCAGTCTCAGTCTCTCTGTCTCTGTCTCAGTCTCTCTCTCATTCTCAGTCACTCTCTGTCTCAGTCTCTCTCCCAGTCTCAGTCTCTGTCTCAGTCTCTCTGTCTCAGTCTGTCTCTCTCTCAGTCTCAGCCTCTCTCTGTCTCAGTCTCTCTGTCTCAGTCTCTCTCTGTCTCAGTCTCTCTCTGTCTCTCTGTCTCAGTCTCTCTCTTAGTCTGTCTCTCTCTGTCTCTCTCTGTCTCAGTCTCTCTGTCTCAGTCTCAGTCTCTCCCTGTCTCAGTCTCAGTCTCTCTCTGTCTCTCTCTGTCTCAGTCTCTCTCTCTCTCAGTCTCTCTGTCTTAGTCTCTCAGTCTCTCTCTTAGTCTGTCTCAGTCTCAGTCTCTCTCTGTCTCTCTCTGAGTCTGTCTCTGTCTCAGTCTCTCTCTCAGTCTCAGTTTCTCTGTCTCAGTCTCTCTCTGTCTCTCTCTCTCAGTCTGTCTCTGTCTGTCTCCCTCTCAGTCTCAGTCTCTGTCTCAGTCTCTCTCTCTCAGTATCAGTCTCAGTCTCTCTCTCAGTCTCTCTGTCTCAGTCTCTCTGTCTCAGTCTCTCTCTGTCTCAGTCTCTCTCTGTCTCAGTCTCTCTGTCTCTCTCTGTCTCAGTCTCTCTCTGTCTCAGTCTCTCTCAGTCTCAGTCTCTCTGTCTTAGTCTCTCAGTCTTAGTCTCTCAGTCTCTGTCTCTCAGTCTCTTTCTGTCTCAGTCTCTCTCTGTCTCTCTGTCAGTCTCTCTCGTAGTCTTAGTCTGTCTCTCTCTCAGTCTCAGTCTCTCTCTGTCAGTCTCTCTCTGTCTCAGTCTCTCTCTGTCTCAGTCTCTCTCTGTCTCTGTCTCTCTATGTCTCAGTCTCTCTGTCTCAGTCTCTCTGTCTCTCTCTCAGTCTCTCTCTCAGTCTCAGTCACTCTCTGTCTCAGTCTCTCTCCCAGTCTCAGTCTCTGTCTCAGTCTCTCTGTCTCAGTCTGTCTCTCTCTCAGCCTCTCTCTGTCTCAGTCTCTCTGTCTCAGTCTCTCTCTGTCTCAGTCTCTCTCTGTCTCTCTGTCTCAGTCTCTCTCTTAGTCTGTCTCTCTCTGTCTCTCTCTGTCTCAGTCTCTCTCTGTCTCTCTCTCAGTCTGTCTCTGTCTCAGTCTCTCTCTCCGAGTCTGTCTCTCTCTGTCTCAGTCTCAGTCTCTCTGTCTCAGTCTCTCTCTCAGGCTCAGTCTCTCTCTCTCTCTCTCTCTCTCTCTCTCTCAGTCTCTCTTAGCCTAGCCTCAGTCTCTCTCTTAGTCTGTCTCTCTCTCAGTCTCTCTCTCAGTCTCCGTCTCTCTGTCTCAGTCTCTCTCTGTCTCAGTCTCTCCCTCAGTCTCAGTCGCTCTCTGTCTCTCTCTGTCTCAGTCTCTCTCTGTCTCAGTCTCTCTCTGTCTCAGTCTCTCACTGTCTCAGTCTCTCTCGTAGTCTGTCTCTCTCTCAGTCTCTCTCTGTCTCAGTCTCTCTCTCTCTGTCTCAGTCTCTCTCTGTCTCAGTCTCTCTCTCTGTCTCAGTCTCTCTCTGTCTCAGTCTCTCTCTCAGTCTCAGTCTCTCTCACAGTCTCAGTCTCTCTGTCTCAGTCTAAGTCTCTCTGTCTCAGTCTCAGTCTGTCTCTCAGTTTCAGTCTCAGTCTCTGTCTCAGTCTCAGTCTCCCTCCCAGTCTCTCTGTCTCAGTCTCTCTCTCAGTCTGTGTCTCTCTCAGTCTCTCTCTGTCTCAGTCTCTCTGTCTCAGTCTCAGTCTCTCCCTGTCTCAGTCTCAGTCTCTCTCTGTCTCTCTCTGTCTCAGTCTCTCTCTCTCTCAGTCTCTCTGTCTTAGTCTCTCAGTCTCTCTCTCAGTCTGTCTCAGTCTCAGTCTCTCTCTGTCTCTCTCTCAGTCTGTCTCTGTCTCAGTCTCTCTCTCAGTCTCAGTTTCTCTGTCTCAGTCTCTCTCTGTCTCTCTCTCTCAGTCTGTCTCTGTCTGTCTCTCTCTCCGAGTCTCAGTCTCTGTCTCTATCTGTCTCAGTCTCTCTGTCTCAGTCTCTCTCTCAGTCTCAGTCTCTCTCTCTCTCTCTCTCTCTCTCTCAGCCTCAGTCTCGCTCTTAGTCTGTCTCTCTCGCAGTCTCTCTCTGTCTCAGTCTCTCTGTCTCTCTCTGTCTCAGTCTCTCTCTCAGTCTCCGTCTCTCTGTCTTAGTCTCTCTCAGTCTCTCTCTGTCTCAGTTTCTCTGTCTGTTTCTCTCTGTCTCAGTTTCTCTGTCTCAGTCTGTCTCTGTCTCAGTCTCTCTGTCTTAGTCTCTCTCTCAGTCTCAGGCTCAGTCTCTCTCTCTCTCTCTGTCTCTCTCAGCCTAGCCTCAGTCTCTCTCTTAATCCTCTCTCTCAGTCTCTCTCTGTCTCCGTCTCTCTGTCTCAGTCTCTCTCTGTCTCAGTCTCTTTCTCAGTCGCTCTCTGTCTCTCTCTGTCTCATTCTCTTTCTCAGTTTCTGTCTCAGTCTCTCTCACAGTCTGTCTCTCTCTGTCTCAGTCTCTCTCTGTCTCAGTCTCTCTCTGTCTCAGTCTCTCTCAGTCTCTTTCTGTCTCAGTCTCTCTCTGTCTCTCTGTCAGTCTCTCTCGTAGTCTCAGTTTCTCTGTCTCAGCCTCTCTCTGTCTCCCTCTCATTCTGTCTCTGTCTCAGTCTCTCTCTCTCCGAGTCTCAGTCTATCTCTGTATCTCTCTGTCTCAGTCTCAGTCTCAGTCTCTCTGTCTCAGTCTCTCTCTCTGTCTCAGTCTCTCTCTCTCTCTGTCTCTCTCTCAGCCTCAGTCTCTCTCTTAGTCTGTCTCTCTCTCAGTCTCTCTCTCAGTCTCAGTCTCTCTCAGTCTGTCTCAGTATCAGTCTCTCGCGGTCTCTCTCTGTCTCAGTCTCTCTCTGTCTCAGTCTCTCTCTGTCTCAGTCTCTTTCTCAGTCTCAGTCTCTCTCAGTCTCAGTTTCTCTGTCTCAGTCTCTCTCTGTCTCTCTCTCAGTCTGTCTCTGTCTCAGTCTCTCTCTCAGTCTCAGTTTCTCTGTCTCAGTCTCTCTCTGTCTCTCTCTCTCAGTCTATCTCTGTCTCAGTCTCTGTCTCCGAGTCTCAGTCTCTCTCTGTCTCTCTCAGTCTCAGTCTCTCTGTCTCAGTCTCTCTCTGTCTCAGTCTCTCTCTCTCTCTCTCTCAGCCTCAGTCTCTCTCTTAGTCTGTCTCTCTCTCAGTCTCTCTCTGTCTCAGTCTCTCTCAGTCTGTCTCAGTCTCAGTCTCTCACAGTCTCTCTCGCAGTCTCTCTCTCAGTCTCTCTCTGTCTCAGTCTCTCTGTCTCTCTCTGTCTCAGTCTCTCTCTGTCTCCGTCTCTCTGTCTCAGTCTCTCTCTCAGCCTCAGTCTCTCTCTTAGTCTGTCTCTCTCTGTCTCTCTCTGTCTCAGTCTCTCTCTGTCTCTCTCTCAGTCTGTCTCTGTCTCAGTCTCTCTCTCCGAGTCTGTCTCTCTCTGTCTCAGTCTCAGTCTCTCTGTCTCAGTCTCTCTCTCAGGCTCAGTCTCTCTCTCTCTCTCTCTCTCTCTCTCTCTCTCTCTCTCTCTCTCTCTGTCTCTCTCTTAGCCTAGCCTCAGTCTCTCTCTTAGTCTGTCTCTCTCTCAGTCTCCGTCTCTCTGTCTCAGTCTCTCTCTGTCTCAGTCTCTCCCTCAGTCTCAGTCGCTCTCTGTCTCTCTCTGTCTCTGTCTCAGTCTCTCTCTGTCTCAGTCTCTCTCTGTCTCAGTCTCTCACTGTCTCAGTCTCTCTCGTAGTCTGTCTCTCTCTCAGTCTCTCTCTGTCTCAGTCTCTCTCTCTCTGTCTCAGTCTCTCTCTGTCTCAGTCTCTCTCTCTGTCTCAGTCTCTCTCTGTCTCAGTCTCTCTCTCAGTCTCAGTCTCTCTCACAGTCTCAGTCTCTCTGTCTCAGTCTAAGTCTCTCTGTCTCAGTCTCAGTCTGTCTCTCAGTTTCAGTCTCAGTCTCTGTCTCAGTCTCAGTCTCCCTCCCAGTCTCTCTGTCTCAGTCTCTCTCTCAGTCTCCGTCTCTCTCTCAGTCTGTGTCTCTCTCAGTCTCTCTCTGTCTCAGTCTCTCTGTCTCAGTCTCAGTCTCTCCCTGTCTCAGTCTCAGTCTCTCTCTGTCTCTCTCTCAGTCTCAGTCTCTCTCTCTCTCAGTCTCTCTGTCTTAGTCTCTCAGTCTCTCTCTCAGTCTGTCTCAGTCTCAGTCTCTCTCTGTCTCTCTCTCAGTCTGTCTCTGTCTCAGTCTCTCTCTCAGTCTCAGTTTCTCTGTCTCAGTCTCTCTCTGTCTCTCTCTCTCAGTCTGTCTCTGTCTGTCTCTCTCTCCGAGTCTCAGTCTCTGTCTCTATCTGTCTCAGTCTCTCTGTCTCAGTCTCTCTCTCAGTCTCAGTCTCTCTCTCTCTCTCTCTCTCTCTCTCAGCCTCAGTCTCGCTCTTAGTCTGTCTCTCTCGCAGTCTCTCTCTGTCTCAGTCTCTCTGTCTCTCTCTGTCTCAGTCTCTCTCTCAGTCTCCGTCTCTCTGTCTCAGTCTCTCTCAGTCTCTCTCTGTCTCAGTTTCTCTGTCTGTCTCTCTCTGTCTCAGTTTCTCAGTCTCAGTCTGTCTCTGTCTCAGTCTCTCTGTCTTAGTCTCTCTCTCAGTCTCAGGCTCAGTCTCTCTCTCTGTCTCTCTCTGTCTCTCCCAGCCAAGCCTCAGTCTCTCTCTTAATCCTCTCTCTGTCTCTCTCTGTCTCCGTCTCTCTGTCTCAGTCTCTCTCTGTCTCAGTCTCTTTCTCAGTCGCTCTCTGTCTCTCTCTGTCTCATTCTCTTTCTCAGTTTCTGTCTCAGTCTCTCTCACAGTCTGTCTCTCTCTGTCTCAGTCTCTCTCTGTCTCAGTCTCTCTCTGTCTCAGTCTCTCTCAGTCTCTTTCTGTCTCAGTCTCTCTCTGTCTCTCTGTCAGTCTCTCTCGTAGTCTTAGTCTGTCTCTCTCTCAGTCTCAGTCTCTCTCTCAGTCAGTCTCTCTCTGTCTCAGTCTCTCTCTGTCTCAGTCTCTCTCTGTCTCAGTCTCTCTGTCTCAGTCTCTCTGTCTCAGTCTCTCTGTCTCAGTCTCTCTGTCTCAGTCTCTCTGTCTCTCTCTCAGTCTCTCTCTCTGTCTCTCTCAGTCTCTTTCTGTCTCAGTTTCTCTCTGTCTCTCTGTCAGTCTCTCTCGTAGTCTTAGTCTGTCTCTCTCTCTGTCTCAGTCTCTCTCTCAGTCAGTCTCTCTCTGTCTCAGTCTCTCTCTGTCTCAGTCTCTCTCTGTCTCAGTCTCTCTCTGTCTCAGTCTCTCAGTCTCAGTCTCTCTGTCTCAGTCTCTCTGTCTCAGTCTCTCTGTCTCAGTCTGTCTCTCTCTCAGTCTCAGCCTCTCTCTGTCTCAGTCTCTCTGTCTCAGTCTCTCTCTGTCTCAGTCTCTCTCTCAGTCTCTCTCTCAGTCTGTCTTTCTCAGTCTCAGTCTCTCTCTGTCTCTCTGTCTCAGTCTCTCTCTCAGTCTCAGTCTCTCTCTGTCTGTCTGTCTCTCTCTGTCTCAGTCTCAGTCTTGCTCTCAGTCTCAGTCTCTCTCTGTCCCAGTCTCTCTGTCTCAGTCTCTCTGTCTCAGTCTCAGTTTCTCTGTCTCAGTCTCTCTCTGTCTCTCTCTGTCTGTCTCTGTCTCAGTCTCTCTCTCCGAGTCTCAGTCTCTCCCTGTCTCTCTCTGTCTCAGTCTCAGTCTCAGTCTCTCTGTCTCAGTCTCTCTCTCTCTCTCTCTCTCTCTCTCTCTCTCTCTCTCTCTCTCTCTCTCTCTGTCTCTCTCTCAGCCTCAGTCTCTCTCTTAGTCTGTCTCTCTCTCAGTCTCTCTCTCAGTCTCTCTGTCTGTCTCAGTCTCAGTCTCTCGCAGTCTCTCTCTCAGTCTCTCTCTGTCTCAGTCTCTCTCTCAGTCTCCGTCTCTCTGTCTCAGTCTCTCTCTGTCTCAGTCTCTCTCTGTCTCAGTCTCTTTCTCAGTCTTTCTCTCTGTCTCTCTCTGTCTCAGTCTCTCTCACAGTCTGTCTCTCTCTGTCTCAGTCTCTCTCTGTCTCAGTGTCTCTCTGTCTCAGTCTCTCTCTCTGTCTCAGTCTCTCTCTCAGTCTCAGTCTCTCTCACAGTCTCAGTCTCTCTCACAGTCTCAGTCTCTCTGTCTCAGTCTCTCTGTCGCAGTCTGTCTCTCTCTCAGTCTCCGTCTCAGTCTCCGTCTCAGTCTCTGTCTCAGTCTCCCTCTCAGTCTCTCTGTCTCAGTCTCAGTCTCTCTCTCTCTCAGTCTCGCTCGCAGTCTCAGTCTCTCTCACAGTCTCAGTCTCTCTCTCTGTCTCAGTCTCTCTCTCTGTCTCAGTCTCTCTCTCAGTCTCAGTCTCTCTCTCAGTCTCTCTCTGTCTCAGTCTCTCTGTCTCAGTCTCTCTCTGTCTCAGTCTCAGTCTCTCTCTCACAGTCTCAGTCTCTCTCTGTCTCATTCTCTCTGTCTTAGTCTCTCAGTCTCAGTCTCTCTCTCTGTCTCTCTGCCTCAGTCTCAGTCCCAGTTTCAGTCTCTCTGTCTCTTTCTGTCTCAGTCTCTCTCTCAGTCTCAGTCTGTCTCTCTCTCAGTCTCAGTGTCTCAGTCTCAGTGTCTCAGTCTCTCTCTCAGTCTCAGTCTCTCTGTCTCTCACCCAGTCTCAGTCTCTCTCTCTCTCAGTCTGTCTCTCTCTGTCTCAGTCTCAGTCTTGCTCTCAGTCTCTCTCTGTCTCAGTCTCTCTGTCTCAGTCTCTCTGTCTCAGTCTCAGTCTCTCTGTCTCAGTCTCTCTCTGTCTTAGTCTCTCTCTGTCTCAGTCTCTCTCTGAGTCTCAGTCTCTCTGTCTCAGTCTCTCTCTCAGTCTCTCTGTCTCAGTCTCTCTCTCAGTCTCAGTCTCTTTAGGTCTCTCTCTCTGTCTGTTTCTCTCTGTCTCTGAGTCTCAGTCTCTCTCAGTCTCTCTCTGTCTGTCTCAGTCTCTCTGTCTCAGTCTCTCTCTCACTCTCTCTAAGTCTCAGTCTGTCTCTCTCTCTCTCTCTCTCTCTCTCTCTCTCTCTCCCTGTCTCTCTCTCAGCCTCAGTCTTGCCCTTAGTCTCAGTCTCTCTCTGTCTCAGTATCTCTCTGTCTCAGTCTCTCTCTCAGTCTCAGTCTCTCGCAGTCTCTCTCTCAGTCTCTGTCTGTCTCTCTGTCTCTCTCTGTCTCAGCCTCTCTCTCAGTCTCCGTCTCTCTCTGTCTCAGTCTCTCTCTGTCTCAGTCTCTCTCTTAGTCTTAGTCTCAGTCTCTCTCTCCGTCTCAGTTTCTCTCATTCTCTCTCTTAGTCTCTCTCTCAGTCTCAGTCTCTCTCTGTCTCAATCTCTCTCTGTCTCAGTCTCAGTCTCTGTCTGTCTCTCAGTCTCTCAGTCTTTGTCTCAGTCTCTCTGTCTCTCTCAGTCTCTCTCTGTCTCTCAGTCTCTCTCAGTCTCTCAGTCTTTGTCTCAGTCTCTCTCAGTCTTTCTCTCTCTGTCTCTCTCTGTCTCTCAGTCTCTCTCTCAATCTTTCTCTCAGTCTCTCTGTCTCAGTCTCTCTGTCTCAGTCTCAGTCTCTCTCTGTCTCAGTCTCAGTCTCTTAGTCTCAGTCTCTCTCTGTCTCAGTCTCTCTCTGAGTCTCAGTCTCTCTCAATCTCAGTCTGTCTCTCAGTCTCAGTCTCTCTCTTAGTCTCAGTTTCTCTGTCTCAGTCTCTCTCTGTCTCAGTCTCTCTCTGAGTCTCAGTCTCTCTCAATCTCAGTCTGTCTCTCAGTCTCAGTCTCTCTCTTAGTCTCAGTCTCTCTGTCTCAGTCTCTCTCTCTCAGTCTCAGTCTCAGTCTATCTCTCTCTCTCTCTCTCTCTCTCTCTCTCTCTGTCTCTCTCTCAGCGTCAGTCTCTCTCTTAGTCTGTCTCTCAGTCTCAGTCTCTCTCAGTCTGTCTCAGTATCAGTCTCTCGCAGTCTCTCTCTGTCTCAGTCTCTGTCTCTCTCTGTCTCAGTCTCTCTCTGTCTCCGTCTCTCTGTCTCAGTCTCTCTCTGTCTCAGTCTCTTTCTCAGTCTCAGTCTCTCTCAGTCTCAGTTTCTCTGTCTCAGTCTCTCTCTGTCTCTCTCTCAGTCTGTCTCTGTCTCAGTCTCTCTCTCAGTCTCAGTTTCTCTGTCTCAGTCTCTCTCTGTCTCTCTCTCTCAGTCTGTCTCTGTCTCAGTCTCTCTCTCCGAGTCTCAGTCTCTCTCTGTCTCTCTCTGTCTCAGTCTCAGTCTCTCTGTCTCAGTCTCTCTCTGTCTCAGTCTCTCTCTCTCTCTCTCTCTCTCTCTCAGCCTCAGTCTCTCTCTTAGTCTGTCTCTCTCTCAGTCTCTCTCTGTCTCAGTCTCTCTGTCTGTCTCAGTCTCAGTCTCTCGCAGTCTCTCTCGCAGTCTCTCTCTGTCTCTCTCTGTCTCAGTCTCTCTGTCTCTCTCTGTCTCAGTCTCTCTCTCAGTCTCCGTCTCTCTGTCTCAGTCTCTCTCTGTCTCAGTCTCTCTCTCAGTCTCAGTTTCTCTGTCTCAGTCTCTCTCTGTCTCTCTCTCAGTCTGTCTCTGTCTTAGTCTCTCTCTCAGTCTCAGTCTCTCTCTCAGTCTCTCTCTGTCTCAGTCTCTCTGTCTCAGTCTCAGCCTCTCTCTGTCTCAGTCTCTCTGTCTCAGTCTCAGTCTCTCTCTGTCTCAGTCTCAGTCTCTCTCTGTCCCAGTCTCAGTCTCAGTCTCTCTGTCTCAGTCTCTCTCTCAGGCTCAGTCTCTCTCTCTCTCTCTCTCTCTCTGTCTCTCTCTTAGCCTAGCCTCAGTCTCTCTCTTAGTCTGTCTCTCTCTCAGTCTCTCTCTCAGTCTCCGTCTCTCTGTCTTAGTCTCTCTCTGTCTCAGTCTCTTCCTCAGTCTCAGTCGCTCTCTGTCTCTCTTTGTCTCAGTCTCTCTCTGTCTCAGTCTCTCTCTGTCTCAGTCTCTCACAGTCTGTCTCTCTCGTAGTCTGTCTCTCTCTGTCCCAGTCTCTTTCTCTGTCTCAGTCTCTCTCTCTGTCTCAGTCTCTCTCTGTCTCAGTCTCTCTCTCTGTCTCAGTCTCTCTCTGTCTCAGTCTCTCTCTCAGTCTCAGTCTCTCTCACAGTCTGTCTCTCTGTCTCAGTCTTAGTCTCTCTGTCTCAGTCTCAGTCTGTCTCTCAGTTTCAGTCTCAGTCTCAGTCTCCCTCTCAGTCTCTCTGTCTCAGTCTCTCTCTGTCTCAGTCTCTCTCTCAGTCTCAGTGTCTCTCTCAGTCTCTCTCTGTCTCAGTCTCTCTGTCTCTGTCTCAGTCTCAGTCTCTCCCTGTCTCAGTCTCTCTCAGTCTCTCTCTCAGTCTGTCTCAGTCTCAGTTTCTCTCAGTCTCTCTCTCAGTCTGTCTCTGTCTCTCAGTCTCTCTCAGTCTCTCAGTCTTTGTCTCAGTCTCTCTCAGTCTCAGTTTCTCTGTCTCAGTCTCTCTCTGTCTCTCTCTCTGTCTGTCTCTGTCTCAGTCTCTCTCTCCGAGTCTCAGTCTCTCTCTGTCTCTCTCTGTCTCAGTCTCTCTCTCAGTCTCAGTCTCTCTCTCTCTCTCTCAGCCTCAGTCTCTCTTAGTCTGTCTCTCTCTGTCTCTCTCAGTCTCAGTCTCTCGCAGTCTCTCTCGCAGTCTCTCTCTGTCTCAGTCTCTCTGTCTCTCTCTGTCTCAGTCTCTCTCTCTCAGTCTCCGTCTCTCTGTCTCAGTCTCTCTCAATCTCAGTCTCTCTCTCAGTTTCTCTGTCTCAGTCTCTCTCTGTCTCTCTCTGTCTCTCTCTGTCTCAGTCTCTCTCTCCGAGTCTGTCTCTCTCTGTCTCAGTCTCAGTCTTTCTGTCTCAGTCTCTCTCTCAGTCTCAGGCTCAGTCTCTCTCTCTCTCTGTCTCTCTCAGCCTAGCCTCAGTCTCTCTCTTAGTCTGTCTCTCTCTCAGTCTCTTTCTCAGTCTCAGTCGCTCTCTGTCTCTCTCTGTCTCATTCTCTTTCTCAGTTTCTGTCTCAGTCTCTCTCACAGTCTCTCTCTCTCTGTCTCAGTCTCTCTCTGTCTCAGTCTCTCTCTGTCTCAGTTTCTCACAGTCTCAGTCTCTCTCGTAGTCTGTCTCTCTCTGTCCCAGTCTCTCTCTCTCTCTCAGTCTCCGTCTCAGTCTCCGTCTCAGTCTCCCTCTCAGTCTCCCTCTCAGTCTCCCTCTCAGTCTCCCTCTCAGTCTCTGTCTCAGTCTCAGTCTCGCTTGCAGTCTCAGTCTCTCTCGCAGTCTCAGTCTCTCTCTCTGTCTCAGTCTCTCTCTCAGTCTCAGTCTCTCTCTGTCTCAGTCTCAGTCTCTCTCTGTCTCTCTCACAGTCTGTCTCTCTCCGTCTCATTCTCTCTGTCTTAGTCTCTCAGTCTCAGTCTCTCTCTCTGTCTCTCTGTCTCAGTCTCAGTCCCAGTTTCAGTCTCTCTGTCTCTTTCTGTCCCCAGTCTCTCTCTCAGTCTCAGTCTGTCTCTCTCTCAGTCTCAGTGTCTCAGTCTCAGTGTCTCAGTCTCTATCTCAGTCTCAGTCTCTCTGTCTCTCTCTCAGTCTCAGTCTTGCTCTGTCTCAGTCTCTCTCTGTCTCAGTCTCTCTGTCTCAGTCTCTCTGTCTCAGTCTCAATCTCTCTGTCTCAGTCTCAGTCTCTCTCTGTCTTAGTCTCTCTCTGTCTCAGTCTCTCTCTGAGTCTCAGTCTCTCTGTCTCAGTCTCCCTCTCAGTCTCTCTGTCTCAGTCTCTCTCTCAGTCTCAGTCTCTTTAAGTCTCTCTCTCTCAGTCTGTCTCTCTCTGTCTGTCTCTCTCTCTAAGTCTCAGTCTCTCTCAGTCTCTCTCTGTCTCAGTCTCAGTCTCTCTGTCTCAGTCTCTCTCTCTCACTCTCTCTAAGTCTCAGTCTGTCTGTCTCTCTCTCTCTCTCTCTCTCTCTGTCTCTCTCTCAGCCTCAGTCTCTCCCTTAGTCTCAGTCTCTCTCACAGTCTCAGCATCTCTCTCAGTCTCTCTCTGTCTCAGTCTCAGTCTCTCGCAGTCTCTCTCTCAGTCTCTGTCTGTCTCTCTGTCTCTCTCTGTCTCAGCCTCTCTCTCAGTCTCCGTCTCTCTGTCTCAGTCTCTCTCTGTCTCAGTCTCTCTCTTAGTCTTAGTCTCAGTCTCTCTCTCCGTTTCAGTTTCTCTCATTCTCTCTCTTAGTCTCTCTCTCAGTCTCTCTCTCAGTCTCTCTCTCTCTCAGTCTCTCTCTGTCTCTCAGTCTCTCTCAGTCTCTCAGTCTCTCTGTCTCTCTGTCTCTGTCTCTCTCTGTCTCTCAGTCTCTCTCTCAATCTTTCTCTCAGTCTCAGTCTCTCTGTCTCAGTCTCTCTGTCTCAGTCTCTCTGTCTCAGTCTCAGTCTCTCTCTGTCTCAGTCTCAGTCTCTCAGTCTCAGTCTCTCTCTGTCTCAGTCTCTCTCTGAGTCTCAGTCTCTCTCAATCTCAGTCTGTCTCTCAGTCTCAGTCTCTCTCTTAGTCTCAGTTTCTCTGTCTCAGTCTCTCTCTGTCTCTCTCTCATTCTGTCTCTGTCTCGGTCTCTCTCTCCGAGTCTCAGTCTATCTCTGTATCTCTCTGTCTCAGTCTCAGTCTCTCTCTCTCAGTCTCTCTCTCTCAGTCTCAGTCTCAGTCTCTCTCTCTCTCTCTCTCTCTGTCTCTCAGCCTCAGTCTCTCTCTTAGTCTGTCTCTCTCTCTTAGTCTCTCTCTCAGTCTCAGTCTCTCTGTCTGTCTCAGTATCAGTCTCTCGCAGTCTCTCTCTGTCTCAGTCTCTGTCTCTGTCTCTCTCTGTCTCCGTCTCTCTGTCTCAGTCTCTCTCTGTCTCAGTCTCTCTCTGTCTCAGTCTCTTTCTCAGTCTCAGTCTCTCTCAGTCTCAGTTTCTCTGTCTCAGTCTCTCTCTGTCTCTCTCTCAGTCTGTCTCGGTCTCAGTCTCTCTCTCAGTCTCAGTTTCTCTGTCTCAGTCTCTCTCTGTCTCTCTCTCTCTCTGTCTCTGTCTCAGTCTCTCTCTCCGAGTCTCAGTCTCTCTCTCTCTGTCTCTCTCAGCCTAGCCTCAGTCTCTCTCTTAGTCTGTCTCTCTCTCAGTCTCTTTCTCAGTCTCAGTCGCTCTCTGTCTCTCTCTGTCTCATTCTCTTTCTCAGTTTCTGTCTCAGTCTCTCTCACAGTCTGTCTCTCTCTGTCTCAGTCTCTCTCTGTCTCAGTCTCTCTCTGTCTCAGTCTCTCACAGTCTCAGTCTCTCTCGTAGTCTGTCTCTCTCTGTCCCAGTCTCTCTCTCTCTCTCAGTCTCTCTCTCTCTCTCAGTCTCTCTCTCAATCTCCGTCTCAGTCTCCGTCTCAGTCTCCCTCTCAGTCTCCCTCTCAGTCTCTGTGTCTGTCTCAGTCTCGCTTGCAGTCTCAGTCTCTCTCGCAGTCTCAGTCTCTCTCTCTGTCTCAGTCTCTCTCTCCCTCTCAGTCTCCCTCTCAGTCTCCCTCTCAGTCTCCCTCTCAGTCTCTGTGTCTCAGTCTCAGTCTCGCTTGCAGTCTCAGTCTCTCTCGCAGTCTCAGTCTCTCTCTCTGTCTCAGTCTCTCTCTCAGTCTCAGTCTCTCTCTGTCTCTCTCTGTCTCAGTCTCTCTGTCTCAGTCTCAGTCTCTCTCTGTCTCAGTCTCAGTCTCTCTCTGTCTCTCTCACAGTCTGTCTCTCTCTGTCTCATTCTCTCTGTCTTAGTCTCTCAGTCTCAGTCTCTCTCTCTGTCTCTCTGTCTCAGTCTCAGTCCCAGTTTCAGTCTCTCTGTCTCTTTATGTCCCCAGTCTCTCTCTCAGTCTCAGTCTGTCTCTCTCTCAGTCTCAGTGTCTCAGTCTCAGTGTCTCAGTCTCTCTCTCAGTCTCAGTCTCTCTGTCTCTCTCTCAGTCTCAGTCTCTCTCTGTCTCTCTCTCAGTCTCTCTCTCTCTCAGTCTGTCTCTCTCTGTCCCAGTCTCAGTCTTGCTCTCAGTCTCAGTCTCTCTCTGTCTCAGTCTCTCTGTCTTAGTCTCTCTGTCTCAGTCTCAGTCTCTCTGTCTCAGTCTCAGTCTCTCTCTGTCTTAGTCTCTCTCTGTCTTAGTCTCTCTCTGAGTCTCAGTATCTCTGTCTCAGTCTCTCTGTCTCAGTCTCTCCCTCAGTCTCAGTCTCTTTAAGTCTCTCTCTCTCAGTCTGTCTCTCTCTGTCTGTCTCTCTCTCTAAGTCTCAGTCTCTCTCAGTCTCTCTCTGTCTCAGTCTCGCTCTGTCTCAGTCTCAGTCTCTCTGTCTCAGTCTCTTTCTCTCACTCTCTCTAAGTCTCAGTCTGTCTGTCTCTCTCTCTCTCTCTCTCTCTCTCTCTCTCTCTCTCTCTCTCTCTCTGTCTCTCTCTCAGCCTCAGTCACTCCCTTAGTCTCAGTCTCTCTCACAGTCTCAGCATCTCTCTCAGTCTCTCTCTGTCTCAGTCTCAGTCTCTCGCAGTCTCTCTCTCAGTCTCTGTCTGTCTCTCTCTGTCTCAGCCTCTCTCTCAGTCTCCGTCTCTCTGTCTCAGTCTCTCTCTGTCTCAGTCTCTCTCTTAGTCTTAGTCTCAGTCTCTCTCTCCGTCTCAGTTTCTCTCATTCTCCCTCTTAGTCTCTCTCTCAGTCTCAGTCTCTCTCTGTCTCAATCTCTCTCTGTCTCAGTCTCAGTCTCTGTCTGTCTCTCAGTCTCTGTCTTTGTCTCAGTCTCTCTGTCTCTCTCAGTCTCTCTCTGTCTCTCAGTCTCTCAGTCTCTCTCAGTCTCTCTCAGTCTCTCTCTCTCTGTCTCTCAGTCTCTCTCTCAATCTTTCTCTCAGTCTCAGTCTCTCTCTCAGTCTCTCTCAGTCTCAGTCTCTCTGTCTCAGTCTCTCTCTGTCTCAGTCTCAGTCTCTCAGTCTCAGTCTCTCTCTGTCTCAGTCTCTCTCTGAGTCTCAGTCTCTCTCAATGTCAGTCTGTCTCTCAGTCTCAGTCTCTCTCTTAGTCTCAGTTTCTCTGTCTCAGTCTCTCTCTGTCTCTCTCTCATTCTGTCTCTGTCTCAGTCTCTCTCTCCGAGTCTCAGTCTATCTCTGTATCTCTCTGTCTCAGTCTCAGTCTCTCTGTCTCAGTCTCTCTCTCAGTCTCAGTCTCTCTCTCTCTCTCTCTCTCTCTGTCTCTCTCTCAGCCTCAGTCTCTCTCTTAGTATGTCTCTCTCTCTTAGTCTCTCTCTCAGTCTCAGTCTCTCTCAGTCTGTCTCAGTATCAGTCTCTCGCAGTCTCTCTCTGTCTCAGTCTCTGTCTCTGTCTCTCTCTGTCTCCGTCTCTCTGTCTCAGTCTCTCTCTGTCTCAGTCTCTCTCTTAGTCTTAGTCTCAGTCTCTCTCTCCGTCTCAGTTTCTCTCATTCTCCCTCTTAGTCTCTCTCTCAGTCTCAGTCTCTCTCTGTCTCAATCTCTCTCTGTCTCAGTCTCAGTCTCTGTCTGTCTCTCAGTCTCTGTCTTTGTCTCTGTCTCTCTGTCTCTCTCAGTCTCTCTCTGTCTCTCAGTCTCTCTCAGTCTCTCTCAGTCTCTCTCAGTCTCTCTCTCTCTGTCTCTCAGTCTCTCTCTCAATCTTTCTCTCAGTCTCAGTCTCTCTCTCAGTCTCTCTCAGTCTCAGTCTCTCTGTCTCAGTCTCAGTTTCTCTCTGTCTCAGTCTCTCTCTCAGTCTCAGTCTCTCTCTCTCTCTCTCTCTCTCTCAGCCTCAGTCTCGCTCTTAGTCTGTCTCTCTCGCAGTCTCTCTCTGTCTCAGTCTCTCTGTCTCTCTCTGTCTCAATCTCTCTCGCAGTCTCCGTCTCTCTGTCTCAGTCTCTCTCTGTCTCAGTTTCTCTGTCTGTCTCTCTCTGTCTCAGTTTCTCAGTCTCAGTCTGTCTCTGTCTCAGTCTCTCTGTCTTAGTCTCTCTCTCAGTCTCAGGCTCAGTCTCTCTCTCTGTCTCTCTCAGCCTAGCCTCAGTCTCTCTCTTAATCCTCTCTCTGTCTCTCTCTGTCTCCGTCTCTCTGTCTCAGTCTCTCTCTGTCTCAGTCTCTTTCTCAGTCGCTCTCTGTCTCTCTCTGTCTCATTCTCTTTCTCAGTTTCTGTCTCAGTCTCTCTCACAGTCTGTCTCTCTCTGTCTCAGTCTCTCTCTGTCTCAGTCTCTCTCAGTCTCTTTCTGTCTCAGTCTCTCTCTGTCTCTCTGTCAGTCTCTCTCGTAGTCTTAGTCTGTCTCTCTCTCAGTCTCAGTCTCTCTCTCAGTCAGTCTCTCTCTGTCTCGGTCTCTCTCTGTCTCAGTCTCTCTCTGTCTCAGTCTCTCTGTCTCAGTCTCTCTGTCTCAGTCTCTCTCTCAGTCTCAGTCTCTTTAAGTCTCTCTCTCTCAGTCTGTCTCTCTCTGTCTGTCTCTCTCTCTAAGTCTCAGTCTCTCTCAGTCTCTCTCTCTCACTCTCTCTAAGTCTCAGTCTGTCTGTCTCTCTCTCTCTCTCTCTCTCTCTGTCTCTCTCTCAGCCTCAGTCTCTCCCTTAGTCTCAGTCTCTCTCACAGTCTCAGCATCTCTCTCAGTCTCTCTCTGTCTCAGTCTCAGTCTCTCGCAGTCTCTCTCTCAGTCTCTGTCTGTCTCTCTGTCTCTCTCTGTCTCAGCCTCTCTCTCAGTCTCCGTCTCTCTGTCTCAGTCTCTCTCTGTCTCAGTCTCTCTCTTAGTCTTAGTCTCAGTCTCTCTCTCCGTTTCAGTTTCTCTCATTCTCTCTCTTAGTCTCTCTCTCAGTCTCTCTCTCAGTCTCTCTCTCTCTCAGTCTCTCTCTGTCTCTCAGTCTCTCTCAGTCTCTCAGTCTCTCTGTCTCTCTGTCTCTGTCTCTCTCTGTCTCTCAGTCTCTCTCTCAATCTTTCTCTCAGTCTCAGTCTCTCTCTCAGTCTCTCTGTCTCAGTCTCTCTGTCTCAGTCTCAGTCTCTCTCTGTCTCAGTCTCAGTCTCTCAGTCTCAGTCTCTCTCTGTCTCAGTCTCTCTCTGAGTCTCAGTCTCTCTCAATCTCAGTCTGTCTCTCAGTCTCAGTCTCTCTCTTAGTCTCAGTTTCTCTGTCTCAGTCTCTCTCTGTCTCTCTCTCATTCTGTCTCTGTCTCGGTCTCTCTCTCCGAGTCTCAGTCTATCTCTGTATCTCTCTGTCTCAGTCTCAGTCTCTCTGTCTCAGTCTCTCTCTCTCAGTCTCAGTCTCAGTCTCTCTCTCTCTCTCTCTCTCTCTGTCTCTCAGCCTCAGTCTCTCTCTTAGTCTGTCTCTCTCTCTTAGTCTCTCTCTCAGTCTCAGTCTGTCTCAGTATCAGTCTCTCGCAGTCTCTCTCTGTCTCAGTCTCTGTCTCTGTCTCTCTCTGTCTCCGTCTCTCTGTCTCAGTCTCTCTCTGTCTCAGTCTCTCTCTGTCTCAGTCTCTTTCTCAGTCTCAGTCTCTCTCAGTCTCAGTTTCTCTGTCTCAGTCTCTCTCTGTCTCTCTCTCAGTCTGTCTCTGTCTCAGTCTCTCTCTCAGTCTCAGTTTCTCTGTCTCAGTCTCTCTCTGTCTCTCTCTCTCTCTGTCTCTGTCTCAGTCTCTCTCTCCGAGTCTCAGTCTCTCTCTCTCTGTCTCTCTCAGCCTAGCCTCAGTCTCTCTCTTAGTCTGTCTCTCTCTCAGTCTCTTTCTCAGTCTCAGTCGCTCTCTGTCTCTCTCTGTCTCATTCTCTTTCTCAGTTTCTGTCTCAGTCTCTCTCACAGTCTGTCTCTCTCTGTCTCAGTCTCTCTCTGTCTCAGTCTCTCTCTGTCTCAGTCTCTCACAGTCTCAGTCTCTCTCGTAGTCTGTCTCTCTCTGTCCCAGTCTCTCTCTCTCTCTGTCTCTCTGTCTCTCACCCAGTCTCAGTCTCTCTCTCTCTCAGTCTGTCTCTCTCTGTCTCAGTCTCAGTCTTGCTCTGTCTCAGTCTCTCTGTCTCAGTCTCTCTGTCTCAGTCTCAGTCTCTCTGTCTCAGTCTCTCTCTGTCTTAGTCTCTCTCTGTCTCAGTCTCTCTCTGAGTCTCAGTCTCTCTGTCTCAGTCTCTCTCTCAGTCTCTCTGTCTCAGTCTCTCTCTCAGTCTCAGTCTCTTTAGGTCTCTCTCTCTGTCTGTTTCTCTCTGTCTCTGAGTCTCAGTCTCTCTCAGTCTCTCTCTGTCTGTCTCAGTCTCTCTGTCTCAGTCTCTCTCTCACTCTCTCTAAGTCTCAGTCTGTCTCTCTCTCTCTCTCTCTCTCTCTCTCTCTCTCTCTCTCTGTCTCTCTCTCAGCCTCAGTCTTGCCCTTAGTCTCAGTATCTCTCTGTCTCAGTCTCTCTCTCAGTCTCAGTCTCTCGCAGTCTCTCTCTCAGTCTCTGTCTGTCTCTCTGTCTCTCTCTGTCTCAGCCTCTCTCTCAGTCACCGTCTCTCTCTGTCTCAGTCTCTCTCTGTCTCAGTCTCTCTCTTAGTCTTAGTCTCAGTCTCTCTCTCGTCTCAGTTTCTCTCTCGTCTCAGTTTCTCTCATTCTCTCTCTTAGTCTCTCTCTCTGTCTCAATCTCTCTCTGTCTCAGTCTCAGTCTCTGTCTGTCTCTCAGTCTTTGTCTCAGTCTCTCTGTCTCTCTCAGTCTCTCTCTGTCTCTCAGTCTCTCTCAGTCTCTCAGTCTTTGTCTCAGTCTCTCTCAGTCTTTCTCTCTCTGTCTCTCTCTGTCTCTCAGTCTCTCTCTCAATCTTTCTCTCAGTCTCAGTCTCTCTCAGTCTCTCTGTCTCAGTCTCAGTCTCTCTCTGTCTCAGTCTCAGTCTCTCAGTCTCAGTCTCTCTCTGTCTCAGTCTCTCTCTGAGTCTCAGTCTCTCTCAATCTCAGTCTGTCTCTCAGTCTCAGTCTCTCTCTTAGTCTCAGTTTCTCTGTCTCAGTCTCTCTCTGTCTCAGTCTCTCTCTCCGAGTCTCAGTCTATCTCTGTATCTCTCTGTCTCAGTCTCAGTCTCTCTGTCTCAGTCTCTCTCTCTCAGTCTCAGTCTCAGTCTATCTCTCTCTCTCTCTCTCTCTCTGTCTCTCTCTCAGCGTCAGTCTCTCTCTTAGTCTGTCTCTCAGTCCCTCTCAGTCTGTCTCAGTATCAGTCTCTCGCAGTCTCTCTCTGTCTCAGTCTCTGTCTCTCTCTGTCTCAGTCTCTCTCTGTCTCCGTCTCTCTGTCTCAGTCTCTCTCTGTCTCAGTCTCTTTCTCAGTCTCAGTCTCTCTCAGTCTCAGTTTCTCTGTCTCAGTCTCTCTCTGTCTCTCTCTCAGTCTGTCTCTGTCTCAGTCTCTCTCTCAGTCTCAGTTTCTCTGTCTCAGTCTCTCTCTGTCTCTCTCTCTCAGTCTGTCTCTGTCTCAGTCTCTCTCTCCGAGTCTCAGTCTCTCTCTGTCTCTCTCTGTCTCAGTCTCAGTCTCTCTGTCTCAGTCTCTCTCTCAGTCTCAGTCTCTCTCTCTCTCTCTCTCTCTCTCTCTCTCTCTCTCTCTCAGCCTCAGTCTCTCTCTTAGTCTGTCTCTCTCTCAGTCTCTCTCTGTCTCAGTCTCTCTGTCTGTCTCAGTCTCAGTCTCTCGCAGTCTCTCTCGCAGTCTCTCTCTGTCTCTCTCTGTCTCAGTCTCTCTGTCTCTCTCTGTCTCAGTCTCTCTCTCAGTCTCCGTCTCTCTGTCTCAGTCTCTCTCTGTCTCAGTCTCTCTCTCAGTCTCAGTTTCTCTGTCTCAGTCTCTCTCTGTCTCTCTCTCAGTCTGTCTCTGTCTTAGTCTCTCTCTCAGTCTCAGTCTCTCTCTCAGTCTCTCTCTGTCTCAGTCTCTCTGTCTCAGTCTCAGCCTCTCTCTGTCTCAGTCTCTCTGTCTCAGTCTCAGTCTCTCTCTGTCTCAGTCTCAGTCTCTCTCTGTCCCAGTCTCAGTCTCAGTCTCTCTGTCTCAGTCTCTCTCTCAGGCTCAGTCTCTCTCTCTCTCTCTCTCTCTCTCTGTCTCTCTCTTAGCCTAGCCTCAGTCTCTCTCTTAGTCTGTCTCTCTCTCAGTCTCTCTCTCAGTCTCCGTCTCTCTGTCTTAGTCTCTCTCTGTCTCAGTCTCTTCCTCAGTCTCAGTCGCTCTCTGTCTCTCTTTGTCTCAGTCTCTCTCTGTCTCAGTCTCTCTCTGTCTCAGTCTCTCACAGTCTCAGTCTCTCTCGTAGTCTGTCTCTCTCTGTCCCAGTCTCTTTCTCTGTCTCAGTCTCTTTCTCTGTCTCAGTCTCTCTCTCTGTCTCAGTCTCTCTCTGTCTCAGTCTCTCTCTCTGTCTCAGTCTCTCTCTGTCTCAGTCTCTCTCTCAGTCTCAGTCTCTCTCACAGTCTCAGTCTCTCTGTCTCAGTCTTAGTCTCTCTGTCTCAGTCTCAGTCTGTCTCTCAGTTTCAGTCTCAGTCTCTGTCTCAGTCTCAGTCTCCCTCTCAGTCTCTCTGTCTCAGTCTCTCTCTCAGTCTCAGTCTCTCTCTCAGTCTCAGTGTCTCTCTCAGTCTCTCTCTGTCTCAGTCTCTCTGTCTCTGTCTCAGTCTCTCCCTGTCTCAGTCTCTCTCAGTCTCTCTCTCAGTCTGTCTCAGTCTCAGTCTCTCTCAGTCTCTCTCTCAGTCTGTCTCTGTCTCTCAGTCTCTCAGTCTTTGTCTCAGTCTCTCTCAGTCTCAGTTTCTCTGTCTCAGTCTCTCTCTGTCTCTCTCTCTGTCTGTCTCTGTCTCAGTCTCTCTCTCCGAGTCTCAGTCTCTCTCTGTCTCTCTCTGTCTCAGTCTCTCTCTCAGTCTCAGTCTCTCTCTCTCTCTCTCTCAGCCTCAGTCTCTCTTAGTCTGTCTCTCTCTCAGTCTCTCTCAGTCTCTCGCAGTCTCTCTCGCAGTCTCTCTCTGTCTCAGTCTCTCTGTCTCTCTCTGTCTCAGTCTCTCTCTCTCAGTCTCCGTCTCTCTGTCTCAGTCTCTCTCAATCTCAGTCTCTCTCTCAGTCTCAGTTTCTCTGTCTCAGTCTCTCTCTGTCTCTCTCTGTCTCTCTCTGTCTCAGTCTCTCTCTCCGAGTCTGTCTCTCTCTGTCTCAGTCTCAGTCTTTCTGTCTCAGTCTCTCTCTCAGTCTCAGGCTCAGTCTCTCTCTCTCTCTGTCTCTCTCAGCCTAGCCTCAGTCTCTCTCTTAGTCTGTCTCTCTCTCAGTCTCTTTCTCAGTCTCAGTCGCTCTCTGTCTCTCTCTGTCTCATTCTCTTTCTCAGTTTCTGTCTCAGTCTCTCTCACAGTCTCTCTCTCTCTGTCTCAGTCTCTCTCTGTCTCAGTCTCTCTCTGTCTCAGTCTCTCACAGTCTCAGTCTCTCTCGTAGTCTGTCTCTCTCTGTCCCAGTCTCTCTCTCTCTCTCAGTCTCCGTCTCAGTCTCCCTCTCAGTCTCCCTCTCAGTCTCCCTCTCAGTCTCCCTCTCAGTCTCTCTGTCTCTCTCACAGTCTGTCTCTCTCCGCCTCATTCTCTCTGTCTTAGTCTCTCAGTCTCAGTCTCTCTCTCTGTCTCAGTCTCAGTCCCAGTTTCAGTCTCTCTGTCTCTTTCTGTCCCCAGTCTCTCTCTCAGTCTCAGTCTGTCTCTCTCTCAGTCTCAGTGTCTCAGTCTCAGTGTCTCAGTCTCTATCTCAGTCTCAGTCTCTCTGTCTCTCTCTCAGTCTCAGTCTTGCTCTGTCTCAGTCTCTCTCTGTCTCAGTCTCTCTGTCTCAGTCTCTCTGTCTCAGTCTCAATCTCTCTGTCTCAGTCTCAGTCTCTCTCTGTCTTAGTCTCTCTCTGTCTCAGTCTCTCTCTGAGTCTCAGTCTCTCTGTCTCAGTCTCTCTCTCAGTCTCTCTGTCTCAGTCTCTCTCTCAGTCTGTCTCTCTCTGTCTGTCTCTCTCTCTAAGTCTCAGTCTCTCTCAGTCTCTCTCTGTCTCAGTCTCAGTCTCTCTGTCTCAGTCTCTCTCTCTCACTCTCTCTAAGTCTCAGTCTGTCTGTCTCTCTCTCTCTCTCTCTCTCTCTCTCTCTCAGCCTCAGTCTCTCCCTTAGTCTCAGTCTCTCTCACAGTCTCAGCATCTCTCTCAGTCTCTCTCTGTCTCAGTCTCAGTCTCTCGCAGTCTCTCTCTCAGTCTCTGTCTGTCTCTCTGTCTCTCTCTGTCTCAGCCTCTCTCTCAGTCTCCGTCTCTCTGTCTCAGTCTCTCTCTGTCTCAGTCTCTCTCTTAGTCTTAGTCTCAGTCTCTCTCTCCGTTTCAGTTTCTCTCATTCTCTCTCTTAGTCTCTCTCTCAGTCTCTCTCTCAGTCTCTCTCTCTCTCAGTCTCTCTCTGTCTCAATCTCTCTCTGTCTCAGTCTCTGTCTCTCTCAGTCTCTCTCTGTCTCTCAGTCTCTCAGTCTCTCTGTCTCTCTGTCTCTGTCTCTCTCTGTCTCTCAGTCTCTCTCTCAATCTTTCTCTCAGTCTCAGTCTCTCTCTCAGTCTCTCTGTCTCAGTCTCTCTGTCTCAGTCTCAGTCTCTCTCTGTCTCAGTCTCAGTCTCTCAGTCTCAGTCTCTCTCTGTCTCAGTCTCTCTCTGAGTCTCAGTCTCTCTCAATCTCAGTCTGTCTCTCAGTCTCAGTCTCTCTCTTAGTCTCAGTTTCTCTGTCTCAGTCTCTCTCTGTCTCTCTCTCATTCTGTCTCTGTCTCGGTCTCTCTCTCCGAGTCTCAGTCTATCTCTGTATCTCTCTGTCTCAGTCTCAGTCTCTCTGTCTCAGTCTCTCTCTCTCAGTCTCAGTCTCAGTCTCTCTCTCTCTCTCTCTCTCTCTCTCTGTCTCTCAGCCTCAGTCTCTCTCTTAGTCTGTCTCTCTCTCTTAGTCTCTCTCTCAGTCTCAGTCTCTCTGTCTGTCTCAGTATCAGTCTCTCGCAGTCTCTCTCTGTCTCAGTCTCTGTCTCTGTCTCTCTCTGTCTCCGTCTCTCTGTCTCAGTCTCTCTCTGTCTCAGTCTCTCTCTGTCTCAGTCTCTTTCTCAGTCTCAGTCTCTCTCAGTCTCAGTTTCTCTGTCTCAGTCTCTCTCTGTCTCTCTCTCAGTCTGTCTCTGTCTCAGTCTCTCTCTCAGTCTCAGTTTCTCTGTCTCAGTCTCTCTCTGTCTCTCTCTCTCTCTGTCTCTGTCTCAGTCTCTCTCTCCGAGTCTCAGTCTCTCTCTCTCTGTCTCTCTCAGCCTAGCCTCAGTCTCTCTCTTAGTCTGTCTCTCTCTCAGTCTCTTTCTCAGTCTCAGTCGCTCTCTGTCTCTCTCTGTCTCATTCTCTTTCTCAGTTTCTGTCTCAGTCTCTCTCACAGTCTGTCTCTCTCTGTCTCAGTCTCTCTCTGTCTCAGTCTCTCTCTGTCTCAGTCTCTCACAGTCTCAGTCTCTCTCGTAGTCTGTCTCTCTCTGTCCCAGTCTCTCTCTCTCTCTCAGTCTCTCTCTCTCTCTCAGTCTCTCTCTCAATCTCCGTCTCAGTCTCCGTCTCAGTCTCCCTCTCAGTCTCCCTCTCAGTCTCTGTGTCTTAGTCTCAGTCTCGCTTGCAGTCTCAGTCTCTCTCGCAGTCTCAGTCTCTCTCTCTGTCTCAGTCTCTCTCTCCCTCTCAGTCTCCCTCTCAGTCTCCCTCTCAGTCTCCCTCTCAGTCTCTGTGTCTCAGTCTCAGTCTCGCTTGCAGTCTCAGTCTCTCTCGCAGTCTCAGTCTCTCTCTCTGTCTCAGTCTCTCTCTCAGTCTCAGTCTCTCTCTGTCTCTCTCTGTCTCAGTCTCTCTGTCTCAGTCTCTCTCTGTCTCAGTCTCAGTCTCTCTCTGTCTCTCTCACAGTCTGTCTCTCTCTGTCTCATTCTCTCTGTCTTAGTCTCTCAGTCTCAGTCTCTCTCTCTGTCTCTCTGTCTCAGTCTCAGTCCCAGTTTCAGTCTCTCTGTCTCTTTATGTCCCCAGTCTCTCTCTCAGTCTCAGTCTGTCTCTCTCTCAGTCTCAGTGTCTCAGTCTCAGTGTCTCAGTCTCTCTCTCAGTCTCAGTCTCTCTCTGTCTCTCTCTCAGTCTCTCTCTCTCTGTCTGTCTCTCTCTGTCCCAGTCTCAGTCTTGCTCTCAGTCTCAGTCTCTCTCTGTCTCAGTCTCTCTGTCTTAGTCTCTCTGTCTCAGTCTCAGTCTCTCTGTCTCTGTCTTAGTCTCTCTCTGTCTTAGTCTCTCTCTGTCTTAGTCTCTCTCTGAGTCTCAGTCTCTCTGTCTCAGTCTCTCTCTCAGTCTCTCTGTCTCAGTCTCTCCCTCAGTCTCAGTCTCTTTAAGTCTCTCTCTCTCAGTCTGTCTCTCTCTGTCTGTCTCTCTCTCTAAGTCTCAGTCTCTCTCAGTCTCTCTCTGT
Source organism: Lissotriton vulgaris (assembly GCF_964263255.1). Lineage (NCBI taxonomy): Eukaryota > Metazoa > Chordata > Amphibia > Caudata > Salamandridae > Lissotriton > Lissotriton vulgaris. The sequence goes on from NC_141694.1 coordinate 93,946,553, forward strand.
CTCAGTCTCTCTCTGTCTCAGTCTCAGTCTCTCTGTTTCAGTCTCTTTCTCTCTCTCTCTCTCTCTCTCTCTCTCTCTCTCTCTCTCTCTCTCTCTCTGTCTCTCTCTCAGCCTCAGTCACTCCCTTAGTCTCAGTCTCTCTCACAGTCTCAGCATCTCTCTCAGTCTCTCTCTGTCTCAGTCTCAGTCTCTCGCAGTCTCTCTCTCAGTCTCTGTCTGTCTCTCTCTGTCTCAGCCTCTCTCTCAGTCTCCGTCTCTCTGTCTCAGTCTCTCTCTGTCTCAGTCTCTCTCTTAGTCTTAGTCTCAGTCTCTCTCTCCGTCTCAGTTTCTCTCATTCTCCCTCTTAGTCTCTCTCTCAGTCTCAGTCTCTCTCTGTCTCAATCTCTCTCTGTCTCAGTCTCAGTCTCTGTCTGTCTCTCAGTCTCTGTCTTTGTCTCAGTCTCTCTGTCTCTCTGTCTCTCTCTGTCTCTCAGTCTCTCAGTCTCTCTCAGTCTCTCTCAGTCTCTCTCAGTCTCTCTCTCTCTGTCTCTCAGTCTCTCTCTCAATCTTTCTCTCAGTCTCAGTCTCTCTCTCAGTCTCTCTCAGTCTCAGTCTCTCTGTCTCAGTCTCTCTCTGTCTCAGTCTCAGTCTCTCAGTCTCAGTCTCTCTCTGTCTCAGTCTCTCTCTGAGTCTCAGTCTCTCTCAATGTCAGTCTGTCTCTCAGTCTCAGTCTCTCTCTTAGTCTCAGTTTCTCTGTCTCAGTCTCTCTCTGTCTCTCTCTCATTCTGTCTCTGTCTCAGTCTCTCTCTCCGAGTCTCAGTCTATCTCTGTATCTCTCTGTCTCAGTCTCAGTCTCTCTGTCTCAGTCTCTCTCTCAGTCTCAGTCTCAGTCTCTCTCTCTCTCTCTCTCTCTCTCTCTCTCTCTCTCTCTCTCTCTCTCTCTCTGTCTCTCTCTCAGCCTCAGTCTCTCTCTTAGTCTGTCTCTCTCTCTTAGTCTCTCTCTGTCTCAGTCTCTCTCAGTCTGTCTCAGTATCAGTCTCTCGCAGTCTCTCTCTGTCTCAGTCTCTGTCTCTGTCTCTCTCTGTCTCCGTCTCTCTGTCTCAGTCTCTCTCTGTCTCAGTCTCTCTCTTAGTCTTAGTCTCAGTCTCTCTCTCCGTCTCAGTTTCTCTCATTCTCCCTCTTAGTCTCTCTCTCAGTCTCAGTCTCTCTCTGTCTCAATCTCTCTCTGTCTCAGTCTCAGTCTCTGTCTGTCTCTCAGTCTCTGTCTTTGTCTCAGTCTCTCTGTCTCTCTCTTAGTCTCTCTCTGTCTCTCAGTCTCTCAGTCTCTCTCAGTCTCTCTCAGTCTCTCTCAGTCTCTCTCTCTCTGTCTCTCAGTCTCTCTCTCAATCTTTCTCTCAGTCTCAGTCTCTCTCTCAGTCTCTCTCAGTCTCAGTCTCTCTGTCTCAGTCTCAGTCTCTCTCTGTCTCAGTCGCAGTCTCTCAGTCTCAGTCTCTCTCTGTCTCAGTCTCTCTCTGAGTCTCAGTCTCTCTCAATGTCAGTCTGTCTCTCAGTCTCAGTCTCTCTCTTAGTCTCAGTTTCTCTGTCTCAGTCTCTCTCTGTCTCTCTCTCATTCTGTCTCTGTCTCAGTCTCTCTCTCCGAGTCTCAGTCTATCTCTGTATCTCTCTGTCTCAGTCTCAGTCTCTCTGTCTCAGTCTCTCTCTTAGTCTCAGTCTCAGTCTCTCTCTCTCTCTCTCTCTCTCTCTCTCTGTCTCTCTCTCAGCCTCAGTCTCTCTCTTAGTCTGTCTCTCTCTCTTAGTCTCTCTCTCAGTCTCAGTCTCTCTCAGTCTGTCTCAGTATCAGTCTCTCGCAGTCTCTCTCTGTCTCAGTCTCTGTCTCTGTCTCTCTCTGTCTCAGTCTCTCTCTGTCTCAGTCTCTCTCTGTCTCAGTCTCTCTCTGTCTCAGTCTCTTTCTCAGTCTCAGTCTCTCTCAGTCTCAGTTTCTCTGTCTCAGTCTCTCTCTGTCTCTCTCTCAGTCTGTCTCTGTCTCAGTCTCTCTCTCAGTCTCTCTGTCTCAGTCTCTCTCTGTCTCTCTCTCTCTCTGTCTCTGTCTCAGTCTCTCTCTCCGAGTCTCAGTCTCTCTCAGTCTCAGTCTCTCTCTCTCTCTCTCTCTCTCTCTCAGCCTCAGTCTCTCTCTTAGTCTGTCTCTCTCTCAGTCTCTCTCTGTCTCAGTCTCTCTCAGTCTGTCTCAGTCTCAGTCTCTCTCGCAGTCTCTCTCTCAGTCTCTCTCTGTCTCAGTCTCTCCGTCTCTCTCTATCTCAGTCTCTCTCTCAGTCTCCGTCTCTCTGTCTCAGTCTCTCTCAGTCTCAGTCTCTCTCTCAGTCTCAGTTTCTCTGTCTTAGTCTCTCTCTGTCTCTCTCTCAGTCTGTCTCTGTCTCAGTCTCTCTCTCCGAGTCTGTCTCTCTCTGTCTCAGTCGCAGTCTCAGTCTCAGTCTCTCTGTCTCAGTCTCTCTCTCAGGCTCAGTCTCTCTCTCTCTCTCTCTCTCTGTCTCTCTCTTAGCCTAGCCTCTGTCTCTCTCTCAGTCTCTCTCTCAGTCTCCGTCTCTCTGTCTCAGTCTCTCTCTGTCTCAGTCTCTTCCTCAGTCTCAGTCGCTCTCTGTCTCTCTTTGTCTCAGTCTCTCTCTGTCTCAGTCTCTCTCTGTCTCGGTCTCTCTCTCTGTCTCAGTTTCTCTCTGTCTCAGTCTCTCTCTCAGTCTCAGTCTCTCTCAGTCTCAGTCTCTCTGTCTCAGTCTTAGTCTCTCTGTCTCAGTCTCTCTGTCTCAGTCTCAGTCTCTCTCTCAGTCTCAGTGTCTCTCTCAGTCTCTCTCTGTCTCTCTCTGTCTCAGTCTCTCTGTCTCAGTCTCAGTCTCTCTGTCTCAGTCTCAGTCTCTCCCTGTCTCAGTCTCAGTCTCTCACAGTCTCAGTCTCTCTCTCTGTCTCAGTCTCTCTCTCTGTCTCAGTCTCTCTCTCTGTCTCAGTCTCTCTCTGTCTCAGTCTCAGTCTCTCTCGTAGTCTGTCTCTCTCTGTCCCAGTCTCTCTCTCTGTCCCAGTCTCTCTATCTGTCTCAGTCTCTCTCTGTCACAGTCTCTCTCTGTCTCAGTCTCTCTCTCTGTCTCAGTCTCTCTCTGTCTCAGTCTCTCTCTCAGTCTCAGTCTCTCTCAGTCTCAGTCTCTCTGTCTCAGTCTTAGTCTCTCTGTCTCAGTCTCTCTGTCTCAGTCTCAGTCTCAGTCTCTCTCTCAGTCTCAGTGTCTCTCTCGGTCTCTCTCTGTCTCTCTCTGTCTCAGTCTCTCTGTCTCAGTCTCAGTCTCTCCCTTTCTCAGTCTCAGTCTCTCTCTGTCTCTCTCTCAGTCTCAGTCTCTCTCTGTCTCAGTCTCTCTGTCTTAGTCTCTCAGTCTCACTCTCAGTCTGTCTCAGTCTCAGTCTCTCTCTGTCTCTCTCGGTCTGTCTGTCTCAGTCTCTCTCTCAGTCTCAGTTTCTCTGTCTCAGTCTCTCTCTGTCTCTCTCTCTCAGTCTGTCTCTGTCTCAGTCTCTCTCTCCGAGTCTCAGTCTCTCTCTGTCTCTCTCTGTCTGTCTCTCTGTCTCAGTCTCTCGCTCAGTCTCAGTCTCAGTCTCTCTCTCTCTCTCTCTCTCTCTCTCTCTCTCTCTCAGCCTCAGTCTCTCTCTTAGTCTGTCTCTCTCTGTCTCTCTCTGTCTCAGTCTCTCTGTCTGTCTCTCGCAGTCTCTCTCGCAGTCTCTCTCTGTCTCAGTCTCTCTGTCTCTCTCTGTCTCAGTCTCTCTCTCAGTCTCCGTCTCTCTCTCTCCGTCTCTCTCAGTCTCTCTCTCAGTTTCTCTGTCTCAGTCTCTCTCTGTCTCTCTCTCAGTCTGTCTCTTTCTCAGTCTCTCTCTCCGAGTCTGTCTCTCTCAGTCTCAGGCTCAGTCTCTCTCTCTCTCTCTCTCTCTCTCTCTCTGTCTCTCTCAGCCTAGCCTCAGTCTCTCTCACAGTCTGTCTCTCTCTGTCTCAGTCTCTCTCTGTCTCAGTCTCTCTCTGTCTCAGTCTCTCTCTGTCTCAGTCTCTCTCTGTCTCAGTCTCTCACAGTCTCAGTCTCTCTCGTAGTCTGTCTCTCTCTGTCCCAGTCTCTCTCTCTGTCTCAGTCTCTCTCTCTGTCTCAGTCTCTCTCTGTCTCAGTCTCTCTCACAGTCTCAGTCTCTCTGTCTCAGTCTTAGTCTCTCTGTCTCAGTCTGTCTCTCAGTCTCAGTCTCTCTCTCAGTCTCTCTCTGTCTCAGTGTCTCTCTGTCACTCTCAGTCTCTCCCTGTCTCAGTCTCAGTCTCTCCGTGTCTCAGTCTCTCTCTGTCTCTCTCTGTCTCAGTCTCTCTCTGTCTCAGTCTCTCTGTCTTAGTCTCTCAGTCTCAGTCTCCCTCTCAGTCTCAGTCTCTTTTTTTTTTTTTTTTTAAATATTTTTATTATAAAACAAAAAGGTTTTTTTTGGCACACATAACACAGAATACATAGTACAGAAAACAGCAAATGCATATGATAAAACAAATAAATCAGAAATTACTAACGAGAAAATCAACATAATACTAAACATATACTTCAAGTCATAAAGAAAAAAAGGTGGAAAAAAGACCAATAATCACATTAATAATACATCAAGCTACGTTGACATTTAACCTTTCCTTCCATCTATGTACCGGTTCCCAGATTTTCCTTCCCCATCTTTTAATCCTTTTACCTTTTTTCCTGAATATACCTTTTTCAAGGTTAAAAGTCCCTAATAGTAAAGCAATCCACTGCTGTAATCCCGGGGGAAGGGGGTCCAGCCAGACTCTAGCGATCAGCAACCTGAAAACTGCCATCGCTACAAATATAAATTCACTGTGTTCGCCTTCACAGTCCCGAACTCCCAACATAATTACTGTCGGCGTTAAATTCACATTTAGAGCAAGTGTATGGGCCAAAAAAACCTCAATGCCCTTTAATAGGGGCCTTAGTTTGGGACAAGTCGCAAAAATATGTATACTATCTGCGGCAGTAGCGTTACAGCGCCAGCAATTAATCCCTGTGGTTGCGCCCCACTGTGCTATGCGATCTGGAGTATGGTAAAGTTGATACAGCGTTTTATAGTGCTGCGATTGTAATGGGGCAGAATAGAATACTGAGCTTCCTAACTCCAAAGACTTCAAAAAAGACTCGCTCGAAGTCCCTAATTTTCCCTCCCATTTATTACCAAATCTGTCAGTATCGTCCTTCTTCGTATCAGCCAACTGGGCATAGAAATACCTAATGGAGCAGACCCCACTTTGCGCTATTGCTTCCATGATGTTATTTGTATTAAATCCACCTGCCCCACCTTTTTTCTTAGAGACGAAACTCCTAGTCTGTAGATACTTGAAGAAGCTTTGCCTTGCTATATTAAATTTAGCCATCAGATCTGAAAATTGAAGTATGTTACCATCTGAGTTTAACATATCTCCTATATTTTTAATTCCTTTGCTGTTCCAATCTGCCATAATGGTATCCGCAAAAATTAAAGGTGGTAAAGACTTATTCATATATAGATTAGTATACCTGTTAAATCTCCCTAGTCCGAGATTTTTTGCAACAGCAGACCATACATTATAGGCTGCGGCCACAGTCTTAAATCGTGTACGTTTATAATACGATGAATCTGTACAATTTAGAAAGGCATTTGCGGAATCTTTACCCAGAACAATTGAATAGATCATAGTTGAGGTAGCTTTAACTTTCGGATCCCCTTCGTTTGCACCAATTAAACCTTGAATATATTGTAATACCGATGCCCAGTAATAGAACCTGAAATCGGGAACCCCCCAGCCTCCCCTTTCCCTTGGCAGAGTCATGTACTTATATGCCCGTCTTGTCTTCCCATATGACCAAATGAATCGGTTAAGAATCGACTCTAACTTGTTAAACCAAATAGAATCAAAAAAAAGAGGGATTGTACGAAAAAAATAAAGAAATTTAGGAAGAATGAGCATTTTAATAATATTAGTGCGACCCACTAGCGTAAGCCTAAGATTATTTATCCGCAGCAAGTCTGAATTAACTTTCTTTAATAAAGGCGAGATGTTCTGCTCAACTATCGTTCCTAAGTTAGAAGAAATTTCAACCCCAAGGTAGACTGCTGCAGGGACTACACGTGTGTCAACACATTGGGTTGCTGTATTTTTAATAATCTGTGTTTTGGCACTATTGAGCTTATAACCAGAGATATTGCCAAAATTTAAAGCTTCTTGTTCTATAGCACCTATTGCCAAATCAGGATCAGGAGTAATTATCGCGACATCGTCAGCATATGCCAGTACTTTAAGTACTAACTCGTTTACGCACATGGGAGGAATACCTGGATTAAGATCAAGATTACGTAAATATGGATCCATATATAGTGCAAACAAAAGAGGAGAGCTGGGACAGCCTTGCCTTGTTCCTCTCTTAATCTGCACTGCTGCTGTTAATTCCCGATTGATTTTAATTCTAGCTGTTGGGTCCCTATAGAGCACCTGAATTGCTTTTATAAAATTGTCACCAAACCCCATAGTTCTCATTAAGACCCACAAATATTCCCAGTCAACCCTATCGAAAGCCTTCTCGGCATCTAAAAATAAAGCCGAGACCGGGCCGCCAGAAACCTCCATGGCGTCAAAACAGGTAATCACCGTTCTGACATGTTCTGTAGTCCCTTTCCCCGGGATAAATCCATGTTGGACTGGTGCAACTAATTTTTCTATGACAGCCGACAGCCTTGTAGCCAGAATTTTCGAATAGAGCTTAACGTCAGAATTCATTAAGGCTATAGGTCTATATGACCCCGGATTTGTGGCGGGTTTACCTTTTTTCAGGATAACTATAATTTCAGTCTCGCCCCATGATTTAGGAATTGAAATATCTCTCTGGGCTTGAATAAGTGTGTCCAGTAGCTCTACTCTAAAAACTGATATAAAGGTTTTATAAAATTCGATCGGTATCATATCAGGGCCTGCAGCCTTAGAGGATGGGAGATCTGATAAAGCAAGAGACATTTCTTCTAGCGTTATAGGGGCATCAAGTATACTATTTTCCTCCGTGTCTAATTTCCCAAGTTGAATGTCTCCTAAATATTCCCTGATTTTATCTATATCAACCTCGACCTCTCTGTCATATAGACCAGTATAAAATTTCCAAAATTCATTCCTTACACCGACAGAGTCAGAGATCAAATTGCCTGAATCATCAACTATACTTTTAATGTCCCCTGCGTTGGCTTTTTGTCTAGATCTAACAGCAAGAATGTGTCCAACCCGCTCACTAAACTCACAGGCCTGCTCCCTCTTTGCTAAATACCTAACTACTGCTTTGTTAGTAATTCTTTCCGCAATCTCCGCTTTTAAGACCGTAATTTCCAACAGTTGTTGATCCAGTGGGAGCCCCCTCATGATAAACCTGCTTAGCTCAGCCTCAGCATCCAAAAGGGAGTTAACTTGCTGATCAAACATTTCTCTTTCTTTTTTCCGTCTATGTGCTGAGAAACTAATTGTCTCTCCCCTGACGCCTGCTTTAAAAGCATCCCAAATGTAAGCGCTACTAGTGCTCCCCAAATTATTAAGCCAAAACTCGCTAATCCATTTTTCCATGTGAGTACAATATCCCTCGTCAAGTAACAAAGCGCGCTCAAATGTCCAACTATATGGTTTCCTACCTAACCCAATTATACTTAATGTTAATAACAGTGGGTTATGGTCCGAGACCAGCCGGGGTAACTTCTTAATCTGCGTGTTAGATAACAACGTATTGGAGATTAAAAAATAGTCCAGCCTTACTGTTATATTGTGAGGAGCAGAAAAGAATGTATCACCGTCTATCTGTGGGTGTAAGTTAGCCCAAACATCTGAGAGAGCATTGTGGCGTGCCATATCTACTATCGCCCTGTGCACCTTTTTCTTCCTCCCCATATAGGGCTCGCTCGAATGTAGCTCCATATTTGCTGGCCTGCTGATATTAAAATCTCTGCAACAAACAATTGGCTCCACCCAAGTTGAGAGCTCATGATCCAAGAATTGAAATATATCTGGGTCATCACAAGTTGAACCATAGACTGAAACTAGTGTGAACCTAGCACCTCTAAACCCTATTTCTATAATTGCCCATCTACCCCAGGTATCCTCTTTGCTCCTAAATACTGTGCAATCTACTCCTCTCCCAAGAATCGCTACCCCACGAGTTTTGGAGGCTTGTTTAGTGTAAGCTAAGACTTTAAAGCCTGCCTGTTCTAGCAGAAAGCTTTTTCCACCCTCCACATGAGTTTCCTGTAGACAAATAAGGTCAGGAGACATTGATTTGCAGAAAGCGGAAACTCGCAGCCTTTTTTGAAGATCATTAAGGCCGCAGACATTAAATGACAAAATACGACAAGTCATCAAAAAACATCAAATATTAGCACCAACTTCGGATTCCAACTCTTAACAAACCCCGCCGCATCTTTTTTCCTCCATTTGAACAAAAGCTGCAGCTGCCTCAAACTGTAAATCACTGTGTATGCTGTATATGCTGTGTGCCATTTTTTCCCCCCCCACTTCCCCCTCGTCCCACCCGCCTCCCTCACCCCCCCAGACATCCCCTCCCCCCTCCCCCCCTACAGGCAAATAGGTCACAAATGACCTATATGTGGGCGCCAAGGAAGCAGCAGCCGCTACTCCTCCCCACCGCCAGCCACCAAGTCAGGCATATACAAAAATTAAATCCACTATTTGTTCTCCTTATAACCCAAAACTTCCACCATGTATGCCCTCGCCTTAATCTCTGAATAGAAAAATTTGAATTGGCCCTTGGTCACAATTTTCAATTTTGCCGGGTATAGCAAATAAGCTTCAGAACCCAAAGCCTGGATAAGTGGTATCAATTGTCTCAGCCTCCATCTACGTTCGACCGTGGCGTGACAAAAATCTGGTCTTGCAAAAAACGAAACATTATTAAAGGTACGTCTTGACTCTGGCTTTGCCTTGTCCAAGATCAGCTGCCTGAGAAGAAAGTTCCCAACAAATATTAGCAAAGCCCTTGGTCGACTAGCCTGAGCACCAGTGTGAGGCTGCCCCCTTTTGAGAAAGAATGGAAAGCGATGGGCCCTTTGAATTTCAGTTTCCCACTGCCAACTAGATAACTCCGGAAAAGCCCCTTTTAGCAAATTCACCACAAACAGTCTGGGGTCCTCCCCTTCAAGACCTTCCTCCACGCCTAGCAGCCTGATGTTGTTGCGACGCTGCCTGTTCTCAAAATCTTCCAGCTTCCAATTAACGTCCTCAGCCACCTTTTGATGCTCTTCCTTATATGTTTTCAAGTCTCTCAGGTCGTCTTCCACTTTACTAGTCCTTTCCTCAACATGTACAACTCTCTCAACCATCTCATCTTGCCTCTTACTTATAGTTCTGAGTTTATTCTGTATCTTCCTTGATTCCTGTCTTGCCCTCCTGCTCTCCCCTCTAGCCTCAGATTGCATTAATTTCAGGGTGTTGAAGAGAAGATCTAGCGTAACGGGAGGCTGCGAGGATTGAGTGGGACCAAATTCCCCAATCAGCGTAGCAGGACTGTCTTGCTCCACAAACGAAAAAGTAGTGGTAGAGTAATCCCACGCTAGTTTTTTAGTAGGATCAGTAGTGCTACTTGCAGTGGAAGGTTTCCTTTTAGAGAGGCGCTTTTTCTGTGAGGTTTTCCTAGCGGGGGAGCTGCTGACTGATTCAGCCCCCGTGGATACATCAGAACTAAAGCCCTCAGATGGATGTGACTGTGACTGCGTATCTTCATCGACAGAGTAGAATCTTTCCGCAGAAGCTGAACCAGTAGTGATGCCGATCTCGGCAGAAGTAGATGATTCACCTGCTGATCTAACCCCACCACTCTCCATACCTAAGTCCATAGTTTCTGCCCAAGTTACAGGGTTAGACAGTGAAGTACCTCCATAGGCTCCGTCTATTGTAGCAGCCTCCAATCCACCCTTTAAATTTTGATCAATTAGCTCAATCTCCAGCTCTGCTGCTGGCGTCGGCACAGAGGGCCTTCGAGTCTCAAGTGATAGCTCATCTGGGAGCTGTGTGTGCAAAGCTCGATTGTCGATCATGGCTGATAGCTCCCTACCCGCTCCTTCCTTTATGCTCGTTTTTTCCAAGTGCCCTGCTTCTTTCAGCATAGCCCCCGGCCTCGTCCCAGCCCCAGCGCAGCCACTTGACTCACCCCCGGCATCCACCAAGCCTGCATCGCCTGCATCGCTGCTCAGTCCCGGAATGACTGCAGGCACTACAGCGGGCGCCTTCCCTGCTGCTGCTGCTGTGCTTGCTGGTTGCCTAGCAACCCCGGCGCCGACCGCGAGTCCTGCACCGAGAACGCCGGCTCCGCTGGCTCCAACGCCGTCAGCTCTCTCTGAAACTGCTCCCGCTCCTACAGTGAAATCCGCGGAGACATCAGGTTTGGCTGCGGGGGGGCCGCTACTGGCAGGGGAATTGGCGAAGCTTTCCGTTACTGTGGGCTGCCGTAGCGCATTTTCCTTGGTTTTCAGCTTAGTAAAGGGTGCTGCATTGTCTGCTCCGTTTCTTTTTGCTGCCGTTTTCCTCAGAGTCGAGGCATTCTTCTGTGTAGTAGATATGGCGGGACCAGGGCCGATAGGTTTTAAATCTGCTTTAATAATTTTCTCCTTTTCTTTAGTTGACGTCGTTTGGCCTTTAGTAATATCCGCATCAGCAGGCTTCCCTCCTTTACCGTCCTTGGACTCGAGTCCGCGCTGTGGGCGAGGAGGCATCCTGAGCCAGGGTTTTAAGACCAATCTGACAGCCTCTGCAATTCTCCTCTTAACATGCAGGGTAAATCGTACAAAAGTATTTCCTCGTTGTTCCCAGGAGAGGAATAACGCAGTACTACTCAGAGAAGGCATACAGTGTTCTCAGGTCAGACACCTTGATCGCTCTATTTCGCCATTAGGACAGCCTGGCAGTGGAGAAGAGAAGAGTGCAGCTTACTCACTGCCTCCCACGGCGGCCATCTTGCCTCACTGCCTCCCACCCCAGCTCCAAACCTGGTTCCCGTCTCAGTCTCAGTCTCTCTGTCTCAGTCTCTCTCTCAGTCTCAGTCTCTCTCTGTCTCTCTCTCAGTCTCAGTGTCTCTCTGTCACTCCCTGTCTCTCTCTGTCTCAGTCTCTCTGTCTCAGTCTCAGTCTCGCCCTGTCTCAGTCTCAGTCTCTCCCTGTCTCAGTCTCTCTCTGTCTCTCTCTGTCTCAGTCTCTCTGTCTTAGTCTCTCAGTCTCAGTCTCTCTGTCTGTCTCCGTCTCAGTCTCTCTCTCTCAGTCTCTCTGTCTCAGTCTCAGTCTCTCTCTCAGTCTCAGTTTCTGTCTCTCTCAGTCTCTTTCTGACTAAGTCTCTCTCTCAGTCTCTCTCTTGGTCTCAGTCTGTCTGTCTCTCTCTCAGTCTCAGTGTCTGTCTCAGTCTCAGTCTCTCTCTGTCTCAGTCTCTCTGTCTCTCTCTCAGTCTCAGTCTCTCTTTGTCTCAGTCTCTCTCTGTCTCAGTCTCTCTCTGTCTCAGTCTCTCTCTGTCTCAGTCTCTCTGTCTCAGTCTCTCTGTCTCAGTCTCTCTGTCTCAGTCTCTCTCTGTCTCTCTCTCAGTCTGTCTTTCTCTGTCTCAGTCTCAGTCTTGCTCTCAGTCTCTCTGGCTCAGTCTCTCTGTCTCAGTCTCTCTCTGTCTCAGTCTCTCACAGTCTCAGTCTCTCTCATAGTCTGTCTCTCTCTGTCCCAGTCTCTCTCTCTCTGTCTCAGTCTCTCTCTCTGTCTCAGTCTCTCTCTCTCTCTCAGTCTCTCTCTGTCTCAGTCTCTCTCTCAGTCTCAGTCTCTCTCAGTCTCTCTGTCTCAGTCTTAGACTCTCTGTCTCAGTCTCAGTCTGTCTCTCAGTTTCAGTCTCAGTCTCTGTCTCAGTCTCAGTCTCCCTCTCAGTCTCTCTGTCTCAGTCTGTCTCTCAGTCTCAGGCTCAGTCTCTGTCTCAGTCTCAGTCTCCCTCTCAGTCTCAGTCTCTCTGTCTCAGTCTCTCTCTCAGTCTCAGTCTCTCTCTCAGTCTCTCTCTCAGTCTCAGTGTCTCTCTCAGTCACTCTCTGTCTCTCTCTGTCTCTCTCTCAGTATCAGTCTCTCTCTGTCTCAGTCTCTCTGTCTTAGTCTCTCAGTCTCAGTCTCTCTCAGTCTGTCTCAGTCTCAGTCTCTCTCTCTCAGTCTCTCTGTCTCAGTCTCAGTCTCTCTCTCAGTCTCAGTTTCTGTCTCTCTCAGTATCTTTCTGACTCAGTCTCTCTCTTGGTCTCAGTCTGTCTGTCTCTCTCTCAGTCTCAGTGTCTGTCTCAGTCTCAGTCTCTCTCTGTCTCAGTCTCTCTGTCTCTCTCTGTCTCTCTCTCAGTCTCAGTCTCTCTCTGTCTCAGTCTCTCTCTGTCTCAGTCTCTCTCTGTCTCAGTCTCTCTGTCTCAGTCTCAGTCTCTCCCTGTCTCAGTCTCAGTCTCTCCCTGTCTCAGTCTCAGTCTCAATCTGTCTCAGTCTCTCTCTGTCTCAGTCTCTCTGTCTTAGTCTCTCAGTCTCAGTCTGTCTCAGTCTCTCTCTCTCAGTCTCTCTGTCTCAGTCTCAGTCTCTCTCTCAGTCTCAGTTTCTGTCTCTCTCAGTCTCTTTCTGACTCAGTCTCTCTCTCAGTCTCTCTCTTGGTCTCAGTCTGTCTGTCTCTCTCTCAGTCTCAGTGTCTGTCTCAGTCTCAGTCTCTCTCTGTCTCAGTCTCTCTGTCTCTCTCTCAGTCTCAGTCTCTCTCTGTCTCAGTCTCTCTCTGTCTCAGTCTCTCTGTCTCAGTCTCTCTGTCTCTCTCTCAGTCTGTCTCTCTCTGTCTCAGTCTCAGTCTTGCTCTCAGTCTCTCTGGCTCAGTCTCTCTGTCTCAGTCTCTCTCTGTCTCAGTCTCTGTCTCAGTCTCAGTCTCTCTCACAGTCTCAGTCTCTCTGTCTCAGTCTTAGTCTCTCTCTCAGTCTCAGTCTCTCTCTCTCTCTCTCTCTCTCTCAGCCTCAGTCTCTCTCTTAGTCTGTCTCTCTCTGTCTCTCTCTGTCTCAGTCTCTCTCAGTCTCAGTCTCTCGCAGTCTCTCTCTGTCTCAGTCTCTCTGTCTCTCTCTGTCTCAGTCTCTCTCTCAGTCTCCGTCTCTCTGTCTCAGTCTCTCTCAGTCTCCGTCTCTCTCTCAGTCTCAGTTTCTCTGTCTCAGTCTCTCTCTGTCTCTCTCTCAGTCTGTCTCTGTCTCAGTCTCTCTGTCTTAGTCTCTCAGTCTCAGTCTCTCTCAGTCTGTCTCTCTCTCAGTCTCTCTGTCTCAGTCTCAGTCTCTCTGTCTCAGTCTCTCTCTCAGTCTCAGGCTCAGTCTCTCTCGCTCTCTCTGTCTCTCTCAGCCTAGCCTCAGTCTCTCTCGTAGTCTGTCTCTCTCTGTCCCAGTCTCTCTCTCTGTCTCAGTCTCTCTCTCTGTCTCAGTCTCCCTCTGTCTCAGTCTCTCTCACAGTCTCAGTCTCTCTGTCTCAGTCTTAGTCTCTCTGTCTCAGTCTGTCTCTCAGTCTCAGTCTCTCTGTCTCAGTCTCTCTCTCGGTCTCAGTCTCTCTCTCAGTCTCTCTCTCAGTCTCTCTCTCAGTCTCAGTGTCTCTCTCAGTCACTCTCTGTCTCTCTCTGTCTCTCTCTCAGTATCAGTCTCTCTCTGTCTCAGTCTCTCTGTCTTAGTCTCTCAGTCTCAGTCTCTCTCAGTCTGTCTCTCTCTCAGTCTCTCTGTCTCAGTCTCAGTCTCTCTCTCAGTCTCAGTTTCTGTCTCTCTCAGTCTCTTTCTGACTCAGTCTCTCTCTTGGTCTCAGTCTGTCTGTCTCTCTCTCAGTCTCAGTGTCTGTCTCAGTCTCAGTCTCTCTCTGTCTCAGTCTCTCTGTCTCTCTCTGTCTCTCTCTCAGTCTCAGTCTCTCTCTGTCTCAGTCTCTCTCTGTCTCAGTCTCTCTGTCTCAGTCTCTCTCTGTCTCTCTGTCTCAGTCTCAGTCTCTCCCTGTCTCAGTCTCAGTCTCTCCCTGTCTCAGTCTCAGTCTCTCTCTGTCTCAGTCTCTCTCTGTCTCAGTCTCTCTGTCTCAGTCTCAGTCTCTCTCTCAGTCTCAGTTTCTGTCTCTCTCAGTCTCTTTCTGACTCAGTCTCTCTCTCAGTCTCTCTCTTGGTCTCAGTCTGTCTGTCTCTCTCTCAGTCTCTCTCTGTCTCAGTCTCTCTGTCTCTCTCTCTGTCTCAGTCTCTCTGTCTCTCTCTCAGTCTCAGTCTCTCTCTGTCTCAGTCTCTCTCTGTCTCAGTCTCTCTGTCTCAGTCTCTCTGTCTCAGTCTCTCTGTCTCAGTCTCTCTGTCTCTCTCTGTCTCAGTCTCAGTCTTGCTCTCAGTCTCTCTGGCTCAGTCTCTCTGTCTCAGTCTCTCTCTGTCTCAGTCTCTCACAGTCTCAGTCTCTCTCGTAGTCTGTCTCTCTCTGTCCCAGTCTCTCTCTCTGTCTCAGTCTCTCTCTCTGTCTCAGTCTCTCTCTGTCTCAGTCTCTCTCTCTCTGTCTCAGTCTCTCTCTGTCTCAGTCTCTGTCTCAGTCTCAGTCTCTCTCACAGTCTCAGTCTCTCTGTCTCAGTCTTAGTCTCTCTGTCTCAGTCTCAGTCTGTCTCTCAGTTTCAGTCTCAGACTCTGTCTCAGTCTCAGTCTCCCTCTAGGTCTCTCTGTCTCAGTCTCTCTCTCAGTCTCTCTCTCAGTCTCAGTGTCTCTCTCAGTCTCTCTCTGTCTCTCTCTGTCTCAGTCTCTCTGTCTCAGTCTCAGTCTCTCCCTGTCTCAGTCTCAGTCTCTCTCTGTCTCTCTCTGTCTCAGTCTGTCTCAGTCTCTCTGTCTTAGTCTCTCAGTCTCACTCTCAGTCTGTCTCAGTCTCAGTCTCTCTCTGTCTATCTCTCAGTCTGTCTCTGTCTCAGTCTCTCTCTCAGTCTCAGTTTCTCTGTCTCAGTCTCTCTCTGTCTCTCTCTGTCTGTCTCTCTGTCTCAGTCTCTCTCTCAGTCTCAGTCTCTCTCTCTCTCTCTCTCTCTCAGCCTCAGTCTCTCTCTTAGTCTGTCTCTCTCAGTCTCAGTCTCTCTCAGTCTCAGTCTCTCGCAGTCTCTCTCTGTCTCAGTCTCTCTGTCTCTCTCTGTCTCAGTCTCTCTCTCAGTCTCCGTCTCTCTGTCTCAGTCTCTCTCAGTCTCAGTCTCTCTCTCAGTCTCAGTTTCTCTGTCTCAGTCTCTCTCTGTCTCTCTCTCAGTCTGTCTCTGTCTCAGTCTCTCTCTCAGTCTCAGGCTCAGTCTCTCTCTCTCTCTCTGTCTCTCTCAGCCTAGCCTCAGTCTCTCTCTTAGTCTGTCTCTCTCTCAGTCTCTCTCTGTCTCCGTCTCTCTGTCTCAGTCTCTCTCTGTCTCAGTCTCTTTCTCAGTCTCAGTCGCTCTCTGTCTCTCTCTGTCTCATTCTCTTTCTCAGTTTCTGTCTCAGTCTCTCTCACAATCTGTCTCTTTCTGTCTCAGTCTCTCTCTCTCAGTCTCTCACAGTCTCAGTCTCTCTCGTAGTCTGTCTCTCTCTGTCCCAGTCTCTCTCTCTGTCTCAGTCTCTCTCTCTGTCTCAGTCTCTCTCTGTCTCAGTCTCTCTCACAGTCTCAGTCTCTCTGTCCCAGTCTTAGTCTCTCTGTCTCAGTCTGTCTCTCAGTTTCAGTCTGTCTCTGTCTCAGTCTCAATCTCCCTCTCAGTCTCAGTCTCTCTGTCTCAGTCTCTCTCTCAGTCTCAGTCTCTCTCTCAGTCTCTCTCTCAGTCTCAGTGTCTCTCTCAGTCACTCTCTGTCTCTCTCTGTCTCTCTCTCAGTATCAGTCTCTCTCTGTCTCAGTCTCTCTGTCTTAGTCTCTCAGTCTCAGTCTCTCTCAGTCAGTCTCAGTCTCTCTCTCTCAGTCTCTCTATCTCAGTCTCAGTCTCTCTCTCAGTCTCAGTTTCTGTCTCTCTCAGTCTCTTTCTGACTCAGTCTCTCTCTCAGTCTCTCTCTTGGTCTCAGTCTGTCTGTCTCTCTCTCAGTCTCAGTGTCTGTCTCAGTCTCAGTCTCTCTCTGGCTCAGTCTCTCTGTCTCTCTCTGTCTCTCTCTCAGTCTCAGTCTCTCTCTGTCTCAGTCTCTCTCTGTCTCAGTCTCTCTCTGTCTCAGTCTCTCTCTGTCTCAGTCTCGCTGTCTCAGTCTCTCTGTCTCAGTCTCAGTCTGTCTCTCTCTGTCTCAGTCTCAGTCTTGCTCTCAGTCTCTCTGGCTCAGTCTCTCTGTCTCAGTCTCTCTCTGTCTCAGTCTCTCTGTCTCTCTCTCAGTCTCTCTCTCAGTCTGTCTCTCTCTCAGTCTCAGTCTCTCTCTGTCTCAGTCTCTCTGTCTCAGTCTCTCTCTGTCTCTCTCTCAGTCTCAGTCTCTCTCTCTCTCTCTCTCTCAGTCTGTCTCTCTCTGTCTGTCTCTCTCTCAGTCTGTCTCTCTCTGTCTCAGTCTCAGTCTTGCTCTCAGTCTGTCTCTCTCTGTCTCAGTCTCTCTGTCTCAGTCTCTCTCTGTCTCAGTCTCAGTCTCTCTCTGTCTCTCTCTGTCTCAGTCTCTATCTGTCTGTCTCTCTGTCTTAGTCTCTCAGTCCCAGTCTCTCTCTCAGTCTCTCAGTCTCTCTCTCAGTCTCAGTCTCGCTCTCAGTCTCAGTCTCTCTCTCAGTCTCAGTCTCTCTCTCTCTCTGTCTTAGTCTCTCTGTCTCCGTCTCTCTGTCTCGGTCTCTCTCAGTCTCTCTCTCAGTCTCTCTCTCAGTCTCTCTCTTAGTCTCTCTCTGTCTCTCTCTCTCAGTCTCTCTCTGTCAGTCTCAGTCCCTCTCTCAGTCTCAGTCTCTCTGTCTCAGTCTCGCTCTCAGTCTCGCTCTCAGTCTCGCTCTCAGTCTCGCTCTCAGTCTCGCTCTCAGTCTCGCTCTCAGTCTCAGTCTCTCTGTCTCAGTCTCTCTCTCAGTCTGTCTCAGTCTCAGTCTAAGGCTCTCTCTCTGTCTCAGTCTCTCTGTCTCAGTCTCTCTGTCTCAGTCTGTCTCTGTCTCTCTCTCTCTCTGTCTCAGTCTCTCTGTCTCAGTCTCTCAGTCTGTCTCAGTCTCAGTTTAAGGCTCTCTCTCTGTCTCAGTCTCTCTGTCTCAGTCTCAGTCTCTCCCTGTCTCAGTCTCAGTCTCTCTCTGTCTCTCTCTCAGTCTCAGTCTGTCTCAGTCTCTCTGTCTTAGTCTCTCAGTCTCACTCTCAGTCTGTCTCAGTCTCAGTCTCTCTCTGTCTATCTCTCAGTCTGTCTCTGTCTCAGTCTCTCTCTCAGTCTCAGTTTCTCTGTCTCAGTCTCTCTCTGTCTCGCTCTGTCTGTCTCTCTGTCTCAGTTTCTCTCTCAGTCTCAGTCTCTCTCTCTCTCTCTCAGCCTCAGTCTCTCTCTTAGTCTGTCTCTCTCTGTCTCAGTCTCTCTCAGTCTCAGTCTCTCGCAGTCTCTCTCTGTCTCAGTCTCTCTGTCTCTCTCTGTCTCAGTCTCTCTCTCAGTCTCCGTCTCTCTGTCTCAGTCTCTCTCAGTCTCAGTCTCTCTCTCAGTCTCAGTTTCTCTGTCTCAGTCTCTCTCTGTCTCTCTCTCAGTCTGTCTCTGTCTCAGTCTCTCTCTCAGTCTCAGGCTCAGTCTCTCTCTCTCTCTCTCTGTCTCTCTCAGCCTAGCCTCAGTCTCTCTCTTAGTCTGTCTCTCTCTCAGTCTCTCTCTGTCTCCGTCTCTCTGTCTCAGTCTCTCTCTGTCTCAGTCTCTTTCTCAGTCTCAGTCGCTCTCTGTCTCTCTCTGTCTCATTCTCTTTCTCAGTTTCTGTCTCAGTCTCTCTCACAATCTGTCTCTTTCTGTCTCAGTCTCTCTCTGTCTCAGTCTCTCTCTGTCTCAGTCTCTCACAGTCTCAGTCTCTCTCGTAGTCTGTCTCTCTCTGTCCCAGTCTCTCTCTCTGTCTCAGTCTCTCTCTCTGTCTCAGTCTCTCTCTGTCTCAGTCTCTCTCACAGTCTCAGTCTCTCTCACAGTCTCAGTCTCTCTGTCTCAGTCTTAGTCTCTCTGTCTCAGTCTGTCTCTCAGTTTCAGTCTCAGTCTCTGTCTCAGTCTCAATCTCCCTCTCAGTCTCAGTCTCTCTGTCTCAGTCTCTCTCTCAGTCTCAGTCTCTCTCTCAGTCTCTCTCTCAGTCTCAGTGTCTCTCTGTCACTCTCTGTCTCTCTCTGTCTCTCTCTCAGTATCAGTCTCTCTCTGTCTCAGTCTCTCTGTCTTAGTCTCTCAGTCTCAGTCTCTCTCAGTCTGTCTCAGTCTCAGTCTCTCTCTCTCAGTCTCTCTGTCTCAGTCTCAGTCTCTCTCTCAGTCTCAGTTTCTGTCTCTCTCAGTCTCTTTCTGACTCAGTCTCTCTCTCAGTCTCTCTCTTGGTCTCAGTCTGTCTGTCTCTCTCTCAGTCTCAGTGTCTGTCTCAGTCTCAGTCTCTCTCTGGCTCAGTCTCTCTGTCTCTCTCTCAGTCTCAGTCTCTCTCTGTCTCAGTCTCTCTCTGTCTCAGTCTCTCTCTGTCTCAGTCTCTCTCTGTCTCAGTCTCTCTGTCTCAGTCTCTCTGTCTCAGTCTCAGTCTGTCTCTCTCTGTCTCAGTCTCAGTCTTGCTCTCAGTCTCTCTGGCTCAGTCTCTCTGTCTCAGTCTCTCTCTGTCTCAGTCTCTCTGTCTCTCTCTCAGTCTCTCTCTCAGTCTGTCTCTCTCTCAGTCTCAGTCTCTCTCTGTCTCAGTCTCTCTGTCTCAGTCTCTCTCTGTCTCTCTCTCAGTCTCAGTCTCTCTCTCTCTCTCTCTCAGTCTGTCTCTCTCTCAGTCTGTCTCTCTCTGTCTGTCTCTCTCTGTCTCAGTCTCAGTCTTGCTCTCAGTCTCAGTCTCTCTCTGTCTCAGTCTCTCTGTCTCAGTCTCTCTCTGTCTCAGTCTCAGTCTCTCTCTGTCTCAGTCTCTATCTGTCTCAGTCTCTCTGTCTTAGTCTCTCAGTCCCAGTCTCTCTCTCAGTCTCTCAGTCTCTCTCTCAGTCTCCGTCTCGCTCTCAGTCTCAGTCTCTCTCTCAGTCTCAGTCTCTCTCTCTCTCTGTCTTAGTCTCTCTGTCTCCGTCTCGGTCTCTCTCAGTCTCTCTCTCAGTCTCTCTCTGTCTCTCTCTTAGTCTCTCTCTGTCTCTCTCTCTCAGTCTCTCTCTCTCAGTCTCAGTCTCTCTGTCTAAGTCTCTCTCTCAGTCTCTCTCTCAGTCTCTCTCTCAGTCTCGCTCTCAGTCTCGCTCTCAGTCTCGCTCTCAGTCTCGCTCTCAGTCTCGCTCTCAGTCTCGCTCTCAGTCTCAGTCTCAATCTCAGTCTCTCGGTCTCAGTCTCAGTCTCAGTCTCTCTGTCTCAGTCTCTCTCTCAGTCTGTCTCAGTCTCAGTCTAAGGCTCTCTCTCTGTCTCAGTCTCTCTGTCTCAGTCTCTCTGTCTCAGTCTGTCTCTGTCTCTCTCTCTCTGTCTCAGTCTCTCTGTCTCAGCCTCTTAGTCTGTCTCAGTCTCAGTTTAAGGCTCTCTCTCTGTCTCAGTCTCTCTGACTCAGTCTCTCTGTCTCAGTCTGTCTCTCAGTCTCTCTCTCAGTCTCTCTCTCTGTCTCAGTCTCTCTGTCTCAGTCTGTCTCTGTCTCTCTCTCTCTCTGTCTCAGTCTCTCTGTCTCAGTCTCTCAGTCTGTCTCAGTCTCAGTTTAAGGCTCTCTCTCAGTCTGAGTGTCTCTCTCAGTCTCTCTGTCTCAGTCTGTCTCTCAGTCTCTCTCTCAGTCTCTCTCTCAGTCTCAGTCTCTCTCTCAGTCTTAGTCTCTCTCTTAGTCTCAGTCTCCCTCAGTCTCTCTCTGTCTCTCTCTGTCTCAATCTCTCTGTCTCTCTCTGTCTCAGTCTCTCTGTCTCTCTCTGTCTTTCTCTAAGTCTCTCTCTCTGTCTCTCTCAGTGTCAGTCTCTCTGTCTCTCTCTTAGTCTTTCTCTAAGTCTCTCTCTCTGTCTCTCTCAGTCTCAGTCTCTCTGTCTCAGTCTCAGTCCCGCTCTGTCTCAGTCTCAGTCTCAGTCTCTCTCTCTCTCTCTCTCTCTGTCTCAGTCTTTCTCTGTCTCAGTCTCTCTGTCTTAGTCTCTCAGTCTCAGTCTCTCTCTCAGTCTGTCTCTCAGTCTCAGTCTCTCTCTCCCATAGTCTCTGTCTCAGTCTCTCTCTGTCTCAGTTTCAGTCTGTCTCAGTCTCTTTCTGTCTCAGTCTCTCTCTGTCTCTCTCTTAGTCTCAGTCTGTCTCTCTCTCAGTGTCTGTCTCTCTCTGTCTCAGTCTCTCTGTCAGTCTCAGTCTCTCTGTCTCAGTCTCTCTGTCTCTCTCTAAGTCTCTCTCTCAGTCTCAGTCTCTCTCTCTGTCTCAGTCTCTCTGTCTCAGTCTCAGTCTCTCTCTCAGTCTCAATCTATCTCTGTCTCAGTCTCTCTCTGTCTCAGTCTCTCTGTCTCTGTCTCAGTCTCTCTCTCAGTCTCTCTCTGTCTCAGTCTCTCTCTGTCTCAGTCTCTCAGTCTCTCTCTGTCTCTCTCTCTCAGTCTGTCTCTCTCTCAGTCTGTCTCTCTCTCAGTCTGTCTCTCTCTGTCTCAGTCTCAGTCTTGCTCTCAGTCTCAGTCTCTCTCTGTCTCAGTCTCTCTGTCTCAGTCTCTCTCTGTCTCAGTCTCTCTCTGTCTCTCTCTGTCTCAGTCTCTATCTGTCTCAGTCTCTCTGTCTTAGTCTCTCAGTCCCAGTCTCTCTCTCAGTCTCTCAGTCTCTCTCTCAGTCTCAGTCTCAGTCTCGCTCTCAGTCTCAGTCTCTCTCTCAGTCTCAGTCTCTTTCTCTCTCTGTCTTAGTCTCTCTGTCTCCGTCTCTCTGTCTCAGTCTCTCTCAGCCTCTCTCTCAGTCTGTCTCAGTCTCAGTCTAAGGCTCTCTCTCTGTCTCAGTCTCTCTGTCTCAGTCTCTCTCTCTCAGTCTGTCTCTCAGTCTGTCTCTCAGACTCTCTCTCAGTCTCAGTCTCTTTCAATCTCAGTCTCTCTCTCAGTCTCAGTCTCTCTCTCAGTCTCAGTCTCTCTCTGTCTCAGTCTCTCTCTCAGTCTCTCTCTGTCGCTCTCTGTCTGTCTCTCTGTCTCTCTCTCAGTCTCAGTCTCTCTCTGTCTCAGTCTCTCTCTGTCTCAGTCTCTCTCTGTCTCAGTCTCTCTCTGTCTCAGTCTCTCTGTCTCAGTCTCTCTGTCTCAGTCTCAGTCTGTCTCTCTCTGTCTCAGTCTCAGTCTTGCTCTCAGTCTCTCTGGCTCAGTCTCTCTGTCTCAGTCTCTCTCTGTCTCAGTCTCTCTGTCTCTCTCTCAGTCTCTCTCTCAGTCTGTCTCTCTCTCAGTCTCAGTCTCTCTCTGTCTCAGTCTCTCTGTCTCAGTCTCTCTCTGTCTCTCTCTCAGTCTCAGTCTCTCTCTCTCTCTCTCTCAGTCTGTCTCTCTCTCAGTCTGTCTCTCTCTGTCTGTCTCTCTCTGTCTCAGTCTCAGTCTTGCTCTCAGTCTCAGTCTCTCTCTGTCTCAGTCTCTCTGTCTCAGTCTCTCTCTGTCTCAGTCTCAGTCTCTCTCTGTCTCTCTCTGTCTCAGTCTCTATCTGTCTCAGTCTCTCTGTCTTAGTCTCTCAGTCCCAGTCTCTCTCTCAGTCTCTCAGTCTCTCTCTCAGTCTCAGTCTCTCTCAGTCTCTCTCTCTCTCTGTCTTAGTCTCTCTGTCTCCGTCTCTCTGTCTCGGTCTCTCTCAGTCTCTCTCTCAGTCTCTCTCTGTCTCTCTCTTAGTCTCTCTCTGTCTCTCTCTCTCAGTCTCTCTCTCTCAGTCTCAGTCCCTCTCTCAGTCTCAGTCTCTCTGTCTAAGTCTCTCTCTCAGTCTCTCTCTCAGTCTCGCTCTCAGTCTCGCTCTCAGTCTCGCTCTCAGTCTCGCTCTCAGTCTCGCTCTCAGTCTCGCTCTCAGTCTCAGTCTCAGTCTCAGTCTCTCGGTCTCAGTCTCAGTCTCAGTCTCTCTGTCTCAGTCTCTCTCTCAGTCTGTCTCAGTCTCAGTCTAAGGCTCTCTCTCTGTCTCAGTCTCTCTGTCTCAGTCTCTCTGTCTCAGTCTGTCTCTGTCTCTCTCTCTCTGTCTCAGTCTCTCTGTCTCAGCCTCTTAGTCTGTCTCAGTCTCAGTTTAAGGCTCTCTCTCTGTCTCAGTCTCTCTGACTCAGTCTCTCTGTCTCAGTCTGTCTCTCAGTCTCTCTCTCAGTCTCTCTCTCTGTCTCAGTCTCTCTGTCTCAGTCTGTCTCTGTCTCTCTCTCTCTCTGTCTCAGTCTCTCTGTCTCAGTCTCTCAGTCTGTCTCAGTCTCAGTTTAAGGCTCTCTCTCAGTCTGAGTGTCTCTCTCAGTCTCTCTGTCTCAGTCTGTCTCTCAGTCTCTCTCTCAGTCTCTCTCTCAGTCTCAGTCTCTCTCTCAGTCTTAGTCTCTCTCTTAGTCTCAGTCTCCCGCAGTCTCTCTCTGTCTCTCTCTGTCTCAATCTCTCTGTCTCTCTCTGTCTCAGTCTCTCTGTCTCTCTCTGTCTTTCTCTAAGTCTCTCTCTCTGTCTCTCTGTCTCTCTCTTAGTCTTTCTCTAAGTCTCTCTCTCTGTCTCTCTCAGTCTCAGTCTCTCTGTCTCAGTCTCAGTCCCGCTCTGTCTCAGTCTCAGTCTCAGTCTCTCTCTCTCTCTCTCTCTCTCTCTGTCTCAGTCTTTCTCTGTCTCAGTCTCTCTGTCTTAGTCTCTCAGTCTCAGTCTCTCTCTCAGTCTGTCTCTCAGTCTCAGTCTCAGTCTCTCTCTCCCATAGTCTCTGTCTCAGTCTCTCTCTGTCTCAGTTTCAGTCTGTCTCAGTCTCTTTCTGTCTCAGTCTCTCTCTGTCTCTCTCTTAGTCTCAGTCTGTCTCTCTCTCAGTGTCTGTCTCTCTCTGTCTCAGTCTCTCTGTCAGTCTCAGTCTCTCTGTCTCAGTCTCTCTGTCTCTCTCTAAGTCTCTCTCTCAGTCTCAGTCTCTCTCTCTGTCTCAGTCTCTCTGTCTCAGTCTCAGTCTCTCTCTCAGTCTCAATCTATCTCTGTCTCAGTCTCTCTCTGTCTCAGTCTCTCTGTCTCTGTCTCAGTCTCTCTCTCAGTCTCTCTCTGTCTCAGTCTCTCTCTGTCTCAGTCTCTCAGTCTCTCTCTGTCTCTCTCTCTGTCTGTCTCTCTCTCAGTCTGTCTCTCTCTCAGTCTGTCTCTCTCTGTCTCAATCTCAGTCTTGCTCTCAGTCTCAGTCTCTCTCTGTCTCAGTCTCTCTGTCTCTGTCTCTCTCTGTCTCAGTCTCTATCTGTCTCAGTCTCTCTGTCTTAGTCTCTCAGTCCCAGTCTCTCTCTCAGTCTCTCAGTCTCTCTCTCAGTCTCAGTCTCGCTCTCAGTCTCAGTCTCTCTCTCAGTCTCAGTCTCTCTCTCTCTCTGTCTTAGTCTCTCTGTCTCCGTCTCTCTGTCTCAGTCTCTCTCAGTCTCTCTCTCAGTCTGTCTCAGTCTCAGTCTAAGGCTCTCTCTCTGTCTCAGTCTCTCTGTCTCAGTCTCTCTCTCTCAGTCTGTCTCTCAGTCTGTCTCTCAGACTCTCTCTCAGTCTCAGTCTCTTTCAATCTCAGTCTCTCTCTGTCTCAGTCTCTCTCTCAGTCTCAGTCTCTCTCTGTCTCAGTCTCTCTCTCAGTCTCTCTCTGTCGCTCTCTGTCTGTCTCTCTGTCTCTCTCTGTCTCAGTCTCTCTCAGTCTCTCTGTCTCTCTCCGTCTCTCTCTATGTCTCAGTCGCTCTCAGTCTCAGTTGCTCTCAGTCTCTCTCAGTCTCTCTGTCTCTCTCTGTCTCAGTCTCTCTGTCTCTCTCAGTCTCTCTTTCAGTCTCTCTCCCTGTCTCTCTGTCTCTCTCTGTCTCTCTCAGTCTCTCTCTGTCTCTTAGTCTCAGTCTCAGTCTCTCTCTCAGTCTCAGTCTCTCTCAGTCTGTCTCTCTCTGTCTCAGTCTCTCTGTCTCAGTCTCTCTCTGTCTCTCTCTGTCTCTCTGTCTCTCTCTTAGTCTCTCTCAGTCTCTGTCTCTCTCAGTCTCTCTTTCAGTCTCTCTCTCTCTGTCTCTCTGTCTCTCTCAGTCTCTCTCTCTGTCTCATTCTCTCTCTGTCTCTCTCTGTCTCAGTCTCTCTCTGTCTCAGTCTCTCTCTGTCTCAGTCTCTCTCTGTCTGTCTCTCAGTCTCTCTCTGTCTCAGTCTCGCTCTCAGTCTCTCTCTCAGCCTCAGTCTCTCTCTGACTCAGTCTCAGTCTTGCTCTCAGTCTCAGTCTCTCTCTGTCTCAGTCTCTCTGTCTCAGTCTCTCTCTGTCTCAGTCTCAGTCTCTCTCTGTCTCTCTCTATCTCAGTCTCTATCTGTCTCAGTCTCTCTGTCTTAGTCTCTCAGTCTCTCTCTCAGTCTCTCAGTCTCTCTCTCAGTCTCAGTCTCGCTCTCAGTCTCAGTCTCTCTCTCAGTCTCAGTCTCTCTCTCTCTGTCTTAGTCTCTCTGTCTCAGTCTCTCTCAGTCTCTCTCTCAGTCTGTCTCAGTCTAAGGCTCTCTCTCTGTCTCAGTCTCTCTGTCTCAGTCTCTCTCTCTCAGTCTGTCTCTCAGTCTGTCTCTCAGACTCTCTCTCAGTCTCAGTCTCTTTCAATCTCAGTCTCAGTCTCAGTCTCTCTCTCAGTCTCAGTCTCTCTCTGTCTCAGTCTCTCTCTCAGTCTTTCTCTGTCGCTCTCTGTCTCTCTCAGTCTCTCTGTCTCTCTCTGTCTCTCTCTATGTCTCAGTCGCTCTCAGTCTCAGTTGCTCTCAGTCTCTCTCAGTCTCTCTGTCTCTCTCTGTCTCAGTCTCTCTGTCTCTCTCAGTCT